>NC_133156.1:144374172-144999172 GCF_040802235.1 Manis javanica
TAAAGTCATTGATACTTAATTTAATATAAAAAGGGCTCATATTCAGTAATCAGCTCCAGCTTTCCAAAAATGTAACAAAAAGATTTTGATGAATATACCTCTTGTCCCTACTGCTCAAATTAACAAATAGCATAGCAAACTTTAAAATATAAAGAGTTTAAATAAATATTAATATCATTGTCCTGAAAAAAGAAGGTAGTTTATCCTGCCTCTAAATATACATTTAGCTCTAAAACTCAATAAATGCATTCTCAAATTAAACCTTGAGGTTCTGACAAGCATATTTTCTGAATTCAGATACTTTCAAATATCATGGCAGTATATCAAATGTGCATAATCTAAGGTTATTACCAATATAAGGAAAACATTTTATTAGAAAGATTAATCACACAAAGAAAAACATTTTCAAAGTAGAATGAAGAAAAGCTGCTTTCATGTTGCCTGGTTTAATAGGAAGTCTGTGATTTTCCACATGGTCTCTTTAAAAGACCCAACTTCCAAAAATAATAAGTTACGATGACTGCTTTTTCTTAGAGTATAATTTAGAATAAAGGTAGAGTTCATCAGAATTTTGCCCATGGTATGAAATATTTTGAGTCAGGAAAACATGTTTATCTATAATGGTATTTTTAATGGGCCTTTGTGTTTATATAGAAGTTTTAATATCTTAAGGGATAAGTGAAATGTGAAGAAGGAGATGTTTTTACAAGCAGCTTTTCATTTAAAACAGCTTAAAATGTTCCATGTAGCCCTGTGGCATTGGTTGAGTTCTCCAGGCAGATATGCAAGGAAAAGCCTAGGGCAGAGTTAGGGAGTTTGTGGAATTTTCCCCTTTTAGGAATTTTAATTTTGTCTAATGGCCATGTTGCTTTAATAAAAGAAATATTAAAAGGAATTCAGGCTTTTTGAATAATTCTGTAAATGTATCATTGTGCTGTTAGCCCACCAACATGAAAATGGGATCATACCCAGATAATCCCAATGTCTGCTACAGACTGTGGCCTTCTGTCACCGGGATAAGGTCCTACTTGGTAGGGCTAGGACACTGGGAATAGGATCTCACTGCCACCGCCGGGTGAGGTCCCAGAAGGGTGGAAAGGTTCTTATTCCCACCCTCTGCTCAGGTCTGTCTCACAGTTGAAGGCCCCAGATTTCCAGAAACTTCCTCTGGGTATTTTCCTAGAGAACATCTATACCAGTGACATTACTCAGGGAGAATTTGCTCATGCTGGGCCTAGTTACATTATGTGAAATATCTAATTCCATAGATACGAAAGTGTACTTTCCACATCATTGGTTTAGTCTCATCTCTCTTGTCCCCTGCAGGAAAAAAAGATATTAAATCAATTGTGTATCTTTCAAATGATTAGTTCTTAAAATTGAGGATATGTTTTATGTACTATAAATAAATACAGGTCAAATTCTACTCTAATGAAACTGACCATTTAAGTGAATTTTTATTTTAAAAAGTAAATTATTAAAAATTACAATCCTAAACCTCAAGAACTAGAGATTTTAAAAGCTAATGTTCATACTCTATTGTCAACTTATGTTTGAAAATGATGTTATCTAAATTTAATAGAAAAAGGAAAAATCAAACATGTACAGCTTCCTTGTTCTTACTCCTAAACCATCTGTTTGTGTTGGTGTGAGGACTGAGATATTTAGATCAAAATATACATTCTTTTGTTCGTTTGCTTTAATTTTTTGAAGGGAAGGAGAGTTGCTGAAATACATTAGATGGATCAAAGATAGGGAGACAAATGAAATAATACTGTAGAAGAATACAAGGAATTGTGGGTACACATTTTTTATGATTTTTAAGTGCAGAAGCTTTTTCTAAATATGGCCAAAATCCAGATATGATTTTCCAGGGAAAAGACTCATAAACTTTATTGCATAAAATGTTAAAACATTTGATTACCTCAAGAAAAAATGCTTAGTGACAAATGGAAAAAGTCTTTGAAACATTATTGACAGTGTTAATTTTTTAATACAGATATTTTCACTTGCAGTGGCTACATAAAAGACAATGAAACCAGTGACCCAGTCAAAATTAAGCAAAAGCAGAGACTAGTTATAAATAGGAGTTTTACACAAATGGAAACACAGATAGCAGTAAGTGCACACAATGCACATAATCATGATTTCACAACTAAATAAATAAAACAGATGACAAGAAAATCATTTCTCATCTATCAGAAAGGGCTAATGTAAAAAAAAACAAAATAGGCAACAGCCAGCATGAAACCAGTAGAGGAGAGGGAAGTGCCCTCCATTGTTGGTCAGTGAAAATGATTAATACCCATAACTTTAAACTCATCAGTTCCACTTAACAGGAGTTTATCGTGTAGAAAATATGTACAAAGATATGCATTACAGCCTTGCTTTTAAGGATTTAAATAAATGTTGGTTCATCAAGGGAACAATACTATAGAGGCATAAAAGGAGTAAGGTAGAATTATATTGATGCACAAGAGGAAGTGTCACAATGTATTATTATGTGTAAAAAGCAAAACTTGAAGCCATGTGAATAATCCCCTTTACATGCATTATGTATAACTGTACATGTAAACAACAAAATATGTATGTATGTATAAGTACATCCCTGCATAAATGCTTACTGGTATAGAGAAAATATCTCCAAAATATATAAGAGTGTGATCAGTGCCTACTTCTGGGGAGAGAAAGTTTTTACTTTGTACTTTATAACTGTTTTGTTTGATTTTTGTGTATGTGTGTGGAAGTGATGTAGGCACATTAAGGTGATGAAACCAGAAGGCCATTAGCCTGGGATGGCTCTAATGCTCTATGTGAGCAAAACAAAACCTCAGCAGAGTCGATGCATGTGAATCTGAGAAGGTGAAACTTAAGAACAACCATCACCACAGCCAGCCAGGCTTTCCCACTAAGGCAACCACTTAAGCTGCAGCCAATCAAACCATTTCCTTGCTTAGCTCTTGAGTCTCCTCTATAAAATCTTTGTGCCTAGCTCCAAGGAGCCTCTAACCATTATCATTTTGGCACTGCCAGAAAGAAATCCATATATACTCAAAGAGACTCTTGAAAGTTGTAATGTGCCTCAGTTTACCTTTGAACACATGCCTGGTCACCTATCAAAAAGTCCTAATGACGTTATGGTGACAGGTAATTGTTTCGTATCCCTTTCCACCCAACCTAGTCCTGCTGGGAGAAGCGCCAATTTGACCATTGCTGTTTGATCTTCTTTGGGTGATTAACAAAGAACAATCACATCATAACTTAATAAATAATAGTTTTACCCCTCTGTTGCTCCTCTGTTTCTTCATTTAGAGAGGGAATACATGTAGTGCTTATTGAGGAACTATATTTATAGGCTCTATGAAGTTTAAATGAGCTAACAGAGGTCAAGTCTTTGAGCAGTGCTTTATATGTGGTTAGCATACTGGATGTGTTACTTAGGGTTATTCTACATCATGAATATTAACAACTTAGTAATACCCCTCCTTGGGCGCCCTGTGTTTGGTAGTCGTGCTGCCATGTCTAGTCCCCCTCTTGGTGCCTTGGTGACTCGGTCACAGACTCTCCCTTGCTGTAAGTGCCCCCCCACCTCTAAGAGGACATCCGCACCCCGAGGCTGCCCTTGCCTACCCCGCCTCAGACCCAGGTCCTGCCCATCAGACCTCTCGGCTCCTTTAGAGAGGGAATTCCCAGGTTCAGCGCCCTACTTGCCTGTGGGGTCATCTGTCTAATTTTGACTCTATCACTCATCTGTGCCCACTTCCCCCACCCCCATCCACCTTCTCTTGTATAACGTGGGGGCCAGAATCTTTCGTAATGCCCCTGTTATATATGCACTCTCATTTAGACAAAGCTAAAATAGAATATCTACGATCTACAATACTTCTGATAAAGTATGTTGAATACCATAACTAGAACTATATAAAACTGAAAATGTTAACACATTTTTAAACTACAGTTTCAAAAGGAAGACTTCCCTATTTTATTAAATCCCGCTAACCTTGGTGAAGCTTTGTACATGTGTTTGCTTGTCCATGAGGCAATTTCCTACATTTCCTCTATTCAGTTTTTCATCACTAAAACAAAAATCATACTACCTCCCTTGTTTGAGTTAAGTGCCTAAATGATGTAATAATTTGATACAGTCCAGTAGGTGTTCAACAAATAGCATCTGTTATTAAGGTGATGGTGATGGTAGTGCTGATGATAAAGTGAAAATAATAAAGCCACTTACAAAATTGTGTCTAAATGATACAATCCTTTTCTATATCCCAGGTGTTTGACAAGTAATACCGGTAAGGGGATGACAGTGGTGGGAACAACAGCCAGTATTTCTGAGCACTGCAGAATTCTGACTTAAGCTTTATTCATTGACACCAAAAGGCTCATGTTGGCACAGATGGTTATCTGCTTGTCTGCCCTGTATCTTAGCGAAACATATAGATGTTTCAACCAAAATAAATTTGGTTTTAATTAAATACTTCTGCCCAATGCAGAAATCTATGTTCTCTGGGAAACAGACTAAAACTTTGTTTCTCAGAACTAGCTCCCATGTCACCCCAGAAGGGCCAGCCTGGCCCCAGCTTGCACCTGTGGGAGTGGGTAAAGCTGTGTCTCTGCTGACCCTGTGGCGTGTGTTTCCAGCACCTGCGTTGGGGCCCAGGACCCTTACTGCGGCTGGGACGTGGTGAAGAAGAAGTGCACAAGCCTGGAGGAGAGCCTGAGCATGGCGCAGTGGGAGCAGGACGCCTCCAGCTGCCCCGTAAGTGTCCACGCACTCCGGCCTCTGAAACACTGTCCGATGCTTCAGTGCGGTCCACGTGTGTTCATAGTAGCCCTTTCTTGCAAACCCAGTCAGTACTCCACTACCCGTTCAGCTCTTAGCTTATTCAAGAGCCACACAGGATGCTGCCATGAGCTTTTTGTCTGTTTTGAAGAGAAGTGTCTTAAGAGAAAACACTGCTGATTGTAAAATGGGGTGTGCTATCTCTTATTTATTCTTGGATTTTTATCTCCAGAGATTGGTGTGGACTATGTTGCCCTTTTAACACTAATAAAATAGTAATGTTCACGCCCATCCACTTCCCTTGGCAGCTTTAATCCCAGAAGCTGAGATAAGTGGAGCTTTTAAAAGAACAAACCAAAGGATGTTACCATTGAGCCCCATGTGGGGCAGCCTCATGGCTCCTGCTCAAGGTCATGGGAAGGTCTGAGAAAAACAGACTAATAGCCATTCCCACAGTGAATCTGGCAGAATGAAGAGAAAATCACTTCCATTTTGAGCCAGACTCTGAATCCAAGAAAAGACGGATTCCACAGTCCTTTTGCCAGTTTATTTGTCCAGGTCCTCACTTGTAATAGCCAGCCTATTTTTTTTCTCCTTTGTCTTTAGAAACCTTAATCTAGTCATCTCAAATTCTTTATGAGTTCTCAGAGAATATGAGTGACAGCTTTTAGCTTCCACGTATTGGAAGTTGATTAAGCCATTGCGCCGCCTCATACCTGCTGCTCTCTGTCCCTGTGGCACAGCTCTGCAAGACAGAGGTGAGAAGAGAAGCCACACATTCTTATTTGAAATCTGTGCCCTTTCTCTGATACAGAACTGCCTGAGGCATCTGGACAATCATTCTGTTTCCTATCAAGGAACCAGCTCATTCCATTATCTGAACCACATGTTCCTGAAGCCTATCCTTCGGTCTGTAAGTGGGGAAAATCAGGCAGTGGCATGGGGAAGGCTTGTCCTATTAAAACCAGTGTCAGTCCCCAGTGCTGGCATGAGATCTAAGCCTTTCACTGCAAAGCCGTGGGCTTCAGCACCTCCGGGCTCCAGGCAGTGCAGTTAGCTGCTACTGCTTTGAGTTACTTAGCTTCATTCACATCTCTGATTTTAGAAGCAAACTTTTCTGCAGTGTCTCTCGAAATTGGTTAGAAAAATGCTGGTGTTTATGCTAAGTGCTTTCTCATTTCTAAGCAATACTTTAAAAGCACAAAGTTGTTCATCTTAAATTCTTCACAGCTCAAGAAGACATAAACATCTGAAATGCATCTCTCAAGTACAGACGTATATTTTAGAAGAATCAGTGCATCATCATCTTCTAGATATCCAACCCCACATTTTTAATGATAAAGAACACAAGACTAAAATTGTAGTTCTTAAGCAATGATGTCTTCAGTCTAGGACCCATGGTTGTTTTAGTGCTTATTTGAGACATCCTTAATTATATAATGGGAAATACACACTTGATTTATAACAATTACATGTATAGTATATTCCTATAGTCAAAAAATGGAGGTAACCTGATATTGAAGAAGTGACTAGAGGCTTGATACTTAAGGTTGTCACTCCTGCTGAGAAGACAGTTTCTGTGATAAACTCTAAGAAGGTCAGAGTGTGATGTGGACGTGCTCTCTCCACCATTTCTGCTTTAAAAATGTAGTGAGATGTGATCTATGATTCACTGGCTGTAAAATACACATAACAATATCTTATTTTTTCTGGTGTAAGGTGATTTCATTATACAGAACCATCCTTATCCCCTCACTTAAAGGAATTGGTCACATATCAAGATATACTTCTGGTGAGTTAAGAATATACAAAGCATCCCACAACAGACAATAAGTTATGTCACTGTGAGCAAAACAGAGCAAAGAAAACCATGTATTTTACATAGGCTACCATATGGAAAATGGAAAATCCCAGACTGACCATTTTAACTTGTTAAAAGTTACATATTAAAATTTTTAAGAGTTTGTTTGCACAAAAATCGATTTGAAGCAGGCAGCATCTCATCCAGAGGGTAGAAATGACATGTACAAAGTGAAAGACCTTAATAGGTACTGAAGAGCAGGAAGAAAGGAGTCACATGAGACAAAAGAACAGGTCAGTTATTGCAAGGTCACATTCCTTTAGGGGATGGAGGCCTAAACTAGCAGGCATATGATTTACTTAGCGCTGTTCAGGCAATTCCTGATTGACCGGGTTGAGATTACATTCCTAGGAGAGCAGAAACTGTAATTTAGTCTCAGTTTGGTGGTAACGGGGCTTAGAATAAGGCAATCCATTCTGAGTCTGTTGTCTTGTTTTCTAACAACTGTTTTAATTACACATCACTTTCCAAAAGTCAATCTCCTACAAAGAAAATGAGCTCAGTGAACATTATTTGCATTCACATAGAGCAGTCTTAATTTAGGTATTTTTAAAAGCTATTAAAATGCAATTTTGCTTTTATGTTATCATTTATTTTTTACTGAAATGGAAGAAAGGCTTGATTTTATTGGCCAAATCCACCATATTTCATCGTTTCTGATATGTCATTGCTTGTTTTATAAGAAAAAATGGCTACCATAGAGTGCAAGATGCCAGCTGATTTCAGCAATGTTATAATACTGAGCTTTATAAGCTGCTGGATTTTGGAGTGAGACCAGAGAGAGCATCTCTGTAGCCAATGTTCAAGCCTGAGTTGAAGAACAAAAAAGGAGATCCTATTACGTGAAGCTCAAAGAGAGACAGGGGGAGGTTGAGTATGATGAGGTTGACATCAGACCCTCATGTGGGAACCTACCAGGTAAATCTTCACAAACCATGGACCAATAACGTAGCACAGCTGAGTTCCCCAAAGTTGGCACTCCAGTAAAAACTCACACAGAGCCTGCAATTTGTAGCTTAAATCCTCTGCTTGCCAGGGAGTTCTGTTTGGAGGTAGAACCCCAAAAACCTTCCCAGATTTAGCGACTTAGAGAAGACCTATTTTCCACTAAATGTCCTTATTTTAAAATGTCCATGGATTTCTGTTTTCTTGGAGACAGAGCAAGAGTTGACTGCAATATTGATTAACATTGTATTTTCTCATAATTGAAAACATGATTCTCAGATTAAGAGATTTGAAGTGCTTAAGCAAGATCTAAATTGACATATCTGAAGTGATCCAATAATGGATCTGTCCTGCCTAACCTGTCATGCTGCTTAACAAGGAAGGAGTGGTCTTAAGAATCTGCCTGAGCTTTATTTATGTATAAATACTGTCCACATCCTTTATTAGGTACACGGTTATCAGTATACCATATCGTACAATGTGACAACTAGCAAAATACATAGATCAGTAAGTCCCTAAATGTCTCACAGTAGCAGGATTCTTCCCTGGCTACTGTGTCATTACCACCTTTAAGTGAAAGAGAACTTGGGCACTGATTGAGCCCGAAGCCCTCCATTAGGTGGCCACACCATGGTCCAAAGTCTAAAGGGGTCACACAAGATTCTAAAACTACATCAGGAAAGAAATCAGGATTTAAATCCATTACTTCTAGACATTGACATGCCCAGCTGTCAACATTTCCCCATCCCCAGTGGTCACCCTGCATATTATGCTGAGATAGCAGGTGAAAGGTTATTTCTGAATTTTATAATAAAATCTGTTAAGAATGAAAAAGAGAATTGACATTAATTGTGTGTCTGCACCATGTGTTCAGTGCCATGTTAGGCTATTTTCAATGGGCTGTCTCTTTTAATATTCATCATGACCCCCAAAGACAAACATTACTGCTTCCATTTTAAAGATGGAAGAACTGAAAGTGAGAGGCACTGAAGAGTGCCCCTATTCACCCATTATCAGAGGTCACATGACCCTCCAGCTTAGTTCTCTCAAAGGTCCTGCATATCTGTCTGTAATTCATCTACAGAGATAGACTTAGGGATGCTAGTAAGCTGATGTTGTAACATGAGACACACCTTTCTAAGGAGCACATTCAAGATCCTGTTTTGTTACCATCTCTGACCAATGGTACATGAAACTTTGAAACTAAGTAAAGGAAGATAGAAAATATAAGACTTCAGTTAATCCTAAGAGAGTGATGGTTGGGAATGTGCTCCAGGTACCTCTGTACTCACCAAATGTATTTACGTCCTTGATCAGTTGAAAATTAATGAAATGAACATGAGTGACTCCAACATGGGATCATGTATTATGCCTGTTAACAGAAATTGGACCTTCCTTAGCTAGCTCTTGGAGATCCATTACTCCTTTGGTGGAGGGAACTTTGCTATTACACAACTGGGAGTAAAAGTGTGTGAGGCCGATTTCCATGAGACTCTCACCAAAGAAGGACCTAGCATCTCATTAGAGAATGAAGTGGCTGAGATCACAGGCTCTAGACTTAGCTTGTTTAGACTGCTTCTTGGGTCTTACATAAGTAATGTGACAAAGAACAAAGTGAGCCTCATCTGAGCCTCAATTTTCTTATCTGTGAAATGGGATGTAAATAATAGGGGTGTTGTGAAGATTCAAGGAGTTAATGCATGTAAATCACTCAGCATAGTGCCTGGCATATACTAAGCCACCTAGTATGTGTTTTACTGTGGTTTAATATTTAATATTAATAACATAAAGCACATACCCAAAATAGATGGTCACTTGACAGAAACCCAGAATGTAGCACAATTAGATAATTTATTCCAGATAGCTCTGTTTCTGATGTCTAAGGAAATTACCAAGCAAGTATAAAAATACTCACGTGGAATGGTGAAGCAGCAGAACCTACCCCATCATTCATGGATCTGTTTACTAGGCAGATTCTTGAATTAATATACTCAGGTCCAAAGGAGCACATGGTTAAATGCAATGCAGAGAGCCCTTGCTCAGCTCCCCATGTGCTTTTCTGAAGATTGCAAGTTTTTCTTGCCCCAGAATTTAACAGGACCAACTGCAATGGCCTTGGACTGAAAAACCCTGCCCCTTGGAGTCTGTAGCTACCGTCCCTGGCCAGAAAGTAAAGCCCACGCTCTTACCCTGCAGAACGGCAGTCACTGTGTTCACCCACTAGCATTTCACCCGGGGTGGTTCCTGTCTTTCCCAGGCTCTTTATTCCTCTGCCTGCCCCATGTTTCCTGCCCATTCCTCTCCACTCTGCCCTCAGCCACCATGTCTTCCACATTCTTCCTTTTTTTCTGTCAGTCTAATCAGCTCATCCTTTGCCATCTTTAGAAAGAGAACATTTATAGCATCTCTTTGCCTACAGACTCTGTTATCTTACACCAGTGTCCAAAGGTGGAAAGAAGAATATCTAGTGCAATGGTTCTTTTTCAGTTTTATTGAGACAAAATTGATGTGCAGCACAGTATATGTTTACAGTGTGCAGCAAAAATGATTTCACTTAACATATATCGTGAAGTGGTACCACAGTAAGTTTAGGTAATATCCATCATCTCATATAGAAACCAAAAAAAAAGGGGTTTTTTCCTCATGATGAGAACTTTCAGGATCTCCTCTCTTAGCCCCATTCAAGTATACTGCCCAGCCATGTTCACTATAGTCTCATGCTGTACATTACATCCCCCAAACTTAATCATCCTGCACAGCGAGAAGCTGGTACCCTTTAACTGTTTGCACCATTTCACCCTTCCCCTCAACCCTCTGCCTCTGGCAGCCACAAATCTGATCTTTTTTGCCATTGGGTTGTTTTTTTTTGGTTGGGGATTCACATGTAAGTGATCACACAGTATGTGTCTTTGTCTGACTTACTTCACTTTGCATGATGCCCTTAAAGTTCATCTATGCTTTCCTAAATCACAGGATTTTCTTCTTTTTTATAGCTGAATAGTATTCTACCATTGGTTGGTAGGTAGGCAGGTAGGTAGGTAGGTAGGTAGGTAGGTGGATGGATGGATGGTCCACAGTTTCTTTGCCTCTTCATCCACTGATGGATGCTTAGGTTCCTCCTATGTGTTGGCTACTGTAAATAATGCTGTGATAAACATGGGGAGGCATGTATCACTTCAACACAGAGATTTATTTTCCTTCAGATAAATACCAAAAGAAGTGGAGTTGCTGGGTCATATGGTAGATCGATTTTTAGCTTTTTGAGGAACAGTCGTTGTTAACTAGAGGAAATTTTGTACCTGGGGACACGTAGCAGTGTCTGGAGAAATGTTGGCTATCACACCCAGGAGTGGCAGGGTACAAGCATCTGGAAACCAGGGATGTCACCAAATATCCTACAGGGCAGGGGATGGCCCACCCCAAATGTCAGTAGTGCCAATGTTGAAAAAGTGCCATGGTGTCACGAAAAAGAAAAAGTACACACCAGCATTTCCAGTGACATCTTGTAAATCATTAGTTGGACAATGGTTTGGCAAGTTTACAATTTCCTTAAATATTAGTTTGCTTTTTCTTAAAAATAGTATATAGGGATTGTGTCCAGTAGGTCAGCATTCACCTAAAAGAAATTGAATTTCCTGTGAATAGAGCTTTGAAAAGGACCAGTTTCCTCCTATGATGATGGGAAGCAGCAGCTTCAGGGCTGACTCAGGGCAGTTTGGGGAGGCCCTGGGTATGCTGGTCCCTTATTTCCTGAGCCTTCTCGTCTGCAGGAACTCCAAGCATCATGTCCACACTTAACAGTGTCTAAAGCAAAGAGTGTCATCCTCTTGTCTGGAGGAAATTAATTTCTAGAAGCCTACTGCAGTCTCTCCTTGAGTCTCATTGGCCAGAATCAGGTGCCATGTGCATCTTTAGACCCAGCAGTGGCCCAAGGTAGTGGGGTTGCCAGGACTGTCCTAGACAGTGAGGATGTCCCTGGCCTGGGGCCCATCCCATTCCAGGGATGGATGGTGGCACCAGCCCAACCTGCCAGGAATATGTCCCCCTCACAGGCGTGGTGAGTGGTGAGGGATGACTCCCATGGGGAATGCAAGACCTCTTTCAAAGTGTTGCTTTCATAACAACCCACCTGCCCTGACTGAGGTTGTTGCCTTAGCTCTTTGGGCTGCAGGAACTGAGATTCTCAGGTTCCCTTCAGGACTTGAGATTTATTACGAAGGAGCAACATGAGTTCGAGCAGGAACCTCAAAAGCCATCAGGAATTAGGGCAGCGAACCCAGCCCCTTCTCTCCATGTCATCTGTCTGTTCGTCTTCTGGTTCCTCTCTCTGACTCTTGGTTTTCCTACTCATATCTTCCCTATATTCATTTCTTTTCTAACCACCTTACTGATAAATTTAGCTTGTACCAAGTTCCCCTCAGCTGTGAGCTTGACTCATGACCTTGCGATCTAAATATCTTTCTATCAGAAATGTCCTCTGTCAACATTCAGAACATTCCTGTTTCCATCCTCACTCATGTCTCATCACCACATTGTATTTCCTCTGGCTTCCCAAATCTTCCATTTCTCTGTATTCTCTACTGCCATGAGTCAGATTTCCTCATGACCTCTTATAGCCAGAGGGTCTAACATTCTCCATGCCTATTTTCTTTGTATTTTAGACAAAGAAACAGAAGCCAGCAGAGGTTGAGAGAACCTCCTTTGCCCCAAGTCCTCTAACCTGTCCTTTCAGAAGTTTCTGATTAGTGTTGGGATTCACAAAGCTTCAAACATCGTAAGAGCATCCTCCACCTACCTTACCCCACGTCTTTGCTAAGAGAAGCAAATGGAAGGAACCAGATGCCTCAGAAGCCTCTCCTGATGTGGCGTAGATTGCTATGCAGCTCGGTTCATTCCCTGTCCCCATCCACCATCGGCACCAGGAGCCTGATCCTTACCACCTCCAGGGTGCCGCCACCCCAGGATGGTTTCTTGTCAATGGGAGGCTTGTTCAGGAGGATCAAGATTGGGTACTTCTTCCTGGCCCTCGTGTGGCTCAGACTGCAACTCCTGCAGGAGCAGCATGCCCCTCTGACAGCCCCCCATCAGGCCACCCCCCAGGCTCTGTTCCTCACTCAGCCCCCGTTACTGCTGCACATAACACAGCCACAGCTCCCGTTGTTGGGCTCCAGCAGCTTCAGCATCCCTTGACGGTCCCCCTGTGCCCAGACTGCCTTCATTGCCTTCTCCTCAAAACCCCATGGACCCTGGCTTCTCTTTCCTGCCCGAGTCATCATAGCTTCAGCTATTTAACACTTAGATCTTTGCCTCTGGGACCCCCTGTATCATGAAGTCATGTTGTTTTATGCTTTCTAAACTATGGGGCTCCCTTCCTATCACTCCAGTAACATTCTGGAGGCTCCTGGCCCCTTCAGGGCTGGGCTGGCATGTAGTCTGCAGAAAAGCAAGCCTGCAGAGGAGTAGGTAGCTAATTACATAAACTTTTATGGTCCACATAATGTGCTAAACTACATGGATGTTGATATTCTGAGCAAATAGACTATGTTGGTTGTTTTCACTTAAATTCACTGACTTTAAAGCTCTTTAGGAGTTTGCATCATTTTTCTGATGAGCTGTGACACACATTTCTGTGCATGTGAAGTGTTAGCCCAGGCGCCCTTATAACACAGTCCTGTCCTGTGCTCTGAAATCCCTCCTTTCCACCATTCAACACTCATCACACATGCCCTGTACACATCAGCCAGTGAACACAACCTGCCAACCGTTCGATGAAAAGTTACCAAACATTTTCAGTGTGAAAATGCCCCAATGGTAGTCGCCTTCTTATCCCTCTATGAGAATTCTTGTGCCCATTGGATGGGGATCCAGCAGAATGTCCATATACCTGATACAGATGGAAGAGGCCACAGATCTGAGATGTGTCAAGAACTGAGCAACTTGCCACTCAGATCTGGGTCTTGTGTTGGATGCGGTGACTATACTTGTTTGTGGAGCCAAAAGCTACTCAGCATCCTTTCCCTGGGATTCAGGCAGCCCTCCTGCTGCTGCGGGACCTGAACTAGGCTGTGGTCCCCGGGCCCCCACTGCAGTGCCCAGGTGCCACCTCCCATAGCTCCCCAGGGTGGCCCAGGGCTGCAGTCCCATGTCCCTCTTCACCACAACCCGGGGGCATTAGTGGTTTGAATCAGCTCATCACCTTTGGTTCTCCGAGAAAACACTAAGGTTGCTTAGTAGGCACTCCACTATATGTTGTAAATCAAATGCTATCAGCTCAAGGTGATATTTGAGCCAGGCCAGGTCTCAAAGGACACTAGCTGACTAATCTTTGATTTTTTTAAGGCACACAAACATGCAGCAGAGTTGTATCTGTGGTTTTGCACTCCAGCTCCTCATGGTCCTTAGGTTTCCCACATCAGTGGGCAGTCCTGCCACCCACTGATCGCCAAGCTTTTGGCATCCTTCACTGCCCCTCCCCTCCCCTGGCCCTCTTCCTCTCCCCTTTCTTCTCCCCTCCTCTCCCCATCTCCTTCTTCCTTTTCTTTTCCTTTTTCTCCTTCTCCTCTTGCCACCCCCCATCACTGTCTCCATCAATGACCTCCTCACCTGATTTTGAAATATTTCCCTGTCCACCCCTTTTAAACTGTAACATGAAATATTCTAAATGGGTTCTGAGTGTCTCATGAGAGGCCTTTCATTTTTCCTGTATCACATTTATGGCCGTAACCCTTTCTGAAATCCTTGCTTGCATGTCCTTCCCAGACGAGGAATCTCACTGTGGACGGGCGCTTTGGCGCGTGGTCTCCGTGGACGTCCTGCACGCACACTGATGGCAGCGCTGTGGGGTCCTGCCTCTGTCGTACCCGCTCCTGCGACAGCCCAGCCCCTCAGTGTGGTGGCTGGCAGTGCGAGGGCCCCCGCATGGAGATCGCCAACTGTTCCAGGTGCGTCCCCCCGACTCTGAGCACCACTGGGCATCAACTGCTTTCCTTCTGTATGAATCAGATGGTTTCCATTGATTCCTGGTAACAACATTATAAAGGCTGCAGAACTTTTGTTGTTTGAAGATTGTGGTAACTGACTGTGTTGCTTTATGAGAACAGGACTGTCCAGTGTAGTACTAGTACCTCTTTAGCTTTGGTTCTAGTCGAAATGTCATTCTCTGAGCAGAGCTGCAGTATCTAGCTGTGAAGACTAATAATGAAGTAAGTGAACCCCTTTTAGTGATGCTTTAAAATGCATAAGTGGATTGTCTGGGGCTGACTCAGTCATAAAAGTGGCCCATCTGCTGATAATAGGCTTACTTTATGCTTCTGCGGTTACCTTCTACTAGGTCCGCCTCTTGGCAGCATTTACCAGTATGCAAACCCAGGTCTGTGCAACAGACAATCACATCATTTCTTTCCTCACTGATTATATTCCCATTATATTCGTATTCTTTCATTTACCTACTTCCCTGTATACATGTTCCATATATTATAAATAGAATATATCATAAAATTAGGATATTAAGAATTTCCAAACAAGTTGAGAAGCATTATCCTGCATTATCTATTTTGCTCATATGTAAAGAAATTTTGAAAATAAAAATGTCATTTTTGTATGTTGAAATTGCTTACTTTGAATATAATTCAATGAGTTACTTGGGTAATGTTTATAATTATGTAGGTAACAGGGTATAAGTACTAGCTAATTACCTTTATGAGCAACTTGGGAGGCCCTGTCTTGTTTTTTGATTATTTATATTATAAAGCAGCTTTATTATAATATCGTACTTAAGATATCACTATTTTATTTACATCGTTAACTTTTATAAAACAAAATAAGGAAATATGAAATACACTAAGAATTTTCTCAGAGGAATTTTCACTTGAAATGATTTTAGAAATTATATTTCCAACTTACTGTTGATAACTTGAGCTTCAGTGTCCCAGCTGTAGACCTGCATGTTTCAAAGGAAAGTATAAAGTAAAAACAAGAATTAATGTGAGTTGATGTTTTCTATTGGAATGGAAATCTTATGGGTGAGGGTAACATCTATAGAAATGCATATGTGACTAAAATACAAAAAAAATTCTACATGCATGGGAGTTCGGACTCTAGTTAAAATCTTCAAAAATGCCTGTAGTTTGTTTTTAATAGCAGGGGCTAACTTTTAAGGTAGATACTTAAATTATAAACATTCTGAATACAGGCATTTTAAGGAAAAAAATACCACGTTAAACAACAAAAATAATTCCTCTAGCTGGCAGTAATTAATGGCTTACTTACATTTTTATTTATTTGATAAAGTTTTATACAAGTTTGTTTCTTTTTATTTTATATTTTTATGTACCAACATACTTTATACATACATATATAAAAAAACAAATAGTCATTCACAATTTGCATTCCTGATTTATACTCTATCTTATAACTTTGTGAAATTTTAAAACAGTACCCAAGAATCTGAATTTAAAATATCTTTCCTTCATTTTTAATAAAGCTTGTTTTAAAACTTTAGACATTATTGTGCTCTTTATCAATATGACTGCTATCAAGAGAATTATTGATTTTTACTGATATTAATAGATTTTAAAAGTAAGCATTACACATGGTTTTAAATGATTATTTGCTCAGATGTACTCTTTTCATAGATTATAGCTGATACAGTACAATTCAAAAACATAAAGTCTAGATGTTCAGGGATTTATCTCAAATTGCTTTTCAATGAAATAACATTATTTTTCATTATCTTAACATTTTTATGACTAAAAGTGGTTCTAACATAGCCCATCTTAAATTATTTATAGCACACTTAAAACTTTACTCTTAAATTTCCTTCCTGGACTCTCAAATTAGAAAACTTACCTAGTAATTGAGATTCCTGTGACACGGTGCATTGGGTGCCACGCACCTATTCCCTTTTCCCTAGCAGCCTGCTGTCCCATCATCCTGAGGGGGATGCGGGAATTTGGAGGTGGGTGAAGATAAGGCTGGACTCTGAACTAGTCTGACTCAGTGTCCCCACCACTTCTCTCCCCAGGAACGGAGGCTGGACCCCCTGGACCTCGTGGTCTCCCTGCAGCACCACCTGCGGGATTGGCTTCCAGGTGCGGCAGCGGTCCTGCAGCAATCCCACCCCCAGGCATGGGGGCCGGGTGTGCGTGGGGCAGAACCGCGAGGAACGGTGCGTACCGCCCTGCGCCCAACACCACCGTCCTCGACGCTTCCTGTCCTTCCAGCATGGTCCGGGTTCCTGCAGTTTTAGTTTGGGATCCAGCCTAGCTTCTTTGTGGCATCCCTTTCTGTTGACCTGAACCTCCCTCCTCTCTTTCCTTCATCCTTTCTTTAATTTTGGCCAAAGCAATGCCACGATGGTGCTGTCAGGGATGGCTAGCTGAGCAGCTCCTGAGGGAAGGGAGATCCAGTGACAGTGGCATCTCTGTGCTGGGCTCCCTGGAGACTCAAAAAGTGAGTCTGCTGGAGAAAGATCTGGTAAGAATTCAACTAGACCAGTCTCAAAATCTGCTATCCCAACTAGGTCCTAAGATGCTCCTGGGCAGATGGTATTGGCTAGGTGTGGTCAAGTTTTCCATCAGAACTAAATTGAGCAACTGGAGCATAGGTGAGCATATATTCAGGGTTTGGGTTATGTAACTACACACTGCTTTGTCAACAGATACCCTTAGTGAATGCACCCTTCACCCCAGAGTGCGGCGGCATTCTTTTCTTTGTGTATGTTAAGTTGTCAGCATGTCATGGGAGCCTTTCAATGCAATCTTGCATTTAACAGGTGGTTGTTTTGTTACATACTCAGATACTTACTTTTGGCCTCATAAAATCTACAGCTCTGATGGCTGACTCTCGCCTCTGGAGAGTACATTCCAGTTTATCATTATTGGGAGTAGGTGAATTTCACGTCACTTTTAGGAATCTTTTTCTGCCATACTGACGTAAACTTGCTGTATGACACATGTGAAACAACATGGCATTCAGTACCTTTTAATTAAAATGTAGTAAGGCTAACATCCAGAATATGGGTTCGGTGAGAACCTCTTCTGAAATCCTCAATGTAGTTATTTTTATGCAATTAGTATTTATGTAGACAAAACCAACAGGCTTACTGTACAGGTAGTTCTCTCTGAGGTATTTATTCCAACCTCAGAACAACCCAGGAGAATCATTCCTTTGCTTCCTCACTGTGTTCCTAAGTTATCAATTAAGATTCACTCCTATAACTCAGGAAAATGAGAATTTTTACTAAGCAGGGTCGGTGGTTTTGAAGTGGTCCCCTGAGACAGTCTTGTGTTAAGTCTCTCATTTCCCATCCAACACCAGTTGATAAGTGAGAAAGCCTATCATGGGAGAGCTGTCCCCCTGCTATTTCCAGCTTTGTAAGATTGAAAATCTGTTGGAAGTTTTAAAATTCTCTGCATTGTCACACACTACAGCGCATGCAGGCAAAGTCATCATGGCCATGCGGAGCCGCCCCTAGAATCCCGCTATCTCCACAGATCTAACACCTGGCGTCCCCTTTCCCAGGCTGAGCCCACAGGAAGAAAGAAGCTGTTTCACACATACGTGTGTTCTGTATCAATTTACAATTGTTTATGGAGCTACGTTTTGAGGAAAAGATCAGGATGGCTTATGTGTTTGGGAGACTTCCATTTAAAATTGTTCTTTAACAGAACAAATGCTCATTTGGACTAGATGAATATGGGGTTAATGGAGGAAAATTTGAATTTAAGTAATAAATGGATGGATGGTACAAACAGGGACCATGTAAGATTTTTATAAAATTGAAGACTCCCTGGTGAGCAGTTTTTCCAAAAGGCTGTCAGGAGGTTAATGAAAACTAGGAAAACCAAGACCTGATATCTTTCTGGGCTTCACAAGCAAATGGTTCTCAGAATTCTTTGTCATGTTATGTGTGAAGTCTCTCCACTAAATAATATGAAGAAATACCATCCCTTATGAATTTTTGAGAACTAAACACAAGACTAAAGGACTAAAGGAGACCCTGGTCTCCATGGGAAGGTATACAACATAACAGCTAAGCAAACACAATAATATAATCACTTGTACTTATTTGAACACCAACCCTAAAGAACTCCTGAGTGGCCACTAGTGAATAAATTGATTCTCCAAAAAAAAATCTCCCTAAGTTAACACCAGGATTATAGTCAGTGACTTTTCATGTGGGACAAAATTTACAATATGTGGAGATATTCAATGGGAGCTTTATTGCAACAGAAATCTCTGAACTATTCACATAATTTTTTTTTTCTGAAGTGGTAGGTAAGGAAAATATCTTAACACTTTTTACATACACTTTAAAAGGTATGGACACTTTGTTATGTTCTAAAATTTCCTGGAACATGGTTTTCTTGAGTGTCTAGAACTGAGTAGAAGCACTAATTCCCAAAGAGGCCACCAGCAAGGATGAAACCATGGATCTCTGTGTATATAATATCAAAATGCAGATGTCGATACCACTATTAGCTTTTTCCTGCTGTGTAACAATAGTTCCACAAACTGTATTAAAACAACACATGTTTATTATCTCATGGTCTCAGTAGACCAGGTATTCCAATATGACTTACCTGGGTCCTCTGCTTAGAGCTGTGGTCTCATCTGAGGCTCAGCTGGAGAAGGACTTACTTCTAAGATCATGGTTGTTGTTAGCATTCAGTTCCTGTGAACTGATTCTTGAGTTCCTTGAGGATCTCAGCTTCTTACTAGTTGTTAAGCAGAGACAACCCTCATATTCTTGCCAAATGAGCCTTCCCTATACAGTCACTTGCTTCCTCAAATCTAGCAGGGAAGAGAGTCTCTTTGCAAGGTGGACATTAATATCTTATGTAATGTCATCACCGAGTGGCACACCATGCCTTGCCATATTCTATTGATTAGAAGTAAGTCACAGACCCTGCTCTATATGCAACAATGGGGTATTATTACACAGCGCAGGAATACCAGGAGGCAAGGATCATTAGGGTCCCAGAGCATCAGCCATGGTCTATTGTCTGCCCTCAGTCATTCACATCCCTTCCATATGTGTAATGCATTTCACCTACTCCCAAGGTCCTTTAAGAGTCTTATACCATTAAGCCATCTCCCCAGATTCTAGAACAGTCTCATTTAAATCAGGCCTGAAGGTGAATGAGGCTCCCTGAGTGTGGTCCCTCTCAGTCCATCAACCTCTGAGATTGAAAACCAAGTTATGTACCACCAACACACTCAACATACAATGATGGGACAGGCAGAGGGTAACAGCTGTAGACGACTCTGCTCAAAAGGGGGGTATGTCGTAAGTACACAGGAATCCCTGCTCCATAGAAATTCTGAAATCTAGCCAACAAGTACTAGCAGTTATTGCATTAAGTTTCAAGGCCTGGGCATAATTCTCCACGGTTTTTGGCTTTCAGTTCTGCTTCCCGAACATCTGTCCTTTTTCATGAAAAGTTGCGTGTGCTTGCCGCTGGGTAATTTTATCAGCCTACTTCCTGCCAGTAGATATTTGGATTTCTGACAACCTCATTTCATTTGTACTTTTCTCTGTGCCTTTCAGTCGAAGCTGGTATTTTTAGTGAAATATACTTTACAGGCCTCCCATGGATTTTCCTGGGGTTTTCTCCACGGATCTACAACCCCAGCTCCTTTTGAGAGAGCCCTTCTCCACCCAGGGACTCTCATGAGCAGGCTGGGGGACAGCACCCTACAGCCTACTTGTGACTGGTGGTCTGTGGGGCACACTGTTGCTCTCGATCTCTTAAAAGGACCCTTTGTGTGACTGAGGACTACTCTGACCCTCTGATCTTCCTGAGGTGTTAGCAAAAGGTTGTACAGTCACATCCTCAGCTGTTTACCCCACGTCAGCCATTCTGCCAGTGCTCAGAAGTTATTTCTTAATTTCAGCATCTTTTGTCATTAAGAGAGGCTCAGAATTTCCTAAACTATTCACTGGTTAATATTCTTTCCATCAATTTTCTTCTTTCCTCCTATATTTTCCAGTAAGCATCAGGAAGACCCCAGGCCTGGAAATTTTCCAAAAGCTCCGTGACTCACTTCACACTGACATGTTCTGTTTTCCATATAACTGCAGTGACGATTTTGGGGAGCATTCTGCCTTCTGTGACGAAGTTCTTCCTTCTTCCAGTGTTCAGTAATATGTTCTTATTTCTTTTTCAGTGGTTTTGATTGTTGTTAAAATTTGCCATTTAGCCATTTTGAAGTGTAGCATTCAGTGGCGTTAACTGCATTCACAGTATTATGCATACATAACCACTTTTTCTAAAACTCTTTCATTCCAAACAGGAACTCTATAACCATTAAGCAATAACTCTCTGTGTCTCCCTCCTTTCAGCCCCCAGTAACCTCTAATTGATATTCTGCCTCTATGAATTTGCACATTCTAGATAGTTCATATAACTAGAATCATACAGTGTTTGCTCTCTTGTGACTGACTGGCTGCTTTCGCATTGCATAATGTTCTCAAGGGTCATCAATGATGTAGCCTATATCAGAACTTCATTCTCTTTTGAAGGCTGAATAATATTTGACTATATGGCTATCCCATATTGTGTTCCATTTACCCATCAATTGACATTTGGATTATCTGCATCTTTTAGCTATTGTGAGTAAAGCTGCAGTGAACACTGGCATATGAGTATCTATTCAAGTCCCTGTTCCATTTATTGTGTGTATATTCCTAGGAGTAGAATTGCTGTATCATGTACTAATTCTGTGTACTAACTTTTTGAGGAGCTGCCAAACTGTCTTTCTACGATGACTTCACTATCTACCTTCCTACCAGCAATGAACAAAGGTTCGATTTCTCCACATCCTCAGCAACACTTGCTACTTTCTTTTTTTATGTATAGCCATCCTAGTAGGTAGAAAATGGTGTCTCACTGTGCTTTTGATTTACACTTCTTTGAGGACAAAGATGATGAGGATCTTTTCATGTCCTTATTGGCCATTTGTGTATCTTTTTTGGAAAGAGAATTTACTTGAAAGAAGGACATAACAATCTTAAGTAACACAACCATAGAAGTGATACTCTGCCATCTTTGCTGTATTTTATTCACGTTCTTTTCCCATTTCTAACTGTGCTGTTGGCTGCTGTTGGGTGTTAGTTCTTTATCCTGTTTCCTTCTAAAACCTCTCTGGTAGCATCCTCATAGTCTACATTTATACCAACCATATGTTCAAGATAATCGAGGTTTTCTCTACCATGATCTTCAATTTTCTGCTTGCTTCTGCCCATTCCCTCGTCTCAGAGCCACTCTCACATTTTTAGGTATTTCTTCAGTTATACTTTGTGGCTGGGTACCCGAGCCTCTTTTAGTTGTCATTACATAATAGCATTACCACAGTTTGGTGCCTAATGTACCACGTGTTTACTGGCTCAGTTTCTGAGGTCCAGACAGTTTCCCCAGGTCCTTCGCTTCAGGACTCACAAGGCTCCATCTGACGTGTGTAGACCATGGTTGTGGTCTCATCCGAGGCTCACCTGGAGAAGGTCTACCTCCCAAATCTCATGACCATTGGCAGCATTCAGTTCCTCGGTCCCTCTTGAATGGAAGCTATTAGCCAGAAGCTGCCGTCAGTTTCATGCTACCTGGGCCTCTATCCAACTGCTTACTTCCTCCAAGCCAGCAAGGAAGAGTTTTCTTGAAAGAAGGACATGACAGTCTTAAGTAACATAATCATGAAAGTGATACTCTGCCATCTTTGCTGTATATTCTGTTGGGTGGGAGCAAGTCACCCCTGATGCCCACCCCACCACGCACTGAGTGGGGGGCTTGATTACACAAGGTGTGAGTTCCCAGGGATGGGATCATGGGGACCACATCACTGATTTTCTTTGCCTTCATAGGGATGTTTGCTCACCCCTGTGGTGAGCCAACATGGTGCTCTTTGCAAGTCATTCCTCTCCCATCTTGGGCTCCCTCAGCTTCTCTTGGGGTAAATACTAATACTTTGGTGGACTCAGTGTATGTACCAGTTTCTGTGGTCCACAAAAGATTTCATTATTCCAGTATGGCCCAGCGAAGGGACGATCACTGAGAGTGAACCAAGGAGAAAACAGTTCCGACAGGGCTCAGACTGAGTCAGGCAAACAGCTGCAGTGAGAAGCTAGCATGGACCTCACTGGAACAGGACACAATTGTAGCATGAAGAAAAAGGACAGGAAACATGACGTGGTGCCCAGAAAGTAGTCTATATAGCATTATGAAAGGCAGTTCTTTCCACAGAGACTAGGTTTGTGGAAAAATGGATAATTTATGGAGAAACATTGCTGGGTTATTAATTCAGTTTTAAATTCAAAATGAGAATGAGCAGTCATGGGCAAAATTAAAATCTTAATTTTTAATGCATCATGAAATGCATCTGTGGCTTTCAGTGCTTTAAGATAACAGCAATCCAAGAGAGGCAGTGAAATTTCAAAAACATTCAGCTGTTATTTGGTGAAAGCCAGATGCATGTAGAGGACTCAAGAAATGGGAAACCACAGGCTGGCCCATTGTGTAGATATTTTATCCATTAATTCATACACATCCTTGAACAAGCAGAGTCACCAAGGTAACTAACTCCAATTCCCGTTGTTGCTTGTGACCAAGAAAGACAGCAGAGACCCAGTGGGTAGCTGGATGGGAGGTGTGTCTCTCAGGAGCAGGAGTTAGTTGGGGAGGGAGGCTGGGGGATTAGAGGGACAATATTCCCTTGAAATTACAGACCCAGTTAGGGGCGTATAAGGGCTCTGCCTCTGAGCAGACTCTCCCAGGGTGGAGTCATGAGTGGAAGCCCAGACATAAAGGGTCAGAGTTCCCCTAGCGATTTCTGTTTCCCTCTGACCTCCCTGGCAGAGGGTGACATTCATGTGCCTGGCAAGGCTTTTTTCACAGGACTGATGGAGTAAGAGAAAGAGAAAAAAGTGAAGGCAAGGTATTAACAACCTTAAAGTAAAGCCAAACATGTAACTTATTAACACTGGTTGAAAGTGCTACACTCCGTGTGATTTTCTGGTTCTCCTGCAGTCAGTTTTTAGCTATAGGAACAGTTATGTGTGTACTCTGATTTATTTTGCTGTGGGGAGATGGTGGCTCCATTGCTGGGCTTTTTACTAAAAGTCAAGGGTTTTATAAGCATTTTGAGTCAGATTTTCCTTTGCCCTCTGTACTCTCCTATTGTTTGTGTTTTTGAAAACTGAAATTAGTGTCAAGGAGTCTAGAAAGTCCTTACCTTTTGAACATCTGTGAATCAGCTTGGAAACCGGACACAGCCTTCTACATATCATTCCGTCCACTGTGTGAGAAGCTGCACAGGGATATTTTTCATTACTTGCTGAGGGTTCTGATGCTCTGACTTTTCTTGACTTCTTCCAAACATGTTCTCAAAACAAATGGTAATTTCCTCTTGGACACTCCATGCACCCACGCATATGTTAACAATCACCTCCTAGTCAGGATGCTTGACTCACTTAACTCTGCAAATTTGTGCATGCTTCCTTAGGTCAGATTCTTTTAATCTGCTGCGTCCTTGATTTTGTTTTGGCTCTTCTGTCTAGGGGTCATACTCTCTCAATTACAAGGCCCCTTCCCTTTCTGTCTGATGCATAAGAATATCCATAGCCCTGAGCTCTGAGAGTCAGGCCCTGGGTAGCTGTAGATGACTCCTTAAGAGGGAAACCTAATGTTTCTCTTCTGTCTTAAAAACTGGAAGATGAAGAAGAGAGATGACTACTCCATTCCACTGGCTATTCTTCCATGTAAAAGTTCAGAGAAACAAAGCCATTTGCCTGTATGTTGGCTAGCTCACTACACATGCGTGGGCAATACGTTGTTATTGACTCAAAGAGCTCCACCCAGTGCTCTGGGTGACACGGTGGCTCGGCTGCAAGGCTGCAGGAGAGCAGAGCAGAGGCTGGAGTGGTAGCAGTGCCAAGGACAGAGGCCCAGAGGATGGCTGTGCGGGCAGAGAGGCCCAGAGGCAGAGACCGGCTTGCTGCGTGCAGACTGGCTCTTTGAGTGGATGAGATTTTAGTGATTGACATGCCACTGTGGAAATAAAGTTGGGTATAATCCTTTCACCCCAACAGCATTCTACTGTCATTTCTTTGGTCACACTGAATCCATAGTAAACTTGCCAGGGGCTGTAACCCATTGGCAAGACAGCCTGATTTGTGCTTGACTCTCTGGGGGCTTCTGCCAGTGTGACATCTCTCCCAGGAAGTAAGCATGCCTCCCACTTTCAGTTGAGAGGCTGACTTTTCACTCTACTGCTTATTTATTTGCTTGTTTATCTATACGTTCACCCAGTTATCCTCTCTCATTTGCATCATCCCAAATTCCCTAGATACCCCAACCCCTCCTCTGTCCACCTCTGTCATATTTCTCTAGCCTGGCATCTCTCCCTTGGATTGCTGCAGTCTGGAGTCTCCTGGCTGGTATATGCTCCATCTACTCCACCTGCTGTCTTTGGGGACTCAGACCCCACACTCAAGCGTGGAGAGATCCTCAAATCTCAGGGGGGCTCCAGGCCACCAGCAGGATGAGGCCCCAACCCCTGAAGACCAGTTTTCACTCTCTAACTCTGAGACAAAATAATGCTATTTTCTCTCTGGAGCTCTGTGGTGCTTTCTTGATTCCTTGTAAATAAAGTTTACATTTGGATTCCTAAAGAGAGATCATTCCACCTCCCATCACCTTTTTCTCCTCCTATTTCTACATTCCATTCTTTTCCAGAAGGCCAGCTGATGCTCAGTATACCTCATCCTGGTGACCTCCTTCAGCATGGCCTGGCTTTTTACTGTTCATCACCATACTTGCTCATGAAGCCTTCACAGTCCATGGAGTTTTCCTGGTTTGATGGAAAAACAGTTGAATTTTACCAGAATTTGCTGTCAAGAAATTACACCCCCACCCAAATTCCTTTTGTGGGTTTCTGGACACCAGCTACCACTTGCCCCTCTTTCTACTCACTGAGTTGGTGTCTTCTGTCCTGAATTTGTGTCCATTTCCCTGTCTTCCTCTTCGGCTGTAAATGTCTGTTTAGACAAGTGTTTCTGTGAGGCTCTTTGCATAGCTAGCGCCCTGCAGATAAAGTGTTTACTACTAACGATGGGGCTCAGGTGACTGACTTCACCCGGAAGGTAGGAATCTCTGCCCCCTGTCTCTGAAGGCAGCAGGGGTGGCGAGGGACACTTCAGAAAAACTCTTGCATCTAAATGTTCTCTAGAAACTACATCTGCACTTAATAGATGGAGTCTTGAAGTTATATTGTCCTTTCAGTGGCCAAATGCATCTCACTAAATTTGACCATGTTCAGAGTGACCCCTTCTTCCCCCAGGCTGTAAGCTGTCAAATGCCAGCTGTTAACCTTTTTATTCTGTTTGTTCTTTGTTTCCCTCCCTTCTCTTCATTTCACTTGTAGTATTAAAGACTGAGGGGAAATTTGACTCATATATGGCTAAAGAAAGCCTTTTGTATTTGGCTAAAAATTGGCAATATGAATGTACATATAGAAGTAAGTGTCGTCAGTCACTGAAAATAGGACTAGTGTTTGTAAATAGTAATTCAACTATTTTGGAATAACTGGTAGTCTTTTAAATTAAGGTTGCTTGATGTTATTCTGAGAGTCTACAAATAAACTTGAAAATACAATAACCTGAGCAGTTTATGGCATGAGGCTGCATGCTAAAATCAGGCTTTAACTTTCCTTTAACTCATACTAAGAGGATTACTAGCCTTATTTGATTTGAGGATGAGAAATGAATTACAAATACAATTTTGCTGACTTTGTATCTATAACCTACTCTATCTTTTAGTCTTTATGTTTAGAAGATAAATGCCCTACCTAGATATTTTCTATGTGTTCTCATTTTTGGGTGTCTATTTGAAGGGTTTTGTTTTGTTTCTCCTTTAATTGGCTGCACAGGAAGATCCATCTTGCATTGTGAGTTTAGCATTTTCTTCATTGTCTCCTGTGCATCCCATTGTCTGTGTGCACACGGCATGGCCAACGCCACATCTGCCTTCTTGACTGTGCAACCACCCGGAATACAAAAGCCTGTCCATGCAGAGCATGCCCATGTGTGCAACACCTGGTACCTGGACCAAGACTGGAAAGGTGGGTGGCCTCACATTGCACTAAACAGTTTCCTTTTCCTCTTGGTCCCCATTACAGATACTGCAACGAGCATTTGCTGTGCCCCCCACATGTGTTCTGGACAGGCTGGGGTCCTTGGGAACGGTGCACAGTGCAGTGTGGGGGTGGCATTCAAGCTCGCCGCCGGACCTGCGAGAATGGGCCCGACTGCCCCGGCTGTGATGTGGTGAGTGGAGGCTTCCTCATCCCCAGGCCACGATCTAGAGCTGGGAGTCTAGTCAGCACACTCCAGGTGCTCTGCACACATTTTTGCACATACTTAATACACTGCAGCTGTTAGATATTCTGCAAACACTACATGCTCTGCGGATACTAAAAGCTCTGTAGCCATGACACGTCAGACACTAGATGCTCTGCAGGTACTACATACTCTCACACACTAGATATTCTACAAACATTAGATTCTCAGCAGACACTAGAGCTCTGCAAACATGAAATGCTTTGTAAATGTAACATGTCCAGGCACTAGACACTCTGAACTCACTAGATGCTGTCAGTCACATTGGTTTTTCTAATTAATGAGTCTGTTTGGAGGAAATAGTAGAAATTCAGAGTAGCCTAGAGCCTTCTTCAATTAAATGTTCACATAGGGGATAAACTACCCCAGGAGTTTTCCAGTTCTGATTTCTGCACTATGACAAAAACGTTAGCCTGCTTAACTCTGGTCACCATATTCAGTTTGGGAAAATGCTGTAAGGTCTCCATACTGAGCCTGCACTAAGTTACAGAATGCAGGACAAACATGAGACATTTTGAGGATGAGAAACTTGACGGAGCCATTTGTCAGAGCGCATCGATGCCAATACAGGGAATAAAACACAACTTAGGTTTTGTTTCTCTTTGCCTTGGCTGGTCATGTTTCTTTTAATACTTTAACCTCCCAAATAAAATTACACCTGTGCAAGCACCTTCCCAAGGCTAACTGTTGCTCCCCGTGTGCCGTCTGTCAGGATACTGAGCACAGACAGCTTGCCAGCTGTTCCTCTTACTCGCCTTCCCCTGGGGCTGGCACCCTAGAGTGGGTGTAGATGGTGGGAATGTCTGGCGAGAAGTTCAGCACAAGAAGGGCTGGCTTGGCCTCCTTCCTCCTGATTTTTCCACTTGATCTTCACAGCACTTTGGTCCCTCTGTTCATGAGGTTGAGCAATCTTTTTGTGCTGCTGTAAAGCTTAGTTTTGCAAATGCAAAACCAAACACCCCAGACAGCCTTGGAAATTCAGAGAGAGGAAGATGGTTTTGAAGTGCTTTGTCAGATGCTACGCCAGACCTGAGGAGAGTTCTATTACTGGGATTTGCAAATAGATCTCTTCCCCTTTGCACTGTCAGATAGTACAATAGCTTAATAAAAACTATTCCTGATTATAGAGGCATTTCTTCCCTGGTCAGCCTGAAATGAATTTTGACCATGAAAAAAATCTCAGTGTCCAATTTAGATGCTGAAATTTAAGATTATTTATTAAAAAGTGTGAATGCTAAGTCCAAATAGTCACCTGTTCTAGGAAAACAGTTCAAATGTAGCAGCTTTATTCTTTGCTGAAGTGTATCGTTTCCCATCCCTGGTGGCTCAGAATCTGAGACTGGGATCACTGCTTCCTTACTTAGCTCTCTGTCATCTGCTGGGAAACCGCAGGGATGGATGGTCTGAGTTATCTTGCACTTTAGTTTTAAAAATTTGGCAATACTAAGAACTCAGAAGATGTTTCAGGTCAATCATTTTCTTATTGAATTAAATTGACTTCAGTAATTATATTTAGAAACAGTTTAATAAAAGGAAAAAATTAGATTAAGGAAATTGTAGCCTATCTCCTCTGTAGTCACTGGAGTGTGTGTATGTGTATGTGTGTGTGTGTGTGTGTGAGTGTGTGTGTGTGCTCACAATACATCTGATAATAAATGTAAAAAACTGAATATCTTCCTAAACTGTTAATGTATTTATTGTTTTATTTTGTCCAAATACTTAACAGTTTATGAAACAAATGTAGCATCATTTTTCAAACTTAAAAATATGCTCTACATATCTCCAGCAAGCCTAATATTGGTGCCTAGGTATTTTAGTTTATTGTTTGATTTGTTATTTTTTCTTCCCCATTGAAGTTTATCTACTGTCCATGTACTTCCAGGAAGGTATTGAGCAATGGAGCAACTTACTCTTTTATGGTAGAAGCACATTTATTTTCCTTTCCCATGGCTTTTCCCCATTCCTGCAGGTTCTGTCTCATGTAAGGCAGGAGAAACAAGTAGGATGGAGGGGCTTGGTTTCTCTGAACTGCTTAGAAAATGTATCCTAACAATTACATTCCTAAGAAGTTTATTTAAAATTAATAGTTCTTTAGATAAAGTCACCTGTTGATTGTCATGTTCCTACTGCAGTTTGTAAATCTTTGGCCACAAATTATGTTCCGTTTTGATGGAGGTCTTTCATCAGGGTAGTAGCTATTAACTATAGGTAATTTGTTGATTTTGGGATCATGAAGTTGATTATCTGCTGGCCAGTATCTTGCTGGATGAGAAGTCTGGTGGTATTCCTTAATCTCAATCTCCTCCTCTCAGGAGGGTATGACAGGGAGAAACTGTCCCCCCAGATCCACTATGGATGTCAAATATAGTCACACCCCTGATTCTGGCAGGAGCCCCTTCGTGGTGGGCTCTCCTTCCTGCTCTCATTTCTATAATTGTTGTTCCTGGGCTTCAGCTCTTTCTGCGAGCTCAACCTTACTAAAAATAACAGTGTGCTAATGAAATGCTATTTATGCACTAAAGGATGTGTTTTTGGAAAGTATAAGAACTTGAATTTCCTGAGTACCACAGGAGCTTACAGAAAATGAGTTGATTTCAAGCTCATGTATGAACTGGATATAAAAGACTTGAGATTCTTTTCTTGCTCCATCATTTTAATATCAAAATACTACAGATTTCCCAACTTTCACCTATGAAATTCATATGTGCTTGCCTATGAATAAATCTCCAAGTCTTTCTTTAAATATCAGTAAGAGAAGTTCAGTTCAGACAGTCAAGGACCCTCTTAGAGAGTTACTAGTTCTTGCCGAGAACCTGCTCTTCAAGTTCTAAATGTCAATATCTCTTCGAGATCCTGATTACATTTCCTTTGGGTAACTACACAGAAGTGGGCTGCCTGGATCTTATGGCAGTTTTGAGGAACCTTCATACTTTTCCAAAGCAGCTGGACCACTTTGCAGTCTCTCCAACACTGTGTAAGGGTTTCAGTTTCTCCACATCTAAAAGAATCTAAACCAATTCTTTCAGAAGAGATTTGTGTGCTCCCGTTTTCATTTCAGTCCTCACAACAGCCAAGATGTGGAAACAATCTAAGTGCCCCTCCACAGATGAATGGCTAAAGAAAGTGTGGTATTTACACACAGTGGAGTACCATACAGTTTTTAAAAAGAAGGAAATTCTGTAATATGTGGCAACATAGATGAAACTTGAGTGAAATAAACCAGACATAGAGAGACAACTACTGCATGATTCCGCTTACATGAGGTATCTAAAATAATCAAATAAATTGAATCAAAAGTGTGGAGTGGCGGTAGAGTCAAAGAGCCCCCTAGGAACTGGGGGGCAAGGGAAACGGGGACTCACTAATCAACGAATGTGAAATTTCAGTTAAGCGAAAAGAACAAGTCCTACAGATCTGCCATACAACATTGTGTCTATAGCCAACAATTCAGTATCACACACTTAAAAATTTAATCAGGTAGATCTCATGTTAAATATTCTTGCCACAACAAAATAAAATGGAATGAGGTTAAAGCTCAAGGGAAAGAAATTCCAAAGGTTGGAGTTTTGGAGGCTGCATAGCATTGGGTTGGTTGGGGAGCTGAGTGACAAAGGGGGGCATGGATCTTATGCCGCCATGTATTTGGGTGGGTCTAAGGCCACCCTCTGTGGCTGGGTCTGATCCTCCTCTGTGAAGGGTGGGGTGAAGCCACTGGTCTGAAACCCGTGAGTCTGTGATCCTGATGTCCCTTCTCTGGACTCCAGAGGCACGTGTGTATAGCTAACTGAGGGCCCATTGCGCCCAGACATCCTTCCCTAGTGGCTGGACCCTCTGATGAATTTGGAATGAGATACTTAATGAGACATCAGTTCACTCAATAGACAGACATGTCCTCCCAGCTTCAGGGGAAACTTACCTAGAACCAACGGGAGTTCCCGGACTCCTCTAGTCCTTGCTGCTCTTCTCCCGGTCTCCATGCTGTCCCTGCACACTCGTGGCCTCCCAGAGAGGGCATGGAGGGCAGAGGACACAGGCCAGGCCTCTGAGTCAGCAGGTCACAGTGCTGTGCCATGTCTCTGGTTGGTGTCCTTGAATGAGGCATTAACACCTGGCTGTTTGAGAGACTATATGTAATGTAATATATATAGGATATCCTACATATATGTATGATGATATGTTTTGAGCACCTGCTGAGAGTCAAGTGTGATCTACCTGCCTTTCATTCTGTGACAGCATCTCTGTGAATGTGACTTATGGTACTAATATTTATGGATAAAGGAAGTAAGACAGCCCAGGTTGGTGAGCTCCCTGAGGACGCTGAACCTGTTTACAGAGAAGCTGCCAACATTGTGCTTAGTCAGTCTCTCCATTCCACCTGTGGGGAATGGGCTGAGAGAGGAACAGTGTCTGTTTACTGCCAGGAGTTAAGCTAGATCATCAGCTACTTGAAAGTTCAAGGCTATAATTATTTAATATAAAATAGTGAGCCACATTAGTTTAGATTAGCCGCTTGTGAGTTCATTTTCTTTGACATATTTTTGTTTCATTTCTAACCATTTTTTGGATAGTAGTTGTAGCCATCATGATAATTATTAGATCAAGTCCTTATAATTTATTGCATACTGTCAAATGCAATATTAAAATGCAATTATAAGTAAGAGTACTGGACTTACTATTTAAACATGTCATGATAGACTGAAATCCTGTATCACCATAATAAAGTAACACTTACTGAACACCTTTTACATGCAAAACTCTGCACTAAAAGCAATTAAAATATATGATGTTTATTTCCTCTGTATTCCCTCTTGGCAGTTTTCATTATTACCTCCACTTGGAGATAGAAAAACTCAACTTGAGAAATATTCCTGAACTTGGCTAGTACTAAGTTGCTAGTGGGTGACTGACCCAGCACCCGAGTATTGGTTGGCTAGACACAAACAGAATATAATGACACGACTCCATTTGCATGATTTCTTTGCTCACTGTAAAGTATTAAATGGCAGGGCCTGATTTTTCTTTACTCTTATTTAGTACAAAGTATATATTAAATGAAAGAAGAGCTTCTTTTCTTTCCATAATACTTCTCTTGTTGAATAGCACCCTGATTTTCATAATGCTGTGATCATATTCTTCTAGCCTACCATGAGCATACCCTCAGGAGAGTCTCGTGAGCATGGAAATTCATTGAAGATAAACTCATAACACAAATCTTAGTTCTATGTTTTGGCTGAAAATGACAACATTTAAAAGGAGGAAAGACATAAAATGTTGTTTTATGTAAATAGAATTGTTTCCCAAATTAATGGAACTCAAGACTTCCTCAAAGGCTTAACAGATGTGTGAAAGCATGGAGCTAAAGATGGTGTGGGATGCAGCAAAGGTAGCTCAAAAGCAGAAACAGTACCAATGACACTATATTTATTACTAAAATACCACGCAAGGTGGAAAACAGTTGACCAAAAGCTATGGATTACTGTAAAAACAGGAAGCATAGGAGAAGCCTGTTCCTACATACCAGAGGATTCTTGGGGATGCCCCCAGATAACCAGATGCAGCTGGAGGGGCACCTGCTCTAATCCCTGCCCCCCAAAGTCATTGCAAACAGTTGTGTGGGTTGTGCACTGCGTAATTCTAAGGGGGTGTTAATGTCATCCAGATGTGAGGAGTATGCTGCCCTGTAGAAGGACAATGCACAGCCAGATGCCGGATGTGGGACGGAAGGGCCACCCCAGCCCTCACCTCAGTGCATGAAAACTGCAGTCCTTCCAAGCCTCTGAAACATACAGGGTGGCTGTCATCCTTCATTTCAGACTGCGTTCTGCATTGTGAAAGTGGGAGCTGAGAGGGGCAAGCCTGGCATCTTATCTTGAGCTTGAGGCAAAACAAGGGCTTAGATCACATAGTTTACTCAGGAGATAAATCTACAGCCACAGTTGGGTGGGATGAGGGGAGCAAGTAAGAGAAGAAAGAAAGCCCCTGTTAGGGTTTGGTTACAAGGTCAACGGCTGTGGGCAGCAGGGAGAATTCCTTCCGGGATGACTGTGAAGTCCGCACATGCCTCTTAGAAGCACCTGCCCTTTAGGGGCTGCTGCTGGTTGAGGGATCCTCCTGGGCTGCAGTCTTCCAGGGGCCTCCAAGAAGATCCTAAAGCAAAAAGCTGCAGAAGTGTTACCTGTGTCCCAAATGGGTGCTGCTGGCACACAACTGCCTACCGCCATGCCTGCAGCTGGCGTCATAGGCTGGGGACTGCAATGTAGGGCCCCCAAAGCCCTTGCTACACCTGGCTTCATGCAAACAAATCCTGACCACACTAGAATGGCCATTGACCGCAGGATGTCTGAATTATTCTCCAGTCCAGTAATTGCGGTGGGACACTGGCTGTAGGGTCCCATGGACTCCGAGACCTTTCCAGCTATCACGTTGCTATGGATTCTTATTATTGGGCCAGACTACACTTGGATTTCTGTCCAGTGTTTCATTTAGCGCAGTGGTTCTCCATCGTGTGGACTGGTTCTTGCCTCGGGCACATGGAGAAGCTGCTGGAGTTCTCCGGGAATGAGGGTCTCCTTGATCCTCAGGAGACACAGGAAGGGAGGGCTGCTCTCTTCCTCTGCTGTGTTGGGGGCTGGGGCTGTAGTTGCTGAGGCCTGGGGGGTGCCTGGGTCAGGGCTGAGGGCCAGTGGTAGCAAAGCAGAGGCAGGAAACGCCCACCCCCTTGCTGGGGACTGTCTGGTATGTGATATCGAAAGTACCCCATAGCTTCAGATACTGAGTCAAAATCATCTTAGCTTCTGCGCCCACTCCCACCCCTCACCTCCTTCCTCCTTAGAAATCCTCAAATCAGAGATCACCAAACCATAGAGCTGTGAACACCGGCCACCCATCCAGCTTTCTCTTTCCCTTACCATCTGTGGAAACTCTCTCTCAAATACGCTTCATGACTATTAACAGGCATGCTTTTTCTTAAATGATGAATCTGTTGGAGGCCATCTAAAGTTTTTATGTGATCCATTACAAAAGCTCAACAAATGACTTTGACCTTCATGAGGAAGGTCACAATGGGAGATTTTCCACTGCACTGTGCTTATAAAATGCATTTGCTTATATTTCCAAATTCTCTTAACTCAAGGGAAGTGATTGATTTCCCTGGCTGAAACTTGATTACTGTACCTTCATAAGCATGGAAATGTAAAAATTTGCTTTCCATTGTTATGAGCTATTTCAGTGAAGAGCTTGCAAATATGAAAGATTGTCAGAGTAAAAATGCCACATTTTGTTAAAAAAGGCTTGAGTATTTTGAAAAAGTTAATGTCAGTACAGAAAATCAAGTGGCACAGTGGATGGCCACAAAAGTGTAAGTTGTCTGAAATTTAGCACTCGAAGTTCGACAATCAAGTTTAAGAATGATGCATGATGCAGATGGAGAGAAAAGGAAAATGATGGAGTACAGGAATTAATCCATCAAAACGCCTGCCTCTAGAACATATAAATTATCATCTACAATCTCTGGAAATTGCAATTGGGACAGAGATCTGGAGTATTTCACAAAAATGTTTTATTTATAGCGTTGGAAGAGTGTGTTGTACAGATTTTTTTGACTTTACAAAAAAATCTGGTTTGTTTCTGCCCATAGTAATTCAAATACAGTGTTTGCAAAGTCAATTGAAAGGAAAAGCTTTCTTGAATAGAGGTTTTCTGTTATAAAAATTACCTAAGTGAGACACAAACACAGATTTTTCCTTGATATTTTACCAATTAATTCCATGACAAAGATTTCCTAATACCTGACATTACAGTATCTAAAATTTACTCATGGAAACACATTAATGGTATTATCAGTCATAACAATTTCCAAAAAATTGCTATGAGTTTAAAAATCTTTGTGCACCTGTGAATACACAGAATGCACAGAACCAGCTGACTTTTTAAAGGCATAACAAATACCCAGCTATGGGACACTCAGGTCTCTGTTTTAGAACAATGCCAAATTTTTAACTGGTGCAAAATGAATAATGAAATGTGGCTTTCTAAATTTCAAGCCTTAGTAGAAGTTCCTCAAAAAACAAGAAGGGAATGTTTTTTTCCAAATACAACTTCAGTCTTTGATTGTAGCCCTGCAAATAGTTTTGGGCTGGTCTTGGGTTTTCCATAGAGAACAATCCTTGGGTTGTTTACTGATGTCCCCACCCAAACAGGCACCTGTTTTAGGTCACTGTCTGTCACTCCCCTCATCTATTTCAGGTGGCTCCTGGGCACCTGCCCCTGCCGTTAGAGACCACACTCTCTCCGGTTTTAAAAAGCTGCTCGGTTATCCACCCAAAACTATTTGCTCTGAATGTTATCCCTTAGTTTGGAGATGAGGACTTCCTGCCCTGGGGGCAGCTGGTAGCATCAAGGATTAGCTCTTGCATTTATCTGCATCTTTGAGTGCTTCCCTCTCCCCTCCACCCTGCAAAAATCATTATTTTGGTCCAGTACCTCCCTGCACAGGCTGAGGCTGTTTTCAGGAGGCATGGGCATGCCTTAGATCATCTCAGGCAGTGACGGCATAAAGGGAACATTCCTCCCACTCAGCCAGCCCTTCTGAGACCTGTGGGTCTGCACTGATGCTAACTGTGCTGACCAACGTATGGAAAAGGTGAAGAGATCTGACCCATTGCTGTTCTGTGTTATAGAAGCCAGCATACAGCCTCAGCTGACTCATTTTTACAACCTCTCTAAAATTAAGTAAATAAAAAAGCAGACAAAAACCTGGGGAGACGTTCCTCTGATCGAAGGCATTTGTCATTTACTTCATTGATTGTGTCTCTTGTAGTGTGATCTTCATTTGACCTAGTCAGGTTCACAGGACCTGCATACATCACTGTCTGAACAGACATTTGCCTGTACTCATACTCAAGTAACTAGCATCTGAACATCCTGATTTTTACACATTTTCATTTCACTGTTATTTAATAAATATTCAACTTCTACCCTGTGGTGGGCTCTAGGGTAGCAGGGTGAATTAGGGAGACCTCACTTACGAAAGGGTCTGTGCACCCGTTCGTTCATTACCTAATTTTTGTTTGTGGATGCTGTTGTTCAAAGTAGACTTTAATACCAGTTTTCAGTTAGCAAAGATGGTGTTTGTTGTGGAAGTCATTCACACATGTACAGACATAGCCAGAGGAATTGAAAATGAGTTTTGAACACATTCTGCTTGTCATTTGGTGTGGCTCCTGGCAGACAGTTCTTCCTTTGGAAAAGTAACATAAGAGTTTAGTTAGATCAACAATATGTTTTAATTTGTGTTTTGCTTAAGATTTGCATTTCCCCCTTTTTTCTTATTTCATTTGAGTGCCTCCAATGGAACTATTGAACATGTATAATTTCTGTAGTTAAAACAATTCACATACATAATAATTTTCAAAGCAACTTGTAATTAAAGAAGAAAGCAACAGATGTTGAAACATGAAAAAATGTTTTAAAACATTGAATGTTTTCACACATACCATGCTTTCTCTCTGTCCAAGTGCTATCCCTTTAGTAATCCTAAAACTGTCTGAGAACTAGAGCTAGTTCAGACCTGTCCTCTGTGAATATAAGAATATGAGAAGCTACTGCTACATTTAGATTTTTTTTCCTTTTCATAGTTCTAAATAGAAATGCAGGGATACATTTAGAAGCCTTTACAATTTGTCAGGAAAAAAAAAAAAGCTTTATTATTTTGCTCTGCATCCTGACAATGTACCATGGTAGAACATTCTTAGAACAGTTGTCTCTTCATTTCACTCCACGGCATGTTTTTTTTTAAGATCTATTCAACTTTCAGAATCTCATAAAGTTCTGGTTTGAAAGAAATAGTTAAAATAAAGACAAAGATAGAATTGGCTCATACCATGTCACATTCTTGCATTATTTTATAAGCCATGCTGCATGAGAAACTAACATCCTCCACACTGCTATTTGGCATCTTGCTTCTGTCATTATGGGAAACATTTTCCACATCTGTTCCAGGCTATTCTAGTCCCATGACACTGCCCAGTTTAAGACTCTTAGAAAGCAGTCTTCGAAGGAACATGAGTGTCATCATGTGGGAGAAAGAAATGGCAGTGGCTGGCAGGAGGAAGCTTTGGAATCTACCCTATAAAATTATCCAGGCTCTGCGTATGAACCCAGCAGCACATGGGCCATTGCCTCTCAAAAGAGAGACAAAAATAGCTGGATGAACAGATGGAATCCAGACTTTAAGAGGAGGCTCTGCTATTCTCCAGGCAGTTTTGTTGTGAAACTTATTTGAATCCTTTCCCTTATCTTTTTGCACCTGCTAACAGCTTTTAGTGATAAGGCCTTGACACCTGAGAGTGAAGGGAAGACAGGAACAGTGCCTGTTCTATGAGTCTTTGATAATTAATTTGTCTAATGCTTGGTGTGATCTCCTGTGACACTGTTAATTCTAAATAGTTTTACATACAGAAGAAAAGAAAACTCTCAGTGACTTCATGTGTATCATATTGTCTTTTGTAGAATTTTCAGAGCTTTTCATGTGCAAATCTAGTCAACCAAAATGTTAACTATCTAGTGTGTGTTAAGACCTGTATTGGGTACTCGGGAGATATGCAGATCATACAAAATGGTTCCTACCTCAAGGAGCTGGTTTTCTAGTGTAGGAGAAAAAATATATAAATCAAATGGCTGGAATATAAGGAAGAAGTCTAGAATGCCAGTGGAACACTTAAAACAATGAGTCCGGGAGAGGGAGAGGTTACCTCTGGCTGGACGGACTGAGGGACCCATGAGGTGTGGCCAGGGTTTAGCCACGTTGAGATGGGAGTGGCAGCTTCTCTGTGACAGGGGCATGAGTGTAGGGTGCAGATCCGAGAATGTGTGGCTTGAGGATGTATATAGGAATGTGGTAAGGCACAGATTTGGAGAGTGAGTTGTTTTATTCCCAGAAGATCGTGAATACCAGGCTAAGGAGTGCAGTTACTCGGCTCTTACTAACTTGCTTTGCTGTTACGTAATTGGAGATACACTAACTTTCTTGGGTTAATATTTCCACAGTTCAATTGCATCAGTGATTTCAAACACATACGCAACATCATGTTTTCAGTTATTTTTCTCTTGCAGTGAAAAAAAATCATGTTGATTTTTACTGTCAAAAGATAGAAGCTATCTAACTGTAAATGCATACATAATGCTATGACTGTGAATACATGTGGGCATGTGTGGTCCTGATTCTGAATTGTGCTACTTTCCCACAACCATTACTTCAACTTGAATAGGTGTTCCTGAAGCTAAAAAACTTAAACTTAAGGACAGTGTTGCCCCCAAATGCATTATATAAACTGGGGTTTAGTATTATTTCAAGGATAAAAGTTCCATCACACTAATAGGAGGTGAATTAATTTTTGAACTAACTTAGTTATATACCAAAAGAGAGGATATTTTCAGATTTTAAAATTGGGGACAATATCTGTTTTATTCATGATTGTATCCTCAACATCTAGCAGAGTATAGGAAAATGAATAAATAGTTATTAAATGTATGTATTACTTTTTTTTTAAATGATGGCAAATTGGGAAAATACTGCTGACATCTTTTCAAGTGAAGGGAGTATTCTCATTTAGCATGTTGCTCTCAACTACTCTTCAGTTCCCTCTTACAGTCTCTTATCATGGAACATAACTTCTGGTTCACCTTCTCTGTTAGAGGTTCTCCACACCCCAGTGGAGTTGCCTTTAGTTCACCTTTAATTTTTCTTCCCAAGAAATTTGCTTATGAGCATTTCATTTCTTGTTCATATTCTTAAATTATTTCAAATTCTTTCTAATTAGCTCTGCAAGTCTGCTCCCAGTGAATCGGACTTAGTACTGAAAACCAGTGTACCTATGGTAATGGTGTACAAAGTTCATTAAAATTGGTTTTGCTATTAGATTGCATTTGGCAGTGACCTTCCGAGACCTTATCAAATCCCCATAGGCAAGACATGAGTACATATAACTAATACAGAGCACCTAATTAGACAAGAAAATCTGAATTTAATCTTTTAAAGTGGCATGGATTCCAGTATTTGAGCTCCCCTATGTAAATACAAATGTAAACGTAATGACCCTGAGCCCTTTTCAGAGGATCATCCTGCATGTTAAACAAATTGTCTTATTTCCCAGGGTGCACTTCACATACACCAACCCGAGGCTAGTCCAGCTCTGTTCCCTCAACAAACAAGCCCTGAACAACTGAGTGTGAGCCACAGCTCTGGGTGTGAGCTGTGTGGAATGGGAATCTGGTTAAGCTCAAAACCTCTCAGCCTGGGAGGAGAAAGAACCCTAACAGCCAAATATCACCGGCTCCAGGTAGAAGGTCCCACAGTGGAACCCAAGCTACAGGTGTCCAGGGGCTGGAAGGAGTCCAGCTTGCGACTTTAAGTGCCCTGATTATGGAATGGGTTTCTTTGGAAAAAAGCTCCAGATTGCCGTTTTTGCAGAAGTTGTCTTGGTTTTGGGTTTTGCCGAGACTTAGGAAGACCAGTACTCAGCCGGACCCTGAATGCAGTGGTGTCCCCACCAGCAGGAGGGGCTGGCTCTGGGACTGGTAGACCATCTGTGTTTCCACAAGAGGGGCATGGGCATGGCCAGCCTCACCTGGAGGGCTGTGAGGGTGTGCCTCACCCCCCCATCCACTGAGGAACCCTCACTGTCTACACTGCAGGACAGATTTGCCCATGGGCCCCCATACACGTGCAGTGTTCCTAGGTGCTGAGAATCTCTTTGAAACAAATGGGTCATTAGGCTGCCACCCATTACACTGGCTATTGCAGTACTTCTGGTGCACTGGGATTGAGGCTGTATTTTTTAAACCACCATCCCCGTGGCTGTTAGGGAGATATAATTTCAGGTGTGTGCTGTGTGCAGGGCTTTGGCTGTTTTCTTGGATGCAGATATGTTAGGTGACCTGCCTGGAACCTCTCAGCTCCCCCATTGTCTTGTCTGCTTCAGCACTCAGATTTCATATTATTCTTAGACGTGCCCCAAGAGTCACAGCATAGTCAGGGGAGTCTGGTCAATAGAAACCCTGTTTCCTCCTGATACAAATAGCTAGTTTTTAAGATTCTGGCATTTCACTTCCACCTTGTACTTGAATCTCTGCAAAAGAAAATGTAATTAATGGAGGTTATAACTTTTTTCCCAGTAGACATTACATCTTGTTCCTTAGCAGAATTTGTTACTTCCCTTTTGCTGCCTTTAGGTTGTTATTTACATAGGAGAGGCCTCTGAATAGGTGCGGCTATGAATTTACTATAAACGTATTGGGTTTTGCCTCATTTGTTTGAAAGGAATCTGAGTTAACTTCCAGCATAAGTACTTGAGTTTGAAAAGTTAAGTTTACATAAATATTCATAGCAGGACTAGCATTACGAAAGAAAGTTTTGCAGTCCTGGCACTTGGCAGACATTTTATTTACATTTCAGAGGAGGACAGATATTTGCTTGGCATGGTTTAAAATTGTAAATTATGTCCTTGTAACTATTTCAGGGTGAAATCATTGGTGAGCCTAAAGTTAGAGAAGGCTGGGTGGCGCTTCCTTGTAGTCATCCCTACCAGAGAGGGGAGGAGTGCCAGGCGACCCCGGGATGCCCTGCGGGGGGTGCTGTGAGGTTCCAAGCCCCCGGTGCACATGCCCTGTCTCTGGCTCACCACTGCATCCTCGGTACGGGCTTGGTGCCTGGCACGAGGTGGCTGCTCACTGAATTGTGTGAAATGTGTTGGCAGCATTCTAATCAAGAGAGAACTGTCGTTTCTGGACCAGCCACAGAGATGAAATGATCTCTCAAGAAGTCTCCCAACAGTCATCGTATTTGTAAGAATGTGTACAGAACAAAATCTGTTCTTCAGCGTCTTCTGTTTTATTCATCTCTCTTCCCCTCACTGTAACACGTGGCTGCCTGTTCTCAGGGCTGCCTCTTTGAGTAGGGGAAAGGCATTAGAAGGTAAAGAGCTCACAGACAGAGCAGCAGGAATTCTGAGCAGTAAGCACAGAGGCACGTTTCTTTCCAAGTGAGCACTTTTACAGCAAGCATTCTCAAGCTGATTTACCCACTGGTTGGGTTGGTTGATAACTGGTATTGGCCCTGAAGACCAGGAATGTATGGGACCCCGGAGAACTGCTAACCTATAAAGTGTCTGTGTGTGCATTTGGACAGGTTCCCCTTCTAAGGATCACAATACCCCAGGTGCAGGTCTTGGCAGGTACTCAGCATGTTTTCATGCAAAGAACAGTGCTCCTTCCTCTAAGTACAGACAACTCGTACCAAGGCTCAGGGCTTAGGAGGTGCAGCCCTCGTGAACCCGCTCTGCCAGGATCTTTTGTGCAGTGTGCACTTTATGCAATCTCATACAACATTAATTCATCAGGCTTTAAATATACATATAAATTATACATACATAAATATTTACATTTCAGTTATATTCATATGTTAATATTCATATTATGACATGGTGATCAAATGGAGAATCTTGTAAACAAGACATTTTATATTAATAAAATTAATAGAGAAAGAATGTTACAGTCACTTCAGTAGGTGCATAATAAACATTTGATAAAATTCAACACTCACTTATAGTAGTTCTTTATAAAGTCCACAGAACATGGATGGGAATGTCTTTAACCTTATGGATCAATGTAATGTGAAGGATACCTATCAAAATGTTGTAGTAAATCCTACATGCTGGAAGTTTGTCCAGTAGAGTCAAAGAAAAGCTAATGGTTCTTGCTGGCAATGCTGATGTTAAATGATGTGCTGGCAATCACAGCCAATGCAATACAACACAGTAAAGAAATAAGAGTTGTAAAGTCAAGGATGGGAATAATTTACCCCAAGGATTCCTGCCAGCTCTCTTACCTGTGTCTCAAAGTGAGAGACTCTTAGTTAATGACTGGTCAATAGACAATAGGGTGGCATTTATTTATTGCAGTGTTTGGCAGATGATGCCATGCAGAGCCCCTGCAGGTGGCAGTGAGGTGAGGGGTTCAAGTGGATGGGCTCCTGTCCCCATCCCACTTGAACCAAAGCCAAGTGATCTTTGTTTGTTTATTGATTGATTGAAAAGTTACTCAGTTTACTTTCCAACAATTTTGAACACCTTTGAGGGTATGTGATCAAAAATCAGCACGGGCACTGTGGCTTGTTTTCTGATGTGTGGACCTCATTAGCGCCATGTTTCACAGAGGAAGTGCCACAAGGGCTGAGTGCTGGCTGAGTGCCTACTGTGGGATAGGTAGCAAATGTCTAGTGCTGAGTGAGAAATGGGAAACTGAGAAAAAGGAGGCTGCTGCCCTCATAAATCTCATCTATTCAGGAGGGTCCTGTGCAGAGGGGTCACTCTGGTACCACATCCTCTGTCTGTTACTTTCCAGGGCACAGTGGTAATGCAAAGGTGGGAGTGGTACTCATGGGTAAATTTAGGAGATTAGCTTATTGCAGGAAACGTGGCGGCAGTGAAGATGTAGAGGCCTGGAGCCACAGCATATGGTTATGGGTCTTCAAGACAGTGCCACGTGGCACCAGTGGCAAGCTGTGGGGGGGAAGGGATTGAGATCAAACTGCAGTTGATCTGACTTTCTCAATGTCTGGAAAGCTGAGCACTTTGAGTTTTACCCTGCAAGTACCATGGATCCACAGAAAAGCAATTAACACAAATTAACCCAGTATTCTAGAAGAATCCTGGGAACTGCCACTCAGAATCTCTTACACTAGAGTCTCCTTGCATATGAATTTGATAATAATTTTATGCAATTATATGCATTTTATATATAATTCTATGTTATATATAATAAAAAATATATATAGTCTTCCAGCTGTTGGTATCATTCCTGTCTACCCATGTAAAGCCTGTTAGAACAAACCTCACATCTCACTCCCTGAATATGATTAGAACATTTCATGGCATAATAAAGCCAGATAACCTCTAATACTGAGGAATATTCTAAAAGAAGAAAACTAAAATGTTTTTCTGTCACAGAATAAAACTTAGATGTCTGTGTTCACCCTAACATCACTTTTTTTTCATTCTGTATACTTATATTTGCAGAAAATTGAGCAATTTAGAGATACCTTTGTCATATTTGTGGAATAGCAGACATTTTTATTCTGTCACCCTATGGAATTTTTCTTGGCTAAATTAATAGAAATTGAAACAGAAAGCAGTCAATTCTCTTGCTTAAATTTTGCAGTGTTTCCTAGAATAGGAGAATGAATTTAAAGTCATCCACAGTATAGAATTCTAAATACTTCAGCTGAGTTGTTCTCTATAGGCCTGAAAGATGGCTTTGAATAAGAAACACCCTACCTTATTGAAGAAGCAATGGTCTAGAACAGGAGGTTTGTAGCTGCATTTGTTGGCTGAGAAAACCTTCACATATGACCTTCCAAATAAGTGCCCTTCATCAGAAGTTTTTCTATTTTCACATATAAAAGTGTGTGTTTATGTAGGAACAGTAAGGGAGAAAGTTGAATACAGCTAAAAACTAAGAATGGATGTACTACCTGCATCAGCATAAATTTCATACCTGTGACTAAAAATACAGATTTGGAAGAGGTGTACCCACATCATTATTTAATCACCAGTCCGTACTTAAAGAATTTATAGCAGAATGTTTTTCTAATTGCATTTAAGCAGATGAAAATCCATATGTCAATTAATCTTTAAGTATTGATTTGGGAAATTATTTTTTATAGAGGAGTCTTAGATAAGTAAACTGTTTTTTATTCATTGCCATGTGCTAAGTACATTAAAGTCCAGAAATGTTTAATTATAAGTGTGATATTACCATCTTGAATATTTTTTATACTACTGCAGTCCTCATTTATGTTAAGTATGTTAAAGTCTAGAAATGCTTAAGTTACAAATATGATATCACCATCTGGAGTATTTTAATTCTACCATCATCCTCATTCATGACAAACAGCCACACTAGGGCTACAGCCACAGTCAGGGCCAGGTTTGGCAAGCAAATGAGGGGCAGGGATTTGCTGTCCAGCCCTGTGGCAGAGACTCCAGTGTTCTAACAAAGTCTGACTGTTCTCTCCAATTCTTGCTCTGGTGAGCTTACGTGTCTATCGTCCAGACTGTCACCTAGATGCAAGTAGAGACGAAGAAGGGGGGTGTAGCAACCAGAAGAGTTGTGGCCTAAAACTTCAGTTACAGGAAAAAAATAAATAAATAACAGATGCAAGAAGTGCTTTTAGGCTATGAGGACAAAAATACTAATGCATCAACAGTATTGTCAGTAACCAATAAATTTAACCATAACTCCATGACGTCCGTAAGCTATTAAATTAAGTTCTGAGAGAGAAAGTTATAGATCTTTGAAGTAAATCCATCCATAGTAGTCCTAGAGAAGTTGTTGTGTTATGATGTTCTTGCTTCATGGAGACAGAATATTAACTATTGTGATAGTATAGTTGGGCAAGATTGTATTAAAGCCATTATGTGTTTACATTACTGCATTGAGAATGGTGATTCTGTTATGAAAGGACAAAGCCCTTACCCTCTGTGGGAAATGTGTCTGTGTTGCTGGGAGACTGGGAGGCCTTCTGATAATGTTGTTCCCAGCTTGGAGAGGAAGGATGGAGGCCCCAGAGTCCCATCCGGGCCTGGGGCCTTGGAATGGAACTTGGCCGCCAGTTGTGACCATGCGTCCCAAGCAGCCCATCCCATGCTTCCCTCTTCTCATCAGGATTCTTGCAGGGCCCCTGTGCATGCACTGTGAACACTTACAAACTGGGGCACGGAGACTTTTAACTTAATTGAGGAAAAAGTAAGGGTAAATAGCGAACAATATTGACAAGTTATATTTTAACCAGTGAGTCTTCTTTATCTTCTGTGATTAGGACCTTAAACTTTTCTTCAGGTGGCTAAGATTGCACTGAGGTTTCATTTCATTTTGTATGAGCTGTGACATTCCACTATTCTGAAGGTAAGACTCCATCTTAAGTCTTTCAAATGCTAGTTAGGTTTGGCACAAGAGGAGGAACTTTCATATGATTTCAGAACTGTAGGGCTGCACCCTATTTTCAGTTTTGAATCAGTGAAATCGGTTGTAGAATCAGTCATGAAACAACACAGATGCTCCCACCTTTTGAGAACCTATTTGATTCCAGGTGGCACCCTCCCTGACCACGTTTGCTAATGTGCAGTCCACTCAGTTCCTGTCCCCCAAGATTGGCTGTGTTCACTGCTGGGTGAAGAAATGCATTTAAATTTGTTGAACCCAAGGCTTCTCAGTCTTCCCTGATGATAGAATGTCTTAGCCATGAGTGTCCCACAGAGGCACACTTTAGGAAAAGCTCTTTTATGCAATGAAGAGAACATCATTTTAAATGCTACTTATTCCCTTAAAGCAAAAAGCATTTCCCCAACACATTTCACTCAAACCTAATGGACTAAAAATGTACAACTTTAGTGGAATGGGTGAATTGAAATACAATCTGGTGGTCAACACATGGACATTTTGTCACCATGCTGTACAGTCCCATTCAAAAAAATGAAATCTGGATGACATCAGGCACCTTATTAAAACATGAATTGTAACAACCAACCTCAGTTTGGTAGGTAATGTGCAGGCCTCTCATTAACACCTTGAATTTCCTATGTATTATTAGTGACAAATAATGATCATTTAAAAAATACTTTTAACCAAAACTTTCTCCTAAGAAGATCGTAGACGGAAGATAATGAGTTTTCCATGAAGTCTGCTACAGAAAGACCAGATCAAGAGGCAAAGGAAGGATATGGGGGGATAGGAAAACTTAACTGCATTTGATCCATCTAATAACTTGAATCCTTCGAGTAGTAGAAGAAAAGCAGGGCCATGGACTAGATTCCCTTTTATATACAAATACCAAATGAATATGCATTTACATAGAAGTGTATTAGTTCTTATTGCTGGGTGACAAGTCAGCACAAATTTAGTGGCTTTAAACAACAGGCATTTGTGTCTCATTTCCATGGGATGGAGGCCTGCGCCCTTTTGAACTGGTTCCTCTGCTCGTCTCACAGGCTGAAATCAAATTGTAGACCACAGCTGCAAGCTTCTCTGTGGTTCAGGTCCTCTTTCAAGCTCTCTGGTTGTTTCTAGAATTCAGTTCTTCATGGTTTGGCGACTGAGTCCTCATTTTCTTCTGTCTGTTGGCTGGAGGATATTTCAGTTCCTAGTGGCTGCCCTCAGGCCCTGGCCGCATGGCCCCCTCACAGTGTGGCAGCCAGCTTGTTCAGAACCAGGAGGAGAATTTCTCTCTTGTCAGCTATGAGGAAGCGTTAGCTTAGGAGGAACCCAATCAAGGGAGCCAGGATCCCATCAGGCTCACAGGGCCAACCACACTCCCTGGGAGGGGATTACATGGGGCGTGACACCGGGTGGTGGGAATCGTGGGGTGCCTGGGATTCTGCCGACCACAGCGTGAGTGGGGCTGATGGTCAAAGTCCCTGTATGATAGCTGTGCTCGGATCAAGGAATCAGGGTGGACATGACTAACGGAAAATGGACAAGGTCCTCCCAAGGCTCCACACAGCACTAAACCCACGGGACCCGAAGACACACGACCCCACGTGCTGGATGGGATGCAGCAGGGAACTGAGTCGTCTGGATCTTTGTAAGATACCTTCAGGAATTTTGCCAAGTGCACAAGCAAATACAAGACTTTACAACAAAAATGGAGGAATGGAAGCAAAAGGTGGATACCTTTCGATCTTTGATTTGAGAAGGACACATTTTCTTGACTGATAGGTTTTCGCCTCTAACTAAAATTGTTTCTCCTCTCACTGCAAAGTGTTTCCCAGAAAAAGATGTCTAAATTTTTGATGTTCACTCGCAGAGACTAAGAATTTAAAGGCATTATGGTGAGCGAATAAAATAAATAAGTGTATCTTCTCATTTGAGATGTACATTTATAGTGTGTGCACAAATCACAGCCTCTGTAATAAAGAGTTCCAGCAACAGTGCTGATTTTCTTATTCCCATGGGCTTTCTACAGTGTTTGTCATAAAAAAAAGATGCCTGAAATACTATGAAAGCAGGAAAGCCAGCTCCATTTTTATATTCACACACACATATATAATCTAATACACACACATATACATATCTTTTTTAGTAAGAGGAGTATCTGCTTTTCTGCACTTAAAAGAATTTAGGACGACTGCCTGTTGAAAGTAAACACACCTGCTTATGAGCCCCTGAGATGTTGAGCTCCCAATTTGGTGCCAGCGACGGTGCCAGTCACCTGCTAGAAGGATGTTGCATCCACCACAAGAAGACCCTCAAGAAGCTCACAGGCTGGGGAGACCCCTGTGCAAACAAGTGGTACAGGGAAGGTTCCTGAAAGTGCCATAAGAGAGATTTGTGACTATTCAGAGGAAACCTGCCAAAATGCAGTTTCTATGCAACAGTGGGATTTTCTACTTAAAAATATTCACTTGGTTTTGTTACCATATTGCTTTCATATTTTAAAAAACATTTCTCTTTTCTTTCATTGAGCTTTTACTGACTAGTAATAACAATGGAAAGAAATCAACAATATTCTTTCAAAACTCTAAATCATCAGCCTGTCTTCAGAGTGGTTAGTGTGGAGTTTGTCATGTGGCATTTGAATATCAAATCTTTTTACCTTCTTTGAGCCAGACTCAGGTGCATGCACTGAATATTTATTTTGAGTTCACAGACTAAGTCAAAAGCAAGACTGCAGATTCCACAATGTTTTCAGTATCTCAGATCCTCTGTGTAAACCCTCACATGGCATTTGGTGGCTTGTGTTTTGCTATAGGCCGAAGGTTTGTGTTCCCCCAAAATTCACATGATTTTCTGTGAATGGATTCAAACAGTATCCCTCCTTATATTGCTGGCTTCTTTCACTCAGCATCATTATTTTCAGATTCTTCTGTGTTGCTCCATATATCAGCACTTTATTTCCCTATTTTGCTGAGTAGTTTCTTTTTTCCATTGTATGGGTGTAAGGTGATTTGTTTAAATGCTCACCTGCTGGTGGAAGTGTGGGTTGTTCCCAGTTTGGGGCTACGAATAAGGCTTTTAGGAGCATTCATGTACACGTATATGTAATGTATTTCCTTTTGGGTCAATATCTCTAAGGGAAATGGCTAGGACATATGGTAAGTGTGTATTTAATTTTTTAGTGAAGTGTCAAGTTGTTTTCAAAGAGATTGTACCATTTTCCATTCCCACCAGCAAGGTCACTTTTTTTCTGAGTAACGTCCTGGTGCTCTGCAAGCTCACCAGCATTTGGCATTATCAGGCTTTGGGTTTGTTTGTTGGAATGTAGTCATTCTAATAAGTGTGTGGTAGTTTACTTTTACTTACGGTTTTAATTTACTTTTTTTCTAAGTAACGTTGTCAAGCATCTTTACGTGTGCTTTTTTGCCATGTGTAATCTTCTCTGGCAAAATGTCTATTCCTATCACTTGGCAATTTTCATATTAAGGTTTTTTTTACTGTTGAATTTTAATTTTTTAAAATTTATAATGGGTATGAGTCTTTTATGAGATTTCTGATTTGCAAATATTCTCTCCCCATTGGGGCTTTGCTTCCATTCTTTTAACAGTGTCTCTCAAAGAGCAGAAGTTACTGATTTTGATTAATTCAACCTTGCATTTTATTGCTTGTATGAATGATGTTTTTGGCATTTTATCTAGGAAATCTTTGCATTACCTAAGGGCACAGAGCTATCCATCTATCTTTCCTCCTATGGTTTTAGATTGGTCTTATATGATTTTAGATATTGGTTTTATGGTTTTAGTAGCTGGTCTATGATCCACTTAACATTTATTTTCATAGATGGACCAAGTTACTGATCAAAGTTCTTGTTTTTGAATGCAGATAGCCCATTACTCCAGCACCATTTGCTGTAAGGTCTCTCCTATCTCCACCAAATTGCCTTTGCCCCCTAATCAAAAATAAATAAACTGTCTACAAGTGTGCCTATTTCTGGACTTTCTACTCAATTCCTTTGCTCAGTCTTTCTATCTTAATGCTAACACCATAGTGTCTTGATTATTGTAGTTTTATAATGACTCTCGAAGTCAGGTTGTATAAATTCTCCAGCTTTGTTCTTTCTTTCCAAAATGCTTTTGGATATTCTGGGTGCATTTTATTTCCATGTGAATTTTAGAACCACCTTATCAGTTTTTACCAAAAAGAAAAGAGGCCTTCTGGAGTTGTAATTGAGATTGTATTGATTCTGTGCCTCATTTAGGGGATTCAGTTTCCTTTAGTGTGTAAGTCATGCATAGATTTTGTGAGATTTATTGCTAAGTATTTCATATTTTTGATGCTATTGTAAATGGCGTTCTTTTAATTTTTGAGTGCTCATTGCTACAGACAGGAACAAAATTAATATTTTATATTGATCTGTATTCTGCAACCTTGATAAATTCATGTTACTTCTGGTAGCTTTTTTGTAGAATCTATATAGCATTTTCTACATACACAATCATGTTGTTCATGAATAAAGAGATAATTACTTCTTCTTTTCCAGTATAATGACTTTTATTTCTATTTCTTTACAAGTTTCACTGGCTAGAACCTTCAGTGTAGTATTGAACAGAAGTGGTAGGATCAGAGATCCCTATCTGCTACCTTTTCGGACCTTAGGAGGAGAGCATGCCAGCTTGAGTCATGAGCTGAGATACTTTGTTGCTTGTATATTTTGAGTAGATGTCCTTCTGTTTAGGAAATTTATTTCTAATCCTTGTTGATAGAGAGTTTCTATGAGGAATGAATTTGGGATCTTAACAAATGATATTTTTATGTCTATTGAGGTATTACATATATATATGTGTGTGCATGTGTGTTTATTTTTTAGACTGTTTTTATGTTTAATTACAATGAATGAATTTCAAATGTTAATAACCTTGCAGCCCTGATATAATATCCACTTAATTATGAGATAATAACCTTTTTATGTAGTTTGGAATTCTGTTTATTAAATTCTTAATAAGAATTTTTATATCTAAGCTCATGGGGAATATTCACATGCAGTTTTCCTTCCTTCTATTGTCTTTATCTGGTTTTGTATCACATTAAAGTTGGCTCCATAGGATGACTTGAGATGTAATCTCTCCTTTTCATTTACCTGGAAATGTTGTATAGCTTATTTTATTTCTCCTTATCGTCCATGTATATTCAGTTTTTCTCTCCTAGAACATAGGGAATACAGTTATAATAGCTGTTCTCATATTCTTGAATACAAATTCTATCATCCATGTCATTTCTGTGCCTATTTCAATTGACTGATTTTTCTCCTTAAAATAGGTTGTATTTTTCAGCAGCTTCTTCACATATCTGGTAATTTTAAATTAGACACAAGACATTGTGACTTTTTCCCTTGCTGTGCACTGGACACTTCTGTGTCCCTAAAAATATGCTAGAGCTTTCCTTTGGAACATGGTCAATTTATGTGAAATCGGTTTGGAATGTAGTCAGTAGTATTGTAATAACTTTGTATGGTGCAGACAGTAAGTATACCTATCATGGTAGCATTTCATAATGTATATCATTGTCAGATCACTATGTTGTACACCTGGAACTAGTATAATATTGTATCTCAACTATGCTTCAACTTAAAAAAAAAGAAGTTTGGTCATTTCAGGTTTGGCTTTTAGGCTTTATTAGTTGAGACCAGAGCAGGGTTTGGGTGAATTTTTTCCGCACTGTGGAAGCAAGCCCTTTTTCGATCCTTTAGCCAAAGCTTGGTAAATTATGAGGTTTTTCTACCCTTGCTCTTAGGAGTGAGCACGCCTCCAGGACCTGCGTGAGTGATGTGCACAGTTCCCTCTGCTCTTCCCCTGCCTGTGTGTGATTTCCTCACCTACACTCACTGTGTGTACTCTGCCAAGTACTTGAGGGGGAACCTCTGCATAACACTGGAAGTTTTCTCTTTGTGCAGCTCTGTCCTTCTGAGAGCCCGATCCCCTTGGGCTTCCTGCATCCCCAGCTCTTTCCCCTCAGTCGCGGCTCTGTCCCTGGGGTCCCCCTGGCTCCACCAAAGCGAGGATGTCCCATGAAGGCTGTCAGCTGGGTCAGTTGTGGGCTCACTGTGGGCGTCCCATCACTTGGTGATCACTGTCCTTTGCTGATTGATGTCTCCTATCTTAAAAACTGTTGCTTCAGATATTTTTTTAGTTATTTTTGGTAAAAGGGTTAGCCCCATTTCTGTTACTCTGTCTTGGTCAGAGGTGGCCATATAATTTGGAATCCTGTCCTCTTACTTCTCTTCCTCGTTGGGTACAACTTCCATAATTTGATACTTTAAACAAATTATTATAATCAAACCCAAAAAACAGTGGAAAAGAGAAGTTCCAGGCATCATGGTAAACTTTATACAAGAAGATAACAAAATAAGAACACACTTTCTTATGAGAGGCTTAGGTCTAATGAGCCTGCATTAATTTTCATCTTGAGCTGTGCCACCTCTGGGGCACATGATCCCCTGCCCGCCAGGCATGTCACCAGCAGGCAGAGGCCAACACGGGCAGAGGCCAACAACTTTAAGATGTTATTTTCCACTTACATATTTCAAAAATGAAGCCTCACCTCCACAGAACGGTGAAATGCCTAGTGTAAGGAAGCTCAGAATCATTGGGAGTATCCCCCGTATTTCTTTATTAAGATGTGGGATCTTACTACCTTACAGGCAGTGTCCAACTTGTTAATACTTAAAGACGTGCACTTTTTTAAGCAGAGGTCAATAAATCACATATGTTTTGACTCTACTTCAGGAGTGCCTGGATGCTTGCCTGGCCAGGCTGGCACAGCAGAAGGAGGGGGAGGACAGAGGCATATGGCATTTTCAGTCTGGGAATGACAGGGCTGCGCACCGCAGGGCTGGAAGATCCCAGGCAAGGCTTTATTATGTCCCTGCCATGTGGCCTGCACTTCAAGAGAGGAAGAGACGGCTCAAGCATGCTCTGTCTGGTTTTCACACAATTGGGTTTAGGCAGTCACGGGGGCTATTTTTCATTTGGGAGGCAGCATCCAAGTGATATTGTAATAAAAGATTTATAGCAAAGGAAAATAAAGTCGTGCATCTTCCTGGATGTGTTGATGTGGAGATGAGGACCCATATGAGTGGGGGAGAGGGGGTTATTAAGTCACTGAAGCAGTAAAGCTCTCTTTACAGATTTTGTGTTAGAAGCCTATGATGTCACACATAAGAAGAACTCCTGGGTATTGTCTCTTGTAAAAAAAATTTTCAAAGATGGATTATGAGCAAAGAAAAATAGAATAATGAGAATAATAGTGAAATAAAGATTTTAATGGGCTTCTGGATAGAGCTGGCGGTATCAACATACGAGGCCATTTTCTCTCCTACTAGAAACTCAGTAATGCAATATCAGAGGAATATTTTTTCAAAGCATAAACCAGCATACTTCTTACTGTGTCTGAGTACCTGAGGAGGGGAGTGAATTAATGATGAGTTCCCAGAAAGAAACTAAACAACCACCCCTAACACAGGAGAGCCCTGACTTGGACTGTAAGGGAACCAGATAGGAAACAGAAATTGGTCGGTTTGCCACATCCCCCAGCTGCAGGTCTTGCTCACCTGGCGACCACCAGGTGATCTCACCAACAAGTACAGCTGTACTGAGAGGATGAGAAAGGGGAATGCTGCTCAATGTTGTAGACATGGGGGGCAGGGGGAGTAGAGAGCCAGATCCTCTTTTTCCATAGCACACAGTTAATGAATAACGTTCAGTACTGGAAAATCCTAGCTGTCAACTCTGCGGGAGAAACACCAGAATATTCAGCCATCTCTTTGTGGGTGGAAGGATGGAGCTGTTCTCTTTTTCATAATAAAGCTTACAGATCTATTGAGCTCTTATTTTACACGTATATTTTATACTGATAAGAATCATTTTAAAAGTGTGGTCATAGTTGCCTCTATAATGTGTTGTGGGTTTTCCCTCTAAAGTACCAAATCCTGTACACCTTCTGTTTGGCCCTGTTTAGAATTCTTGTCAAATAAACCTTTAAGGGATCTTAATAATTGTCCCAAATTCTACACCCACAACACACACCATGCTACATCTTCAGATCTGCTCTTTGCTCAGTTCCCAGGACCCTCCCACCTGTGCTGACAAGGGAGGAACTAGGTAGTGAGGGAAGGGAGGAGAAACCGAGAAATGCCATCATGGTATTAACCAGAGAAATCCTGTGGAAACTTCTTATAGACTAAAGGTTATTGCATATTGTGTTTTCACTTCCCTATTAGTCTAACACTTGGCACTGCCCCCAGAGCTTAAAATACTCTCTCATCTCAAACTGAACATTATGTGGCCAAAAAAAAGCTATGGTTCCATCACTTTAACTTTAATTAAACAATAGCCATACTTAATATTGAAATAGTATTGTTGGTTACCTATTAAATGAAAGGACAATGATTTTTAGGAGCTCAGCATTTTTATTCACGTACTAATATGTTTATTGTCTCATTCTCATGTGGCTGCAGGAGGAACTATATTTTTTTGGAGTTGACCTGAAGACTGAACATTCTTTAAATGCTGAATTTAATAAAAATATGTCTCTCACTTCGTAGAGTAGCTGGGGGTGTCAGGATATGAGTCTCTAGAAAGCCCTGCCTTTCGCTAAAGGACGGGAGTGCCAGTGCTGTGCACGCCACTCGAGAAGCACTGTTGATGCCTTCTCTCTCCCAGGAGTACCAGCCTTGTAACACCAGCCCGTGCCCCGAGCTGAAGAAGACCACACCCTGGACACCCTGGACGCCCGTCAACATCTCTGACAATGGTGGTCACTACGAGCAGCGATTTCGGTACACGTGCAAAGCCCGCCTGCCTGACCCGAATTTGCTGGAGGTGGGGAGACAGAGAATCGAAATGCGCTACTGCTCTAGTGACGGGACCAGTGGCTGCTCCACAGATGGTGAGTAGCGACTCCGGAGGGACGGACCCCTTCCACAGACAGCTGTCCATCTCATCCCTGAGGTCATGGAGGAGCGAGGGGGAGTTTTCCTTCTTGCTTATTTTGGCTTAGCAATCTTCAAAACAATGAACCCTCCACAGCAGAGCTGGCTTTATAGCAAATTGATGGGAAAATTACTACTATTTACTACAGAAATGTAGTCATATATTGGCATGGTCTTGTGAATTCACTCCTGAAAATAACACTATAATAGGTCCAGAAAAGTTTGCAGAAAATTCATTATTAGAAAATATATTGAGGAAGGCTCAGTGATCTTCCATAAATCTTCCAGCATGAATATGTAAGCAGGGAATAAACTTTTCCTTTAATCATCCCAGAACTGCACACAGACAACGGAAGTGAATCTCTTGTGTTTATATCTGTCAAAGGATCTTACTGCCAAAAAGTACAGCCTGTGAGGATCTTCTAAGAGTCTTTGAATTTCTCCGTCCTTATGATCCCTTCAGTGACATATTAACAATGTGAAGGAAGCTCTAAGGGAGACCAGAAAATCCACCCTCTGTCTGGAAGATTCTAGCTCCGCCACTGAATGGCCATCTCTCCTCGGGCAGTCCACCTGCTCTCCCTGGAGCTTAGCTGTCTAACTGCTGGAAAAGCGGTGAACCTGGTCATCACAAAGAGCCTCTTTCTGTTTCTTTCTTCATCTCTACTATCACTCTCATCTAATTTGATAAAATCTGTCCAGCTCTGAAAAGAAAATAAGTGCTCACAGATGGTTCTTGGAGCACGATTTGATGAGAACAGTGATAGTAATGTCCTACAACAGACCCCTCCAGTATTTCTCAGATCTTTTGTGTTTATGATTCTACTTTATTCTCCAACACTAGTGTGATCTAGAAAGCAGTCACCAGCAATGTCACTTTTAGAGGAATCTTAGACCCAGACTGGATGGCCTCAAACCACAGAGCTGGCGAGTCACCATGTTGCCAGCACAAGTAGGATAAACCTATCAGGTATGAAAAATCTCCTGCATTTCTGGAGGACAGCTCTTACATGGAGTGACCCTGTGAGGGGCATGAATGTTGCAGGCCTCCTCCTGGGAGCTACCAGCCTAGATGCTTGGAGGCCCTACAGGTGCCAAGGTCCACCCCTCATTGTACTGTTCTCACTGACATTAACTATCTCCTGACCTCAGACCATTCTGCTCACTATAGTTCAACTATAAAAACTTTTTGGTTGTTTCTTGAAGAAAAAAACAACTGTTTTAGTGAAGGGTTTTGCATGACTGTGTGAACAGTTTAAATTAAACAAGTAAATACCACCAACCTAGAAAATAGAGCAAAATGATATTCACTGTGATTAGTTCTATAAAATCCTGCTTTGATGAGAAGACAAGATACATGATAGAATACCGAGAGATAGGTAACAGAAGACCCATTTTAAAGATCTTGTATTCCACGAGAGATAATACTATGATCTCAAGTTAGGATTGGAATGTAAGATACAAAATACCTAGTTGCATATGAATTCCAGATAATTTTCAGAATTTTTTGAATATAAGTGTATCTCATGCAATATTTGTGACTTATTTATCCTAAAATACTATTTGCTGTCTATCTGAGATTCAAATTTAACTGGGCTTCCTACATTACGTTTGTTGAATCTGGCAAGTTGTCTCCAGTTCATTCACTTAATCCCTGATTTCAGGCCAGTCTGTGAGTGGTCTTCCTTCTTAAGGTAAAGGTCAAAGTAAAGAAGAGAGAAATGTTTCCCTATATATTATTATTATTCTGTTTTCTCCACACATATTTTTTAATCTCTTCATTATCAGATATATAGAAAACCAAAGCTAATAGATGTTTTAAATAAGAGTAATATAAACTAAGGACAAAATTTGATACTCATTTATATTCCCTCCAAAAGTCTACATGCACGTGGCCTTACAAGTCCTTCATCCTTCTTATGTTAATGGCTTCTAGTTCTAAGGACCATCCACATGTTTTGGTAGTGATATCTCAAAAATACAAAATTGGACTTTTTTGCCTGAGGCTTCACTGTGCAAAGCTCTTCCTATTGATTAATCACAAAGTGCTGGTTCATTGCAGAAAGACATCTCTAACCCATTTTCCCTGAAGAGCATCCTGCCTTAGTTTCCAAGCCACAGTTTGCAGGTAAACAGCAAAGGAGCTTAACAGTGGGTAGAGCTGTGGGCAGTTTGCCTTCTCACCCTTCCCCTGGATGTCATTGTGTATTTTGAGAGTTTTCCTGTTAAAACCTTTGTCTACTTTTGAGAAAACTACTGAATACTTTTAATATTGTGAGTGAGTCGGCATTTTCATCAAAATGAGCAGGAATTCTGACCATTGTTAATTCAATGATTTAACGTGCAAAGTGCTCAGAGTGGACTGACACACGGTAGATATTCAAAGCCTGCTTCCACCAGGGCAGCCCCCACCCCACTGACTGCAACTGGCTGCTGCTCCATTTGTTCCTAGGGAGACAGGTTTCGCTAGTAAGTGTGCTCTGAATGGCATGGGAGTGTTTACCACATGGCAGGCCAGTCAGGGATGTGCCAGTTCCTGGCCATGAGCTCCACCCCCTGCCTGGTTTGAGAGCAGATACATGGCATCTCCATAGCCTGTGAGTCAGAAGCAGTTAAGTCCACACCTTTCACCAGCCTTAATTCACTTTGAAAGCTTCAGGGTGAAGGAATAGGTTTTGAAAATATATGACTCATGCCTCCCTTTTTCCAGATAAATCTGCTCAGTGATGAGCACCGTCCCTTTGTGCACAAGAGCAGGCTGCTATAGAATTCCCAGGAGAAGTGAGAAAGTTGTGTTTTCTTCATAAGAAGTTTCTCAGAAAAACAAGTGACCTACAAACATAAGACCTTACTTGTACAAGGGCTTTGCCACATGCACACACTGAGATCTTACTTATACCTTTATTTAATAGCAGCTGCAGAGAAAGAAGCTGTGAGTTATGGGAGATTATCACTCACTTTTTTTTAGCTTCTGAAATGTAAAAAGCGTTCAAATGATTTTCAGAATGTAGGTACAGAAATAAAGCTGATAGCTGATACCGAATGAAAGTCAGCATGGACCATGGTTCCCTGAGAACGCCTGACAGAATCACACGTGGGCCATTTCCTTGGCAGGCCTTTCTGGGGATTTCCTGAGAGCTGGGAGGTACTCTGCCCACACCATCAACGGGGCTTGGTCAGCCTGGACATCGTGGTCACAGTGTAGCCGCGACTGCAGCAGGGGCATTCGGAACCGGAAGCGTGTTTGCAACAACCCTGAGCCCAAGTATGGGGGCCTGCCTTGCCTGGGACCGTCCCTGGAATACCAGGAATGCAACATTTTGCCCTGTCCAGGTGAGTGGATTGAGTAATCTGGGGAAGATCTGCAACCTCAAGGGCCTTGGAAGACCTTACTTGGGTAGGTCACTCAGCTCCTGTGGCTGAGATATGTGTCTGCACACACACATAAAAATCACAAATTGTATCTGCCAACTGCACTAGTATAAAGACAAATGTAACCTAAGCTGGATTATATTCATTTATCTCTTCTGATTTAAAACAAACTAAAACATTCCTGTGAGCCCCATAAGGACCGTGGTCCCTAGGCACTGTGACAGGTTGCCTCCCAGAGTCTGAAGGCCACAGCCCCCCAGGAACTAGGCTCTAATCATACCACAGATCTTCCTCCAGGTGACAGTTTTCAAGGGCAACCCTCCAGAGCCTGCCAAGCCACCCCACACATCCACAGTCAGCAGTGGTCCACTTCTGCCTGTGTTAAGGCCTCTGATCACACTCTTTTCTCCTGGGAACCACCAGAAGCTGTGCTGTCTGGGGCTTCCTCCTGACACCTGGTTTTTCATTGCACAGATTTCCTAAACAAGCACAAGGTTAATAAAATGAGTATAAAGAGCGGCCACACAGGGTGGTATCTGCTGACAGTGGCTCTAAAGCCTCCCCTGCTGTCTCCTTCAGTCCTTGAACCATCTCTGCATTCCCCTGCCACAGCATTGGGTGCAGCCCTGTCACCTTACCTGCCCCCGGTCAGAGGGTCTTTCACCCATGCCTCACGGCCACCCTGAGGGCTGGTCTCTAGCTATGCATGCTGTCTGTGAAATTGTCCTCATGGGTGCACCAGGACAGCAGGGTCTTCTGTGACATCCCACCCACAGCAGTGCCCTCAGCCCCAGCACAGCCAGGTGCACACTGACGTGGCGATCAGTACTTGGTGAAGGAGGAGAAAACAGGCAGCTGCCACTTGATCTTCATTCCTTCCTTCATTCAATGTTTCAGCAAATGTTCTTGGATAGCCCACTGTGTGCCACCCACAGGGCACACGTGGACACGGTATGTGTGGTCCTGGTCAGAAAGAACCCAGAGTTTAGTGAGGAGGTGTCCTGTGAGTAATGTCAACCCCGTGTGGTCACTGGCTGTTGCAAGGGTGACAAGATGTAGTGGCTTCACCAGCTGAGGACCCACAGAGCTGGAATCATGGCATTTACACCAAGCAGGCTGCCCCTGAGCTGAGTCTTGAGGGACAGACGAGACTTGGCCAAATGGACAAGCAGGGATGGGTTTGAATTAGGGGTTGTTGCAAACATTGTGTCCAGCATTTTTAAAGGCAAAGAAGCCTGCAACTACAGCATCTTTTTCAGTAGGTCCCAGCAACCTCTGAGTGTGTTAGGCGAGGAACTGCTTGTGGTAGGACTTAGCATTTGTTGGATAGATGGATGGATGGATGGATGGATGGATGGATGGATGGATGGATGGATGGATGGATGGACGGACGGACGGATGGACAGATGGGGGCTATGTGGGTGGGTGAACAGGTAGATGATAAATGGATGATGAATGGATGGGGCTCTGGGTGTGTGGATGGGTGGTAGGTGAACGGATGGTGGATGGATAGGTGAATAAACATGTGCATTAAACTGAAAATACATAGTTTCTGGCTTGGTAGCTGAGACCCCCATAATGTCCAAGCTCATGTAGCTATTTGCCTCCTCCAGTATGTCTTTGCCTTAATTTCTCCAGCCTCGGCAGAGTCTTCCCTCCAAACAGCCAGCCTTCCTGTCCAAGCAATGCCGAGGGGCTGGGAAAGGTCACAGAGCCAGTCCTTTCCCACAGCTCCAGCCCAGAGAGTGGAAGGATTCCTCCCTGAGGTCTGGGAGGGAGCCCATGGGGCCCCCTCATTAGATTAGGATCCTGAGCAGGGAGGGCAGCATGGGAATGGGAGGGTCCTTCCACCCACCCTCGCCTTCCCAGGCTCCAGCACGAGTCCTTGGAGCCGCTGGCAGAAGGCGCTGACTCCTCAGACACTTGGGTGCTACTCTGGTCCTTGAGCGTGAGGCTCATGCCCACCTCAGAGGCACCCATTAGCGGGAACTGGGGGCTGCTTTTATTTTGGTTGATTTGATGATCCAACCAGTGTCATGTATACATAACCTTAATGTCTTGAAATAGCTCTGTTCTCATTTTCTTTCTGAAAGCCAAGATTCCAGAGAAGTTGTGGAGTTATTCAGAGTGGCCCCGTCGCTTCCCACTTGGGAGTAGGTGCATTCAGGGAACTGAGCTGGGTGAACGCCTGTCCTCTTTCCCACCTCCTAAAACTGTCTTGAACTGGGAATACTGGGGGTAGTGGGTGCTGAGCTGTTCAGTCAGTTAGGGGGCTGTTTTAACCTCATTTAGGGGGTAAAACATTTTCCTTCCTATAGATTTCTCTTCTTTAGTCTCTTCTTTAGTTCATAATAAACAGTTACAATTGGGCATTGTATTTTATTTAAAAACAAGTTTCTTTATGAACCTGAATCTAAAGCTACATGAATGCAAAAATACATCATTAATTTAAGTTAATCAATGAAAAATTTGCTCCCCTGCTCACCCCATTGTGCACCAGAAGCTGCAGTGGGTTTCTAAAGCTGAGCCATTGTTGGAATGGTCCTTTTCAGCTTCTGTGGGTTCATCTGACCAGTATCCTCACCTATGTAATTTACCCCCAGCCTTGAGAAGTAGCTTGGTGTATCTCCTCCCCACCACCTTCTTTCCCTCAGTCCGTTTTGATACAGAGCTAAGAATCCCAGACCTTGGTTGACAAGACAACGGATGAGTGCTATTCTAATTCAAGTAAGATAAGAGCTATTTCTCTGCATTATGAAAACACAGTGTGAGAGAGAAGAACTGAGTGAAAACTTGATGGAGGGACAGACTGTTTGAATGAAAATGTTGAACTCTGGACAGGTGTGTCTGTTATCGCTCACGTCTGTTAGACACCTGTGGCACCGAGCACCCTCTGTGCCTCTCCAGCCATGACATCCTTGAGTCCACACTGCATTCTCTACATTGCCAGTGACATAAAAGGAGCGTGACACATTCGTTCTGTCCTGAAGGGCCACTGAGGCTGCCTGGGAAGGGGGTGGAAAGCGCGGTCAGTGCCCGAAACCTCAGAGGGGCTGCCAGCACAGCTGTCCTTCAGGGAAGGACACTGGAGAACCAACCTCAGCTATCAAATGCACCTGTGCAAAGGGATGGAAATTTAGGACTTCATCTCTCTGACAGCCCACGGGATGCCCGACACATAGACCGTAATTATTTAGTATTACTTTGCTCTTTAGAAAGCCCGTAATTGAGCATTTTGTTGCCATCCTGTGTTTTAGTGGATGGAGTACTCAGCTAGAACAAGAACCTTTTTATCCCCTTCTCTCTAGTTATTTAATCTATAAATTTCCCCTGACCAAAAGTAATTACCCACAATTAATTTTGTTGATCCCTTGAAAGAAATGTGGATCTGAGCTTTAGTTGTCTGATCTTCCTATGAGCCCCTCTCGTGGCCCTTAGGAGCTGCCCACATGACTTCAGTAACATGGCAAGAGTCATGTGAGACCCTAGACCATGAGCCCATTGTGGGCTCGGCCTGCCAGTGGCCTGTCCCCCTCCCAGCTTACTCCCCCCGTGACCTAACCTCTGTGTGTCAGTCCCACATTTCCAGAATACTCTCCATTAGGGTCATGGGGACAAGGGGCAAAGCTGAGTGAGTAGCAGAGAAGGAAGGTTGCAGCCACCACCTGGCTCGGTCCCCTGGTGGGGATACCTTGCATGGGGCTCACATTTGTCTAGTCCTTGACTTCAGTATAGTGTGCTAGACTATTTCTCTAAGTGTTATATTCTGTAATTCTATTTTAGAAATACTTTAGCTTTCCTAATATGAAATGTTATGACAAAATTCAATATCCTTTTTTGTCTAGTACAAACCACCACCCCCCTTGCTCCAGGGCAAACCTGTGGTGCAAGCCTCAAGCTGAGAGGACAGCAGGTAGCGTAGATGGGAACTGGTCTGTGGGCTCGAGCTGGTACAGAAGGATGAGTACCTGAGAGAGTGCAGGAGCTGCTGGGATTTTCCTTTGATTTCCCTTTGTATTAGAAGTGCTACTTCCTCAGTTCTTAATCTGTCCCTCAGAGCAAGGAAATTGAAATTGAAATTGGTAGAAGTAAGGTGTAAATTTGTGGTTTAAACTGGCAAGTGGGAATGTGTTAGCAACTGGGCTCTGTTACAAATGCCCCCTCAAACTGTTCACATTTAGGGCAAGAACCATATTTCTCTGTTAAGCAACAAACAATTCTGTGCCAGGGGAATTTATCATGATACCAGGACAACAGTGGTTATGTGTGTCGAGGGGGTGGGTGGATTTATTAGACTAGCTTAGACATTAATTGGTGTAGGTATCCATTAAAATGTGGATAGAAATAGAGACCGTTTGAAATACGCAAGGTAGGTTGTCTACATCAGCTTATCAGCTTCTTGGTGTGTGACTGTTAGATGCTACATGATTATAAAATGATTGTGATTGAGAACATTTAGTCTTCAGCTTATTTTTAAATTATTTTTTTATTGTAGTAAGAATATTTAACATGACACCCATCCTTTTAACAAATCTTTAATTGCATAATACTGTGAACCATAGACACAGCATTGTCCAGCAGATTGCTGGAAGTTACTCATCTTGCTTACCTTGAACAGCAGTTCCCCATTTCCCCCTCATCAGCTCTGGCTCCCGTGACTCTACTCTCTGCTTCTGTGGCTTGACTATTTTAGATTCCCCATGTGAGAAATGGATCATGCCATATTTGTCTTTCTGTGGCTGACTTATTTCACGACCATACTACATACTATTCGCCAAGCTTGTCCATGTTGTAGCATCTGGAAGGATCTCCTTTTTTAACTAATGATATTCCAGTGTGTGTGGGCATTTCTCTCTCTCTCTCTCTCTCTCTCTCTCTCTATATATATATATATATATATATATATATATGCCATGTTTTCTTGATCCATTCATCTGCCAGTGAACATTTAAGTTACTTCCATATCTTGGCTTTGTGAATAATGCTGCAGTGAACATGGGAGCACAGAGACCTTTTCAAGATCCCGATTTAAATTCATTTGGATCCGTATACCCAGCAGTGGGATTGCTAGGACATATGGTGGTTCTGTTCTGAATTTTTTTTAGGAAAGTTCATACTGATTTTCCCAGCAGCTACACCATTTTACATTTGCACCAGCAGCATGTAAGGGTTCCCGTTTCTCCAGCTCCTCACCAACACTGTTACTATTGTTATCTGTTATTGGGGTTTTTTTTAATGTAATACGCATCCTAACAGGTGCACGGTAATATCTCACTGTGCTTTTGAATTTCATTTCCATGATAATTAGTGATGTTGAGGGTCTTTTCATACCTGTTGGCCATGATCTGTAGGTTCACCGTGCAATTCAAAAGTGAAGGATCCTTGGATCACATAGTTAGTTCTGTGCCAGGCTCCCATGGCATCTAAGTGAGGCATGAGACCCTATTGAGCCCAAACACCTTGTATACATTCAGACACCCAGGCTCTATGACACTTGCTTTTCTAAGGCACAGTGACTTGTCTGTATCTCAGTGGGAGTGTGCAAGCACATGCATTGGACACCAAGCTTCAGCACAGTTATAGACAGAAAACCTACCAGCAAGCAACCCCCAAATCCCACCAAAAGGAGAGATGGGAGAGGGTTTTTGAAAAGTCTATAGTTGTAGGCAAATATGAGCCTGCCTTCTTTTGCTGCTGTAACAACCCATGTCAGATATCTGGCTGGCTGTCCCTTAATTTCTCGTATGTCTTACTGCCTATTAGGGAAAATATTGTTGAATTCTTGAAGTTTGTACAAACTACTAAATCATGAAATTACAATTTAGGTCACAAATTTACTCAGATACTGGGTTCAAATACTTGTTTTTACTTTTGGCAAATAAAAACATCATCGTAAACATATGTAGGGTTTCTGCTCATGTTTCTCAAAAATGCTTTCTTTTTATCATTGCTTATATCAAAAGAAAACATGACCCCTTGAAGATGTATTAAATCATGATGGTTACGTTAAGTGATTCATTCTTGTCGGAACAATCTTGTGCCCTGGATGATTTGGGCATTTCCCTTCCTGGTTGCTTCTGTTTTCTCTTTATGTAGGATCTGGAGAAAATAAACTATGACACTATCAACATACAGTAATAGCTTTTTAGTTTAGGTAGCCATGGTTATGATTGTTTTTTGCCTCCCTAATCAAAGTGGAATATGATCTTGACAAAATCCTGCAGCTTTCCTCTAGGACTCAGCAAAGGGGTGGGCTAGCAGGAGGGAGGCTCACTCAGGAGTTAGATAAATAGCAGGTGGTATCTTACCATACCACAGACCGAAGCCCACATGAGGTTTAAGTCTTAGCAGTGTCATTAACACAGAGTGGAACACTGAGCTCTCTCCCAGGTCTGGGTGGGCCGGCTGACTCCAGCATCCAGGGGGCCTGTCTGTTGTGTCAGGAGCCCAGGCTGGAGGAAACAGGGGAAATGCTCTTGCCTGCAAGCAGTCATGGAAACCGTCGGTCAGGGAGCCAATTCAGCCAAATGTTCACATTATAAAACTCACCTTCGTGTTCAACCTGAAGGCTGGCTGCAGATGCTGGGCTCCTTGCTTTCATCTGTCCCATAAACTTGCTGTCGATGCTGCACCTGTGTAGTTTGTTTATCTTTGTGGCATCCTTCACATTCCTCCTCGTAGGACCTGTTAGCTCTCGTCTGTCCCACTGTTATGGAGCAAATCCTAATCCAGTCAGTAAGGACGGCTGTGCCTGGATCTACTTACCCCAGGCTCTGAGGCTCACCTGGCCAGCTAGACTGTGTAGTTAGCAAAGGTGAATGCTGGCTGGGGCTTCACATGAACCCTGGAGTGTGATCTATGGGCATTCCTGGGATTTTGTGTTGCATACAGTGCACTCCTTGGTCACCTGCATGCATACGTGTTATACGTTTAGAAATAGTTCCTGAAAAAAACAGATGAGAGGAGCTGGAAAAGCATAGGGAGGAAGATACAAAACTGGTTCCCACCCCAGATGGAGGACCCCAGACACCCTCTGTAGGCACATCTGACCCATCAGACTTGGATCTCAGAGTGCTGTGGTTCTGTGTCCCTTTCCAGTGGATGGCATGTGGTCCTGCTGGTCGCCCTGGTCAAAATGCTCGGCAACATGTGGTGGTGGGCACTACATGAGGACCCGCTCCTGCACGAACCCAGCCCCGGCCTACGGAGGAGACATCTGCCTCGGGCTGCACACCGAAGAGGCGCTCTGCAGCACGCAGCCCTGTCCCGGTGAGTGGCGGCCCGCCTCATGCGCCGCCCGCCTCTGGGACAAACTCAGCTCTTTCCTGGGCTTAGAGATCATGAGACTAATGATGCCATGCCACAATTAGTACTGGAAGAGGGGAACACATCAGTCTCTCACTGTTACCCCCAAAGTGACAAAATAATACACTGTTCTACAAAAGTGTCATTTTCACCAAGCCATAGCTTCAGAGCAAGTTACAGAAACACAGCATGAAAACATTTCACCCGGTAATGGAACCTGATATGTTGTTGACAGTCAGGGTGGGAAGCAAGAGAGCCCTGTGAAGTCACTTCAGAGCCCTCGGCCTCGTGACAGGGTGTGCGGGATGCGAACCCCAGGCTGGCTGGCCCAGGGGCGGGTGGATGCCTGCAGAGCCTTCTCCACCCAGGAATTAGACTCATGTTTTGAAAGGTAGGGACCACTTGGAAAGAAAAGGGGACATCCTTTTCTGAGTCTCACTTTGATATTAATAACCTATACTTTTTGAACTTGCTCCTGGCAGATCTTTCCAGAAGGTTCCATTTATATTGAAAAGTGCCTAAAAACCAGATTCTTAGTTATTCCAAAAATTGGCACTTCACATATTTCTAGGAGAAACTCTGCCCTTTACAATGGATCAAGGCATCAAGTTTGATTTCCAAATGTTCCCTGTACTGCAAAGGTGATGCTTAAATTTAAAAAGAGGAAAATAGCAAACTGCATAGAAAAATATATTTTTATATTGATTAATATTTCATAAGTAATATTGAGAATTCATTTCTTAACTTCCTTCCTTAGATTGTGAGTGGTATTCCTCTCTTTTCACACATCTGTAGATCTGGGTGAATTTAACAAATCCTAGTAACTCTAACACTTGGGAGTGAAGTGACTTTTCATGGCTCATTTTTTGGCCTTAACCCAAGACATGTGCATCGATCTTCGGCCCTTCGGTGACGGTAATGCGGGGTAAAATGAATTCTCCCTCAAGTACAGCCTGACGTTGGAGTATTGACTGCAGAATTGTTTTCATAACTGAAGAGAAAGTGCTTATAGTATCTTGAAATCCCTTTCACCAGCTGGGGCTTTCTTAACACACTGTCATTCCTCTTGCCTGAGCTCCGAAGCCTCAAGGAATTTCTCAGGAAAGTGTTGAAGGGCTGCTCTTCACAGCAGAGCATTTGCCTGTAGGAAATGATCTCTGCCCTGATGATTTTAGTCTCCCCACCAATGGTCTGTGCATGACTGGACCTCATGGATTAGCTTGTTGAGTGCCTAATGCAATTATGTTGGATCATTTCAATAATGTGGGGTTTAGAAAATGTATTTTAAACACATTGTTTCTGATCAAAGATACATGAGTTCTTTTATTCATGCTTGCCTAGAATTTATTTACTGGACTGATCAGAAGATATGAGTCCATCTCACTTACACACAGACCGATTAGGAACATAACAGGAGAATGTAAAGCTACGCATGTAACCCAATGGTGTTTCGAGGTTTGTCAATCTTAGTAAGTCCAGCCGCCTCACCTCCCCTTTTGTCACTGCAGAGAGCTGGTCAGAGTGGTCCGACTGGTCTGAGTGTGATGCGTCTGGAGTCCAGGTCCGCACCCGCCAGTGCATCCTGCTGTTCCCCGTGGGTAGCCAGTGTTCTGGAAATGCCACGGAGAGCCGGCCATGTGTTTTTGATTCCAATTTCATCCCAGGTAAGTGCAGAGATGCTTCCAGTGTGAACACAATCATTTCCAATGTTTAGAGAGGAAATCAGTCACCTCTGGGAATTTAATCCGCTCTTGGAGTTCCTGTTGGGTGAAACGGATTTGATTCTATCAACCCCTGTGGTTTCCAGGTGATCAAGGCGTAGATATGCAGACAACTGCGGGTTTAGACTTTGAATTTAAGCTGTGAGTTTTAAGATTTTTGTTGAAGCACGATGTCTTCTTCAGTTTATTGACTGTAACCCAGAAGATTTTGCTCAAAAAATGAGAATAGGTTATTTGGTTATTTTAATATTAGGCTAAGTGCCTTGATAATGCCATGTGTGTGTTTGCACAGAGAAAAAGGGCCATTGTTTTCTTGCAACCATAATCTACTTCTGCAGACGGACACCTGTCATTGTTCTCATCTTGGAGATAAGGATGAGGTTGGCTGGCCCTTCTGCCATAAACTCTTCCAGGTGAAATCGGTGCTTAGCTATTCGTGATAGCTAGCCATCTGTCACATGCTCACTGGAGGCATGGTCCTGGACACTTGGAAATCATTTCACACATGCCCACTGTGTGTCTTAGGACTGTAACATGGACCAAAGCAGAGAACAACCTCTTACAAAGTAAATAATAGGTAACTTTGTTTTCTTCCATTTACAGAAAGGATAGTAATTGTTTAGAGAAAATTTTTAGCTGTAGCCATATCAGTCACCTCAATCACAAGCAGTATAGAATAGCAAGACTGCTTGTTGTTTTCCTTTTTAACCATAAACACTATTTTAAATCCTTGTTTTCTAGTGCAAAACTAACACAGGAGAGAATAACATTTCTGGGCTCCTAAAATGGTGTTTGATTCCTGCAGGTTGAAATATTTGAGTGGCTATCTCCTTTCCATGGTATCCTGGTGTGGGTGCTGTGAGGCAAGGCAAAGACCCTGAAACAGGCTCTGCATAGGGACTTGGTCGCAGTTGGTTTCGTTTATTTGAGTGCTGATGGGTCTTGCCCTCTGTAGGGCAGGTGACAACAGTGGCTTTGATGAAACAAAAGATCTGAGGCAGGGACACACCAGGCAAGCACTGTGGGGGCCCATAGCTGGCAGAGTACTTTGTAACAGAAAACCAGTACATTCTCTGGCTTTATTTTGAAGCTATTGCCCAAGGGACCCTAGCATGTCCTTCCTGTGGTGGTGAACCTCACCCTTTCCCATCCAAGGTGATCCACACCAAACATGTCTCAGGTTGGTGAAAACAAAGAAACAAGTATAATTTTTTAAACAATCAGGCTTTTGGAACTTCTCGCATAAAATCACTAATAATGTGATTCTCCTTCTCAATACCCTTTGCCCATTGTGATTGGATTTTTGTTTTTCCAGAAGTATCTGTGGCGAGATCCAGTAGCGTAGAAGAGAAAAGGTGTGGAGGTAAATTCTTCTTTTTAACTTATTTCTAATTGATTTCTGATGTTTTCCAGGAATTTCTGTTCTCATGTTTCATAAAATATTTTTGCTACTGGCCAAGGAAAAAAGACTGGGAAAACCCCAGATCTGAGCACCTTATACTTTGCTGTATAAGTGCGAGCAGCTGATAGTTGGCATCTGGATCAGTGGTTCCCAGGTGGGGTCTGTAGCCTAGGATCGTCAGCGTCACCGAGGACTTGACATAAATGCAGATTTTCTGGTCCCACCTCAATCTACAAAATCAGAACCCTCTGAGTGGAGCACAGTGCCCCGTGGTTTAATAAGCCATTCAGGTGATCCTGGTGGATGCTAGGCTTTATGAATCAGTGAACTCGATATTAGCTAAAGTTTGATTTCTCATGACCAAAATAGAAACCACGCATTTTGTTCATTTGGGGCATAAGGTTAACCTTATATCTCTTGAGGTGTTTTTCAAACTTCCTGGAACCCAGAATGACAAAAATCACATTCTTTGGTTCAATTCCATGATACATTTGGGCTTTTGCATCTATGTCTACCATGTCTGGGTGGGAGAGCTGACTGACTGTCTATTGATCAAAGCCAGGCCCCTGTCCACCTTTGGTAATCAGAGTCAGTATCTACACTGGGACCTGATCTTCAGATATGCAGCTAGTTACCAATAAGTAGCCATAATCTGTTCCTCCAAGGGAGTGTCAGCTCAGCGTTTGGCTTTGGTCTTTGTTTTATTTAGATAGAATCTGGAGCTTCCTAAGTATATTTTAGAAAGGTGTTTACCATTATTAACCACATTAAGAATTCATTGTCTGTTAAATTCTATCTGTTTAGTCAGCCTGCTGAGAATCCATTCATTCAATGATCTGTGCCCAGCTCCCACTCAGTGCCAGCTCTGTGAGGGCTTTGAGCTCACAGTGGGGCCTCAATAGGCTCAGCCCTTCTGGAACAAATGGTCATATCTTAAGAAATCCCAGTGCCTGACCAGCCCAGTGTCTGCTGCCTGACCTAGGCCAGATCACTGAGTTCACACACTGTCAGTGGCTTGCTTGGGATCCAGCTACAAAATAAATATATGCCATTCACATAAAAATAATCATAGCCATTAGTATCCCTTAATGGTTCTAGATCAGTCACTATGTGCCTGACACTGTATTAATGACAAGAATTATCTTATTTGATTCTGACAAAGAACCTTCACACAGTGTCATAGCCCACAGTCCTTTGTCTAAGATCCTTGGAGAGGGAGAAGGGTTTATAATTCAGCATTTTTCAGATTCTGGGTTTTATAAGACACCCCTGCAGGGCCTAAGGCCGCACTCTGTCACCAGTCTCTTTGATGCTTCCATGAAATGTGGGCACAGTAAAGAAGCTAATGTTCCTCCTGGCAGTTCTGGTTGGTTTTTGCAGCAAAATGGGTCAGGTTTTGCTGCCAGGTGAGTTAGGAAAAGTATCAGTTTTCAGAGATTTTGGTCTGGGGAATTGTAGAAAAAAGATAGCAGCCACACACTGTTCTCTGTATTTTATAAACAGGGGTGGTGAGTGTCAGAGAGATGGGTCATGGCAGAGTTCACACAGGCAGGGAGCCGTAGAGCTGGAGTTTGGCCCCAGGCTGTGGGGTCCAAGTGTGAGCTTTAAGCCCACAGCATCACAGAAAAGGACCTGCAGTGAACAGCATGGTGTCCCCTGGGGAGCACTGTGCCTCAGAGGCTGGGGCCACAGCAGCCCTGCACAGAGGCACCCACAGACAACACCAACGGTCCAGGGATGGCTGCTGCCCTCAGTGGCAGTGTAGGTCAAGAGCAAAGCAGAGTTTGTAGGGAGTGAACCCATCCTAAGGGGGGCTATGATGGAACCTGAGGTCAACCAGCTGATGCCTCCAGCAAGTTGACTGGCTCTCTATGCCTCCCAGAGGTTCAAACACGGTTTCCCAACTGAACCTCTCTGGGTTAGCATATGGAAGTCCTTCAGGGACTGAACACACTCAGGGGTGCAAAGTCCAATCTCACTGTGACATCTGTGTGTCTGGGCCAACTGTGTTAACTCTCTGTGCAACCCAAAATCAAGCTGTCAGATGCTATTGATAAAATCATAGATACTTTAGTTATTCCACAATATTCAGAATTGATGTTTTAGATCTTTAGACGGCTGCCATTGACACATCAGATTGGGAAGGTAGGAGGTCAAAGGGATCTGACTGTAAGGCTGATAGGTAAAAACAATTAACTAGCAAGGATATTTAGGGATATTTAGGGAGGCAATGTAGATATCTTTTTTCAGTTTGTTGAAAAATCAACAAAATTTAGTACAGAAAAACAGCTTGTGGAGTTGGTCTGTGTTCCAGCTTACTGACCAAAAACAACAGCAAAAAAAAAAAGCATACTCAAAGTGAAAAGCCATGCTAAGCAAATTCAAAAGGGATTTTAATAGGTGCTATTTTCCCGTATGCAGAAGGCTGTAGGCTGTTGAACTGTTTCAGCTTAGAGAGCTGTTTTGAGTTGCAGGAGATGCAGAGACTGTGTGCTCCTCATAAAGACGTCAGCTGGCCCCAGCCCTCCCCACACCGACCGGCAGGAATGACCCACTGGACTAACGGCAAAGTGTCTGCATGAGGAGAACATCATACAGCTTCCAGGGGTTATAGTAAAATACATTATCAGTGCAGCACAAAGTACTTTTTATCAGTACGTGGCATTGACCCTGGGCAGTCCAAACAGCTAAGTATGGAGAAATGACAATGCATCTGAAATCAGTGCTTGCTCTCCTGGCACCCAGCTTCAGTGCTGGGTGCACTTTCCCAGGTTGCTGGGGATGCTCTTGGGCTGGGAACTGTCCAGCTCTAGAGGCTGTGGACAGAATCAGAAAAGGCCTAAGATTTGTGAAGCCCTTTCGCTTTGCTAGAGCACTGACCAAATAGTCAAGAAGTAAAAAACTGAGGTGGTTGTTGGGGAGGGGTTGATATGTATGGAATGTTCTAGCAGCATGCACCTGGGTTATCCAGGCCCTGGTGTGGAAGATACAGGATACCTGAGTTAGGAATCACACGTCCTAACTCTGAAAGTCAGTGCGGGCAGGAGCACAGTGGTTACAGCCTACAGTGACCACGGGAGCAGGCAGCCTCTCCACACCGTGTCTGTCCACCTTGGAAACTGGATCTGTCTCTCAGGGCCGCAGGGCCTCAGAGCAGCAAGGGGGACACAGGGAGAAATGAGGGCATAGGGATGGATGAGAGGCACCCCACCTCCGCTGTGGATCATGGGGGAGGTGAAGGTGGCTCGGAAAGTCCTTAGCAAAAAGCAAGGGGGGTTAGAGTGCAGACACTCCAGGATCTGCAGGCAAGGGATGTACCTGCAGGTCTTCTCTCTCTGAGAGCCCTGGTGGCCTCACTCTGTGCCCCTGGGGACTCACTGTGCATCTGCAGTGGCATTTCCCAGTATTCTCTTCAGGTGCAGGATGGCTAAATGGGAAGAGCATGGTTTACAGTGTGAGCATGGTGGTGCATGGAGAGGACACTCTGGGGGAGAGCCAGTCCTCAGAAAGCACTCTGTGCAGGGGGCATGGGCCAGCAGCTCCAGGCAAGTGGTTCGGCTCAGGGTACCAACACAGCATGGGAAAAATAAGGCCATGTTCTGCTTTACCTGATTTTCACTAAGTCCGGCATCATGAGCACTGCCCAAATGTCTGTATTCCCTGAAAATGTTTTACCAACACATGATAATTACATATTTTTGTGCAATGGTTTCTCAGGCATTACCCAGATCTTGAATAAATTACCTTGATGTCTCTCAAGCCAATCCTATAGAGATATAAGTCCATGTCTGCTGATTTTGTCAGCATTTTGTGTTCATAACTCAAAGATGCTACAAAATAGGAAAAAATACATAAGAGAGGGCCAATTAATGACTATTAAAAGATCATATTTTATTCATTTGATACAGTTCCTTTATTTCTTTGGTGTGAACCATTTTCTTTATAAGCTCTCCAAAATACAGTAATTTTGAGCAGTAGTTGGAGCAGTAAATACATTCTCATTTTGTTCATTCTACCAAGCCATGCTGCAAGGAGTGTGGGGAACAATGTGCCCTGGAAACCCCATCGACAGTAGATTCTGATGCATTGAAAACAAACAAGCAGATTGGACAGCCTCTAAAGAAAAAAGTGCTTCTGCTAGGGTGCTAAGGTGCTTTCTGAGAGACCTATTGTAACTCATAAGAGCACCAACTTCAAATATACTGTGCTCACTGTGGAGAAGCATCTTGGTGGCCCTGACATTTCGAAGGAAGTTCCTGGGAGTTCTTGGATTTTGGAGTGGGTACAGGGCTTTGCACTGCACTGTCTTTTTCTCTTATCATTGGAGTGCATGTGACTCTTGGTCAGCATCCTCTTTCTCAGCCAGCGTAGCTCACTTATGATGCTCTCTCCCCAGAGTTCAACATGTTCCACATGATCGCTGTGGGGTTGAGCAGCTCCATCCTGGGCTGTCTTCTCACGCTGCTCATCTATACCTACTGCCAGCGGTACCAGCAGCAATCCCACGATGCCACAGTCATCCATCCTGTCGCTCCCGCCCCTCTCAACACCAGCATAACTAACCACATCAACAAACTGGACAAGTATGACTCGGTGGAGGCCATCAAGGTATGGGATCTGCAGCGACCCCTGCAGACAGGCGTACAAAGAGCCAGGTGGTCGCTGGGGGCTGTTGGTGGAGCTCAGTGGTGGTGGTGAAAGTGACAGGGTGGGGGGCAAGGTCAAGGGTTCCCTTACAATGAAATGCCTTTTTAGCTTTGCTTTGCCTGTGAAAAGATGGCATGTCATACTGGTAATTAGGTTAACAATGGGACGTGGAAACAGCAACAGATAGCATGCTGGAAAATACTGGGTTGTTGGCCAGTGCCCAGCTCTGCCCTCACTGTGCCTTCCACACCTGGGAAGAAGGTCTTGCCAAAGAAAAGAGCCCAGGCCAAGGACTGTACATGCCAGGCAGCGCTATGCAGACCAGAGTCCATTCACATAGGATGGCATCCCAAGAAAAATGGTTATGTTATTGTAAAGACTGTCCTCATAATTTTCAAACATAATGAAGGTTCTTCAGCTTGGTGTGATGTAGAAATGCTGTGCAACTGGGGTGGGGTGATTTTGTTAAATATTCCCAGTGGGTGATTAATCCAGGGTTTGACCCAGGAATTTACAATAAATGGTCTAAATTTAAGGAATTTAGACTTCCTCATTCTAAGGAAGTCTCTTCACTCTAAGGAAGAAGGGGTAGGGCGGGTATCGGCTTTGGATCTGGCATACCTGGGCTCAGGAATCATGTACCAGCTGGGTAAATATATGCCGGTTATTCACACAAAGCTTCCGTTTTTGAACCTCAGTTTCTTAGTTTTAAAATGGGACTAACAGTATGTGCTCCCATATTGTTATGAGATTTAAATGGGCTACTGACATACAGGAGGTTAGGATGCAGCTGGAAAGATATCAAGGGCTCTCATCTCCTTCATCCAACCTTCCCCATCACCCATAGGAATGAGGAAATTCTCACAAGCAGGTTGCCTAAATTTTGGTATTCCTATTCAGTTGGTGGTTAATGTTCCTAGGGAATATTTTGAAGCTCTCTCTGCTATTATGGTTTCCTTTAAAATTTCATGTCCTTCCCATGTGGGACTATGGGAAATCTTCAGCCCTTACAACGTCAGGTGGTTGGAAAGCCTTTGCTGTTTCCCCACCTGCCATGAGGCCCCCCTTCTCTACCGCTTGCAGAGAGCCAGAGCCAGTCGACTTCTACCCAGGGACCCTGCTTACCCCGGATCCAGGATCCATCAGCACCTTAGCTAATTACACCCTGGAGTCAGGCAATGAAACCCAGGAAATAATAACTGGCCCCTCACAACCTCAGAATTCAGCTCCTGGAATATGAGAAGAAACCTGATCTCCTCTATGAGCCAGAACCTTCCAGACAAACAGGTTTCCAGGATCCGAGAATGGGGCTCCTCTACATGTGATTCCAACCTGTCAACTTATTTGCGGTCACTGTTACTTCCAGCAACTGAAGAGAGGTTAGCTGAGCTTCTAGTCTCCTGTAAGATCTAGTAGCCACTTAAGACAATCAAGACATTCTGCTGCTCTAGAAACAAAGGATGGCAGCCTTGTCCCTGAGTAATCCTTCTAGAACTTTCTTCAGATACCTTGCCCAGACCAGTCCTGGACAATTGGCTTCTTCATGCCATCCTAATCTCTGTTTTGGTCCTATCGGTATTTACTCTCGACCTGGGATATTTAGCACTTTTAAAGTGCAGGTGGCTTTAACAGCTGTTCATAGGAAAGGGCATCTATGGCAGAAATGGGTGCAGCCATCTGTCTTGGGGCCCAAATCTGGTGTGTTGAGTTAAGAAGTTGCAGACTATGACCTGCTGAGTGAGGGGCACAAGGCTGCACATAGGGTGGCCTGGAGCTCCTTCTGTTTCCCAGCTCCCGCTTGGGAGAAGTGACACCCCCAGAGTCATTTTGATTGAAGGCAAAGTTACAGTGCACCCACACAAGGGAAGTAGAGTCACAGGCTTATTATTTGTGGATCCTAGCAATGGTAAAGGCGGGCACAGTAAGCCAGGGGGATGGCAATGCGGTGTCCCAGGCCGCAGGGAACAGGAGACGAAGCAGGGGAGCAGCACTTCATGCTTAAAGGGCAGTTGGGGTGGAGATTGCTGCCTTCACACAGGTTCAGTGTGAGTATTCATTTACAAAGGTGCCCTGGGAAAGCAAAGCAGGACCTTGTGGTGGGAACCCTAGGGTCGTGTCCTTAGGTAAGTGCCTAGGCTCTGGTGTGAGCAGGGTTGTCACTATGATGCCAGACACCACTCAGAATAGCTGTTTTCCCATCACAAAGTCACCTTGTAACAAGTGCAGAAAGTAAGAAATAAAGGCATTTGAAATTTCATGCATTTACTTAAAATAAGTTCTTTCAAAATCTCTCACCAGTGTGGCAATCCATTAGGTAATCAGAAAGCTGCCTAAATCTCTACTCAGTTATACATGATAACATTGAAACTGTTGATTTGAAATCACTGGAGTTTCAGATTTCCTGGAGGTTTAAATTTATCAAAATCTATTTATCAAAACCTGCCAGCCTCTTTCTAGTGATGAGGCAAGTCCTCAGGAAGTCAAAAAATGTGCAGGAGCAAGCGAGAAAACATATTTTAAAATAATGGAATCTTCGGAGAGAGCTCAAATTCAATAACTGTCATCTCCTAATTATGCTCTCTTTCTGAAATATTGCTTACTGAGTATTCTTAATTTTTTTATTTCCTTTTCTTTTTTGTAGGCATTTAACAAAAACAACTTGATCCTAGAGGAAAGAAACAAATATTTCAACCCGCATCTCACTGGGAAGACCTACTCTAACGCCTATTTCACAGATCTCAATAATTATGATGAGTACTAATAGCTCTTACAATTTTGGCTTCTTGTAATGCCCCAAGGCCTGTGCCCCATGACTGCCCATGTTTCTGAGACTTCAGAGGTGAAGTTTGGATACATTTCAAGTGCATTTCAAGCCACCAGTGTCCCATTGCTGCCAAAAGTAGACATCCTTAAAGGCAACAAAAATCTAAATATGATGTCATGAAAATCTGGTCTACAATACTTGCTCATTGTTGAGTGAGCCAAGGTGTGCAGCTTTTGGTTATTGTGTTCAGTCCATTTTTCTAACAAGTCAGTTGTTTTCTTGAGCTTTTTAATAAATGTACCACCCACCCAGGCAGGAGTCATTAGAAATGTGAATGTCTTCCTGCTCTTGACCATAAATCTTCATGATGTTTTAATTCAAGAAAAGAGACTCTTCAAGAGCCTCCACAAGGAGTGCTTAGGTCCACAGTATTTGATGAAATGAAGAATATGAATGTGGCCCTGCAGCCATTCACCATGGATCTCCCATCTTCCCAATCTGGATACTGTGGAATTCTTGGAAGCAATTTGGGGTTTAGACTTGGAATAATTCTTGCTGGGGAAGCCCAGGGATTCAGCCTGTCTTGCGTCTGCAGCAGTAGTGGTATGAGGTGTGAGACACTCCAGCCGCAGGCTTGATATACTAACTGTGTTCATCGCGGTGGAGGTGAGCTTGAAGAGCAGAGGCACAGACACAGTCAGGGGAGAAGCGTCCTGTGTGTTGTGGCACAGTTAGCCTTATTCTGACTCTTGGATTTCATGGCATTCCAGGTTGCTCCTTACCATGTGGGTTGGCCTGGAAGCTCCCTGTCTGGTCCATGATAACGCCCTGAAGAGCCAGTCTGTAAAATGACCACTTGTTTAGCACTCGGATAAACTCCACATCTCCTCTCTCCCATTAGAGGAAAATCTTGAATATTCATGGCACGAGTGAGGGAAAGCATTGAACATAATGGAATGTAATTGAAAACAACATTTTGTTTTGTTTTTTTACAAACATGGACTAAAAGAATGGACCTTTAATGGAAAGCAACTTTTAATTTGCTATCTCCTGTTAGAACTAATGTATGGCAGTCAGCCCCTCTGCAGAGCATTAGTGACATGTAAGGCTGGTATCTGCATCCCGCTGCTGTACATACTGGTGCTTCTGAGCACCACACTGTCGTGGCGCCTCCAGGTCAGGTGAGGAGGAGATGTTTGGTCCTGGTGCCTTTTGTTTTTCCCTCAGTGCTGCCTCTCCATCCACCCCCTCCCATCTCTCACTGCAACAGCATTTCAAGATGTACCTTGAGTAAGCAGGGGGTCTGAAAGTAACATTTTAATGATCCCTGAGCATTGATCATTGTTAAGCATTTCAGAGTGTTATAATACTCTTCGTATAGGTACTGTTCATAAGAAGAAAAAGAAAGAAACAGGATAAATTACTCATAAACAACTGATGCATAACATAAGGCAGTTGGTGGAAAAACTGCTGAAAGTAAGAACGAGATTGAAACCATTCACCTGATGCCTCGGCATTGTGTTGGAGGCCTGGGTGAACATTAAGACATGTCCTTATTGACAAATGAACCTTCAGATCTGGGAAAATATATGGTACAGGCACTGAGGAAAGTCAGATTTATTAGCATGTGTTTCTATCCTATCTAATTGAAAGAAACAACTTCAGAAAGTGGTGGGAAAAATCTTACTAATCAATGTTCGGTAATGAACATTGATGTATTCAGAATATTCTCATATACCCTAATTTGCAGAAGCTACTTTACTAAAATTAAATTTTAAATGGCAGGTGGTCTCTGGGAGGCCTGATAGATTGCAAATGAATGGTTTTCCAGATCTTTCCAGTGGGGAGTTCCTCTTAGGTCCCCTGTGTTCCCTGAATGCTATGAGGTTTTTCTGTCTGTACACACAGACTTTTAAGTCCATATTCAGGAGGTGAAGTTTAGCCAGAGTTTCCTAATAATTCTTGGGTTGGATCTTTATTGAACGCTTTGACTTGTCTCATCACTTTGCTTATAAGAAAAAATGTCCTCAATGTGTAGCACATACTAGCTGTTTTTTGACTCCCTCTCCCCAATATTTTTCTAAGCTCAAAAGGTCATTTTATTTCCCTTAGGAAAGAGGATACTAATATTTCCAGAAAGCATCAGTGGACCTGATGGGAAATGCTTTCTTAATGCATCCTAGCTGGTCTTCCATTCATCTCATGCAGTGGCTGGGGACAGTGCCCTCCCTTCGCAACAGAATTTTCACGTGGTTGATTACATGAGGGCTTTGAGATTGTCACTGCAAAGAAATCCCTCATTTTTGTTCCCTGGCCCTCTGTTCAAAGGAAAACTATTATGACTTCTCTGTATCTCTCTTCTTTCTCTCTCTCTCTCCCTTTCATTTGACAGAATTTAAGTTGATTTTGAATAATTTTAACTATAGTCTCAATATTTTAACCAGCTGTGGAGTAACTTTTGTTTTCCTGTCCCTGGAGTGTCTGCCCCCCGTGTCTGTCCTTGGCCTCCTGCTGCACGCAGGCCCACCCGTGATGCTGTCGTAGGGCTGCCTGCCCAGGTGTCCTTCGTTAGCAGCCCTCCCTTTCGCTGCATTGATGGCGGTTCTCTGTGGGGCACAGTTTAAGTTTCTGAGTAGTAACTTCTTCATTCTCTTTTTTCATTTTCCTTGCTTTCTTCCTTCTTTTTTTGGTACAAGCAGCACAAATAGAGACTAAATTTTTAAGCTGCACCCCTCTGAATCTAATGTCAAATGGCATTGATCACAATTTAGTTTCTAGGGTTATTTCTGTACCCTGTTGATGTTTGGCTGGTTTTCATGAGGAAACTGGCATTAGTCTCACATTTAAATGCTTACAGAGCGGTTCCGGGTTGCTCAGGGTCCTTCCTCTAGACTAGACTGGTCACCCTCCGATGTCAGCCCAGAGGTCACTGGCACTTTACAGGAATGAGAGGAACTGAGGGTCCCGGCTGCACACCATGTAGCCCTCCCAGAGAGCTCTTGAGGAGGGGGCTTTGGTGGGACCGAGGCTTTGTCACCCTGAGGGACGGGCCTGGCACGCCCTGGGCCGCGGGATCAGACACTGCTTCTCGGAGACCTGCAGTCACCAGCTGATTCCTCGCCGTCGCCCAGCTCGCATTGGGTGCTTTCGGTGCCTCTGACCCTGAACACTGATGTGAGGATCCCAGTGCCCCACTCCCCAGGGGCAGTTCCCTGAGCTGGTGCCTCAGATTCTGAGCAGGACTGGCCTTGGGGCTGGGATAGCCTTGTGTGGGGAGGGGTGGCAGGACTCCAGGGGAACCGTGCAGGCGCAGGAGGGCAACCCTGCATGGGGAAGCCTCTGTCTCCAGGGAGGGGCTGTCCCTGTGCCTGGGGTGAACCAGGGGTGTGCACCCACTGACTCACTGAGAAAAGAAGAGAAAAGAAGCAGAGGAGGGGAAGGGTAGGAGAAGTAGTGACCCTGAGAACATGGGGACCTGGTGGCTCCAGAGCTGAGTGCGCTACAGGCAGTCCGGCAGGTGCATGATCCACACAGTCCTCAGATCCGCACACTCTCCCAGGATCAGCAGATCCACACACAGGCCTCAGATCCGTGCACACTCTCCCAGGATCAGCCGTCTGGAGGGCAGGCAAACATGTCCTTATTTCCTATTAATCTGCAAACGGCTGATGTTCCAGGAACCAAAGTTTCAGTGCACAGTGTCTGCACTGGAGGGGGTGGGGGAGAGTGAGCCAGGTAACCTTTAGAGCTGCCAACAAGTCCCAACACAGGAGTGCATGTCCCCCAGGGACACAAAGATCAAAGGAAATCTTACTTTGAAAATATGTCAAGACTGTACCCAGCTAACCATTTTCTGTGAACACTTCCTTAAGGCACCCTGAAGGCGCAGTTGACAGTGTTAGAATTCACAAATATCCTCACCCTTCTTTATCACATCCTCCCTGCATTCAGAATAAATCATGAACATTTCCCAGCACCATCAAACCACCATCAGTGTGCTGACTTTGCCCCAAGGTTATCAACTTCCTTTAGTCCTGGGTGTCTTTCACATTCCAGGGGGCTTGTGTGTGGCATTTGTAAAGTATCTCCATTGCTTGTATCTGAATCCAGCATTTCTATCTAAAAAGATGGCCCCAAGGCACCTATGCAGAGGCACTGGCTACCAGGGGTCCATCAGATGAACTGAGTCTGTCTTAGAGAAGCCATCTACATGTGGCTGGGCTGTGCCCGAGTCCCACAGCCCACCCACCCCCAGTCAGTGGCTGTGAAGATGGGGAGTTAGAACGATAACTTTCAATCAACTCTCTGATAATTCCCTTTAAGGAGATGCAAGCTGGAGCTCACTGTTCTCATTGGCACACCCAACACATTCACAGCTTCCAATGTCTGCACTATTTCGTGGTAATTTATGCTGACTAGGTGATTTATGTTGACATGACATCGCCAAATTTGATTACTTGTGACTATCTATTATCAGACACTAGAAAGCCATCTGAACCCTTGCTTCTCCAGCCAGTGTGAAATGGGAGGACACAGAGTAACATTCAGTTTGACCTGAGAAATGCCCAGAAAGGAATGCCAAGTACCACACAGTGATTACCGTGTAAGATAAGTATTTGGAGATCAGGAACAATTATGGAATTTATTTCTGCTGTTCTCCTTGTTGAGGTCTTTAATAATAATGGATTTATAGATGCTTGGTACCTGTACAAACAGTGAACCCCAAGGCATTCATATTATCTGTTCTGATAACTTCATAAACACAGGAAAATGTTAATTATTGCTGCTTTTCTCTTTTGGAAATTGAAAAGTAATGAACAAGACACAACTTTGGACTGCTGGCAGTATTTCCAAAATGATGCTAACATACTAACTGTTTTAATGGATTTCTGCATTATATACATAATTTTTGGAGCAGATCAAAGTTTTTTTCAGTGGTCATATGTTGCATCAAAAAAAATTTAACACATGTTAAGATGCATCCAGAACGGAGACCTGTTGTCTCTTAAAAATATAGTTTATACTGCAAAGAGAGCATTATCAAAACCAAATTCAGATCCTGACACAAAGTGTACAGTTCTTAGTGAAAGCTGTCTCGTATAGTATTTGCAAAAGATCATACTAGTTTTTCCATAGAATGAATAACCTTGCTACTCATAACCAGAGTTACTATCAATTTGCATTCCAGCAAGCATCTTTTTCTATGTTGACATGATGACAGTAACTAGTCAAGGACATTTTAAAACCCGAAAGGAAAAAACAAAAGAGGAAAACCCGCTATGTCATTTCTTTAACTAACATGTTGAACAGGAAAATAACTCATTCTATCTTTCCATATTTAGTCAGAAATCTGAGGCTAGTACTTTGAACATGATCCTATTCTTTTTCAGTTTTTTGGCAACTTAATGCCAAATGGTCCAAATATTAGATGAATGGCAATTCAACATCATTCAAATGTTAGATAAATACAAGCTAGGAGCAAAATGCAGATTCTGGAAAAGCCAAACCATCCTTCCATTATGTCGCCAAGGGCAGCATTGTTAGCCACCACCTGCCCATGCAGCTAGTTTAGTTTCCTATAAGAAGTTGCCAGTGCCTTGTTTAACGTGGTGATTTATCCTTTCACCTGGATAGTATTGGTTCCAATTCAAAGCAGAGGACTGATTGGCTGTACTTTGAAGAACACATTCTCATATGCCTCTTTGAACTCAGGAATAGAGACCAAGAAGCATGTCACAGATGTGTCTTTTACCCGCCCTGGGCTGGGCGTGTGGCATAGGTAGATGCAGTGGTGTGTCCAGAGTTTAGGTTAACCCAGCCTCAGCTTTCCAGAGAGTGACATTAATTTTGCATCTTCCAAAAAATATCTTAGTGTTTGTTTTGTGGTAGGAAAATCCATGTGGTACCTATAAAAGTAGAGGTTTCTGGTAGTGTCCCTCTTCAGGCAAGTCCACAGATGGGAAAATCAGGCTGGGGACACTGGCACAGTTGTGGTGGCTGGAATGAGGACCACCTAAAATAATGCCTGCTTTTATTTTTTTTCAGTCAGTGTCAAAATTCCTCATAAGTTAACAAGGTTGTTACTCTTAATTTTGGTTAAGAAAGTTAAAGGTGGTGTGTCTACTAAAGCTGACCATTTTTCCCTTGTACCACGACTTGGCCAAAATCAAACTTCAGCTTTTGCACTTTGAAAGAAAGCACAGTGTGAACCTTTGACCCAGGCACCTACATTTACCACCCAAACTCTATGTCATCTGCAAAGAAAATGCACAGACTTGGTCCTGTGTAGGATTCCTCAAAACTGTAACAAAACTAGTGTGTTACAATATGTGACATGACTTTGTAAGGTGTTATGAAATGTTTAATGCCTCATTCTGTGTTAATATGACACTTCTGTGATACAAAATAATCTTATTTGGGATTTCTTTTTTTTTTTCATTGAGACTTCTCCAAAGCCAACTTTAGCCCATAGAAAACTTGCAAAAAGTTACCTTAAAATTAATTTTTAAAAGACAAAATATATATTAATCAAAATGGAGCTTTTAAAGAATGAGATGGCATTGCCTCTCCCTTCGTTTGAATGAGAAAATGGAGTTTTGGTGGCCCTGTTGGACTCTTTATGGATTGACAAATCTTTCTTCGCTGGGCCGTTGGGTGCCTGCACTTTTTTTTCAGTCCTTACATTCAGTTCTCTAGGTTTCATTCAAAGCCTTGTTAGAAAGGTGCAATACAGATTCCCAGGGTCTCACTCTTACCTTTTCTTCTCACTGATTCATCAGTTTTTAATGCTCACTTGACAACTGTCCAGGTTTATATCAGAAGGTTGTTTAAAGACACCCACCAGGTATACTGCTTCCAAACATCAGTTTAAGACACCAACTGTTGCAGCCTCGGCAGGGAGCTCGCTGCCTGCCACACTGGATTGCATGTGGAAGTGAGAGAAAGGGCAGGAGGGGAGTTACGCAGCAGATCAGTGGAACCCAAACCTGGTCCAGCCCCCAACCCTGAATAAAATAAACATGTAAGATAAAATTTCACAGAAGTGAAAATGTAATGTTACTCCCTGCTCTTGGCAAATCACTGACGCCTCTCCCACACCTAGGCATCGCTTCCAAGCAGTGAATTCATGGAGTGACCCTGAGCACGCTCACGGCGTGGAGATTTCCCTTTCATAGCCACTGCTCTTCACTATCTCTCTCTACCAACAATTTGGGGGACAAAATAAGAGAACCCTAACTATGTACAGTATAAATTGTATTATATTTTTTGTACTTACGTTTTATGTAAATAGTTTGTCTCATCCAATTGTATGTGAGCATTGAAATAAATCCTACCATTTAGGAAACAGTGGAGTGGCATTTTCTTGGTGTAGCCCCAGTCCCGTGTGTCCAGATGTGCCCCTTGAAGGAAAGCATCCCATAAGAGTGAGACTGTGGATGGCCCCCTGCGTACACCCCTCCCAGGCTCCTATTTACTTAGGACCTAAGACCCCTTGAGTGGTGGCCCAGACAGGACCAGCTAGCTTCATGATCATTCTGTGACGTAGCAAAGAACTTACAGAAATAATTCTATGGGCAAAAGGAAATGTGTGACAAGGAAAGCCAATTGGTTTTTAATTTACAAGGAGTTGCTATCAGGTACGATTGATGATTTATTTATTAAGTTATAATATACTCTTCTCTCCAGCATACCATATTCCATTCTTCCTTGCATAAACCAAAGTTTTTTCTGGAATGTACTGCTGACTATCAGCATGAATGCAGCTAGAAGATGCCTAACCCAGGAAAATCTGTCTATTGAATGAGAATTGTATTTCAGTATTAATGATCCCATTATTTCCCTCATGCATATATATAAATACATATATAAAAATGTACATAATTTCATACATATATAATTTTCCATTGACTAAAAGCTAAAATAATCCCATTTAATATGGCCAAAAATTATGTACTGAAGGATGTTAATAATGATTAAACCATTTTTTAACCCCAGGTATTTAAATATTAATTTTTAAAATCTGTTTTTGCCTACATGAGCTAGGCTAACTACACAAGACTTCTCTCCTCTTGGAAGATTGGATGTCCTTTGGTGCTAAAAGGGTCCCAGAAGAATCATTTCCTACAGCTTTTTGGGAAGGTCTGTTTTCTCCACATTGAGCAGGCTGACAATCGAAGCAGCACTTTTGTATTATCTGGGGAGTTTTTACAAAGTATCACACCCACCCCACTATAGACCAATTCGATTTGTAGTCTGAGTATCCATATTTTATGAAATAAAATTTAAAGCATTCTATTAAGAACCTGCATTGGCTGTTAATTTAGATAGTGAACAGCATAAAAACTATAATGTTCTTGTGGGGTTTTCTTCAGAATTCTTGTGTTTATATGACACATTCTAATGTTCAGGATTCTCAAATAATCCTCATATATCCAACTCTTTAAAATCGACTTCCTTTGTTATTAAAAAAGTAAAATTGAAATACGGTTTAAAATACCTTTTGGATTTGTTTGAGATATGTCATGTAAATTTCCTTGAGCTCAGCTTGTGAAGGATAGCGGAAGCAATTGGGTGTCTTAACTGCCCAACTGTTGCTATTTAATGTAAGAAGAAATTGTCCCTAAAATAATATCTGAAATGCTATTATTTTTCTGGAATTATATTTGGTTTATTTCTTAGAAATAGGTAAAATTTTGCTTGTAAGTCAAATACACAATGATGTCTGCAGTAGCCTTTCTCTCATTAATCTGCTTAGCGTACATCTTCCTCAGAAGCATCCGAAGCTCTCAGCTGCCTCAGCAATCACGGAACCAGAACTGAAGGCAACGAGACCCCATTTGGTAAGCATTGGTTTTCTGGGTGGTGCATTGCCCTTGAGACCAGCTACTAAAAGTGAAACAGAGGAAATAAAATCCAAAGGTAACCCTTTGTAAAATTATTCCTCATAGAATACACAGAAATCATAAGAGTTCATCTCTAGTTTGAAAACTCACTCTGAATATTTTGGAAATGAGTCTTACCACAGAACACAGAGAAAACTGCTGCGTTATGATTTTTCAACCTTAAGGTCTGGGGGCATGGTGACACAAGTGTCTGTGTGGGCCTCAGCTGGGGGGACACTTGTTCTCCAGGAGGATGGTTCCAGGGGCCATCCATCCTTAGGCTGTCAGGAGGAGTGTGAACACGGCGCTCTGTGCCGGCACAGATCTCCTCTCTTCAAGTTCCTCTACCTCAGAACTGCCCAGTCATTTCCTCTTTCCTGCCGGGAGGTGTGTGACCAAATCTCTTTGGTCACACACCTCCCGCTGGCTGGACCTCACCCTCAATGAGAAAAGATTGGTTGGTGGTGGCAGTGTGTCATTGGGAAGATAAATGGGCAGCCATGAGCAACAGCCTCTCTGGATTCGAGGCAACACCAGCCCACAGGCCCACCTTCACTGGCACCCAAGACACATGCTCCTCCTGATGCAGTGGAGTTCTGGAAAAGAGCCAGGCCCTGGGCGAGTCGGAAAAAGCTTGGGGCCAGTTCATGTGGGCAGCCAGCCGAACAGATGAAGTGAAAACAAACCAGCTAGACTCTAGGAAAATGACTGATGGTGAAACAATGTGGTTTGTCATCAGTTCAAACTGACTAGATTCAGGATGGGGAACAAAGGCAACCTATAGTTCACCCCAACCCCAAATTGTTTCCTCATTTTAGCATCCTGCAAGTCACCCCTTGGCACTGTGACAGTCCCCAGGATGACCACATTAGGGCAAAAAAGAGGGCATGGCCCACTCTCCCTCTGAAATCCCTTCCCTGTTCTGAAAAATATTTGCACCTATCCTGACAAATATCCCACCTCCTGCCTAAACTCCAGCTATGAGACCCCAACTGGAACCTCACTGTGCTGCTCACCTTTGGAGCACCCACACTCCCTCTTTGAGTATGTACTTTGACGCTATTAAACTACCCTTTGCTTGCACCTGCTCAAGCTGCTCGTGAATTCTTTTTGACTCAGAGTCAAGAACCCTCTCCGGGGTTGAGGTCTCACCTAGAGTTCAGGGAGACCTCCCTGAATTGGACTTCCTGACAACACTCCCAGTATTTTTTCCTCGTTTTCTCTGTCTCTTGTCTACCTAGTTTCAAGATTCTGAGTTTTGTGACAGTGGCATTTTTGAGTGTGAAGTTGACTTGGGAGGCAGTAGTTAAGTCTCCTACTTTTACAAGGAGGAAAGGATTCCCTGAGGACAATGAGCAAGAGTGGGAAGGGGTGGGTTCAGACCCAGATGGGTGGCTCCCCTCCAAGGATGCTTTTCTCTTCAGGCTCTATCTCTGCAGAGCCCCTTCACCTGGAAAAAATGAAGAGAACTTCTAACTTCTGCCTGAGAGTCTCAGTCATCATTTTTAATATCTATGACGTCTTTAGAAAATGTTTCATGATAATACATTTATCCAACTTAGGCTGCTCACAGACTTGTCCTGATTCTGCATGTAGGAGTCTTCCTATTATTATTCTAGAATACAGAGATCATCTAAAGGTCAGCAAGGCAGAACAAGACATTCACACACAGTTAGGAATCCTGCAATATTCCGCCACTGTGCCAAGAGTGGGATAAAATGACAGATGGGCTGTTACATGTCAAGATCTCTTCCGTCAAATGCCGTGAGTCTTCTGTGGAGACAGAAGGTTAAGGAAGTAAAGGCATGAGATTGGTGACACAGCAAACACACAGTTCCAAAGAGATCATTATATACTTTGTATTGAAGATCATCTTCTGGCTCCAAATCTAGTATCAAGTTAGAAAATCAAGTAGGGAAAATGCACACGTTTTCCTTCTAACCTCCCATCCAGCATCTTAGGTCTCATCTTAAGCCTTCCCCCAAGGTAAAGCCAATCTGTTTCCAGTTATCCTCTGTTCTGAGATTAGAATACTTTCTGGGGTCCAGTCCTTGTGGGCCTTTCTCAGAAGAAAAAAGAGGGCATCTCCATTGGATGTTGTCCTTTCATAAAGCTTGGCAGTTGGAATTCAACAACACAATTGACACATGTTCCATCTACTCTAAGTTTAGATAATTGAGATCTGGTGTTTTGAACTAGTTAATTCCGTGAATAGGGAAAATGCTCAGTCCGCTTGAAGCAAAGACAAACAGCCCATTTTTAGCAATGGCATCCAGACAGGGAACAGGCCCAGTAAAACAACACTACTGAGCTCAGTCACTAACACCATTTTTATAAAGTTTATACAACTAGGGAGTCATTTTCCTCTTTCTATAAATGTATCATTGCCTATAGTTAAAATGAATTAAACCATAATCTTTTGGAAAAGTTCATTAAATCAGGCATTTAATGAAGATTGAAAAATTACAGTAAATCACAGTTATTTTACTAGAACATTTGATATAAAGTAGGTGAGAAAATTGGGAAAGATGCCTGCAAGGATTCTAACTGATTCCCTTACAGAGAGACCTGGAACCCTGATAGCAGGGAGCTGGGACTGGGCTGCATTCCCACAGCAACTCTGTCCCATTCACTTCTCTCTGCCTCAGTTTCTCATCTATAATGGGGATAATAAAAGCATCTTTAATATAAGGTTGTTTTGATGATTCATTGAATATGAGCAAAACATGTAACAAAAGGCCTGGCCACCTATGAAATGTTCGACAAATATGCCATTGCTAGTATTGCATTTATTATAAATGGAAAACTAAATAATAATTAGGGATGATATTTTACTAAACACTCTTTGTGACATCTGACATGCTGTACAATTAAAAAAAATCTCAGTCTATTTGAAGCAGGAAAATACTCTCAAACCAAGTGAATATCAGAACAGATACATGTGCATAATGGGAAAATAGGCTGGTCAGAGGCATATTCTGGAGAATGTTTCAGGGTTCCACAAACATACACAGGTTATGATGATTCTTTATAGAAGGGCATGTGAAATGTTTAGGGTCTTGATTGTTCTGTGGAACAACAGAATAACCTGTTGGAGTAAAGCCATTTCCTGTCCTCACCTTATGACAGAAAGACTTGTTCAAACATAAAATATTCCTACAGCCGTTAGGAAGGAAGGCTTTCCTTACATCACGGGTAATATTCTCCTTTATTAGTATGTATTATTTAAATGAAGTATGTGGGGTACTTCAATGTGTTCAAGAATTATGGAAAAGATAGAATTTCTGTGATCAGTAGTCAAGGTTGCTAAATGTCTTGGGCTATCTGCCCTTGAGATAATCAGAGAAAGGAAAGAAAGATTTAAAAGGTGATTTTTGCATGTTTTTGTTGTTTCTACTTTTCTATTGTCAAGAGTGATGATGGACAGCTCAAGGGATAAAAGTAACTGAAATCCAACCTCTGAACTCCCCTTCAGACAAGAGGGGTTAAGGTCACCTTCACGCCACCTAAGCTACTGAAGGATGTGAGAGGGGAACCGCCAATGAAAACATGAGGTGATCAACGTACACATATTCTCATAATCTCATGGGATATTTTACTTTGACTTTTCACTGCTTTATATTTTGAAAAGTTTTCCAGAACATGGGACTGGGAAAGTTTGTAAACTATACCAAATTTCAGACATCATGGGCCCTGCAATTTCCTAGAAGTGTCATTCTGGAATAAAGGCGGCCACGGGCCAGAGACAATGAACGGAAGATAAAGTCAGCTGGAACCCTTGGAAAGGCACAAGTTTCACACAGTCAGACTCTAGAACCGTTTGATAGGATTTTACTTGCACAGAGTAACATAAATACAAAGTAGTTTTTGCTATATTGTGCTGTTTGAGAGCAGTAGGAAAGGAAAATTCCATAGAAAACAAGAATATAACCATGCATTTGCAGCTATTTGATTCAAGCCATGGCGAAAAGTCTAGACACGTGTGGGCAGCCAAGATTGGAGTTCGCCACACAGATGAACCTCCCCCAGAGGGCAGATCCGGGCCCAGGCGCAGGCCAATGACCTGGGCCAGAGCAGCACGAGCTTGGGCAGCAGAGCCCATTGCTGATCCGGCTGCATCATCCAACGGCAGGGCCTCCGGCAATAGCCAGAAGCTGGAAGATGAGATTTCCACAGAAGAGTGAGAGTTTCCATCCTGCTGGGTGTGGGGTGGAGTGCAGGACTGTAGGTAAAGCCCCAATGTTGTGCCTACAGAGGGGCTTGGCAATTGCTACAGCAGGAACCTGTAACAGGGATAACACTTCTGAAGTAACTTAGTATGCATTTCTCCCTGTCAGCGTGTTCTGCTTTTTGTTTCCTTGTACCTTTCCCTTCTGAAAGGCTGGTTGTTGAGTCCCGCTGCTCCAGCCTAAGTCTGTGGAGGCAGCAAGAGGCCAGAGGAGCTGGGTCTTCCTTGGGGCCTTGTGACCAGGGCCACCAAGTCCCCCAGCTCTCTACTGATGTGCAAAGGACTGGAGGCCCAGGGGCACTGGGCCTGCCACAGTGAGAAAGGAGGTGACCCCCGAGCTGGAGACAAAGTGAGCCCGGGCAGAGACTCCACTCCGAGAGTCCTGGCAGTCAGGAGGGCCGAGACGTGGCTGGATGAGCAGGCGGGTGTGAGGGAGATGGGAGCTCGAGGAATTTATGTGAGTCTCTGCAAGAACAGAGGCGGCAGCCCAGAGAAACCTGTGGCACCTGTTTGTAACCACTAGCATGTGTTTATATGCTTTATAAGGGTTTAAGGAGAAGGTAGCTGTCTTGGGGAGAGTCGGCCGTGGGTTGGGGGTGGGTGGGGATGTCAGTGGTAAAGGGCTGAGGCTCAGGGGACCCGGACGCAGTGATGGGTCTTCCCTGCCTCCAGCCCCCATTCCTAGAACTGAGAACCCTGGAGGGCTGAGGCCACCAGCCTGATGTTGAACAAGCTCTTTTCCATGAAAGAGCTGAGTCTCAGGGGAAATTAAATACAGTTTTGTTATCACAGTGAGGAGTGACATGAGTTGGAGAGAAGCTGCCTCTGCTTCTGGATGGAGCCCCGAGCTCTGTCCCCTGATACCTGGGGGCTTGGAATCAAGGGGCAGCACGCTGGGTGAGACCCCTACCTTTGTCACAGGAGCACCTTGAGTGGTACAGCTGCAAGCAGATGCAGGGGCAAAGGTGCTGGATTGAGAGCAGGGGGTGTACCCAGGTGAGAGCAGGGGACCCTGTCCTGTGGTGTGGCTGTGAGTCAGGGTCTGTCCCACCTGAGGGTTTCAGCCCCAGGCAGGTTCACTATGGATTCGGTGAGACTGAGAAATGACAACAGAACATTCTTAGGGTAAAAAGGTTTATACCAGGCTTTATTCCCACAGCAGTAGGCCGAATGTCTGCGTCCGTCTCTGCCTCCACCCAGAGCACCGGGCAGAGCTCTTTATACAGTGACTCAGGCACTACCAGCTCCTTGCCCACAGGTGTGGGAGTGTCAGCCCAGCAGCAGGCCAGCTACATCCTCAAGGAGTTCAGGAACCCCCGTTTTCCCCACAGGGTCCCCCCCCATGGACACAGCCCAGGGCTCCTGATGTCCTGGCAGTGGGTGGCAGCAGGGCTGGAGCTCCCGAGGAGCAGGAGGGCTGAGGCGGGGGGCCTGCGGGTGTCCCCCAGCTGCAGGGGCACACCGGCTCCCACCCCCTCCGCCCGCCCCTCTCCGGAAGTGAAACGCCCAGAGAACCATCCCCATGACCGGAAGTGAGGATGAGCACGCGGGCGGAAGCACCGATTAGGGAGCCCTGCCCCCCCCCCCCGGGCTTGGTCTGTGGGGTGGGGGGCACGGGGATCCCCAAGCACAGCAAGGCCGACACGAGGGTGCCAGGAGGGCGCTGCGGCCCCTTTATGAGCGCCAGAACCGCGTGGGGTGGCAGGGGGCGTGAGGGCCGCGGGGCGGAGGCACTGGGGCATGCTGGGAGGTGTCACGATTGCCCACGAGGATATGCCAGGCACTCAGGCGCCTGAATTCAGTGCTGTTCCTCTGCTCATTCTTCCATATTTTCTTATCACTGAATGGAGGCCACTTGCCAAGTCAGGGGACTGGCCGCCTGCGGACGCCTCACGCGGAGGAGGGCCCGCAGCTCCCTGATGGGCAAAACTAGCGACAACCGCCCTTCCACAGCGGCCGGGTCTAATGCCAACCTGCCCCGGGCGGGCACCCTCCTGGCAGAAGCCTTTCTGAAATCCCACATTTTACCTCAGATTGCAGGGCATCAAGAATCAGGGGGCGAGCAGAGCCGGTGAGAGGCCCCCGGGGACGAGTGACCCCAGCACAGGAGGAGCCGGGGTGGGCGGGGGGACCTGGGAGGCCAGGGAGGGGCCGGCCTGCCGATGTGCTGGCGCCCCGGGGAGGGCGGTTGGGGTGGAGCTGGCACGGCGGAGGCCTGGGCAGCCCTGCTGGCCCCGGGGCCGTCACCCAGGGCAGGGAGCTGGGTGCCCAGCTAATCGTCCAGCCAGCGCCTGGGAGACACTGTGGAGTGACGGCAGTTCACAGACCCAAGGCGACAGATCTGGGACGGCAGGGGGAGAAAGTTTTGTCTTTGCAGAGGGAAAGGAAGGAGGTGGGGGCGGGGGGGTGGGAGGTGGGCTGGGAGCGGGAAGGGCCCGGGTAGAGACGTGGCTGCTGTCCAGGACGGGCCCTCCGCTGCTGGCCGCCTGCACGTGTCAGATTGCTAACCTGCAGGTCAGGGTGCAGGGGTGCGTTCCCTGCTTAGAAAATAGCTGACTGTCTTGGTGTCTTAAACCCAGGGCTGTTTTCTGTGCAATTTAGTCAGGCTGTTTTCTGGAAGCTTTTCCACCAGGGTAATAACATTAAAATGAGGCTCAGGTAAGAATATTCCATGTTGTTGGACTGGAGAAGTTTTCTGGGCTTGTATTGGGATCCTTTGTGAGGGAATGAGATGTTACCCAGTCTAGGAAATGCCCTCTGAATCTGTTTCTAGTGCCCTGAGGGGTGACAGCTCACCCAATTTGCCAGATTTAATGAGGTTAATGAAAAGAAAAGGATTGGTTGGGGTGACTGGAAACAATGGCAGAGGGATTTAGGTGGAAATCTGCCTGTCTTAATCCTACACCCACACTGCCATAACTGGGCATTGTTTATTTACAAAATTTTGACAGCCTGAAGCAAGTTAACACATGTAGCTCACAAACAGATTCATTAGGAGAATATTTGTCAATATTTGGTCTTGTTTGAAGATACAGTTATACTCAAGGAGTATGTCTAAGGAAATACAATTAATTTACAGAAAAAGTTGTGATACTTAGGACTTTGCCATCCAGCAATTTCTGTTTAATGCCTAATGTCACTTAAACTAAACACTGTACCAAAACAGAAGATCGTGCGTATGAGAACTGAGATAGTGACATTCTTGCGGAAAATGGGGCATACAATTGGAACCAGGTGATGCCTCGGAAAGGCTAGGACTTTTTTGTGCTGGAAGGAATTGGAGCTGAACTTGGATAGAGTCTGGTACAAAGCGGCAGTTCCATCCATGCTGTAAAGATAAAAAACCTGTGCTCACTGCTACTTAGGAATACACGCTCCTGTGGGAACCAGTTCTGAACTGTGGTTAGAAAAGAGTTGCCCATGTAAAAGAAGAACCCCATAGCCTATGTGATGTAGAAAAATATAATACCGAAATAAATGTGGAAAGCTAGTTTATAATAATAACATCTTCCCTGCACCCACCCTTACAAAACTTAAAAGCAAAACTTAAAATGGCCAAGCCAATCTAAAATAACATAATTGATCACCAGAACAAGTCCCAATGCTCTGTACAGGAATAAAATAAAATTCCATATTAAACAACACAAACTTGCAATTGTCTGCATCCACTAACAAAATACCCAGTGTGGCAAGAAGCAAGAAAACATGACTCACAGCAACAAGATCAATCAAGTAATCAAAAATCAACGTGAAAATTGTAGAGATGGATAATGAAATCAGCAGATAAGAAGAAAACTAAAACAGCAACCATAAGCTCTTAATGCTCAAGAATATAAAGGAAAACATACATGATGAGGAAAGTAATATAAGGTATGTTTCTAAGTATTGTGAAAAAGATAGAAATGAAGCACCTAGGCATGAAAAATACAATACCTGAATAAAAAAATATACATCTGAAGAAAAGATCCATTTACATGAAATTTTAGAAAAGACAAAAATCATAGTGACAGATAACAGATTTGGGTTGCCTGGGGTGAGGGGTGTGGTGGGGAGCAAATCCTCTTCAATGAAGCTTGAGGGAAATTTTACTACCTGATGAAATCAGCAGATAAGGAAACTAAATCTTCCTTCAGATCTTTTCCTCTCTGTTTCCCAAGTGTTTAATCCTTTCTTTTCTAATAACAGCCTTAAATCTGGACAAGAGAGTATGAACAGGTATCCATCAGTTTTGTTCATTAAGTTCCCTCTGCTTTATCTTCAGGGATAAACGATGTTAAAAGATCATAAGAAAGATCTTGAACTTACACAATATATATTTTTTCAACTGTTTGCCAAAAATAAAGTACATTACTAGATATGATGTCTTGAAGACAAGGAGATTCTATGTTAAGATTTTTAATTGCTCAAGGTCACAGACTCTATAAAGTGTCCAGAACCTTTAATGTCAAGCTCCTGTGAAAAATCACTGTTGAGTTCATGGAAATTATGCTTTAATGAGAAATGGAAAATAGAAGTTTACAGCATACTCTAAGAAGATATTTTAAGTACATTCAAGAAGAGCCTACTAAAGACAAGCTATAATTTGAGGTTTTAGAAATTTTAATTACCAACCCTTTACAGAGGCTAATAAACCTTTCCATGTTTCCACCTGCTGCTGGCTTTGGGGCCCTCGTGGCATCTACTTGTATGTCTCATTACATTTCTCCAATTTGCACAAGAGAGAAATGATGCTAAGACACAGATTTAGGGGAGGAGAAGGTTGCAGCTGCTAATACGTAGGAAAATGCTGACATAATAACAAATGTGAAGACAGCCATTTTATTCATTTGTTCAGTCGAATCATATGAAAACATTGGATTAAAGTACGTATGAACATAGAGAAAAGTAAATTTGGGAAGGGGTCATTTTGAAGAAAGATCCTTGTACTAGCAATCAGCTGCATTCCTTGATCAAGTATAGCAATATGAGAATTCTCAGTGGGACAGCTTCTGGGGAAAACGATGATCATTTTCTTATCAATTACATATATGTTTTCCTTATAGCCCAGTGATTGTATTTCTAAAGAAATGAAACCTTATATCCACACAATACCTGTGCAAATGTTTGTGTGTTTCTTCAAAAATGTCCTATTCTTCCTAGAGCCTGTGCTCTTTTCCGTCCTGCAACTCTGAGCGTTCTCTCTGTTCCAGACCGGAAGAGGCTCAGACGCAAGGAGGAAAGGGGGCTCCTGCAGCAAAGCGCTCCTGAGAACTGCTGGTAGCCTCCTGTACCAACTAATTTGGCGAAACCTCCAGGTGCAAGGGAGGCTTGGAAATGTTCTTTGCCTGCACATTGCAATTCCAAACAAAGGAAATAGTCTCTTGGGAAGAAGGGCAGAAAAGGGAATGAGTAGATACAGAGTGGTGCCTGTCGTATAAACCTGTCATCCAGAGATGATGCTAACATTTCAGGTTCACTTTATAAATATGGACTTGAACACTCTTTAATCCATTTTCCCTGTTAACACTGTACATGAACACATTCCATGCAACAAGCTGTGTACTGCTCCATCATGGTAAGTGGTTACAGCTCCCCTTTCAGGAATGCCCAGTGCCTTTTTGGGGGAAGTTAGGTGGTTTCCAAGCGTCCTGACAAACAAGGCTGTGATGACTGTCTGTATAAGTGTGTCTTAGGGTATTTCCTGTCAGTGAAGTAACTGGGTAAAGCTGGGCCCATATGAAGGCTTTGGATTTAATTGCTAAGTTGATTGTCCCTTAGAAAGTCATGCCCATTTATATGTCCTCTCTGGCTCCAAGTACCTGCCCTAGCACTAAGGGTGTCATCTTCTTAAAACCTGTTGGGTGAAGCCCTTCTGGAACTTGTGAGGGGTGCTAAGAAGATACAGATACTTAATTTGGAGAAGCTGAGGCCCATCTGTGGGACTGATCAGAGTAAACTATCTGAACTGTGAGGTCAGAAGGAGCCACTCCTAGCACAGCACTCGCTCGTGTGAAATATTTTTGTCATCACGAAGTCCCCGCTGTGTCAGTGATGGAGCAGCAGTCCTGTGGCCAAGGACCCCTTCACCACAGTGATTCCTGGAAGCCCTTCAAGAGTGTCCCACGTGTCCCCACAAACAAACCTATCCCTTTGTTCTCCCCTCTGGGCAAATCCCTGCAGCCCCATGAGCCCTGTGCCTGTAAAGCCTGTGGAAAACACTGCCCCCGTCTGCCCCAATCTCCCCAAAACACGGAAGACTCCAGCAGGTGTCAGGCTGCAGGCTGGTGCTGTTGCAGGGCGAGGCTGGCAGGGGAGTGGGCTCCTCCTGACATGGTGCTCCAGTGGGTGACCCTGGGCATGAGGTGAGATGCTCAGCATCCCATGTGACCAGGCTGTACAGCTGGGGCAGTGAAGTGAAGCCTCAGATCTCATGTCCTGCTTATGGGCTTAAGAAGCTCGAGGGTCCTGGGTGAGCAGCGGTCCTTCACCCCGTGAAGGGCTCGTCTTCCCTTTTCCTCTCCTCCTCACCAGAATATCCCCTCCCTGCTCCATTTTCAAAATTAAATGCCATGACTTTGGAAGGAAATGGGAGGCCCCCGTGAGCGCCTGAGGTGCGTTGACTGCTCCTGCAGCAAACTTGCGCCCCGCCCATGCGCCCACAGCTTGGCTTGTTCTCTGCTTCGCTGGCTCCTCAGAGGCCTGGCCAGGGCCTAATCCCAGGATTTGCTTGGCGGAGAAGCCAAGTCAAGTGGTGAACCTGCAATGGGAGGAATGTGATTTCAGTAAAAGAAGTGAGAGGATTAGGGCTGTGACTTCCCTGTGGAGGGTCCTGGAGGCATCGGATGTGCAGGGGGTAGCAGCGAGCCCTGGTAAGACCCCCGGTGCACTGCAATGGTTAGGAGAGGGAGCTAGCTTCCTGCCTGCCTGCCTCCCTCCGCCTTCTCTCCTTTCTTCCTCCTTCCCTACTTCCCTCCTTCCTTCCTCCTTGTGGCTAGTTCCAGAATTTTGACAAATCTAACACCTATGTTACGATGCTATGTGCATCTTCATTTCCTTCTCGCCAGGATGAGGAGCTGAAACTATACCCTGAATCATAACGTCTTTGGGAGGATGAAAATGAGCATCACCTGTAAACCTCCGAGCACATGGTTTGACACCTAGAAATGCCAGTTACTATTAGTAGTTACTGTTTTCAGTTGGTTTTCTGCTAGAAAAACCAATGAACCCTGAGCTTTCTAGCCACTCTCTTTTCCTGGCCCAGTCATCACATGCCTGACACCTTCTCAGTGTGGGTCTTAACAACTTTCCTCTCAGAAGGTCCCTGTGTCCTCCAAAGCCCAGGTGGGCACCCCCACTTCAGGCCCTTCCCCTTCTGCCTGCAAGCTGCCTGTAGGCTTGCTCCCCTCCCTCCGTTTCGCTCCTCCCTTCTGCAGGGACTGTGGATGTAGCCCCCCACCCCCCTTGGGCTATTCCTGGATCTTAGCTCAGAATAAGGAGTGCAAATGCCAAATATCACCTTGGCCTTGGCAGTTAGAAGGGCTGGGTATAAGAAGGGGCAGAACCCAAACTGAGAAGTGCTCACATATCTGCAGGGACAGCTGCTCTCTGGCTTCAGTAGTGTGGCTTGCAGAAAAACAGTATTGCCAAACAAGTATCACATGATGTTTGTTTGCAAAAAAAAAAAAGTGGGATTGCTTATTTTTTTAGTATTAACTACTTTAAAATTTTGGGAAAAAAATCGCTCAGGGAAAAGAGAACATCTCTACATATCTGCAGGGTTGAAATGCCTGGTAGGCCACCAGTTTTCAGTCTCTGGTCTAAAGTTGGACCCACTCCTCTGTCCTGTAATCTAGTATCTTTTGAAAGATGTAAAAAGTTACATGCTACCAGTGTTTGAAGGCTGAGATCTGTTGTTACACTCAGCATTTCTTCTCAAGCTAGTGGCAGTGTGGCAACTCAAGGAGTCTATTGATGTGTTTTGCTGTTGCTTATTTTTGATTCCTGAGTTCAGAGGAATAAGAGTGTGATTTTCCTTGGTGTTATCAATCATTTGGTTCTAAAAATAGAACAAATACTATACAGATGAAATAATAAATCATCCCCTTAAACAAAGCATTGTAAATGTTTTAACTAAAGGAAATTTGAAATATCTTCCCAGTGGGTTTGATTTAACATTGTATTTGGTTGTTTCTATTATTTAGAGTCCAGCTGTCATAGGCATAATCCCCAAAAGCTGTGAATGGGTTTTTTTTTTATGGCAGAAGGGAATTCAGGGTGCAGATGAAATTGAGGTTTGTTAATCAACTGACCATGAGATAGATTGTCTTGGATCACCCAGATGGTCTCAGTGTAATCACACAGGTCCTGAAAAGTGAAAGGAGGAGGCAGAGGAGTCAAAGTGAGTGTGCAATATGACAAAGACCCAACCAGCCACTGTGGCTTTGAATATGGAGGCAGGAAGTGGAGGCCGGAAGGGGAATGCGGGCAGCCTGCAGATGCTGGGAAAGGCCAGGAAAAGGATTTTCCCCTCCAACTTCCAGAAAGGAACACAGCCCTGCTGACAGCCTGATATTAGCCTCCTGAAGCCCATTTTGGACTCTTGAACTCCACAAGTGTGTAAGATAATACATTTGTGTGGCTTAAGATAACAAGTTTTGTTACAGCAGCAATAGGAAACTAATGCACCCTATTTTCCTCCCTCTTGTTCTTCATCTAATGTTTGAAGTTTCTGATCCTCTAGAACTGTCAGTTTTGTCTCTGAAAGGAGAGTTATTTCTATCTCCTAGTTTACAAACATATGCAATGAGGTTATGTATTAGGAAATCATTTGCTAAAGAGTTAGAAGCTTACTTATAGCATTAACATGTACTCTCCTCTCCTGGCTTCTGCTAGGCTGACAAAGGCCTGCATTTTCAATTTTTTCCTCTCTGCAAGAAGTATTATAGACTCCTAAAATATGAAACTTTGAGCAACTTTATTACTAGCCTGAAGCTGTAGCTCCAACTTAGCATTTAGCAGAGACAGTAAATGTTATATACTCATTTGGTCAATAAAACCTAGTTGGGAATTATAGTGTATCAGGCTGTAAGTTATTTCTCAAATTAACCCACCCAAGCTGATTTAATTCTTACACCATGCCACCTGAGGAGGACCCATTATTATCCTCTCTCTCAGATGTGAAAATTGAAGCTCCAAGAGGCTAACTTTCTTGAAGTTACATGGTTAGCAGGTAAGAGGGCTAATATCGGTACCTAGGCCTGCTCCCCCGTGGGTGTTCTGGACCCTGTGCTCTGATACTTGGAAATGAAATGTTTCTATTATTCCTCCCCATTAATTGAACTTCACTACCAACTAGTGCAGGGTGGTTTTCCTGACCAGGAAGCTGGAATGGGTCTTGGTTAGGGCAAACACCAATGGCCACCCATTCATACCTCTTGTGATGATTGACTAATGTCTTGGCTGGACCAAGACAATGTGGGTCATTGCAATGAGAGGAATTAATTGATTGCATTCAGTTGCTTATCTTATAAAATGGAGTTAATAATTGAATCTATTTCATGGAGTTGCTAATGAGGATTAAATGAGTTAATTTAAAAGGCAGCCTGCCTTTAGGTACATGTTGGCCATTATGTTTTCTGCAATTAATAGTTATCGACATTTACAGTGGACTGAGCTTCATACTTTATTTGTTTGGAAGAAATATTTTGATAAAATAAAAGCCACTTCAGGAGGTGAGTGGGACTCTGCAAGTGTCTCATGTATGAGAATAAAGGAAAGAGGGATTTGGAATTCTCTGGAAGAAACTCAGGAAGGGAAGACTACAACAGAACTCTACAAGCAGAACTCAGCTTAGCTGGAAACACTGCGAGAGCGGAAGGTGAGGAAAATGGACTCTATTCTTAAATTGTTTGTTTATGGAATTTACTAGAAAACCTTTCCTTAATCTTAGTGTGATTTGGAGAGACTAGTCAAAATGGATTTAGCGATCATTGAAAGAGCTTACCCTGTGTTTGGAAGTGAGTCCACGGAGCACATAAGGGCAGAGCAAAGGATTTAGGACACAGTAGGGAGCTGGGAGTCCCTCTGTTATAGATGCATTTTTTGGGGATATTGTCTCTGACTTAGGATATGTAATATGCAGTATTCTGTGAAATGGGTTTTAGGAAACAAGTAGGATTGTTATCTCATGGAAACACAGTACTAATGGCATACTGGAAAGAACTGGGTTCCACCGTACTTATTCTTCCTCCACTTAATGAGAAATCTTTTTGTGATTGCAATTAGCATTAAAATTCTGAGTATGCAAATAGATTACAAATTTGTCCCATCAGCAAGCATTCATTGTGCATACTTTATGCCAGGTGTCCTGCCAGGTGCTGGGGAGACATGGATTAATGAGATGTGTCTCTGTTCATGATGGCATTGCTCTGAGCAACTATCCAGAAGAGAAACAGCACAATGTGTATGGCATTAAGTCTAAGGGGCTGGGAGAGCAGCCGACTCTCAAAGAGGACAGCCTTGTGGAGCGGTGATGTTCTTTTTGCTCTCTGAAGAACTTCTCCGTAAGTGAAAGGCAGCAACACACTAGTGTGCTGGATATGCTCCATTTGCCCTCCAGACCCGTTCTCCTCCCCTCTCATCCTCCTCAGGCTGGCCCTTATGGGCTGCTTCAACTGGCTTCTTTGTCCCCAAGCTTCCAATTCAACCCATGCAATGGGAGGTACTAGGATCAGATTGTAGCCTGGGGAAGAAGGAGGTCAGGATATTTACTCTTAAGGTTCCTTGCCTGATGGACCAGTGGCTGAGATACTCAGTGAAGGTCAGTGATTCTTTTGGGTGTCCTTCTTCTATAGTTACAAATCTCTCTGTAGGTTCTGGAAGCAGTTTCCTCCCCACAACATAAGTCTATGTTTGGGCATAGGTCCTTGCAGTTGCTAAGATATAGCAGGTATACCCCTTGCCTATGAAATGTACAACTTACACATAAGTTGATTTCCTCTGATTATATCAGTTCAAGGCTCCTTCATGCTTAGTCTTACATTTCAACACCAACCATGGTCCAGGGTCTCAAAGAGTAAACCTGCAATAAAATGGGAATTGTGTAGCATCTTTTAATTTTTATTCAAACTCTGTATTTCCTACTCTGCCTATAGTTTTAGGACTAACTTATGCTCTACTGTTTAGTTAAGCAAACTGTTATGATAGAGTTTGAAGGAAAGACTATATTTAAACATTCTCTAAGGAGTAATGCAATTTAAAAACAGCTAATTAGCAACAAGAATGTTAACTAGGTCATTAAAAAAACATTTGAAATTATTAAATGTATTTACTGTCTCTTAAATTATGCCAATATAGAAAAGCTGACTCAATGATTCTTATATAATCAGTTATGAATCATTTAAAGATCAGGAAAAAGGAAAAGTGGCTATCAACATTGAAATTAAATGTGAATAACATTTAAGGAAATGTTTTACATTCATGACCCCATTACTTTTACTTGTAAGAAACAGTACATTAGTGGGTCTTAGTCTGTGCCTCATGTGAATGGTTCCCAGCCCTTTCTCTGTCATGGGAGGAATTAAATTGTATGTACTTTCTATGATGAGATGATCTTTTTTGCTTTTGGTATTTTCACATTTCATAGAAACAGGATGAGTCTGTACACAATATGTGGGTTAAGGTCAAGGTGTTTAAACCAAATTGTTGGATGATCTTCCCTTGACCCCTCTATCCCTTTCTTTTAAAAGAAGGCTAAATGTCAGGGTGGTTTTCTGTTCGTTAAGAATTTGAATGAGTCATCCATCTCTCATTTGTGTGTGTTGGGAGAATGTAGGTGGGTGGCTGGGTGTTGTGTTCTCATCAGATCCAAAAGAAAGTGGTTATTCTAGAAAAAGTGTCTGGGAAATATAATACCATGTAATATACAGTCACCATCTTATATGGAAGGTTTACTATTCACTTTTCTTTCATATAAACTCAGACAAAGCTGTAAGGATGTTAGATAAATTCTGAGTTTACAAAACACATATAGGTACAGAAAGCAAAGGAAAACAAGAAATCAAAAAGAACCAGAGGCTGACAGCATGTTAACCTGAACATTCCATGAAGGTGGGACTCTTCTAAGAAATATCTGCTATCTTTTTTCTCTTAAGGGACCCAGACAAATGCTTCTGCACATTCTGTAGTAAAATTCTTATCTTTCTATTGTTTATTTCTTTTCTCTTAAATAAGGAAAGGTTTTTCTTTGGGGAAATTTGAAAGATCTGATGGGTCTATCTACCAGTTTTCAGGTGTGTTCTTTTCCAGGCCCTGCTTTAATATTTTACATTTTTAAGAGAAAAAATCAACATCTTCACCATAAAAAACTAAATTAATCAATGGGATCTTTTTATTCGATTGACAAAGATGAAGGTCAACACTCAGTGAAGCTGAATTTTTATACACCTAAGTCAAAAAAAGCTAGTCTTGTCAGAACAATCCCTCCAAACAGAGCAGGGAGTTGATTTCATAGACGACTCTGAGGAGAATGTAATTTTTTATTGGTGGACTTTGAGAGGTAGAGGTGTTTAGGCATTTACTTGGTTCTGTTCTTGGCTCATCAATGTTACTTACTTACTAGAATGTATGTGGTGTTGATTAGCTATAGCTTTCACAGGGTGATTCCTGACATTTGGGCTTCCATCTGGTGGACTCTCAGGAGAGTGGCCTGTCTCTGGTTGTCTAACTTTAAAACATGCTGTCATGGAACTGAGTTCTCATTGATTCATTAGAGGTACTTAAACTGGTTCTTGTGGTTGTTACCATGGTTACAGGGCAATCCGTGTATTTCTGAGAGTGAGAGAACTCATTCAGCATCTTCCCAGTGGGTCAATTCTTACCCAAAGTCACAGCCAACAGTGCTGATTATCCTCAATGCTAAGATTTAATTTACAGAAGTCTGACTTATGGTTTGTATGTCAGTATCCCATCCTGTGTTTGCCTTTGAATAATTACTGGATAATTTGGTGTAACACATACTTTTACTTTTCTCTAATTTTTTGTATGTCTGAAAATTTTTATTTCTGTTATCTTATAATAGTAGATACAGTTTCAAACATTTGAGTCTTTGGGGGAATTTGATTTGTAGTGTTACCATAAAAGAAATACCATTAACAACCATCAGAAAGAAAGTATGGAAAGAAATAGATCAAATCACATGATCACTTGAGTTGTGGTTTTGTATGAGTAAAATTATATCCACTGTCCTGAATAAATATTAGCCTACCACTTATTAAGGATAATTGATGGTTATAATATCCTTGATAAGAATGTACTTTAGTAGCATTACTTGCAATTATAACCATTATTTGAGTTTTATTAAGAATTGGCAAGGAAAAATATTCCATAAAAAGAAAAGAAAACCCTACATTTGCAACAACATGGATGGATCTAGAGGGTACTATGCTCAGTGAAATATGCCAGGTGGAGAAAGACAAATGCCAAATGATTTTACTTATTTGTGGAGTATAAAAATAAAGCTTGGAAATTCTTCAAATTGTTTGTGCTAGCTATAGCTTGTGAAATCGGAACTTCAAACTTAGAGTAGTGATTGTTTGTAGTAGAACATAGACTTAGGCAAGTTGTAACTATTATTTAAGTCAGAAGTGTGTAACATAAAGTGTTAAAAATGTATGACCAAAAAACATAACTGAAAGAGTATGTAAAGGAAAATGTAACCATCAGTGACTCCAGGAATATAAGGGAATCTAGTTCTGATAGTCTTGAGTAGAAGCTTTTGATTTTCATGCAATTGTCTGTTCGTTCTGAAGATCATATGCCATCGTTCAACTTATACGGATCATCTGTTTCCAGAATTCCCTGGAGAACCTCAGTTGAAGATCTCCAATTTCTATCATCTTCCCACTTCTGTCATTTGAGAATGAATGATGTTGTTTTAATTGGGAAATATGCATTCAAAGATTAATGCCTTGCCATTTAACTACTATTCCACTAGTCATGAGTACAGGATATGGTCTTTACCAGTGAGGCTGGAAGATAGCCCTTCTGTGATGTCTTTTTCAGAACATTAAGTCTTCTAGTTTTAGGTGCCATGGGGGCTGATTAAATGATCAATGAAGAAAACATCCTGCAAAAGTTCATGATAGGACTGAGTCTACTAGGTTATTCCTTTGCAGTATTAGCTATGTCAACTGTAAAATATAGTATCTCTGGAAGTATTTTTCATGACTTGGGTCTGCCAATGAGCACTTCAGTAAGAAAAAATAAATACATTTCTGAGGGAAAAATAGTGGAGGGTCATGAAAACCAAGGGTAGTATTTTAGGCTGAGATTTCAAAGATGTCTGGTAGTCTAAATAATTTTAGTTTCAGTAGCTTATTTACTCATTCCACATTTGTGGAGGCTTTTAGGTTATATATATAAAGACAGGGGATTTTCTGATAAAGGGAGAAAGCCTTGACTAAATCTCACATAAGTTTCCCAGTAAAACATTTTCCTCTTTCACGGTAGGGTAAGTTGTAACTCCCTAACTGGAAAATACAGCATATTATTTTTAAATCACTATGGGCAGTAAAGCTTTTTCATGGGTCATTGCTTCAACCTAAGGAAATAAATATATTATGGCTAGTCCATATCTAACCTAGAGAGGGAGACAACTGTATAAAATCCATTTGGAAATGCTAGAAGTCTCCCTTAAACTATGATTCTTGTCAATGTTCTACTTATTTAGTTTTTCCATAAATTTATCTTTTTGTTCTATCCTTTAGTCAGAATACAGTATTTAGCATGAAGTTCTGCTAAATTATTTTCTCTACCTTTTTTTTTTCTTTCTTATGGACCTCGACCCTTATGATGGCAGGTTTTGGGGGGATAGTGTCAAGACATCAAGTGATTATATTTTTTGGCCATTTTTCACAGGGGCACCTAAGGAAGTTAAAAACACTTTGTTTTTACAACATTCTGAAGTCATGAACTATTCCCAAAGCATATAGACTATGCATTAGCCATTTGAGATGTTTTGTCATCTGGAAAGAGATTGATTCTGCAAGGAAATCTGGAGTGTTATTGCAAGAAAAGCCTGATATTGTCTCTTTTCATTTTGAAAATCTATAAACAAACAGTTAAGTTAGTTTTTTTTATGGAAATATCCAATGAAACCATTAGGGGAAAGGGCACATCTGACATTTAAAAAATATAATCACAACCATGAGATTTCCATAATGTCGAGTTGATACCCCTAGAGCATAATGCAATATTTCATGTGCTAAACAATAAGAATAGTTATGATTAAAAATCAATCTGGTGTTCTAAAGGGCTTTTTCTAATCATTCTGCCTAGGTCTGAGAGGATTTCTATGAATATAACTTATTCTTTGTTTGAACCATATGTAATGGCCTTTTAGTAATGTCTAGATCAGCTGTAAGGAGAACTTTCAGGCACTTCTAAAATTAGTCCTTCTGCAGTGTGTTTTGCTGGCTGTTCCCTTTGCAGAGCAGATCTCTACTGCAAAATTAAATTGTGTAGAGGTTGTGTTTCAGAGAACACAGTGTTCCCCTGATAATGATCCCAAAATAAGTTACGGTTTTTGTCATGAGGAAAGACAGGACTGTTAGAAATCTCCACCACATGGATGATTTTGGAATTCCAAGGATTCTGATGGTATTAATCATGTTTTTATTTTGTTTATTATATGAGGTGTTGACATCTTCACTGGGCCTTGCTGGCTGGGGAGAGACTGGCCTTCCCAGGGTAGCTAATCCTAGAGACAGTGAGCAACTTGTCAGTGGGCCTGCCTTTCAGATACAAACCAGCCAATCATAGGTCCTTACCCCTGACCACCTCCTTTATCTAACTCCCCGCCAAGCCTTGGTGCAGCCCTGAGTCAACCCAGGCCAAGTACCAGACAACTAAGGACAGCTCCTATGATGCAAAGCCAGTTAGAGTTATTAAAACCAGCAAATCCTAAACTGTTTCCTCTTTCTGCCCTGCCTTTCCCACACAAACGCCAGCAAAGGCTCTGGGCTGTGCCTCCCCCTCTCCTTTCTACAGCCTGATTGGCACTGGGACTTCCAACCACAGTCCTGGACAACATACCCTGCTGCTCTTTTTTAGACCGTGATAATGTTAAACTTCTCTTTCCATGGCATGGTTCTCCCCATGTCATCACCACATTATCACTTTTACAAATTAAGGCCCAGGCACAAATCACCAATGCTCTAGGTCATTATTGACCAAGATAGGTGGTAGATATGAAGGCAGTCATGCCAACAAAAAGTCATATTACTTTACATATATGTTTATATACAGTTCAACATGGAAGTTGGGGAATATGGGGAGTAAGACATGGGATGTGGAGGTGCTGATGTTTCCTTTGGCATAACATCTTTTGGGAGATGTTGGGAAGTTGTCCTCTGTTTCTTAGACGGTGTGGGGCGTTGTTCCTTCAGGCAGGCCTTGTGACTTATGGTATGTACAAATGTCCTGACCCATAATTCTTAAGGAGAAGAACACCTTGTGGTCTTGTTTTATTTCAGGATCTCTTTTTTTAATAGATGGTTATACGTTTGTTTTGTTTCCTACCTTTTTACTTTCTAGGGCTTTTTGTTCTCTTTAAAAAAAAATAGTGGTAAAACATACATGACATTACATTTACCAGTTTAATCCTTTCTGAGCATTCAATTCAGTGCCATCAAGTATATTCACATTGTTGTGCAACCATCTCCAGAACTTTTTCATCGCCCCAGACTGAAACTTTGTGCCTATTACAGAATAATTTCCCATTCCTTCCTGCCCCCAGCCCTTAGTAACCTGGTAATCACTATTCTACTTTCTGTCCCTACAAATTCGACTTTTCCAGATACCTCATATAAGTCAAATCGTGTAATATTTATCCTATTGTGTCTGGCTTATTTCACCTAGCATAATACTTTCAAGTTTCATTCATGTTGTAGTTTCTGTCATAGCCTCATTCCTTTTTAAGGCTGAATAATATTGTATGTGTATACTACATTTTGCTTATCCACCCACCTGTCAATGTTTACCTTTTTAGCTATGAGTGTGAACACTGGTGTACAATTATCTGTTTGAGTCTCTGATTTCAGTTCTTTTGGGCATATAACTAGAAGTGGATCATATGGTAAATCTGTTTGATTTTTTGAGGAGCTGCTCTACTATTTTCCACATTGTCTGCCCTATTTTACATTCCCTCCCACAACAATGCACGAAAGTTTCAAATTTCTCTGTATCCTTAAGAACCCTTGGTATTTTCTATATTTTGGATAAAGACCATCCTAGTGAGTGTGAAGTGGTATCTTACTGTGGTTTTGTGTTTTTCTATTCCCCTAATAATTAGTGATACTGAACATCTTTTCATATGCTTATTGGATGTTTGTGTGTCTCCTTGGGAGAAATGTCTATTCAAGTCTTTTGCCCATGTTTGATTTGGGTTATGTGTCATTTTGTTGTTGGTTTTAGGAGTTCTTATATATTCTGGATACTAATGTTTTATCAGTTAATGATTTACAAATACTTTCTAGGGCTCTTTAGAAATATTCACCCAAATATTCAAAATCTTCTAAATTGGCAATTTCCAATTCCATTTTTAAGCCACTTTTTCAAATTTGAGCCCGTTTTAAAGAGAAACAATTCTCTCTTTGTTTCAGCTTTTTATTCTTCACCCCAGAATATTGTGTGAAATATTTCTGAAGTCCATTTTAAAAGATTATTCACCTCTATTTTGTTTACAATTTTGTCTTTGCCTAATCTGAGCTTAAGGGAAAGACTTGAGAAATGGCCTTTGATAATGTATTTATCTTTTACTGTTCTCTTAAAGCCACTTTCTGATTTATGTACAGCTAGATTATTTAAATCCTCACCTGGCATCTCCCACAGTGCTGCTTTTAATGATTTTCCTTTTCTAAAGGTCTGAGAATGAAGAATTAGTTGGTACAGAAATGGTACTCCAGGAGAGTAATTATCTAACAAAACCCTAAATTCTGTCACAAGTTTCTTTCTGTCCTCATGAAACAGGGAGAAATACTCTGAAAACCCTCAGTTCATCTCTAGACCGGGGCTTAAATTCACCTTCTACAGATGTAGACATTTGAAGTGGAAATTATTCAATGTGATTTTATTTTTCCTGTTTAAGAGTAAACACACAAGCAGAACCCGGAGGGAAATGCTGTAAGGAGATCAGGAGGAGGAGCGGGAGGAACGGACGGTGGTGGAGACAAAGCTGGTACAGGGAGAGGCAAGGAGTGTGTGTTTCAGAAGGCTTGAGTGGCATTGAACTGTTTGATCTTTTTCCCTGTGGACTCTTTAAAGGAGGCCATTCTGGAGTCTGTATTTTTATTGGGACCTCAGCATCCAGTCAGAGAAAGCTGACCACAAGATGTTTCACATTCTGTCTGTTTTCTAGAGTTCCTCTTAAATGTCTACTTTACGTATCAACATACCTCCATACTGGCTATTGCACCTCTAAGTCTTCCTTAAGGAGCCATTGCCAGTTACCAGGGCAGTCCCATGGATTATTGGGAGAAGACATATAGGAAACAAGTTATCTTGGATGAGGTTGTGCTTTGGTGTGGACAAGTGCATAAGCAACACAAATGAGAGTGTACTCAAGTCTAAACTCATGAGTGCTGTCTTGGGGTTTTGAAGTTTTCAGGCTAGGAAGCCTTATGATGTACAATCTGACAAGCTGACTTCAGAATATGTGGTTCACAAAGTAGCCTTTCATGATTTGGTAAGACAAGGAATGTCCTCACATAGAAATGGTTGGTGGCTCAGGGAGCCGAGGAGACCCAAGCATTACTGACTAGTCACTTTTGCAAACTTGTTGCCATTACTGCAGACCTCCACACATCAGCCTGTGGGATTCATTTGACTGGAGGCCTCTGTGCCTTATGCCTTTCTCTTCATATGCAGCAATCCAGCTCACACCCAACAGACATAATATGGAACAACATGGAAACACATGAGACAAAACGGTACCAATAGAGGAACAATAAGTGAAGGTGAAGCAAACAGGAGAATAAGATCAATGGTAACAATTTTACCAAAAGTTGTACCCTCTCAAAAAGATAAAATTTGTTCATTCAAAGATATACTATTTAAAAATAAATCATAAACTAACAAAATAAATTCATTGAAACCCAGTGAAATGTGTCAGATCTGATGTCATTGTTTAAAGAATCACGAGCAGTTTGGACAGCCTAACAGAGTTAGACGACCAAAGGACCTTCTCAGTTCTCCGATTCATCCAGGATTCTTGGAATGACACCAAAAGCTCCTCCTCAAAGGACCATGGTGAGACCTTCACTTGTCAAAGGAGGAGGTAAATCTGATAACCATGCAATATCTAAAAAACATGTAAAAACAGAGTTTCTTATTTACTTAATCAAGGAAGACAAATGTCGATTAAACTCAATCTTTCCAGCTGGGATTGGCAGATTTTAAAGCTGGAGTGGCTAGGAATTGGCAGACCTCTAGATGTAAAAGTCAGATTATTGTTGCATTGTCATTTAATCTCAGTTGAGTTTCTTACCTTCCATGCCCATTAATTTCCAATTCACTCCAGTTCCACCCACCAGCTGGATTCTTTCAGGGTAAATCTACAAGATGCTTCCAAGTTACTCTTCCCAAAATGACCTATTTGATCTGTTACTGGCTTCCTGGAATGTTTTCTAAAACATTTTTTTAGGTTTTTGGATTGTAGTGGACATAGACTTAGGCAAGTGATTCTCAATTTCCATGTGGTAAATATCTGTCTCCAAGCTCCTCTTCATATTCCAGATCTGACACATGCTGCCTTCCTTTTTCTGCTTCTTTGCCCCTATTCCTTTCCAGGTTCCTCACACATTGGTCTGTGTCTTGCTGCAAGTAACACAAGCAGCCCTTAAACTGCACCATGTATGTCCTTTGGGCCATCCTCTTTTCTCCCTTTGGAGTGTTCAGCACCCTCAAGTTTGTTAAGATAACTCACACCCCTTCTCACTCAAATCAAGAGCTTTCTCTGGTTACTGATCGTGAGGTTATATAAGAACCATTCGCACCCTGCATTGTAAGGGGAGTTGGGTGCACTGGGAGGAAGCAAAAACTTGCATTTCTCAGTTTTTGGCTCTGTACTTGGGTGATTTAAGTTTACAACTTCTTTAGTAAATTTGGAACATATCATCCATCCTGTACTCTTCCACAGATTTGTGGAGAGGATCCACAAAGTTAATGCTGAAGAATGAACAGTGGAGACCAAGAAGCTCCATTATATGTATTTCATTCTTACTGTCTTTCTTTGAGGTTGGCTGTGCGTGCGATGCCCCTCACAGATTGTAACTGCTTGGCAGAAAGAGCCAGGTGGCACCCACCCTTACATCTCCTCAGAGAGCAGTGTCTTGGCATGAAAGTGCCTCGTAAGAACCTACTGTCCCAGTAATCAAATCATCGAATGACGAAAAACAGCTACGTCTTATTTTTAATAGCACTTATGTTTTACACCTAAGTTTTAGGGACTTGTATCTTTAAAGAAAACTTGTTACATGTTACAGATTTTCATAATCATTAAGAAGAGTGGCATCTGTAGCAAAATCAGTGTGAACTGTGTCTAGGCTTCACAGTGACCAAGCATGCAATGAATATATTTTGATAATGCTGCTTTGATTTCTGTCACCTCCTGATTTTTCTCAGGGATTTCAAGGTAATACAGTTCAAACAAACTACAAACCTTTCTCCTTATTAAACTAAAAAAAAAAATCCCTACAATCGAATCCATAACTCTATTTCAATAACTACTTGATACGTCAGATTGTGCTGGTCTGGGTCGCACCCCTCCATTTTGTCTGATTTAGGAGTAAGATCTGTGGACTTTGGCATCTGTAAACTTTGGGGAAAAACAAATCCTGGGATACTATGCCTTTGGTTTCCTCACAGTCATCTGATCCTTTACAGTCATCTCTGAGCTTCTCAGTTGCAGGAGACTGCTAGCTGTGACTGCACACCTCTCCTCCTAGACAGAGGAAGGTTCTTTACAGTCACAAAACTCTTCGACAGCTGATAAAATTCAAGGTGACCTTTGTTTGTCCCTAATGTTTTGAAAGAACAAAATATCAGAGCTTGCGTTGCCTCTGAGCTCATCTAGGTATGCCCCTCATTCCACCTTTGAGGAAACTGAGGCAGGAGTGGTAAAGTGACCTTTCAGGTCACAGATGTCCCTGGGGCAGAGTCAGGGCCGGGAACCCCATCTTCTTACACTCAGTGTCCTGGCATGGGGTCTCCAGAGTGTGTGGTTGTCCTCGCACGTGCTGAGCAGCCTGAGTGGGAGGGTCCCCATGGACTGTGTCCTTACCAGTGTCTCTAGTAAGGTCCCTAATAAGGCCCTTCAGTTCAGCAGGTGAAAGGCATGAAGTGCCCTGAGCTGCATGAAGCACAGATGCCCATTTGTCATGGCCCGTGCTTGCCACTGTCTTTATTCTCACCCTGGTTGCCTCAGACAAGACCAGTCCTCAGGCTGAATGGGGGATGCGTATCAGTACAGTGAGCCCCTTGGGTCGTGCACAAGTTCATGGAGCTCGGCCGCATTTGATGTGGGTTTGGAGTATTGTAGAGAGCCAGGGACAGAAATTATGTGATGACATCAATAAAGCCAGCAGCCTGGGCCTTGTATATTTTATCAGCAAAGCAGAGAGTGAATCTGAAGTGCACAACTGTGTATTACGATGAGTAAAAATAACATTTTTTTCATGTTCTGGAAGAATGTTATCTCTTAAATATAAAGGAACTGTTCACAGGCTGCTATTGTCCCATCGAGGATGAGGATGGGGAGTAAAAGCATCTGGGAGGATGCTGGGACGAATCCTTTCACATTCACACAGCCCCTCTGGAGGGCCGGCCATGGCGAAGCATTGTCCTGGGGGCTGTTTGGTATCCGAGATGATCACAGGCTCTGGCCACCGGGGACTCATCATTCTTTATGTGTTTTTGTAAAAATGCAAAGGAGGCCCAGACATTCCTACAGAGTGGTAAACACTGATAACAGGACTCAGACAAGGGGTAGCCAGCTTCCCACAGGGTCATGCAGAAGGAGAGAAGACTGTTCCTCATGCTTCCTACTTCGGCAGAGTGGTATGAGTGGTTTATCAGAAAGGGCTGGCTTTACGCTTGTGCTTTCTGCAACTCCAGTAGGGAAGGAGGTTTCACCTGTGCATTCCATTTTCAAAAGGGAAACCCTCGCATTTCTAGGAAATCATGGCTTCACTTAAATGGAGTTGCTTGTCACCTGAAAATTATTATTTCAATGAAAGTCTTGTATGAGACTGTGAATTAGAATTGAACTAATGAAGTAAATAAACACTGAATTCTTAAAATTAAGAATATTTTAATAGATTTTAGAGAGATTTTTTTATTTAAAGCTGGACTTTAAAAGAATAGCCTTCACCTGGCTTCTTTCTTCAGCCATAATCTTTCCCCCAAACTCACTGCATGCCCATCATGCCAGATGCAAGGACCAATGCTACTACAGGATTTAGGAAAATGACAGCATTATGACAAGAGATGACATAAAGGAGTGTGAGCCTGTAGATTATCTTCTCCCTAGTTAACATCTGTTTTTTCCTCTTTTAGACTCTTTTTTCAGCGAAAAGGTTTTATCTTATTTTCATATCCTTTAAATCTGTCTTGCCAATGGGTTTCAGCCCTGGGCAAGTTCACTATGGATTCAGTGTGACCAAAGAAATGACAGTGGAACATCCTTGGGGTGGAAGGGTTATACCCAACTTCATTCCCACGGTGGCAGGTCAGTCACTAGAATACCGTCTACTCAGAGCGAGTCTGCACCAGCAAGCCCATCTCTGCCTCTGGGCGTCTCTATCTGCACAGCCATCTCAGTCTCTGTCCCAGTCTCTGTCCTTGATGCTGCTCTCCTCTCTGCTCTCTCTGCTCTCCAGCCTCTGCTCTGCTCTCCTGCAGCCTTGCAACCCTGCCACCATTTCGCGCAGAGCACTGGGCGGAACTCTTTAAATGAGTCAATAACAGTGCATTGCTCACACGTGTGTAGTGAGCTGGCTGACCAGGGCCAGGTGGGGATCTTGTTCATAGGAACCTTCACTTTATCCACAACATCTAATGTGTCTAATGTAAGACACAGCAGGTCTTCCTTGAAAGCTAGATTAAAAACAAAAATAAATAAGTGAATAAATAGATCAACAAGAGAATACTCACCTTTTCCAGTTTTAATAATGGACCATTTAAGGTGCTGGAATCATATTATGAGAATCTCTAACTCCACAGAACTATTCAACATTCAGCCTGATAGTTCTCCACTCAGCACATTGCAGATGCCTGGCACTGAATTGCCAGTGATGTAACTAACACTGCGCGGTGTCCCATCTTTTTGCAAATAAGATGGCATAGAGTCATAATATTTTAAGTCTTCAGCTTTTTGTTTCATTGAAGAAAGAGAAAAATGGGGCGGAAATCAGATATAAAAATATAGAAAGTTGCAGAAAAGTTTACCTTGCTTGTCAAGAGGGTGAGAACTATGTTAACAATAAAGTGGGTAATTTATGGGAAGAATGTGTGTTGCTTCCCACACTGAAGGTAAGACCTCACTAGTCAGAAAAGGAAATGCCTTATTAGGCAATAGAGAGAAACTTTAATTACACAAATCTGAGAAATGAAATGTCCAGGCATGGCTGACACCACAGCCATCTTGACTCACCCCATCTTCATCACCTTGATTAGTCACCCCAGGTGTTACCAGATCTTATTTTGTATCACTATTTCTGCTAAATTGTGATACAGTGCCATTAAATTGGCCTCAGCAGAAGCCACAAGAACTATAATTTCAGCCCAGCACTCAAATGTACCCCCTGAAGTCTACTCTGAAAGAGTCGTCTCATGTTATGGTCTATGGAAATGCTCAAGTGAGGAAGTCAAACTTACATAGTATGTGAAGTCAGTGGATTAGAGAGAAATCTGAGTCTAGTGAAAATGCTCAAAAGATACAGCTGTGAACGGAAGCTGACAAATACTTGCAGTCTGCATTGCCACTTAGATGACTGCATTGGTTATACTGGCTTCAGGGAAAAGGGCATCATGACAAAAATGCTATACGACTCCCAAATATTAATTGATTCATAGAAATAAGGCTAGCCAAAGAATAGCCCATAACATGCCTTTACATGACTGTAGGATTTATGTAACAGCCTCTTTACAGATACATAAAAAAAGAAGATTATGTATTCGGACTTGAGTTCACTTGCCACACACCTCCTAATTTCTATTTGATAGAGGAATTACTTAGACTTGGTCTTCCTTATTTTGAAGACAAAATTTTATGTGTGGATCGAGGTGGAGCATTAGTGTGGGGAAAGCACATGTCCAGGAGCTTACCCAGAAACCAGAGTCTGATTAAACCTTGGATTTGGGGAGAATATGGGAACAGGTGTGAGAAAAACACTTTCTCCATCTCACCTGAACCTAATAGATATAATAACTTTTAATGAAGAAAGTATCCCAAGAAACCCTAGATATGAAAAATATGTACAATTTATTTACATAAAGTCAAATAGCAAATACATGCTGACAAAAGACACCAAGGAAAATGGTCAGTAGAGTAGGGGTGGTGGAGGTATACTTATGCTATTCTGTAACGAAAAGAAAATGTCGGGAGAAAAGTAATAAATCATATTCTTGTCCTGAGCTATAGAGACCAAAATCATCAACAGTGGGTATATTATAAAGAAATACTTGTGAATTGTTACTAAAGCCATGTAACAAATACCCTAAAACTCAGCAGTGTAGAGCAAACATTTATTATGATCATAGATTCTGTACATCTGGGATTCAAACAGGGAGCCTCAGGGGCAGCCAGCTCTGTTCCATGACATGCAGATCCTCACACCGAGCCCCAAAGGATAGAGCGATCCGAGGGCTCCTTCGCTCACGTGGTGGCCGCTTGACGCGGACTTTCAGCAGGGCTTGGAGAGAGCTGAAGGTGCACCTCTGCTGCGGTCTCCTTTCTAGACCAGCTTGGGCTTCCTTATAACATGAGAGCAGGGTGCCAGAGGCATTTTCCGCTACTATTCTTAAGGCAAAAGCTCAGACTTCAGCCCCACTTCCTTTGAGGAGTCACTTTATGTTCTCCTGTAACAAATGATCTGGGTTCGGTTGCTGTTTCCGAGGCAAATTAAATTTCAGCCTCCATTGCTTGCTTCTAAATCTGGTGTTCTTTGGGCTTAAATATTTAGCTTCACTGCCGAGATATATCCACAGATATTCTACCTTATTTTTAAGTGTGTGTGTGTGTGTGTGTCTGTCTCTATTCCTTCTGTATATTTGGATGGAGGGAAGAGTTCTTTGTGGATATTCTGCTCTTTTGTTTTGACTCTAAGTCTAATCTTATTGGAAATAATGATTCATTTTTGGAATGTAGGAGCAGGGAAAAGAATGGCTTTTTGGAGAGAACCGGAAAGATTTCCTCGAGGGCTGATTGAATCTGCAAGGAAAGTTCTTCATCCTGCTGTTGTGAGACTGTGTGCACAGATAAGAGAACTAAAATATTCAGTGACACTTTACTAGCAAAATTTGTTCATTAAATAAACTGGCGAATGATATAATTAATACTGTAACATGTTGGCCAATCCACCTTTGGGTTTTGGATATTGGATATTGAACAGCACAACAATGCAAATTTAGATATGCTTTGCAGCATATAAATGAGAAGTAATCATAGCCTAGTGCATTGTAAATGGTAACCACATGTTCATTATAAAAATTTATTTTGTTTTACATTTTTTGATGACAGAGTTATAATAAAGTAGCCAAACTTACACCCACACATATAAACACTCACATGTTCACTCCCTTTAAGAGCAACAGGATAGCCACATGATTTTGGTGTCTGCATTATGTTTACAATTTAGTTGAATTCAACTTGGATAGTTACAGCCTGGTGAAGGCCAAATGTCACAATTCAGATTTCAACAAAGAGCACACATACAATCATGCAAAGCAATGAGAGTCTTACATCAATATGTGAAATGTTTGATTTTTGGAAAATGGGTTTCTATTTGATCATAATGAATTTTACTAAAAGAAATAAGTAAAAGTAATGGCTCATTCTGTTCAGTTGTTTTCTTTGTTCTCAGCAGTGAACAAAGCAGAAGAAAGATGGCAAGTAAAAGATATTTGAATTCTGTGGATTAGAGAATAGTCCATGGACTGTAACTCATGTCATTTCAAATTGCCTTCAGTGGGTCAGTTGTCACATGAATGAATGATTGGTAGCTACAGCATAAATGAATGGGAGGAATGCCTAGAAGGAGGCCTAGCTACAGCAAAAGTTAAATAGGTACCATTGTTTTTTGCAGTGTCTAGTTTTATTTAACTTTTTGTAGATAAACAGGGGCAGGAGGACAACATGTTAGGAAAACCAACAAATGGTATTCCTTATTAGAAGTGAAAGTTATAATAATGTATTTATCCACTGATTAGAAATCCAAGTCAGGAGACATATAGCTTTCAAGACAGAGTAGTAAGTACAGATTTAGGACAGGGACATCTATCATGATCACTAATGCACTTCATTCCTAGGACAATTCTTGGCAGCTACCAGGCATGTGATAAAAATTTGCATTTAACATATTAATAAAGTGATTAGTTGGTGGAAGAATGCTGAATTGAGAACACAGTGCTAGTGAGCATGTTGTCGTCCCAGTACTGACACTAATAGCTGTTTAACCTCGTAAATATATTGAATGCTTTGGAACTAATTCTTAATAGATGAGGAGAGATTAGGTTATCTCCAGGGCCCTTTTAAGCTCTTGTAGAATAAAGTTAATGAAGCAACTAGAAAATACAGCCTTGATATAAATGGAGGCAGTGTACAGTCTTCGACAGGTACATAATCACCTCCTCTGCTCAGTCCTACGAAAACTTAGAAAATGAGCAGCAGGTTCACCATAGCTCAGAAGTTGCTCCCCACCAGCTACCATAAATGTCGTATGTCCTCAAATCCAAGAAAGGTAAAAGAAATTCATTTAACTAGGAAAACAAAACTGCTTCCCTCCTCCTTCCCACTCTTTCTCACTCATGTTATTCTTGTTCTTCACTCCAGTAGTAAAGGATAATGTATTAACAGGTGAGGGCCTGAAGTAAGGACCTTCGAACTATGCGCCTGTGTAAACTAACAGAATGTTGTGGGTACCTGGCAGCAGAGAGCTCTGCTTGTAGCTGCTGTCTGCCAGAGGACCCCATGGTCCTAGTTGAGGGCTACTTTTCACTTTCTTCATTGAAGGCTGCAGGAAATGAGGTCTCCATTAACTGCCTTTCCTCTCAGGTATGGGTTCAGATTGCCTTTTTTTATATGTCTGGTAATTTTGGATCATATCTTAAACATTATGACTGAGACATAAAAACTATGAATTCTGATATGTTCCTCTCAACAGTGTTACTTTTTTTTTGTTTGTACTAAACTCAAATTCCCACCCTGTTTCCCCAGAAATGGGCAATAGTTAAAATATGTTCTGCTCTTTGGGTCTTAGCTGAGCTTGGCTTAGTCGACATGGGGAACTACATGTGGGTAGGTCGGGGGTCAACAGAGATATGGGCAGAATTTTTACATGGAATTTGCAGCTCCCCTGCTGTGACTTTCTCCAAATCAGAATTTTATTCCTCTCTTTCCAGCTTCCATGTTCTCTCTGAACTCTGTCCTCTCATTTCTCAAGCTCATAAGACTTTGTGTTTCCATCTGGGTTTTTAGATGCCCAGCATGGCCCTGACTGAAGACTGCCCTCACTTGAAAGCTGTAAATAAAGGGAACTCACCCAGTCTCTTCCTATTACCTGAGTTTTCATTCTGTCCCTGTTTCTTTTGGAAGCTCAGCCATTCACTGACAGATAAGCTGAGCCAAGAACGGAAAGCAACCAGTTTTCTTACACTTCAACTAAGTATTCATGGTGTACTTTCCTTTCTCAGAGAGTTTCAAATATTATCACTTCATACCAGGATGCTGTTCCCTTTATCTTTTAAATATCCCTGATCCTTACTCACATGTGCTTAAGAAGGGGAACACTTGGAGTTAAAGATGAGTTGAGATGCAAGGTATAGAATGAGCCTTTAAAACTTTTTCATCCAAACGGAGTCACTTTTAAGAGTCAAGGAATGTTATTAATTGCACCATGATAAACAATGTAAAATGGCAATGCCTTGAACAATTACATTGATTAAGTTCATTTCTATTTTTCCATGTTATTAGTTTCCCAGAGCTGCCATAACAAAGTACCCCAAACTGGGTGACCTAAAACAACAAATTTATTGTCTCACAGTTCTGGAAGCTGGAAGCCTGAAATCAAGGTGTTGGCAGGGCCATCTTCCCTCTGAAAACTGTAGAAGAATCCCTCTTTGCCTCTTTCCAGCTTTTGGTGGTTTTCTGGCAATCTTTGGCATTCCTTGGTTTGTAAATGCATCCAGTCCTTCACCTGCATGTGGCATTCTCTTCATATTTCTCTCTTCACGTGGACATCTTCTGATGTAACCCTACATCTTTTTATGTCTCCTTTTTCCATTTACAGTAAGAAATACATAGTCAACATTATGTTTTGTGGATGTAAGGCATAGACAATAAGAAGGAGCTGAAGTCCAGATTTAAAACATTCTTTCCAAAACAGTGATTCTCAACAGTGACTACAAAATGAGTGTTGTGAGTGTGAAGGTAGCCTGGGGATCCTGGTGCATCCCAATTGCAGGTCTATAGTTACACTGCACCCTAACATTTTCCTAACACTAGTAACACTAGTTTCCTAACACTAGTAAATAAAATTCCCAGTTATCTTTGGTTCATCATCAGAATATTTTACAAAATAAACAAAGATGAATTATGGAAGTGCAAAACTATGCTTTTCTCAGTAAACATGCTAAAAAATAGATTCAAATGCTCAAGTAATTTGTATGAGTTGAATATTCCATTTTGGCATCCTTAGTTTTTCATTTTTAAAGGTCCTTCATCCGATAAGAACAAAGGATTTTATCCTCTGAAAACTTTGAATTCCATAATAGCAACAATATTTTAAAAAGCATGTAATTAAAATAGTGATAAGGCCCAATTTTCATTTTCTACTGCTTAATATTATGGCCCAATTTGATTTCATCCAATAGTTTTCCTATTCAATCTTGAAAAGAATATCCATTTACAATCTACTCACTGAGAATGTTCACAGACATACCTCAAAGTTTGAATCATCTGAATTGCAGAAGGCTTTTTCTTTGATCATTACAGTGTGTTACAAAAGTGAACTTGAATGCCTGGGGTAGTGTGTATGTAAATGTATGTTTGGGTACTGGCCTGTCCTCTCTTGTACCTTCTGATAGTCAGGGAAGTTACACATTCGGGTTACTTGATTGGCCCTGTGGACATTTAGTGTAAACCCCTGCTACAAAAGCTGGTTTAAACATCTTGAAAGAAACTCTTAGAGGAAGGATTTTCTAAATTCTGCAAGTCATGTCTCCAGCAGAGGTAGAATTAGAGAACTTGGTTTCAAGATACTTCTCAATGTTTAAATACTAGGTAATCAACAATGAGAATTTGGGAGGCAGGGACAAATAAGTGTGCAGAGGTTGGCTCTGGTGGTCACTGCCTCCACCCACCATGTGTATTGTAGACATTTCCAGGAACTGAGGAAGATTTGGATCTGTCCCCTGTAAAATCAAAAATCGGGATGACATCCCAGTTACTGTGGTTAAGTTGTATGTGAAATGGCATATAGTATATTCCTCTACCATCATCAATAATAATAAAAATAATGAAATTATGGAACTACTAAATAAAATATAAAATGAATGACTAAGGAATTAAGGCCTCTGAAGACAGTGTCTCAACAGAGAATATTAATACAATGCAATTTATATTTTCTGTTTTGCTTCATTTCATTACAAACATTATTGAAAGACTCTTCTTAAATTAGTTTTATTTTGCCCAATGTTGATTTTCTTAGTGAGTAGTTGATGGGAATTGTATCTGGTTTATATTCCCAGTTTACTCGCTTAGAGTGTTTGCCAACTTTACAGTGGGTTTCTGTTTCTCTTCTAAGATCACAAGGGCCAAGCTTACTAAATTTTTGTGAGAACCTGAGCCACAGCAGAGAACCATGGCTTCCCCAAGGGTCTGGGTCCCCTCTGTTCTTCCCCCTGATCTTTTAGGCTTGTCACAATATGTTGAGAGAAAGTGGTTTGGGCTTTGTGAATAGATTTCTCACAAAGCTCCATGGACTTCTGGACTGAGTCCCCTGTGATTGTGCAAGTACATGCAAACTGATTCTCTGACAATTCATTCTAATATTTTTCTGTGTGAATTTGACTATCTATGCCTAGATTTTTTTTTGAAGGCTTTCCTTTTAGCCATTTTTTTCTTTTATGAAAAAAATATCTTTTTCTATGCTTTAGCAATCTTTTGGATCCTAAATGCTTTTCCAAAGATAATTGCCAGACACCCCCCACAACTGCCTTTATAGCCACAGTTCTTGGGAGACTCACAAATAAATGTTCACTTGGGGCTCACTGTTTCCCCAAGTGTCATATGCAAATGAAAGCCCAACACAAATATTCCAGGCAATGCTCAAGAGTGATGTTTTCCAGTCTTAGTATGTCTGTCTTTGCCAGTATCAAAGTGATCTCCCAATTCAAAAACAATCTGTAGACCTCTGACTAGCCATATGACCCCCCAACCATAAGATTTAAAGTTTTGAGATATGAGGAAAAGAACTTTGGAAATTAGTCAAGGAATAAAATGACTCATCTATTTCTGGATGTGTAAAATTCACTTGTCGTCAATTTATGCCATTAAATTACTTTGTGAAGGATAAGACTAGTTACCTGTGTAAGGAATATGGGCTATATATATGTCACATAATATAATATCACATAATCAGGTGATTTTCTTGTCATCATGAAACATGACCAATGAGTTCCCAGAAATTACAAAGCATTTACAATGGATATTTTAAAGAGAATAAGCTGGGTGTATTTTAAAGTGACTACATGGACAGACACACGAGAAAGCTGAGTTCATCCTCACAGCGGGACAGTAAAGAGGGCGCAGGTTTCATAGTGAGCTCTGTGGGGGGTAAAGTGCTTCTTTCAAGATGTTATCTCTATGGCAGTGGTGGGGATAGAATATAGATGACTAAAGTGATTGTATCAGGGCTGCCATGTGAAAGAAATATTATGGGTATTAACACAGATTGAAACTATTTATCTTCCTTATGCAAAACAATTTAACATGATCGGAGAATATCAAATATTTTTCTAAGAATCCTATTTGGTGATAAAGAACACCAAAATGAGAAGATACAGTGAGGAGAAGATGACCAAGAATTATTTTCTATATAAAACGAGTACAAATCCATTTTTCTAAATCATGACTTAAAAATTAGCTCTGCAGATCCCTGAACAGACAGTTTGCTGGTGGCTGGGAATTGTGTCTTGATGAATTTGTGCACATTTTGTTTATTGTGACAGCTGCACTTGACGTTTTCTTTCTTTCCCCACATTGGGGATGGCCATACATGCTGAATGGAGAGCCCCTCAAAGGAAATGTGTGCAGCTGGTTATCCATTTGGCAACTAGGGGAGAATAGGTGCCTATTAAATGTAGTTGAAAGATTCTTCTGCAGATGGAAATCCAACTCAAACTAGTTTAATATAAAATGAGAATGTAATGGCCCTCAGAGCAGGTATGGTTGGATCAAGGGGTTCTAACATTATCAGTGAGTGCCTGTGTATCTCCCATCTCTCCCCTCCCCTGCTTTCTGGATGGATGGAAATATATATATTATACACACACATATATACACACACACACACACACAAATTGCTGTTCGTTCTGTGTACCATTCCCCCTCCACATGGCAGCTGCATGCTCCTTCTCTCTCTGTTCACCCCGCTGCCATCCTCCCACCCACTCTCATACCATGGTGCCCAGTAAGCAGAGCAATAGTGGCGTGGATGGGAGATGGAGGCCTTTCTCCCACAGGCTCACATGGCGGTCTTGTGAGCACTTCCTCACACTCGTCAGCCACTGTTTGAAGACTCCTTCCCAGATCACAGCTCCCTCAGCACCATAAAAAATACAAATCTTACCTATCTTTAACTTACATCCAGTGTCAATTATTATAAAAAATGAATATGCAACTATATCTTAACCACAAAGGAAACTATGGAAGACACTGTGTATGGTCTACAAAATGGTTATTACCCCTCTCCCTCCATTCCCAAGAAAACCCCTATGTTATTCTGGCAGCCATGTTTTCAGCTGAAAGTCTCAATTTTCCAGGTTCCCTTCTAGCTAGTGATGACCACATGGCATAGTTCTATCCAGTAAGAAAGAATCAGAATTTGAGAGGGTAGGGCTTCTGTGAAAGCCACTATTTTCTCTAATAAAAAGAGCCAGACTCAGCTGGCACACCCTTTGGCCCTTCCCCCCTTTCCTTTTTGCTGCCTACACTATAGATATGATGCCCAGAGGCACAGCAGCCATTCTGTGGACATGAGGATGAAAGTCAACAATAAGAATCACATAAAAGGAAGGTAGGAAGAACCTGGTTTCCTGGTCTGTTTGGAGATAGTCTTGCTATCCAGATTGTATACCTCTATTCTTATCTTGCCTGTGCAGAAAATGTATTTGGTTAAGTCACTTCTCAATTTTATATTAGTTGCTGCTGAAGGAAACTCTGAGACAAGGTAGAAGATAATCTGAGGAAGAGTAGAATTCCTTCTCTGTGTTAATCATCGTGAAAGAAAGTAATGAAATTTGACCACAGGTACTTTTTAGAAAATAAAACAAGAAGAAAACACAGAGTTAGACAGGTAAAAGTTAGTCACTATCTACTTGTTTTTCCTTTAAACTCATACCATTGTATTTGGTCTTTCATATTTCACATGCATACACATATATTCATCTTATTGTTGAATTGATTTACCTATTGCTACAATAGGCTCAACATGTTTCACTGGTTATTATGATACAAGCTTTGTAAAAAGGAAAGAGATATTAGAAGAAAATAGTAAACTTTACTCCCTGTTCTCTTTTTAGAGAAATCAAAGAATAAATGACAAGCCAAAATTAGAATGAACTAGTAGTCTTAGTGGTAATCTTATAGTCAAATGGCCTTAGACTGAAAGATTTTCTATTTATCCTCTTAAGGGAAATTGCAAAGATCAGTGAACATTTAACTGAGGCATGAAACAGAGACCATTTTTACATGAATTATCCATTTTGGCAATTATCATTTTTGACAGTTGCCTCGTTACAAAATTTCTTCCTCAATTTGATCTAGATAATCAGACTTCATGAGAAGTCAGTATGAATTGATCTGTATGAATATAAACCATTATAAATGTTTAATATCTTGACTCATCAACCAAATAGTATATCAGTGTTCTATATGCTACAGTCACACAGGAACTGATGAGAATGGTTTCTGCATTCAAAAGAGTCAAGCAGTTCTTACCATTCTGAAAACATGAATCAGACATGAATAATCTTTTGCCATTTGGCTTTCCTTTTTATTAATATTGCCTTCTGTTTCTGAAAATCATGTATAGAGATTGTGAAGTGAAACACAGAGCAGCAAAGTGGGGGGCTTTGTTTCTCTGATTTTTTTTTTTTTTTTGCTTGGAATCAAAGCAAACCTATTCATGGGAAATACATGCAAAATAAGAAGCTTAAGGGTTGAAGTAGATGAATCGTTAATGGAAACAGTACATACGTGGAGTGTCTAAAAAATAAGAGTATCAATTTTTACATAGTTACCATTGACTAAATATAAGCTTGGAGGTTTGCCAAATTATCTGAACCAGACACAAGAAAACAAATAGCAGTATTCATATTTTTAAATTGGTGTCACAGGCAATAAAACATTTTGCAGTAGCATAATCTCAGTTTTTCTCTATTTGGTTGGGGGAGTAATTGCACAGTGGCAAATTCTGCTTTTGCCTCTCTGATGCTCATTGCTCCCTTCTCTCTTGTTAACACAAGACCTGTCTCATGTGTGTGTGTGTGTGTATGTGTATCGGGTGGTAACATGTTCCCAGCTAAAACACTCAGCCATACTTCCCACGTGAGCCTGAAACACACATCTGGGCAGTTCAGTAGTAGTGCCCTAAGCTCACGGGAAGAAAACTCTTCCTTTGTCCTTTTCTTGCCCCAAATGTAGATTGGCTGCTGTCCTGTGACCCTGAGGCTGAAAACCACAGGCTGGAGCAGAAAGTCAGAAGGATCCTGGGTCCCTGAGCATCAGGACTCCACCCCCGGACTTCCTATTATTTGAGGAAAGTCAACTCTAATGTGTTCACATCAATGTTAGTGGGATTTGGAAGGACTAACAGTGACAGTCTGCTTTTGAAAACCCTTCCCCAGGAACAGCAGTTCATATTTGCCTTACTAAAGCAAGTCACCTTGGGCAGATCATAATCCCAAATATAAATGTAGATTCCCAAGTTGCTCAAACTGTGTATTCTCATTGCCCTGTCTGGTAGGGGTGGGGGTCTCAGAGAAAATGTTTACCTGTGGCTTCTGCTTGTTCAAGCTACTGCCTTCTGCCTAACAGGGCAGTGTGCCTGGAAGGCAGGTGGCCCCACCAGGCCTCCTCCTCTCTAGGAGACTCAGGAATCCTGTGGGTGAGGGTCAGGGGGCACCCAGGTGAAGTCTGCATTTATTTATCACCTGGAGACAGGTGATCCCTGGGTTGGGGTCTCTGTCAGCTCAGGGCTATGTGTGCTGAGCAGGGCCTGAGCCATAGACTCTGGGGGGAGATGGAGCCTGGGGACAGGGTGGGACTGAAGGAATCCAGGTGGAGGCTGCGGGTCAGCTGTGCATCAGCAGGAGCTCCAGGTGAGCCTGGCGGGGGCGGTGGGGGTGGGGGCACTGGGTACACAGCTTGGATTTGTAATCACTCCTGGAGTGCGTGGGGAAGAAGGGAGGGAGATGGCCGGCGAGGGCTGGCATCTGGGCAGCTAATTAGTAAAACACAGAAAACAATTTTATGTAGTCACATGTGGAGAGTGGCAGGAGCCGCGATGTCGGTGCCCCTGGCGGTTTGGGGATGGGGCAGTGGTGCGACGCAGGTTTTCCTGAGTCTGGGAGGCTGGGCTGCCATTACAGCAGCGCTGGAGCACCAGGTCCTGGGGACATTCGGAAGGACATAGGACAAAGGACAGACAGGTTTTCCCGAGGACACTAAGAAGACCATGCGGGTCCTTAAGGGGAGGACAGTGTGTGTGATTGTGTGTGTGGAGAATGTGTATGTGTGTATATGTGTGTGCACGAGTATGTATATGTGCATGTGTGTCTACTCTCAGGGACAAAGGATCATGTATCTGCACAAGGGAGACAGTATGTCGGAGGTAGGCCTTCAACCCAGTGCTAAGAATCCTATCTATAAACGGGCTTGTGAATTTATTATCTCTACAAGATTGGCAAAAGAGCTAATACTTTCTTCATGGAATAGTTTCCAGACATTGCACTAGTTGTCCTAAACCTGCTCATTATTCTTCAGGATGGGTAGAGAGAGACAGGGCCCAAGTCAGGGTGTAGGACGACTTCTCAGACCCAGCAGCTCTGGCTGGGAGGGAGCTGGAGGCACAGTCAGCTGAACCTTCCAGGTGAGGGGTGGAGAGAGCTGGGTGGGAGCACCCAGAAACCCACCTCAGCTGGTCTGGCAAGAGCTAAAAATCTCGTGATTAGGTCAGATTTCTGCAGCCATTGTTTTCTAGCAGTTAGATTATGTAATTGTAAAGAGAGTAAATGTTGGACTGTCGTGGACACTGGGGACTGGTGGGACAGCCATGCTACTCATTTCTGCACCCTGTCCCCCAATCCAATTTGTCCCCAGCTGAGTCTAGGAGGAGGAGCAGAGCAACACACATCAAAGTGACAGGTCCATCCAAGTCAGAAAGACTGGCAGCACCTCACAGGTCACAACAAAGTAAGAGCACAATCTCTTTCCCTTGAAGACTGACTAAAATCAACAACTCTGAGCTTCATTGAGAAGCAATATAAATCTGTTCTGGAATGCACTAGTAAAGCAGTCAAGGTTCCTTTAGCCTGAGTAAGACCATAATTTATGGCCCTATTTCTCTCTACCTAGCCTAAGATCTGGGTCTACGATGATGCTGATATTTTATTAATGGCAATTTTGTGATTTTCTACCATACACTGAGCTGAATATAATTTTATTTTATTATATTCCCCCTCTCCCTCTCTCTTCTCTAGCACACCAGGAAAAAATAAAATATCAGCATCAGGAAAACACAAGCAAACTTGCCAGCAGAAGTTTAGCAAAAGCCATTATTTTGGTTCAGCAGAATTTCCGGCTTCAGACAAATACTGGTGTCTTTTTTTTTTTTTTTTTGGTGTCTTTTTTGAAAAGGCACTAGATATTAGTTTGGGAATCAGGGGCCAAAGATTTTCATTTTTGGCTCGTTTTTAATTATATATTTTCTCAGTTTTATTGGAGTGAGTTTTTACAGAAAAGTGCAGAAATCATAGGTGTTCAACTTAATGAATATGTCACAAAACAAACACACTGTAAACATCACTCACGTCAAGAAATAGAGCATTCCTGTCTCATCTAGGTTCCCTCCTTCCCTTCCCTGTCACTGTCTCTTTTCTCTTCCCTGAGTTGGAAAACACTGTCTTCCTTTCCCATGCTATAGCAAAGTTTTGATAATTTTTGAAATTGCTCTAAGAAAAATCATCAACTATGTGGTGTGCTTTGCTTTCTGTGTGTTTATAAAACTCATTCATGTTGCTTTGCATCCATTCTCATTGCTGTATTATTTTCCACATTATGAACAAATACACCATACTTTATTTAGGGTGTCCCCTGTTGATGACCAAGTGGGTTGTTTCCAGGCTTTTAAAAAAAAGCTTTTACAAATACGGCTGCTTTAGCATCTTATATATGTCAAGTACACATTTCTGTTGGGAACAAATCTAGGTGTAAGCTAGCCAGGTGATAGTATGTACTTCTCATGAGGGTTTTTTCTCTAATCTATCTTTAGTGGATATTCTAAAGAGAGCAAGTTTCTCAATCTCAGCACTATTGACATTCTGAGCTAAAAAAATGTCTTTTATTGGGGGAGGTGCAATGTAGAATTTTAATCATCATCCCTAGTCTTTACCCAATAGATACTAATAACAACCACCCTCTCCCCTAACCCTATTTTGACAACAACAGATGTCTACAAAATTTTATATCTTCTGGGAAACAAAAATCACCCCTGGTTGAGGTCCAGGGTTTACAACATAAATCTGAGATTTCTACTTTGGCTGCTTCAAGGAACTTAGAACATTTTACTTCCATTTACTTTTCTTTCATTTGCTGTCCTATCATTGCTATGCATTTTAATACTCAAGATAATTAAAACTTAATAAAACATTAAAATTGTTCTAGAGAATCAATATTCATTCAGATTTTTTCCCACATATTTGTTCTTGGTCTTTATTCTTCTTAATATCTCTGTGATACATAGATTGTCTGGGATCATTTTATTGAGTGTGGAGCTTACAAATTCTACAAGTTTCTGTTTATCTGAAAATTTTTTAATTTTCCTTTTTCAAATTAATGATATTTAAATGGGAATAGAATTCTATTTTTGTTGAAATTAAATTTTATTTAACTTGAACATGTTGAAGATTTATTATCAGGTCATTGGGCTTGCGTTGTTCAGTTGAAAAACCTGTGAAATTTTTTTTTCCTCATTGATGGTTCTATGTATTGTTTTCTTTGGCATCTCTTACAATTTTCTGTTTGTCTTAAATTTTATACATTTGTCTTCATAATTTTATATATATATATATATATATTACATGGTCAGTTGAGGAAAAAAATTAGCGGCAAAACTAATAGTTTTACATCAGCTTCATGTTAAGCAAGATGTTACATCAGCAAGTTTTACATCAGCAAGATGTTAAGACAGCATCTTGAATTGTGGCCAAAGCAGTAAATAATTAAGAATCAGTCAACTCTGGAGATTAGTGGTTCCCTACTTACCAGTATTCTCATGGCTTAATGTTGCTCATCAGATTTTGTAAGTTTTTGTCATTTAATTCTCCTTTATTACTTTTTCCCCATTCTCTTTCTTTTCTGCTTCTGAGACTACCATTAAACATATGCTATATTTTTTGCATCATGTACTATATATCTCTTACACTCATAAATTTGTTTTTCCTCATTTTAAAACTATTTTCTTTTGACCTGTCTTCTAGCTTAATAATCCTCACCAGCTCTCAATATCCTGCTGTCAAATCAATCTATTATGCTCTTATAGTTACATTACCTTTAATTTTCTATTTTCCATTTGATTCATTTTTATAGTTTCAATTTCTTTGTTGATAATCTCCATTTTTGCCATCTAATTTCTTGTAGTATGTGTGTGTGTGTATGTATAATTCAAAGGTTGTGTCTGATAACTTTAATATAGTATCTGGATTTTCCATAGGTCTCTGTTTTTTTTCTTTTTTTTTCTGTTTTCTATCATTTGGTCTCATCTACTGGTGTGTTAAGTGATTTTTTATTTAATGCAACATTGTTATGTAGATAAAATAAAAATGAGAGACTATAATTATACAAAGGGTATTTATTACTTTAATTTGTGTCTTTCATATCTTTAGTAGAAGACAAATTACACACAGTGTCTCCTTATGATTGTGTTGCTCAGCAGGGAGGACAGAAAAATGAGATGAAACAAAATCGGCTTTATTTCTTGGGTAATTTTATGTTATCTGTAGAACCAAGGATATTCAACATGACCTATTTTTGCACCTCTCCCCACCCAGTATTTGAAGTCACACAAATTCTAAGGCATCAGAAGGAAGATAAGCACATTTGGTATCATCGATCCTACGAAGGGTGGCTTAAGGTTCTTTTGGTTCTGACCAACCTGAAAACACCTAAGAGAAGTCAAGATAATTTCTTCTATGGCTCTTTTATCCTTTAGAGTGCCTTCAGGGAGGGCTGCATGTCCTACTCAAGTCATGGACTGAAGTTCTTGGGAATTTGGAAGTCTTATTCCCTATACCTTAGGGAGTTTCATGAGATTCCTGGTAACTAGGAAACTACTAATCTCTATGGAGTTGATTGATTCTTAATTATTTACTGCTTTGACCACATTCAAGAGCTTAAGATACATGAGGCTGATGTAAAACTTTAGTGTGCTGCTGTTGATGTATTTCATGTGAATCAGCTGATACATAGCATCTTCAGTAGTAGCATATAGCAATAGTAGTGCTCCTGTTATTGAGGCCATAGAGCAAACTGTAAGTTATTTTTATGTGTCCTTGGGTGAATGAAAGATACATTATCAAAGGAATCAATCACTGGGTAAGTTGAAAAGGAAGGACTACATGGAAACATTTGCTGAGAGAAAGCCACCAGGAGGATAAGGAATTGAAGATGTCTTAAGAGGACATGCATCCTCCTACCCTGCCCAACTCCCCAGCAGGGAGGACCGTGAGCAGAGATAAAGCTGGAGGAGGGATAATTGAGTTCTTGTTAATAATGTAAAGACGCTTAAGTGTGGTGGTGAATAAAACCTGAAAACATTTATCATATATGCTAGTAGCTGGAAAGTTTACTGTAAAATTCTATATGATTTAGGGATCTATAGTACAAATTTCCTCATTCCCTTCCTTGGCAAACTAGTCATATTGTTATTATTATTATATCAAAATTACATAGAAATATTATCCTTCATATACTTATTTTTAAAATGGTTATGAAAACCTGTCATTTCTTGTAGGTGCCCTTCCCATGAAAGCAAATGATAAAAATAAAAATAGGATGAAAATGCAAATAGAGATGGACATAATATAATTATGGTATATACTTAATATAGTCAAGTAATAAACATATAAATACCTCTACAAAAATATATGTAGGGTGACTTTAGAAAAGTATAGGTGGCAAATGACAAAGTGTAATATTCCTGCTGAAGTACAGTCACAAAGCCCTTATAATGATAAAGATAATTATGACAGTGTTATGGTGAAAGTAATTCAATGTTTGGATAAGTGAAATGACTAATATTGAGTAAAACTATTACCAGTGGCAGCTGTTAGCATTATCCCATACTTTGGTGTTGTTTTTGAGTAACTGCCAGAATTTTGATATTTTTGTCCATGAGTAGTCTAGTTATCCAAACATTTCTAATCATATTTGCAAATAATTTTCAAAAGCATTAGTCAAACAAAAATTTCTTTCTAAATATCCATGTTACTGGAAAAAGATATTTCATGCAACTAATAGGGAGAAAAAAGCAGAAGTTGCAGTACTTGTATCAGACAAAGTAGAACTCAAAAAAAGAAGGTAACAAGAGACAAAGAAGGACATTACATAATGATGAAGGGGTCAGTCCAACAAAAAGATCTAACTATTGTAAATATCTATGCACTCAACACAGGATCACCTACATATGTGAAACATACTAACAGAATTAAAGGGGGAAATAGAATGCAATGCATTCATTTTAGGAGATTTCAACACTCCACTCACTCCAAAGGACAGATCCACCAGACAGAAAATAAGTAAGGAGACAGAGGCACTGAACAACACATTAGAAAAATGGACCTATCGACATGTACAGAACTCATCACCCAAAAGCAGCAGGATATGCATTCTTCTCAAGTACACATGGAACATTTTCAAGAATAGACCATATACTAGGGCACAAAAAGAGCCTCAGTAAATACAAAAAGATTGAAATTGTACCAACCAGCTTCACAGACCACAAAGGTATGAAACAAGAAATAAATTACAGAAAAAAAAAAAATCCCACAAACACATGGAGGCTTAATAACATGCTCCTAAATCAGAGATCAAGCAATATATGGAGATAAATGACAACAATAATTCAATATTGCAAAATCTGTGGGACACAGTGAAGGCCATGCTAATAGGGGTATACTGCAATGCAGACCTACATGAAAGAAGAACAATTCCATATGAACAGTCTGAACTCACAATTAACAAAACTAAAAAAAGAAGAACAAGTGAGGCCCAAAGTCAGCAGAAGGAGGGACATAATAAAGAGTAGAGCAGAAGTCAATAAAATCAAGAAGAATAAAACAATAGAAAGAATCAATGAAAGCAGGAGTTGATTCTTTAAAAAAATAAGCAAATAGATAAACCCCTAGCCAGATTTATCAAGAAGAAAAGAGAGTCTACACACCTAAACAGAATCAGAAATGAGAAAGGAAAAATCACTACGGACACCACAGAAATACAAACTATTATGAGAGAAGACTATGAAAAATTATATGTTAACAAACTGGATAAACTAGAAGAAATGGACAACTTTCTAGAAAAATACAACCTTCCAAGGCTGACCCAAGAAGAAATAGAAAATCTGAATAGACCAATTACCAGCAATGAAATTGAATTGGTAATTAAAAAACTACCCAAGAAAAAAACCCCTGGACCAGATGGTTTCACTGCTGACTTTTATCAAACATTTAGTGAAGACCTAATACCCACCTTCCTTAAAGTTTTCCAAAAAGTAGAAGAGGAAGGAATACTCTCAAACTCATTCTACAAGGCCACCATCACTCTAATACCAAAACCAGGCAAAGACACCACAAAAAAAGAAAATTGCAGACCAATATCCCTGATGAACATAGATGTAAAAATACTCAACAAAATATTAGCAAACCAAATTAAAAAATACATACAAAAGATCATCCATTATGATCAAGTAGGATTTATTCCAGGGATGCAAAGATGCTTCAACATCCAAAAATCTATCAACACCATCCACCACATCAACAAAAAGAAGGACAAAAAACACATGAGCATCTCCATAGATGCTGAAAAAGCATTCGACAAAGTTCAACATCCATTCATGATAAAAACTCTGAACAAAATACAGGAAAGAAGAACAAGTGCCTCAACATAATAAAGGCCATACATGACAAACCCACAGCCAACATCATACTTAACAGCAAGAAGCTGAAAGTCTTTCCTTAAAGATCAGGAACAAGACAAGGATGCCCCCTCTCCCCACTTTTATTCAACACAGTTCTAGAGGTCCTAGCCACTGCAATAAGACAACACAACAATATAAAAGGCATCCAGACTGAAAAGGAAGACATTAAACTGTCCCTGTTTGCAGATGACATGATTTTGTACATAAAATACCCTAAAGAATCCACTCCGAAACTACTAGAGGTAATATCTGAATTCAGCAAAGTTGCAGGATACAAAATTAATACACAGAAATTTGTTGCATTCCTATACACTAATGATGAATTAGTAGAAAGAGAAATGAGAAAAACAATTCCATTCACAATTGCATCAAAAAGAATAAAATACCTAGGAATAAACCTAAGCAAGGAAGTGAAAGACCTATACTCTGAAAAGTACAATACACACATGAAAAAAATTAAAGAAGATACCAGTAAATGGAAACACATCCCATGCTCATGGATAGACAGAATTAATATTGTCAAAATAGCCATCCTGCCTAAAGCAATCTACAGATTCAGTGCAATTCCTACCAAAATACCAAGAGCATTCTTCAATGAACCAGACCAAATCGTTCTAAAATTCATATGGAACCACAAAAGACCCGAATAGCCAAAGCAATCCTGAGAAGGAAGAATAAAGCTGGGGGGATTACACTCCCCAACTGGTCCTCACATCCCAGTGGCCAGGAATCTGCGCTCCTCCCAGCAGTGAGATGCTAAGGAGAGGCTGCACCCTCCCTCCCGGTGACGGGGATGCCACCCTCACTGATCACGTTCACCCACTTGCTCCCCTCCAGTGTGCTCTGTACAGAGCAGCAGAGTGGCCTTCATGCTGTGGCTGGGTCCTGCCATTCCTCTCTCCAGAGCCCTCCATGGATTCCCATGGCAGGGGGACATGGGACCAGGTGCATGACTAGGCCCAGCACACTCTCTGCCCCCAGCTCTTGACACCCTACCTTTGCTCTCTGACCCCTAGCCACAGTGGCCCCTTCTCTGAGGATGCTGGCATGTGCTTCCCCTCCCTAGCATGGCCCCTCTCACCTGCCTCCCTTGCAAGATCCTGCCCATCTCAGAGTAAACATCGCCCTGGAGAGCGTGTCCCGACCTGACCCCAGTCTTAGCCAGTTCTGTAAACCAGGTCTTCTTTTTCATAACTTCCAGGCTGAGCCGCATCTTCCAGTGAGTACTGGTTCCCCTCAGGCATGGTTTACATGGCGCTAGTTCAATCATATTCATGTTAAAATGGCTCCATAAAAAATACTGTTGTTTATGAAAGGAATTTCCAGTCCCTCCTCACCAATGTGCCAGTGACCATCCTTAGTCAAACTGAATTAGAAAGTTGTTTCTGTTCTGCTTGATCCGACCAGGATTTCCTTTCCACTGTGCCTCTTCTGTTTTCCTGCAAGAGTGTGCTAACACCAGTTGTGCAATTTGTTGGCTTCAGGACCTCTTCATACTCTTAAAAAATTCATGAATCTTCCCTAACAGATTTTGTTTATGAGTGTTATATCTGTTGATATATGCCATATTACACAGAGAGCACAAATAATCACATTTGTTAATGTGACTGCCCAGCTCATGGGAACATTTTCTTAAATATTGGGAAGCTTTCAAGCTCACAGTGGCAGATACAAGTTTTCCAAAATTCGTATTTTCACCTGCAAGTTCAAATTTTACCTTTGAAAACATATATTGCACAGAGTTTCCTTTGAAGCTAATGCCTCACCTTATTCCTTTTAAAGCAAATATCTGCCAAATATCTTTGTTTGAATTACTATAGTCAATCTGTCAGCTGATTTTTTAAAATATTAAAGGTGCTGTATGGGAAAAATGGTATTTGCTCATAACTCAGATAATCACACAAGTGATATTTCCTGAGACAACCATTACGATTTTTGTTTTAACACCCCAAACATTTTTAAAAGGGTGTATACATTTTAAAAGGTGTTAAGATTTAATGACATTAATATGTTTACTTCTTCTTCCAGGATATTCTTAAGGGAATACGATGACTGTTAGGACAGTCTCCTGTCAATGCTTTGATTTGTGTGCCAACAGTTTTATCCACCATTGCTTTTGTATTCTCAGTGCAAATTCCAACACACTTTTTCTGGGATAAACCATGAGATTAAAAAGTTATTCAGTAATGTGAATATTTTAGCACCTCCCAAGTTTTGTGTCAAGTATTCACATACTAAGAAATACTTCTTGATGACTATTTGGTGTTCAGATTGGACCAATGTTAGCAGAAGAGCAAGTTCTGTTGCATCTACTGATTCAGCCATCTGTAAGGCAAAGTGCAATTCTATCAGTCTTTGTGTCTGTAGCAATTTCTAAATCAGCCATTTACTTTGTCATGAGGTGGCCCTGCTTCCTGTGTTGTACTTGCATCCCACGGGCACTCAGTGGTGTGTGTCTCTATGTTCCACAGTCCTCCAGCCAATGCAATACAATAACTCACCCTGGAACGTGCGTCCTGGCTTTCTCATTTCTGGTGTGAAAGTCTGTAACTCTATGTCTCCTAAGAGGTCATCTCCTCTATGCTTTGTGTATTCAATTCCTTTTCCTTGAAGCTCTGAACGATTGGTCTCAAAATGATGCTGCCACTTATCTGGCACCACAATATTATATAAAATGTTCTATTATGTGAGATTCAATATAGTGAATTATTAACATCTATGATGCCAGAGGAAAAGTAATTCTCGTCATATTTTAATTTTTTATATGTAGTTTTATCCAGTTCCTTTGGAGTAGATTCTTTCCCCTCATGAGGCAGGGAACTCTGCTATGTTAGCTTCATCTTTTTGAGCATCTTTAGATCCAGACAGTGCTGGTGTAGCAGAAAGTGAGTCTCACAATCCTCCCTCAGCCAATGATCAATCCGTAAACACAGCATAGATAAAAATTTTAAAGTAGGAAATGATTCCCACCAGATATAAAACTGTATTGGAAAAGACAACAACAAATTTTACTTGTATTTCTGCATATGCCTAAGGAAAATTTCCAGACTTAACAGTATTTATTTATTTATTGAACAATAATGAGGTTAAAGAAAACTTAGTAGGTCTAGCTGAATATAGGACCAGATAGTATGAGTACTGAGAACAAACTGAGTTAACCTCTGAAAGTGCACATATTTGCACACTAAATATACTATATTAGAAAACCCTAGAAAATCCAAGAATGCACAAACACATTAGATTACTTATCAGAGTGATGCTAACATTATGTCATATGGCTTCTAGGAAACTCAACTCTACATGAATGAGAAAATGAGAGTGAAAAAGGCAACTGATGTCTTGGGATTATTATGAAGATAGTTTGACCTTGTCCATTGCCTGAAATAGACTCAGGTGCACTGTAGGGTTCCCAGAACCCACCATATATTACTATTCCTGACTATTGGTACTTAGGGGCAACTGTGTCAACCTCCAAATGGTGGGGTCCAAAGGGAAGACAAAATTCAATTACTAAGCAGGAAACCTGGACATTGTGACACTGTGTAGCATCTATTATAAAAGTCCCTGGTAAGGGATACAGGCTTCAGAGCCATGGGATCCTCCTCAAAGGGTCAAGGGAATTCAACTGCCCAAATTTTATGGATAAGTAAAATGAGAGTCCCCCAAAACTTAGTACCCCAAAGTCATAACTAATTGGGTAAGGAGATGAATCATGACCTAGTTTTATTTTTTGCCCAGCCTGTATTATTACAGTATTTAAAAATATTTGAAAATACGTTCCTGATTTCACCTGTAGTGTAAAGTTCCCTTAGCTAGCAAATACAGAGAGCTGCAGTTTAACTCTCTCCTGAAACAGCCTCCATCTTCCATGCACAGGAGCACCGCATGACTTAAACTTTAAAAAAATTCCTTAGTTTCTGCTTCAATTAACCACTGAACCACTTGATCATAAGATAAAATAAGAGGAAGGTAGAACTTCACAAGTTTGCTCTAATTGGGATTTGGTGTGGTGCAGCTGAGGAAGTCCTTAACTTTGTTTTATGGTCTATTTAACTCTCTCCTCTTGAGTCCATTTTCTTTGTTTATTCACTTACCCTCACCACACTAGTTTACAGTTAGCTCAGAATTACTGAAATTCTGATATGTACACACTGCCCACCAAGAAACTCTTACTTTGCAGAAAATTCTTTCTAGATGTCAAGGAATGTCTTGCCAATCACAACATGGTAATTTTTGATAACACCTCCTTCGGCCAAGTCTCCAGTCACCTGTTTCTCCTTGTTGCTAAGTCCTGCCTTTCTTTCATAAAGAAATCCTGAAGGTTAAATGAAATATTCATGTAAAATCCCCAGCACTGTGCCTGGCACCTCCTAAGTACACACTTCTTATGCATCATTACTGTCTCTTTTTCATGAAAATGGAAAGGTTACAGCTCTCATCTCTCCATGGAGTCAGCACAATTTCTTCATGACTTCTACAGAAGGCGTTTCATGTTTTCTGTATCACAGATATAGATATACCTCTATCTACTCTTTCTGCTACCTGGTATCATACACTTTAGAATAAAATTTAAGTATATAAACTGTAATGCCATACATCTGACTGTATTGTATTCAGAATGCATATTAAGCTGTAAATGTCACCTCTGCAAAATCACAGTACTCCAAAAATCTATTGAAACATTTATGCCATAATATTCAAGTTGTCTGGTGTTTTTCTCCATTTATGAGAAGTGTTCCTCAATGCATGCAACTGAAATGCATTTAAATCAATAATTCAATTATAAATGTTTAATAATAATAATAATATATGGATGAGACAAGTGCTTGCCAATTTTGATTTGCAAACTGTTCTGAGGCACAGTCTCTATCCATAACCAGACTTTGATTGCATCTCACTAAACCAGAACTTCTGAATATGGCTAAGTTACAAATCATTATATCCTTGGTTTGAAAGACTTTCATTGCTGCCAACAAACGCATGCTATATGGAAGATAATTTCAGCTAGAAAATAAATTTTCCCATAACAGTATTCTCTTGTAACACCCAGAATAAATGTACTTATTCTATGATAAATGTTGATGTATTATCAAGTTGGCCAATTTTCTGTCCCATTTTCTGTAGTTTCAAATTCCCTAAATGAATGTTTCTTTTGTTCCTGTCCAACAGTGAAGAATTTCTGAAGTGAAGACACATACTTGTGCTGGCCAAGAAATGTTTTGGCAGAGCTGAAGGCCTGACACATGGTGACGGGGGCAGCATTTTACCAGGTGAGTGGTTTCACCAGGACACATTTCATCAAGGCCTTCCTATCCAACAGGCCACCTGTCATTCATTATGAGCCCCAGGAGCTGGGCATCCTCCAGCTGGTCCTGATTCCTCTGTTGGCTCCAAGTTACTGATGAGAATAGTCAAGTCCTTCACGGGGAGAAAGGCAGACCTCCTTTGCTTGTCCCCAACAATACAGACAGTCTCCCACACCCCCGCTTTCTGGCTCCAAAGAGTAAGTACCCAACAAGCCTACATCTCACACGGGTGCCTGGAGGTGGGCTGGTCCCCTCCTTTGCCAGGGAGGTGCAGGGTCTTTAAAGAGACCCTCATCTGAATCCACCCGGCCATGAGTAGTGTGTGACTCTGGCAAAGTCAATATCCCTCCCAATTTCTTCCTTCCTGGAGGAACATTAACCCCGCCTAGAGCGCGGTTGGGGTGGTTGAACGGGAACAAGGAGTGCCTGATGGTGACAATTCTTTCTAGCCCCTTCCTTGATTCTCTCCTGCACTCTCTTACTGCCCCCTGTGGGGAAAACCTAAACTGCTCCCAGTCTCCGACTTGACAAACCCCAGGGAGGCACTTCCGCTGGGTGTCTGTGCCCTGTACTACTTAAAAGAAAGAAGCCTTCGTGCACAACACGGAAATAGCATGCTTGTTCATGACATATGCACCTTTTGCTGCCTCCTGTCCTAGCACCCGGCATCCTGCACAGTCCAGGTGCCTGCAGTCAGGGAGCATGTGTGCACGAGGGTGCAGAGGGAAGAGAGCCCAGATAGGATGCCCATGCCACTGGCTGTGAATCCTCCCTTAATCCGTACCACATGCTGTGGAGGATGGGGTGGCACCCTCATCCCCATGTTGTAGATGAGGCCAAAGAGGTCTGGGGTGTTAGAGGCTCTTCACCTCCGCGGGTGCAGAGACAGCCCCTAGGCGGGACTGCCATTTGTGGGTCCTCGGCATCTCCTGCCTCCTGGCCCCTAGTCACAGCCGGGCAGAACCACATAACTGGGCCGTCCGGACATTCTGCGGTACCATGAAGGGGAATCCTGCTGGCCCAGGGGGCCGGACACAGCAAGTAGAGTTAAGGATCGGAAGCAGGTGCATTCCTTTTGGATTTAACCCATCATTGGATAACTCTCTTCTAGCAGAAACATGTCTGTTCTCCAGAAATTTTCCTGAGAGCCTAGACATTAACATAGATGGCCGTGTGTCTTATTCCTACTCGTAAACACATAAATTAAAATTGATTCATTAATAATTAAGGAGATTTAAAAGGAAAAAGCCACATTTCATCCTCCTACTCAGTTTGATTTAATGTGAATTTCAAAAAGCCAACAGCATAACTGGACTGAAGTAACAGCTCCTTGCTCTATATAAACTCTGAGTAGTTGATACATTGAAACTCTGTTGCCAGGAAAATTTTGATTTAAACACATTATTGTAACTTCAGCTTCCTGATAGACCTTTGTGCTTCTATTGTAGTTCAAAGTTCTCATACATCTTTCACATAAATTATTCTAATCTGAGCTCTCAATAAATACATTAGATTGTGAAGGCAGCTGTTTTATTTGTATTGTATTGTATTAAATACAGCCAAGGAGGCTATTATAGGGAAATTACTTTCTTATAAGGTCATGTGGCCCATAATTTTTCAAGCTGGATTTACAGTCAGATTAGTTTTTTCTACTACAGTATGATATGTAGATTAGGTAATGTAATTAGAGTTAAAAGTAGGCAGTTCCTTTTTTAATGAATTACAAGTTTCTGAGTTTCCTAGAGTAATCACATCAGTAAGATGTAAAGTGGAAGAAATCAAATCCTATCACATAAATTATAGAAAATATAATGTATTATTTTTAATCTTCATTGTTTTGGAAACCTAATTGCTGTTAATGTTGAACAGCTGTGGTGTTTTGCTTATTTCAGGGGATGCCCACCTCTAGATCCTTCTAGCCTGTCTCCCCTGCTTCAGAGCCTGTGGGCAATTGGTCGCGTTCCTGGCCCCCTAGTGGAGGGTCCGTGCCATTGCACAATGCAGGCCCCCTAGCACGCACCCCTTTCAGGGTCTGTTCTGTGAGACCAAGGTGGGGGGGTCATTCCTTTGATTCTTTCCCACAGCAAACCTAGGAGGTGGTACTATTGTCCTCACACTTTAGTCAGTACAGATATGAGGTTCACCAAGATTCATTCAAAACCTTGCACAAAACCACATTCTCTTGGTCCTTTTGAAAATAATTTCAGAATAAAGCAACATTTTCTGAAACCAATTACCAATTTTGATCTTAGAATTTCATTTCATGTTTCATTAATACACAGCTTCAGAGGAAGGTGTTGTCTTCTTCAGTTCTGTTGTGTTTAATAAAGCATGGCCAGCTCAATTACCAAAGTGAAGAGAGAGAGAGAATGCATTGCTTCAGAGGAGAGATGAGAAGTGCACATGTCAGTGAATAGAGAGAGAGAGGCGCCAGGCTCCGGTGGCCACTGTGAGAGAGAATGTCACATTGAGCTTCCTGGCTTTCATGAAACCTGGTGTGTAGTTATTGAGTGGATGAGCCACAGTGTGTGGGACAGGTGTGAGCAGAGACAGCCTGTGAGGAAGGGTAGGGCACCCACACAGCACTCAGTCCTGAAGGCAGACCCTCTGGCTGGCCTCCGCGGGTGGGAGAAGCCTTCACGATGACACAGGCTGAAAATGGGGCCGCCAAAGTGTGAGAAGCTAAGGGGGATGGAGCCGCCAGGACAGGAAGGTACTGGGGGCAGAAGAATGGCTTGAGACAGAAACGCCAGGTGAGTGGAAAATGGTGTATGGAGATGGTTCTGGAAAAGGCAGAGGACTTATTAGGAGAAAAGCAGGAGGTGAAATTAAAGGTTAAACTCGAGCCAAGTTGAGGACAGACTTGAGTACTAGGCTGAGTGGATGTTAGTTTTGGAAGTGTGTGAGTAGAAAAGGAGGGTTACATAAATAGCGATTGCATTCCCACATATGAGACAGTCATGGCATTGGGTGGTGTAAAGATGATCTCATTTAACTCCCACCAATTGTGATGTGATAACTTTATTCCCATTTTACAAAACAGAAAAGTAAGATGCAAAAAATTAACTTGCCTCAGGTTCTTGCCAATTCAGAAGGGCCATGTATTTGGGGCTGCCCTGGTGCCTGTCTTCTTGCATTGCTGGAAGTTTGAGAGTTTCATTCATGACTCTGGGGAGATGTCTGTTTGTTTAACAAGTTCATTGGAAACATGACAGACAAGGATCAACAGATTGGGAAGCTGACTTGAAGGCATTTTTTCAAGGAGTTTTGCTGATATATAATTTGACAGAGGCCTGTGAAAATACCAAGTCATTTCATTTCCCCTTACTTCTGTAGAGGAATCCCTCTGCGGGCTTCCAAGTGGAATGATTTTAAAGCACAGCACCTGGCCACCTGCTAATACTTCAAGGGGTGTCCCCCGCAGAGGAGCAGTGGCATAAGTGAGGGGCCAACATCTCCTTAGACTTCATTGACCAGATGGTGCCATGTCTCCACTCCAGATCCAAGCAGTGGCAACGGGGACGGGCTACACCTGATCAACTTGGCTTATTCAGGGTTCATGTCTGCAAAAGGGGATGAATTGTTGGATTAATATTTTTTAAAAATCTGTAACAATGTACTGGCTATGGAAGGACTTGCTAAATGAGTGAATGAAGACAGATGAGTAGATGGAATCCACTTCTGTTCAGTCACCCGAATGTAATGGCCACTGAATAAAATTAGAGTTCTGGTAGGAGGAATAAATGAAATAGATGCTGGATATGCAATAAATTAAATTTATATGTGTATGTCCACCTCTATGTGCATGTGATTCAATGAGTTATTAAAGAGAAAGAAAATTAATTAATGCTGTTCATTGTATCTTTGGTGGTAGTGGTACTGGGGGAACTGGGCTTCTACAGGAAACAATAAAGCAGCCCCATCCATGACTCTTACATTATGATTTTAAGGCTTCCGTTTGATTTCTAAAGGTCTGAGGTTTGGAAGGTGGGCTGTGGGAGAGAATAGTTTTAGTGTTACTGGCCCGTTAAAAGTCGTGATCCCAGGTTTTTTGAGAAGCGAGATGCATGCTTTGTGTTGAAGGAGCGGAAGTGGCTCTGATTCAGGATGGGAAAGGTGGCTGTTCTTGAACTCAGAACATGAGCTGAGTGGTGTAATTTGGGCAGGCTGGGATGCACTGAGGAGACACATGCTGTGATGGAGCTCACTCACTCGGGGGCTAAGCACTGAGGAGTAAGCAGCAAGCCAGCTGGGAGCCGTGGGCAGAGAACACAACCAGAGACTGAGGCTGAGCTTCCAGTGACCTGGAAGTGAAGGGCAGAGAAGATTTAACTTCAGTGAAGTAAACAAATGTGACTTCCAACATTTCATGTTTTGCAAGATAAAATGCACATGTAACTGATTTTATTCTTGGTCTAACAGCCTGATGCCCTGGCACTGGAAAGAAAGAAATGAAGGTGTTGGCTGGGGGCACTCCCCACACTTGACTTCTGACCTTTGGCCATCCTTTCTTCAAATATTCTTCTACCCTTCTTTCTTTCTTCTCCTCCTGCAACTACCATTATGTATATGTTGCTAGGCTCGATGGTGTCCTGCAGATTTGTAAATTCTGTTCATTTTTCTTCACTCCTTTTTTCTTTCTGTTTCCCAGTTGGACTCTCTTCAAGTGTTCTGAGTCTTTCTTCCACCTGCTCAGATCATCTGTTCAGCCCCTCTAGTAAAGTGTTCATTTCAGTAATTGTTGAATTTTGACTTGAGAATTTCTATTTTTGTTTTTATAATTTTCCATCTCTTCACTGGCATTCTTATTTGGTGATACACATTCTCATGTTTTCCTTTATTTCTTTAGACAGGATTTCCTTAAATTATTTAAAAATATTAATAATAGCTGATACAAAGTGTTTGCCAAAAGAGTCCAATGTCTTAGCTTCCTCGGGGGTGGTTTCTATTAATTGCTGTTTTTCTTGCATATAGGCAATACTTTGTTCTTTCTTTCCATGTCATTTTTGTTCAGAACAAGACTTGACGAATAATATAATTTGACAACTTTAGAAATCAGTTTCTTACTCCTCTTCAAGACTTGTTGTGGCTGTTTGTTGTGGCAGTTGTTTGTTTAATGACTTTTTAAATCTATTTCTGTAGAGTCTGTATCTTTGTTGAAGTCTTTACTTCGTTAGTTTAGTGATCAGTGAATGATTGTAGAGAGATTTCATTAATTGCCTGGAACCTCTGGTTCTTCCCAGGAAACACCAGACAGATTAGATAATGATGCTTCTTTTCGGTGAGGCTCTGACAGATTTCCCATCCTGCCCTTCTCCCTCCAGTACCAGGAAGTTGGGCTGTTATTTCCTAAGCCTGCTGTGGAGCTGGGCATCAGGCGATGGGAGTGGGGAAGCCGAAATGCCAGAAAGCTCACTATTCTAACTGCGAATTAGCTGTTTGTTGTTTATTTTTTACTAAATGCTCACTGGGTTGATGCAAACTATTACTTAACTTCTGGAATTCCAGAAAAATGGATTCTGACAATTTTTGCTAGGCTTTTCATTGCCTTTATGGAGAAGCAAACTTTTGGAAGTCCTTACTGTGCCATTTTTGCTGACATAACCCTCACATGCTTTTATACCCTTACGTCTTTACACACGTTGTGTTCTTTTATCCACTCACAAGGAATGGTGAAATTGGATTAACTTCTAGGAGACGTAAAGAGAACTTTAAGGAATATGAGAAAAAGAGATGTAAATTGTGAACACTAACTTTAAGGCTGAGAGATATACCTGAGGAAAGGTAACTTGGAAGAATGTTTGCACTCAACCCCCAAGACTCAAACCTTGCTGAGGAGTGTATCTGTGACCCAATATCCCCTCTCCCAATATGACAACTAAAGACACAGTAAAGTTACCTCCAACACCTTGTCATAAAACAAACATAGAGAAAAAGAAAATACTTAATACATACAAATAATATACATATTTATGAAATATGAGAAAATATGCAAATATCTGATAATAGTCATATGTAAAGTTGGTCACAAGGCTGGAATTGACATCTCTGGCTTTTTTCTTCTGTGTTCATTTCACATTTCTCTTGCCCTCTGCCCTGAACTAAGCTGGTCATAATTTTCTGTCTAGTGGAGCAGTCCAAACTTTCATTCCTGTGTAGTATTGACACTCAAAAACTTTGCTGTTTTGATTATTGCAGTTTTCCATTGATGTCTGCTTTTGGGCCTGGAGGTATTCAAAGTCAGCCCAGAGAATCCCTGTGGGCTCTGGACATAGTCTTCCCTGCCTGCCATTGTGTAGTAGTGATTTAATTTCTCCTGGACAATGAGGATCAGTCATTACAGCCAGCAGAGCATCCCCTTTTCCCTCTGTTAGCTCAATGGCACAAGAAGACCAGAATGTCATATGGCAGGCTTATTTTCCAATTGTGAGCCATTGTATCCCCTGGTGCAATCATTGCTTTGGAAAGTAAGACCTCAAGACCAGTAGAGCTCAATGTCTCTGGGACAGAAAGTAAAACTTTTGTGAGCTGGCAATTAGGACAAATATTGAAGGAGATATACCACATACACCCCTTATTTCCCAGAGTCATGTATTCTGGCTATGGAGGAGAAAGCACCGTATAGTGGTGTCTGATTCAAAGAACACACTGCATCTTGTAAGACAGACACCATTCCTTTAGAGTACTCAGCTCAAATGGGTGTCATCACTGAGTCCCTGGTGAACCATTCTACCATCTGCTCAGACCATCGGCTTCCAGATGTTGGGATATGTGGTAAGACCAGTTCATTACTTGGTCATAAGCCCATTACTATACTTACTGCTGTGAAGTGAATTCCCAATCAGAAGCATTGTCCTGCAGAACACCACAACGATAACAAGGATTCTGTGAGTCTATGGATAGCAGTGCTGGCAAGTCAAATCCCTATCCAGAATGTGTCTATTCCAATGGGGATGTTTATATGATTAGACATGTATATGTATTTTTATAAATAGAGAGCCAAACACTCTTTAACCTATCTTTCCTCTTTTAACATTGTATTTGAATATGTTCTTTGTAACAAGCTGTGAGTTACTCTTCATCATGTTAAGCGATTCCATAGCTTCCATGTCAAGAATGTGAAATCTCTGTCTATGGGGAGTTAGGTGGTTTCCAAGTGTCATAGTAACTAGATAAATGACTACCTTTGTAAATATGTCTTCAGATATTTCCTGTAAATGAAGTTACTGGGTCAAAGTTAAGCCCATATTTGAAGCTTTTGATTTAATTCTAAAATTGCCCTGTGGAAAGTTTATCCCCACTTTTATTTCCACCATGTTTCTAAGCACCCATACTGGTACTGAGGTGGGGGCAGGTCATCCGTCATCTTTTCCTTTTTAAAAAAGTCTTTGCCAGTTTCAGATGTGGAATCCTTCTGGTGCTAAGAACATACATATATTTAATTAGGTGAAAGCGAAGCCCATGTGTATGAATGGTGAAAACTATCTCAACCAAAAAAGTCAGTTGAGTAGTTTTGGAGCAGGAACATGTTTGTGTGAGATAATAATGTAGTCAGTAGCCATTGCATTAATGAATTTCTTCTGTGTTAGATATGAGCATCAATCTGTCCTCCAAGGGGCACCCAATTATTTCTGGAAGTTCTTAGAGGGTGCCACACTGCAAAGCCCCTTGAGGACCATCCGGCTGACCAGCTTCATTAGAACACTGAAACCTACAGGGTCTCATACTGCTGAACATCTGTAGGCTGGTGCTGGGCAGAGGCTTAGAGGGAGAGGGGGCCTCCCCCAACACTCAGAGGTGACCTTGAAAGGCTGGTGATGAAAGAAAATTCTCTGAGTGAGACTGTAATGTTGTATCTGTACCTTTCAAGTGTTACCAGTTACAAAACTCCAGCTTCATTTGTAAACGAAGTTTGGGTCTCTACTTCTCAGTCAACTGGTCATAAATTCCCAAGAAGCTGCAGGAGTGAGTTGAAGGAAAGTAAGCAACAGATAGAGGATTCTGAGCCTCCTGCTCATGGGAAAAAATTACCATAAAAATTTGTTACAGAAAATCATAGTAACTCATTGAAAACAATTATACAGATAATTCAGTAGTCTTAAGAGAAATCTCCAGGTCAATTAAAAACTGAGTTAAACTAACCTGTACAAAACTAGTTCTCTTTGAAAACTAATTATCCAATAAACCCAGTTATTAAGATAAAACGTACTGTACTTATCAATGGCAGGAAAGCAATACACTCATGTTCTATTATGTAAAACTTCTTTTTGTCCAGTGGCAGCACTGTGACCTGGGGATGTTTGGAGGAAGGGCTGATTCTACTCCAGGAAGAGGCAAAGGCCTGGTATGGGTCAAAGGACTGTTTGAAGAACTATTGAAGGTATAACGATCATCTCATCTCATAAATTTCCAAGGCAGGACATGCCCTTCAGCACCAGATTGCAGGAAGTAGGATGGCTTCTCTGACCAGCCCCTAATTACAGAATCAACTTAATAATAGAAATAAGAGAACAGCAATCATCCTGATGGACAGCAATGTCCACACCCTGGATTAGGAAGCAAATGTAAAAGAGGAGTGGGAAAAAAAATCATATGCAGGGAAACAGAAGAAAACATGTAGAGTTGTATAGCGTGAAGGACTTTTCTCTTCCCTTCTTTTCAGAGCGGTGTATGTTTGTTGGACGAACAAGCTGACGTGATCTAGCTGCATCCTTCCTTCATAATGCAGGCTCTCCAGAGGCTGAATGCTTGGTATCTCTAGTTCGAAAAGTCTTTGGCAGAATTTCTGTTTTACATGTGCATGAAACAGAGTAAATGCTGGTGGTTTCCATGCAAGGAACATTCCCATCCTCCTTGAATATCTTTCCAAGTATTAAGTCTTGTGACCCATTCTGATTTTCTTGCTCTCCTTGCAGTTGGTTGAGAAGCTGCATCTGAATTCTCCTAAGGTTGAGAGGTTCTGTCTTGGTAGGTAGCCTGGGAAGCTCTCAACTATTGACTGTTCCTTGTACACATTACATTATCTACAGATTTTTCTTTCAGTCCTGGCAAAAATATCCAACTAGTTTCTCACAAATCTGATTTAATTGGCCATCAGTGTTTTTGTTCTTTTTAACTGCTGTTTAATCTTCACTACCATTCATTTGTTCTGCATTTCCCCCACCCTGATGAAGACAATATCTAAGGACTTAATTTAAAGTACATGAAATTATATTTAAAATCGCTGTTCCCAATGTCATTGTTTTTGTATAGGTTAGGTTACTGGGTAGTTGAAGCAATTAAATTGTCTTGAATCCTCCACTTCACATGCTGTGTATGTGTTATTAATGTCAATCATCCTGTTCCAGGGTAGAAAGCATTTTATGAACTAAAACCTCATTCAGAGTTCATTAGCTCAGTGTTCACAGTAGTCAAGTATACTGTGCTGAGCATTACCTTGGTAGTCTCTATGAAAAAAGAAGGCACTAAAAAAAAATAATGCATATAAAGAATATTTTTCCAAGTTAACAGTGACATCATACAAGTTTTCCTGGCTTTGCTTCAGGAATATTTTAAACTCCAACATGGAAATGTAACACAAAATAAGATGTAAGTGCCTGGTAGGAATAAAATCCAAATGTTTACAAGGAATTTATAATATTCTAGGCACTGTGCAGGATGAGCACAATGGTGAATACTCTGGCATCCTTAATTAGGGAGAGACCATATTCTAAAAGGAAAAACAGATATGTATGTCATTACTTAAGTAAGAAAATCTATAATAAAGATGTTAATAAAATGCTACAGCTATACAAAGAAATGATGGATAAAGAGGCATCATAGGGGATATCTGAGCTGGGGCTTTAAAAATAGCTTGAGATTTAAAAGGAACACCAGAGGACATTTTTTAGAAGTTTCCTGGATAAAAGGGTGTATGAGTAGGTGCGTGAAATGCTCAGACGCAGGCAAAGCACTGTGGGGGCCTCCAGGGCAGGGAAGCCTTTGAATTCAGGGCTCAAATGCTGCTAACACTGTGTGTTGGGTACCCCAAAACCACTTGACGATCCCCCATATCATACTCTGCATTCAGTAAAGAACTGTCAGAGCATTTTAAGCAGACGGGTGTTGTTTCCAATTTCAGGTCAGAAAAATGATCAGGACAGAAACTCCTATGGTTGGAAGGGAAGGGAGACTTGAGCTCCCACTCCCTTGGTAGAAGGGTTTTTGTGAGGGGCGGAAAGAGGAGGATCAAAGAAGGCCTCGGCGTTAGAGCCGACAGGCTGAGTGGAAGGCAGACAAGGACATCTGCAGGTAGAGAATGTGGGTGTCCTTGGGATGCCATGTGTTTTAGGCCCCTGAGGAAATCCAGGAGGGGGCCGGAGTCCAGAAGGGGGCAGCGGTACCCATTTGCCTTCCTTTTCACCCGGTGCTGGCAGACACCTCTGCGAATGGCATGAGGGCATCCAGGCCCTCAAAGTGTGTCAAGCAGAGCCCAGAGCGTCAGGGGCAGGGCCTGTGAGCCCCTGTGTGAGGGCCGGCCAGCCATGGAAGTGGAGATTTAGCAAGGGTCCCAGGCAAATCCAGAGAGGGAGAAACCATGTGGAGGGAACTGCACTCGGGAAGGAACTGAAGTTGTAAATGTCCTGGACGAAGGAGATGAGAAATGGTGAGGATGGAAAGCAGACTTAAAAAAAAAATTATGTTAGGAAATCCAAGGAGTTGTTGAGCCGGAAAGAGACATGGAAGCTCAGTCACTGCGAGTTGTGATTGGAGGAAGGTGGAAGCTCCCACTGGGATTCAACGGCCTGGTGCGAATCCAGGCATGGGAAGCTGGATGGGACGCCAGACTCGGAGATGCTCAGAGAAGTAGGTGTGCCCAGGACAACAGGAGGGAGGGAGACGGGCAGCTTTTGAAATAAGAAGCAGGTGATTTTAATAAGCAGTTAGATGAACTCCCTCCACTAAGGAAGGGAGACCATGGCAATGGGTGCCTGCTCTGTGTAGACTCTCCACAATTTCACAGAATGATGCCGGGTGTGCGAGGCAGAGAAGGCAAAATGAGGAGACCCCTCAGGCAGTGCACACCCCGATATGTCAGAAGATGTCCATTAACACGGGGGAGTCACAGGCTGGGGTCTGTGGTCAGGCAGAGGGGCACTCAGCTGGGGGGCTGGGATGTGTCAGGGGCGAGCCAGGGGGTTATCATGGATCATACAAAGCCTTATATATTTGGCCTTTTATTTTAAAATTAAGGACCACTGAAGGACTTTGGAATTATTTTTATAATTTTTATTATAGGAAGGATATTCTGACAGGTACTGTGATGGTTGATTTTATGTTGATTGATTGAGCTTTAGGATGGTTGGTTGACATTATTTGTGGGTATGTCTTTGAGGGTGTTTAGGGAAGAGATTACCTTTTGATCAGTGGACTGAGTAAGGAAGATCCCCTCACCAATTGAGGGGATCTCATCCAATGTGTTGAGGGCCCAAACAGAATAAAAGGGCAGAGAAAGGGTGAATTTCCTTTGCCTTCTTGAGCTGGGTCACCCATTTCCTGCCCTTGAAATCAGAGACCCTGGTTCGCAGGGCTTCAGGCCCCAGGACTTATGCCTGATCTCTCCCTGCCACTTCCCAGGCCTCAGACTCACACATGGCACTGTGGCAACAATGGGCCTGGGTCTCACCCGGACAGTAGGAGGAAAACAATACATAAAACAGTGCCCACGGCATGACGCCATTTCTGTAATGTTCAAAATCAGATAAAACTGAGTGAAATACTAGAAGCCAAGAGCACAATTAACTTAATGTGGCACTCTGAGTGCCACATGGCAGTAGAAGGCTTAGGTGGTGCTGGAAGGTTCTTTATCTTAATTTGGGTGCTAGTTTCATAGGACATTCATTGTGTAAAACTCACTGAGGTGCACACATCTGATGTGCAAGGTTTTTGAATATTACATTTCAGTAAAACAGCTACTTAAAAAGAAATGTTTAAAAATTTTAAAGTATGTTTTAAAATTTCTGCTGAAGTACCTAATAAGGAACTTCATTATTCACATGCTAATTAAGAGCTCTCCCTAATTAGGAAATATTGGCCTCTACTCTCTTTTCTCAAGATGCATATTTTCAGTCTAGTCAGTTTTGCTTATTGCTCTTCCCTAAAAGTGGAAATTATTTTATCACAAAGGCAAGCCTTTCTAGCAGATTATTTTGGGTGATCTCATCTAATTATTTTGGTTATTTCGATGTTCAGAGCTAGCATTTTCTGGTTCAGACCCAAGAAAGTATACCTCACCTGCATTCGCAGTGTCGAAAATCGTCTTCAACAGCACTTTAGTGTCTGTGTCAGAGCTCTCTGGCCGTGAAAGAATCATGCCTCTCCCACAATGTAGCTATTTTTGCTGGTCCCTTTTTATCTAAATGGGGCCACTGACTTCTAGCAAATTGAATGTGGGCAGATTCCTCCAGGCCTGACCCTTAAAATGTTTAAGACAGATGGTTCACTTTCTCTCCTCTACCGTCAGCTGAGAGGTTGTCCAGGGAAGGGTGACCTGGGAACCCATGTGTGGCATAAGGCCTGGATTCCAGTGGTATGGGCCCCTGAAGGTCTGCACGAAGCTGAATGTGCCCGCTGTACTTTACAGGAGCAAGAAACGATTTCCTATTAGGCCAAGTCCGTGTGATTTCAGGCTCATGTTTGTCCTCTACATATTTTGCTTGTATTACTCAAAATAGCTGCAAATTGTGCACTCAGAATATTCTACCTGGTTTGCTCACCGGACCTTTGGTTTTCACAGCCCAGAATTTCCATACTCTACACACCAGCTAAGCAGTCTCTCTCTGAGTTGGTCATTATAATCTGAGTTACATTCAGACCCGCCCGCTTAGTTTGAAGTCCATTATTAGCTCATCTTGTAAGAAGAACAAAGCAACCCACCTGTGCAGAGAGAGAGCCTTTCAGGGGTTCAAATGTTGGTCTTCCTTGATCTGTTGCTTTGCACATTCATTTTGAATGCAACATCAGTTAAGGGAGAATGATTGATGGGTATCAGTTCTCAGAGAGGGACCCAGCCTCTAAATGGTTCATTGTGGTCCCTATAATTAAAACCCTTCGGGTGCATACAACCTGCATGCAGGATGCCTGTGTTTAGTGGTGTCTTTTGCTATGAGAGTGTAGCTGTCATAAAGAAGGACTGAGCCAGGGTGTGCAGAGCATGCCGCTCGAGGGCTCAGTGGGTGGCTGCTGCGTCTTTCGGCAGAACGCCAGGCCTGGGTAGTGGGGACTTCCATCCATTCCAGTGGCAATGACTTTATTTCTCTTCTAATGAAATTGGTCCCCACACAACTGCTGAGCTCTGTGATAAAGCCTGCCTGCTCCTAACCCCAATTTGTTTCAGATCCATTTAAAAGAGGAAGGATTCTTAGGACGATAAAATGTTTCCAAATTTGATTTTGAGTTTTCTCTCAGCCAGCATATCTAGCAAGATGAAGGCTCCTGAACATTCTCTCCTGCTCTTCCATTGAGGGAAACATGCATGGGGTGAAGTGCTCCAGCCCTTGGTGTGCAGCTCAGTTAAATCTACATATTTACATGCAGGGGACTAGAGGACATCCTGCCCTGGAAGGCCCTCCTGAAGGCGACTACTGGTTTGGCTTCTATTACAACAGAAGATAAGTCAAAACCAGTTTCCAAACATTCATCTAACATTCATCTCATGTTTGCTGACATCTCCACTCATAGCTTTAGAAAGTTCTTCCTTATGATTTAGTGGTCCAATCCTCTTTTTCTTCTTTAATGGTTACCACTGGTTTTATGTGCATTCAACGTGGCTTAGCAAATTTTAAAGGAAACTATTTAGAATTCAGAAAGTGTTGAAAAAAGACCCTTAAGGCAGGTGTAAGAGATTAGTAAAATAAGGCTGAAGGATATTTCACTTGGTAGAAGCCCACAACATCCCCAGCTGCCAGGGCCTCGGTATCAGCATGTAGTGAGTCTGCAAATCCATGCCCTGCTGTGTTCAGCATAAGTTGGAGCCACAGGGAGGCACAGCCACCATGGCCGTCTCTGATGGTCCTCAATCTGCCACTGACTGCATCCTGAATTCTGGAAACCTGATGATAAAGGTTTGTCATTTCTACAGCCTAACAGCTTAAATGAAGTTACATGCAGTTCATCCACCTTCCTCTGATCCTTATTTACTGCCTTTTAGCTCTATCTTAAGTCTTTTTAAAAAAATTTTTTATTAAGGTATTATTGATATACACTCTTATGAAGGTTTCACATGAAAAAACAATGTGGTTACTACATTTACCCATATTATCAAGTTCCCCCAATACCCCCATGCAGTCACTGTCCATCGGTGTAGTAAGATGCCACAGATTCACTATTTGCCTTCTCTGTGCTGCACTGTTCTCTCCATGATCTCCTGCTCTATCATAAGTCTTGAAACAAAGTAGTGTAAATTGCTCAGTTTGGTAGTCCTTTGTGAAAATTGTTTGGGCTATTCTAACATGTCCATTTCCACTTACATTTTAGAAAAAGTTTGACATATTTCCTTGGAAACCTACTAGAATTTGATATGGAGCTCCCTGGAATCCATAGATCATTCAAGGGGAATTGGTATGTTGCCAATACAGAGCTTTCCAATCCAGTGACAAGTATGCCTTTTCATTTATACAGTCTTTACTTTCCCTCAACAATGATTTATAGTGTTCAGGCCATCACTCTTCAGTATTTTCATAATGTTTGTCTTTGTTTCATGTTTTTGATGTAATTGTGAATGATTGTTCTAAATTTCTCTTTCAAGTGTTCATTTGTGTATCTACATCTATAACTTATATTTGTATGTTACCTATTTATTTTTGTATCTTGTGACCCCAATAACATCACTTAACAGTTTGCTCACTTTTGTGCAAATTTCTTAGGCTATTCCATGTCATGAGTTCATGTTATCTCTGAGTAATGACAATTGTTCTTCCTCCTTTCCATTCTATATTTAAAAACTGTCTTTTCCTTGCATTATTTCAATGGTTGGGATCTTGCATATAATGCTTAGTAGAACTGGTGAGAGCAGATATATCTGAGGGAATTCTTTTTCTGCCTCTCTTGAAATGGTCATATACATTTTCTTCTGCGTTCTCTCAGTATGGAGAATTTAAATGATTGGTTTTGGATTGGTAAATCAACTTTACATGCCCAGAAATAACTTCAGTTAGCCATGATGTACTATGCTTTTTATCTGTTTCTGTATTGGTTTTACTTAATAATATTTTGTCAAATGTTTTACATACATGTTCTTGAGTGTCATATGATTCTTGAGAGTTTTATTTGCCTGGTTGTGATCATGGGGCAATAGTACCTTAAAAAAGGATTCATAAAATGTTTTGTTCTTTTAGTTTTTTAAAATACTGAGTAATATTGGTATTACTTTTTTTTTTCTTAATGACTGAATCACCAGTAAGGCTACCCAGGACTGCTGTGTCTTTGTAAAAAGGCTTTTAGTTACAAATTCAATTTCCTTAATAGGTACAGGGCTATTCAAATATACCACTTGTTTTTGCATCAGTTTTATTATCTTTTGAGAAATATATCTGTTTATTTAGGCTGCCTATTTTTTTGGCATAAATTTGTTCATAATATTATCTCATATCCTGCTAGTGTCTGCTGAATCTCTAGTGATACTTCTTCTATTTCTAATGGTGGTAGCTATGGATGGGATGATTGTCCCAAAATTCGTATGTTGAAGTCCTAATGCTCAATGATACTGTATTTGGAAATGGGGGCCTTTAAGGAGGAAATTTATAAGTCATATGAGTAGGGCCCTAATCCCATGCCAGCCGTGTCCCTATAAGAAGAGGATGGGAGACTGGAGATCTCGCTTGCTGTCCCTCTGCACAGGCATAGGGGAGAGGCCTTGTAGGGATCAGTGAGAAGGCGGCTGCCTACAAGTCAGGAGAGAGGCCTCACCAGAAACCAACCCTGACTGCACCTTCTTGACCTTGGACTTCTAGCCTCCAGAACATGAGGCAATGTATTCGTTGTTGAAGCCACCCAGCCTTGGTACATTGTCACGGCACCCTGAGCAAACTAAGACAATGTTGATATTTTTTTTCCTTCATTAGTGAAGCTAGAGTTTTACAAGTTTATTCATATATTCTAAGATCCACGTTTTGGCTTTATTATTTTTCTCTTCTGTTTTTGTTCCTGTTTCATTGTTTCAACTGTTTATTATAATTTCCTTTAGTACACTTATTCTGGGTAAAGCTGCTCTTCTTTTTCTAGCTTCTTCAGGTGGGAGCTTATGCCATTGATTGTGAACATTTTCCACTTAATGTACTTTCTGAAATATTGGGTATATGTGTCCTTTCATCCTGTGTATAAGTACTTCCATTTATGTTACATATTAATGTTTCTTTTCTTCTTTTCATCCTGTTTTTTTCTTTGAGAATAAGTGATTAATATTTAATATCCTATTTTGTTTCCACTTTTGGACTATTTACCAAGTCTGTTTCATTTATTTATTTTTAATAATTGCTTTAAGGTTTATTGATGTATTTACACTGCCACGGGCTACTTCTAAATTATATTTTAGTTTCAAGTATAGTGTGAGAGCCATGCAAAATTTACTCTCACTCTGTTCCTTCCAGTTTATATGCTTAATGCTTTCACACATTTTACTTCTACATATGTTATAAACTTCAAAGTACACAGTTAGTATTTTTCACTTCAAAAAGTGGTTCTCTACATGTGACGTGGCTTCTCCTGTGGTTCACAAGGTCATTTCAGAATATCCCTGAGATTGAAACCATTTTCATCATTATAAAAGACTACTTGTCTTTCTTATTCTCCTTCTTCCATAATAAGACTTTTCCAAAGGCTGTGTTATATGTGGTGTTGCCACAAAATGAATGTAAGGATAGGATATTTTAGCTGTCTTTTATTAAGTTAGGCATTAAAGAGATTTGCAAACATTAAAAAATGCCACCCTGCTCACTAATTTTTTTCTCTTTTAGAAATGTGGTTATTTTTCTTAAAAAATTACTTTGTTACTATAACATGAGTTTATTAGTACTTAAAAAATAAACATTTTCATTAATTATATGAATAAGTATATGTCAGTTTTAATTTCTAACATGACAAATATTGGCAGATATGATCCACATAAACAAAGCTCTTGGGCATTCTCAGTAAATTTTAAGAATATAATGGTGTCCTGAGACAAAAATATCTCAGAATTGCTTTTTTAACTGTTAATCATATTTTAAGTGTATTACAAAAAAAGTATCTTATTTGCTCATGTGTTCACCATTGCCAAGGCTCTACATTCCTTTTTGCAGACCCAAGTTCACATTCAGTATTATTCTATCTCAACTAGAAGAAATTTCCTTATTTTGTAGAGGATATCTTGCAAAAAAAATTATCTCTGCTTTTGTGTGACTAAGCATGTCCTCATTTTGCTTTCCGATTGGAAATGTAGTGAGCTGTGGATTTCTCTGCTGGCATCTCCTCCCAGCTATTCATGATGCTCACTGTATCATGTTCCCCTAGCCCTCCTCTAGCTGCTGGGAATAGCTACTTGAGAAGGTTAATGTGAACAGTGTGTTAAGAAAAGAAGGCAGTTGGAATGAGAGGAGAGAGAAAAAGTATTAACTCTGCATCTAATTCAATGTGAAAACTGCCCTTTTTACCAATTCATGTTCCATTAGCAGAAGCTAGGGTATTTCAATCCTAATGTTGAGTTGCATTATTAACTTTGCAATTTTCAACTAGCCTCAAGTCTTTAAAACCTTTGCTCAGGAATTTTTAGTTGAATTAAAAATCCTTAGTTCAGTGGCATTATATGGTTTTGAGAAAAATACATAAATAAGCAGATGGGTGACCTTTCTCATTGTTTTTCCCTAGTATTTATTCTGCTAAACTGATACCAGAAATCCTTAATAGAAAATGACAATTCATGATAAAATGTCACACTATTATTATGCAGGTGACATTTGAACATAGGTGTTTACTTAGAAACCTTAAAAGAGACAGATCTTTTCTCCTTGACACTGAGAACTTTGAACCTATTCTATGCAAAATCTAGAATTTTCAAAAAAAAAAAAGAGAACAAATCCATGTGCTGGGGGAGAAGACAAGGTACCTATCCAGGACCATCAGATACCAACTGAAATAAATGTATGTTTCCCAGGGGGTGTGCTGTGCTCCCCACCCTGCCCTCTAGAGGGAGCAGCACCTTGTAGGAGAGGTGGGGAATCAGTGGGAAGAGAGCAAAATGGTCTAATGGATCTTTGGTCCATTTCAGCTCTGTGTTCTAGGTTTCCTCACCATAACCATCCTCCTGACAAGGGTATTCCTAGGAGAGCTTTGGCATCAGTAAGGCAGGTTGACTCCACGTGCTCTCTGCTGTCCAGGCAGGTGCCGTCCGCTGTGGGCACAGACACCCCAGCCCTGCTGGCTTCTCTGCCCACAAGCACCCATCCCAAAGCCCTGCCTTCCCCCCAAGTGCTTCCCTCTATCAACCCATATCCCGACTCAGCACTCAGCACGCATCCTAAGGACCCCATCTCTGCAGCTGCCCTGCGGACTGCAGGGGAAGTTAGTGCTCTTTCCTCTGAAAGGCAACGGGGAACACTGCTTTTGTGTCAGTGTAACACTAGCTGGGGGCATTGTTTACCTGTCTGTGCCCCTGAGTGGTGGCTTTCAGACACCACTAGCCTGTGGGGCCAGGAGAACATGGGTTGGTGGGGAAACTTAGAAGAGCACATACTCCTGACCTCTCACTGTCCCACACGTGGGGAGATTAACCCACAGCCAACCTGCCAGAGGCAGTGTTGTGGTCCTCCAATGTTCTGCCCTTAGGGCCAGGGAGCAGGGAACATGTGTGGCTAACACCAATGAGGCTTCTGGCTTCGGAAATGCCTTTGTTAGGAAGGACAAGAAGTAGCTGGTGACAGCCTGTCCTTCTGTTGAAGTAACTCTGCCCAGCTAAGTCACCTCTCTAACTGAGCTCCCAACACGAGCCTCAGGGTCACCCAGATTTGTCTACTTGAAAATCAGGCCTTCACTTTATTTTTATATCCTCAGTTCCAGCACATGGACACACAAATGCCCATGATGGGTTGGGTGATGCCAGTATCCACAGGGCATTGGCTGCTGCTGTGGACAGACCTCCACACAAACACGCAGAGCCAATGCTTAGGGTTTATAAAAAAAGTCCCTGGCATGAACTTTCATCAGAATGTTCTAAGAGATTCTTGTCTGAGTAACAGCCCAATGGGTAGTGGGTGGCACAGGCCATCTCTAAAGGTGTGCTTGGGCTGAGAACTACTCTTGACACTTGGGCCTCCCTGCCTGGCCAGTGTTCCCTCATTGGCTCCACGGGCCTCTTGGTATTGCCCACATCTGCCTTGAACATAATAGCCCCAGTGATGTCACTTTGTCACTTTTTATGTTGTGCTTATTCCTGAAAGATCCCTTGGGGATAACCAAAATAGAGTATTTTTTCTTTGATATTACCACATATTTCTATAAAGTAAGTATACACTGTTGAGTGTTTTGAAAGAGAAAGATGCACTTCCAGCTGTGAGTCAGGTTATAGGACCTGCTTTGACTCTGGTAGATAACAGGATTTCAGTATCTTCAGCTCAAGAAAGAGGATGGTTTGCTTACCATGTTTGCAACTATCACTGCTGTTATGCTAAGTTTGAAGACTGTTTCGTATTTCACCTTGTTTTGGAATATGTGAACCCAGGGCAGAGATACAAGGACCTGCATTTAAAATGACAGGAATATGGGGCAAAGGACACTGGCCATTTCAAATTCAAATTAGCCCAAGTTGGTACCAGCCAGGGGAAGAGGCTGAAGTTCCCCTTTACAACAAGTGGACTTTTCACTTCAGCATCTCAAGTTCAGCAAATGCCTTGCTGATGTGTAATTGGGAATAATGCCTCCTGTCTCTGGCTTAGTTTATGAATCTCTTCTGCATTTTTGCAGCTTCAGGTGGAGGTTCTGTTAGAGAATTAAACTTCTTCATTAGCCATACATCTTCATTAACAAGCAGCTGTGCTAAATAAACTTCGATAGTTCAATTTTTCATGTAATTTTGCACATATACTCTCAGCTGAATGTCATCTACCTAGTTCATTGCCACAATATAACCTAATAACAAACCCCAGGTATGGAATGTTAAACCCAATAACATTAAATCTCAAAGAAGGAAATTGACTTCCTATGCAGCTTCTTTTACAAGTTCTCTTCTCTTTCATATGCAGTTCATTGACCACAGCGTTGCAAAAAGAGTTCTCCCTGCTTCCTTGATGACTGTCCCTTAGAGTCAAAATCCTTAAAGAACATAATTGTTAATTTAGCTTCAGAAGCAGAAATCTCTGAATCACATGAACATCTGTGAAACTGGCCGAACCCCAGAATTTGCTAAATGAAGTCGCAAACACATGTTATAGTTGTCACACATAGAAAACAGTCTCCTTTAGTAAGTGAAGTAGGTTGCTCTATCAGGACCCTCATGATCATCATGTATTTCACTAAGCCACTCTCAGTAGATCACAAAGCATTTAGGAAGTCCCCATGGAGGTTTCAGAAATTGGGATACATTGTAGCAGTCAGAGAAACCATGTGGTAACAAACAACTCCCAAACCTCAGTGGCTGAAGCAGGTAACCTTTGTTTTTGGTTTATATGATGTGAGTTGGCAAGTATCCAGGGTAACCATCTAATGTCCAGATTAACAAAAGCTTCACCTGGGCCCAGGTTACTACAATTGCACAGCAGCTGAATGGGAATGTGCTAACTCATGCACAGGCTCCGAAGGCTTCTGCTGTGCAGTCGTGTAGTTCACTTCCACTCATATCTCAGGGGCCAAATCAACTCACATGCTGGCTCCTTTAAGGAAGTTCAGCTCTGAAATGTGCAGGAAGAAGGTGGACAAGACACCTTGTAAATATCTCTAATGACTAGGACACAGTTAAGCTGTTGGTGGGAAGGCAGGTTGAGAGGAAACCTCAAGATAACACAGCTTAACTCCTTCAGTTTGCAAGCTGGAAAGTCTGGAGTGGTGGAGATTAAGTCCCTCGGTGCTCAGCTCTTAGATGGCCTCAGAATGGTTTCTGGGGAAACTATTCACTTCTCAGTGTTCATTGTCTTCCTTAAGGGTTCTGTTTCTTGGCTGGTAAAATCAGGGCACTCCTGGGAAAGGAAAGGTGCTAGGACTCAATAAGACATCCCATCCAACCCAGAAAACTTCACAGTTATCCAGAGCTAACTGGAAACCTGGGGACCATGTAAACACAATTGCCTTACTATTATTATTTTTTAAACCAGTCTTCACACCAAGTCTCAGAATCTTTGGAATAATTTCCTGAGTCTCAACACCCATCTTGCATGATCATCTGGGATATGTAATCCTGGCTGAACTTTTTTTAATCATTCTAATGTCTAAGGCTGATCAGAGAACAAATAAGCCACAAGTTCTGGGGGTTTTGCCCAGGCATGGGTGTACTTTATCCCAATATGGATCTTTACTGTGTAAGTTTGCGAATACAGATTCTCTGTGATGTCTACCCGAGGACTGAAAAAGTACAATCGTACCATTAATCATAATTGTCACAGTTGCACCGCAGGTGAGGGTGGGTGGTCTCCATGGTAACTGAACCCCGAGCTCTGTGACTTGGTTGGATGTATTAGTGCTCCTGGCTCCTATACATTCCAACCCAGAACAGAATGCTATCTGTCTTCCTCAGTTGACAAACTAATAAGAAAACATTGCTTTTCAAAAAATTTTTTTTCTGGAATGTAATTTAGTCTCCTGCAAACAAAAGGCTTAGACTATTCAAACACACGAAGTTCCTCTCCAAGAAGGTCCCTGAGTGTGGATGGCTCCAAATGACCACATTCAAAACACACCTTCAGAAGCAAATAAAACCACGGGGGATTTTTTTCAAACTGACTCATAACTGCTGTGACCTCTTCTAGGAGAAAGTCCATATGAAAAAACTGACAGGATGTAGGGCAGAGCTGCTGTCTGTGCATGGCAGAAGAAGTGAGGCTTGCTGACCTCAGTTACTGTCCGGCTATGTTATTATCTCTAACAAGCCAGCGGGTACCCAGATCCAGACAAGGCAGAAGCAGGCATGCCAGCATTTGTTTTCACACCTATCAGGAGATAAATCAGGCTCCAAGAAATGCCATCTCTAGAAATGCCAGGAAGGATGAGCATAGGGACACCAGTGTCACAGGACAGGAACCTGTGGCAGCAGAGAGTAGTGGCTCCCGGCCATTACGTGGGCTTGGACCAGGGGCCCTCAGGTGCCGGGAAGCTGCAGGGACTGGAGTCAGCAGCCAGTGTGTATTAGGGAGGAATCTCTGTGGTTCCTTGCCTGACATCAAGGTGGGGAGTCACATCATAACATAACATGTGCCCCCAACCACCATCTGTAACTACAGTGAGCCTAGCTTCAGGGGGCCACCTAGTTCTCATCTTAGTTCTGCTCCTCTGTTACAGCTGCCTAAGTATTTCATTCTAGAGCCCTTCCCTGTAGCCCACTGCACATTGCCCCTGGCAAATTCTATTTGACACCATCTTGATAACCTCACTTCACTGATCAGAAGCCTACATTGGCTCCCTACTCCCTGTCATAAAAAAGAAAGAATCGCGGCTTTCTCCACCCTGACAGAGGCCAAGGATACATGGGCATTTGGCAAAAAGGCAGTCTTGAGGCCTAACCAGGTTTCCTGACAGTGGAGGAGGGACCCATACTGAGTAAATGGACCCCAGTGGTCCTGCTTCTGATTCCTGGCCAGACAGATGGGCACGATTTGATGGCAAAGGTAAAGAAAAAAAATCTAATTTACTTAATAATTTGGAAAAGTATCCACTGTCAGAGGCAGCTGTGAAGATGGCAGAAATTAGAAGACAATTTCTGCTACCATTGAAAATTGCTTTTGACGGGTGTGTGTGTGTGTGAATGTGAATCATCACCCCCCGCCCCACCCCCAAGCATTCAGAGCACACAAGGACGCATCAGCTGTGGCTCACACTCAGTTGGGGTAGAGATAAGGGGATAGATGCACAGGCAACCCTGGGCTCTTCCACTATAGTTGGAGTGACAAAACTCTTTCTGGAATATTCTTTGACCCTGAAAAGCCAAAGGCCACTCTGGAGTCATACTTCTACACTTACTTCTGGAGAAGGGATGGATTATGGGACACACCTACCCCTGTGAGTTTTGAGTTCTGTTTCTGGGAAGGTGAGCAGAGGTGTACCCATCCCAGGATTGCCTTTTCTCCAAGAGCCGTGAGCATGTGAAGAGGAGAAAATACAGTGTTAGGAAAGCCTGGGGTGGGGTCCTGCTGTGGGGTGTAAAGGAGGAGGGCTCAAGGCAGGTGTGGCCTGCCCTGATTTTCCATGCAGAGGGCCCTCCGGTGCAGCACCCCTCCCAGCGAGCAGAGCAATGGTTTGGTGGGGGGGGTTGCAGGAAGAGTTTCACAGGGGCTGGAAAGTCAGTGAAAGGGTGGATCGGGATTGGGGGAAGCAGTGAGAAGTATGGGAAGGGGCCAGGGAGGCAACTGGAGGGGAGGGGAAGGACTGAGAGAGACTAGGAGTGAGCAGTCAGGGTGGGAGCGGGTTGGGAAGTGCTGGGAGGGGCCAGGGAGGCACAAATGGGCCTGGAAAGGAAGTCACAGTCCCAAACTGGAGGGTTGTAAGAGGGGCTCTGCCCTCTTCCCATTTATGACTTGGAGAGAGTTGACCTCTGAAAAAAAGAGGAGAACACTTAGATCATGTGTCTATTGAATGATGATGTGGTTTTTCTGGAAAGGCTATTAAAGGCATTTGCAATCTGAGCTCAATTTATGTATCTAGCTCCCACTACTCCCCTGCATACATCTTGATTTTCAGCTGAGTTAAAAATCAGTGATTTTTATTAGAATGATGAAAATACAAAACATGGAAAATCCAACCAAATGCTGGTGAGAACGTAGAGCAACAGGAACTCTCATTCGTTGTGGGCGGGATGCAAAGCAGTACCTTCCCCTTGGAAGGCAATGTGAAGGGTCCTTACAAAAACATACTTCTACCTTATGATCCAGCAATAGCTTCCTTGGTATTTAGCCAAGTGCATTGAAATCTGTGTCCACACCAAAGCCTGCACATAGATGTTTATAGCAGCTTTATTCCTAACTGCCGAAACGGAAACAATCAAGATGTCTCTCTGTAGGTGAACAGATAAGTGAACTGTGGTGCATCCAGACAATGGAATTTTATTTGGCACCTAAAGGAGATGAGCTTCCAATCCATGAAAATACACAGAGGAAACTTGAATGGATCTTCACCCAGTGAAAGAGGCCAATCTGGAAAGGCTACATATTGTTTGACTCCAACTCTGTGACATTCTGGAAAAAGGGAGACAATAAAAGACAGCAGTTGTCTGGGGTTAGGGAAGGGCAGGAGGTTAATAGGCTGAACACAGGGTTTTCAGGACAGTGAAACCATTCCGTATTGTACTGTAAAGATGAAGACATGTCATTGTCCATTTGTTAAAGTCCATAGAATGTACAACATCAAGACTGAATAATACAAATGATGGATGGAGGGAGATGAAGATGTATCAGTGTAGGATTCTCCATTATGACAAATGTCCCATTCTGGTGGGGGTATTGATAAGGGGGGAGATTGTGTGAATCTAGGGGCAGGGTTATATGGGAAATCTCTATACTTTCTTCTGGATTTTGCTGTGGACTTAAAATTGCTTTAAAAAATAGCAGTTGTAAAAATTGGTAATTTCTCAAATGTGTCATGAGCTTTTATCCTCTATGACTTGTTGTCATCTAGTCTATCCGCCTACTGTGATGCTCACACCATCCATATGTGGCTGTTAAATATACCCACATTCTTCAAAGAAGCTCCATGTCCCTTCTCCATGAACTGAACTCTTAGATCAGCTTGTTTGTGTCCACCTTGTGATATATGCTCAGATGACATTGCCTTGGCACCAATCATTCATATCAGTTTCCTACTAGATCAAATCTCATTTTAGATTGGTAATACATCCTACTTCTTATTGCAATTGTGATTAGGAATCTGATTAGTAAAACTTTAAGAATTACTGCTATTAAAACTATTAAAATTGCCTTGGCTTAACAGTTAGGCTATATTTTCATCTCTAGAATTAATTCCTAAGACAACAGTTGAGTCTGTGTCCTGCTTCACATTCATTCAATAGTTCTCCTGTTCAGTTCTGTGTCATTGTTGTCTCTCAGCATTATCTATTGCCCCCTCATCCTCATAATTGCACCAGCCTTTCTTCTGTACTACCACGCTTTTAGGAAAGATCTAGCAAGCTTATTTATACTAAACTGTAATTGACTGATAAATCATTCCATGATCTGTTACTTACGGGGTATTTCTAAGTAAGAGAAACTAAAAAGCTGAAGCCCTTAATTTTAAAAATGGGACCCACATCTGCCAGGGAAGACAGGGAGTCACAAGATAAAGGTGGTGAATTTCCAGGTAGAATTAATTTTGCTTGAAGATCATTTACACAAAATACTGCTTTTCTAAAAAAAGAGTTTATAATGGTACACAGTACCAAACTCACATGGCATTTACAAGTGAAACCTAAGTGTCTAAATACCATTTCAATTTCTCTGAGGCTATGCTGCCACCCTGTATCTCAAGGTCATGTTTCTCTCTCTGTCCTGAGATTTGGGTCAAGAGGAAGATTTTGAGAGGTACTTTCTTAAGACAGAGAAATTGCTGCCTTGCAGAAACTGACTGGAAGCAGGGCTTATGTTTTTACAGTAGGGTAGGAGTTGAGCTTGGGTGACGCTGCAGTCACTCCAGATCATCTACATCCAAGCACACTCTTGGGACCATGGAAATGTGCCCATCATTCCACCAGCCCTGGGATGACCATGCTGTGGAATCATCAAGGAATGAAAGATTTCAGATGTTCCAAATCCTCAAAGACAAGCAGGGCTGCACTCCAGAAGCACTGTCTTCAGGGATTCAGGTGGCCTCCTCCTGGGCTGATGCACTCTGGCTGTAATCCTGCTGCAGGGAGGCAGCGTCCCAGGGAAGATCCTTGGGTTGTGATGGCCACTTGGAAAGTCCCCGGTGTTGGAAAATCTGACCAATCTTTTCTGTCCCAAATGGAGATGAGGTGCATCAGGTAGCACCCTACAGCTGAAAACAGAGAACACGGGGGAACGGAGGCTTCATTCCAGCCAGTGACTGCAACAAGGGTGAGCAGTAAGTGGGTCAGAAGACAGCTTGACTCTGCATGCTCCTCCTCACGACCAGGCTCGGGGGAAGGTGCGGAGAGAGGAACAGAAGGTCAGGAAGGTAGGCCAAACTTCTCACAGCAGCTTTCTGTAATGTTGCAGCCCAGAGAGCACTGGCTTCCATTCTCTCTCACCCCTCCTGGGAAGCTGGCGGTGAGAGCCTTACACATGGGTGCTCCCACCCCACAGGGACGGGGCCCTCTCCTGGGAAGGATTGGGGCAGCGAGGTCCTGAGAGGTGACCGGCTCTACCCTCTGATTGTCTTCGATCTCGGAGTTTGTTTTCTTTCTTCAACATACAATATTTGCCTGACCCTCTGACGCCTGAGGAAGCTGTTGTCACGAGAACATGGCTGCCTAAGGAAAAGTGGAAAGAAGGCTTGGGTTTTTCCTCCCAGGACCCAGGACCACCCAGCTCCGTGTCCCAGCACTTGCTCAAGTGAGTGTAGAATCTGCCTGGAGCACAGCCTTCTGCTACTCATGATGTCATGATCTCTGCTGCCCCATGGCCCCTGGCGGGGGCAGGTCCAAAGGCACAAGTGCTGGGCAGCAGCCCCAGGGGTCTGGGTGGCCCGGCGGCCAGGCGCATTCGCAGGAGGGGTTGCTCCACACTGCCTGATGCCAGAAAGCATGGAAAAGGCAGGGAGAGCCAAATTTGGGAGTCTCAGAGCTTTCATCCTTTTTCTGCCACCCAGCCCTGTGGTGATCACACTGGTGGAGAAGCAGAGGCTGAATGTTCCAGGCCGCGGCCCTGGCAGTGAGCAGGGATGATCATGTCTGGTCCTCAGCTTGCTGCGCAGATGACCTTCAGCGAGGATGCACCGTAGGGAAGCGGGCTTCTTCCAACAGTTGATATGTCTGAGCCCAGTAAAGATAGTGTTCCCGGGACCCCAACTGTGGGAGAACTGCCTCCTGCCTCCAGAAGGAGGGAAAGGGTGGGGAGAAAGCCACAGAGCTCAGAGTGACCTGGATTCAGTAACCTGATGGCTTAGTGTGTTCAGCCCACAGTTTTCAAATAGGATTCACTTATCACAAGGACTTAGGACATTGGAATCTTCCCAGATAAGTGCTGGGGAAGGGCCACAGCAGCTGTTCTGGGTTAATGAAGTCAGGAAGGGACACTGTACAAGTGCTTAGAGATTGGAGGTTTGATAGAGGCTAAAGAATTCTATTCCTGAGACCTATAGGACAACAGTAATAAATCAACTTTACAACTGTGTTATAAGATAAAAAAATCACAATGCTTAAAATTATAATTCAAATAGTGATGTAAGTGAAAAGAGGAAACATATGTCTCTGCTTAAATAAAGGCAAGGAAAGGACCTAAAGGAGCAAAATCATAATGAGCAGAAAACCATTTGCCTGCCAGTTCTAGGGGTCAGCCCCCTAGAGAGGGCCGCTGGGACCCAGTGAATGGGCCTGGGGGGCATCTCCATACCAGAGAGAGGAGGGGGAGGTCTATAAGGCAGAACCCCTGAGAGATGTCCATGGCGAGATTTTACAAGGGCAATATATGATATATATAATTGTATAGTTTATATAACATTATATACATGTATATTTAGCTTCAGAAATGGTCTAAAGATTGAATTAAAGGTTATTTAAAATAACAGTATTAAAGAGAGTGATATATGTGAAAAAACAGAGAAAGTCAAAGATGTAATTAAATTAACCTTATAACCATTATCACATTGAACACTTAACCTGGGCTAAGCCCTGTATTAAGGGCTTTATATTAAGATCTCATTTAATTTTAAAACATTATTTGGGGCAGAAATTGTCATTATTTTATAGGTAGAGATATTTTTAAAAGTAGAAAATAACATCAAAGACATTAAAGCAAAGAAATAGAATCGAATTTGAAAAATGTAAATTGAAAATAAGAAACAAGAGATTAATATATTCAAACAAATCAATGATCAATTTAAAATAAAAAAATGAGAACATGGATTAAGTTTGAACCAGATGATATAGAACAGCTATGTACATTTCTCTGCTAATAGAATGAATGAGTACATGAAGGTATGAGTGTATGATTCTCTGATGAAAAGTATTACCATATTTAGTTCAAGTAGAAAAGCTAAAAATACCAGTAATCATGACAGAATTCTAGAAAACTGCCAAAGAATTCATTCAAAACTGTTACGAAAACCTCCTCTTCTAGATGGTATGTAGTTGGTAGTAACTATTTCTTTCCCCTTACTGCATAAACCAGAAAAAGGCAGGTACTTCAAGATAAAGGAGAGTCAGAGAGTGGACTAAACTAGCATTCTCTCTGGAGAACCCCCAGGGGCTGAGATATTGGACATTATCTTTTGGGGGCATTTGACAGCTCTTGGAGGGAAATCATGAAATATTATTAAAAAAATGAAAGAAGAGTGATATGATGAAACATGGAAATGATCAAAATGAAATTCAATTTTATATGAAATAATATAATTCATAAATTCCACTGAAATCCCTGGTAAGGTTTTTAAAATCAAATTTGATAAGCGAATTGCAAACTTCCTGAGGAAGAATAAAAGGCTAAGAATAATAAACAAAACTATTGAAGTAAAAGAGGATGGACAGTGATTGCACAATCAAGGTATCATGCTTTATCATAAAACTGTAATACCAGCTTTGAGTTTTTTTCCTAGGGAGGATGGAGAAATGTAAATATGAATGGAAAGACATGAAATAGAAACATGAATATAAGATACCTAGAAATAACAGAAATGCTGGGAAAACAAGAGAAAAAGTGGTTTTGAGAGAAGGGACTATCCAAGGGCAGGCATATCCCAAACACATTTTAGATAGACCATACTTAAATGTGAAAGCATTATTTAAAATGTTCAGAGAAATGCTTAAAATATTTTTTGACATTGTAATATGGAATGATTTTTATAGAGAAAAAAAACGTGAACCATAAAGGAAAAGATTGCATGAAAATGTAAAACTTCTATATGACATTAAGCCCTTAGTAAAAGTCAAAGCAAAGATTAGAAGAACATAATTTTAATGGCTATCATGAAGGATTAATATTCAGAAAATATATAAGTATTTTTACAACTTAATAAAAGAAAACAAATCTTATTAGGAAAAAATGGCAAAGGGTCTAAACAAAATATCAAGGTAGAACACAAAAGCATTAATAAACATATGAAATGATTTTAAAATTATTAAAAGTAATTAGAGAAAGCAGATCCAAGAATAGGTAATGGTCTGATACAATTATATGCTAGCTAAAATGGACATCAATAAAAAATAAGGATTATTTCTATTACTATTAGATTTTGGATAAATAAGTGTAAACACTTTGAACAATTATTTAGCATCATCCAAGAAAACAAAAAGGAGATGCATTTATCCTATGGCCACACAATTCCACTTTTATGTAAAGATCAAAGATAAAGTGAATCAGACATCTACAAGGATGTGTGCATGTTAATTGCAGCCTTATTTGAAAGAATTTTTAATCTGAAAGTCTGTAATACAGGCTGCTAGAAAAAAATATCTGAAACAAGAAATATTTGTGAGACTCTTGGGGAAATGTGAACAATAAGTGAATGTTATATAGCATTCAGGAAGTTTTATAATTTTGTTAATAGCAACAGTGTTACTGCATCCTTATCTGCTAGAGATTCATAGTGGGGAATTTATGCGTAAAATGATGTGAGGTGCAGACTTTGCATTGAAGGACCCCGGGGGATTCAGTAGTATGGGAAGCTGGATGATATAAATGGAACAAAGCTGACTGAATAATAACTTCTTACTCTGTGAGAATGACCAAAAGTTATATGTGCAATGAATACATATGTAAGTGTCAATATGTGTGTAAGTGCATGTCTGTACATTTCACTATTTAGATTAAGAATGTGTGAGTGTGTGTGTGTGTGTATACAAATACATATACACTTATGCATTTTATATACTGTTTATTTGTGGGGTATCTTCACCAACACTCACAGTACACATATTATCTATCTATTCATCCATCCCAGTGCTTTCCTGAAGAAAAGGTAAAGTTTACTAATGTTGGCAGCATATTAAATTACCAGCATAGATATATTGCTAGTGACAGAGTAAAGTCATGCAATCTTTTCAGGGTATTATTGGACAGTATTTGAGCTTAAAGATCATTATTATCTTTAATTTAGTAGTTCTACTCTATGCATTTGTGATGTGGAATTAATTAGAAGCCATGTCAACTAGTTACACAAAATACTTTCATTATACTACTATTATTAGATTAAAGATACAAAATAATTACTTAGTCTTTATTAGAAAAAGGTTGACATAAATTATGCTGCAATAGACACCAAAGAGTGCCCTTGGTGGCATAAGAGAAGATTTACATGATTTACATAAATGGAAAGACAAATTATGCTCTTGAAGAGAATGAGTCAATAATCTAAATATGTCTGTTTCTTTGAATTATGCTATGTGATTAACAAAATTCCAAACAAATCCAATGGAGTATTCTTAAAACTGACAAGTTATTCTAAAATTATAATGAAAAAAATACATGTATTATCTATGGTGTCAGTCAAGACTAACTTCGCTACAGCAGTGACACTGATTAAAACAACAAGTGTTTATTCTTCACTCGGCTCATTATTGATGGTTGTTATTTTCATGCGAAACTCGTCATGATGAGACATCAGCTTTCCAGAACTCCATGAGCCTCAGGGCACAGAGAAAAGAGCATCTGATGAAGGACACGCTGACTCTCACAGCAAAGCCTGGGGTGGCACGGGTCCCTTCACTCGCATTTCATGGACCAAAGCAAGTTGTTTGGCTACAGAGGAGTTCAGGGAACAGGGGAAATAAAATTCTATCAAGACAGACAGTGCTAATGGGTACATAATTTCAATCCTCAAAAAGACAGAGGAACTAAGCCTCCTAGACAAAAAACATATATATTAATTTATATTATTTAAAGCAAAAATAGTATTCCAGATGTATGTGAATACATACTGTCACCAAACAACACCTATATTTGTATAGGTATAAATATAAATAGAAAATCTAAATCTAAATATTTGTATATATCAAATACATATAAAATATCAAATATATAATGTAGATGGAGTATTATTTGTATCTTCAATATATTGTACAATATTATATGTGATATATTATTTATATACGATATGTTAAAATATGCAATACATAAAATACATTATATAGTGAATATGAAATTATAATTTGACATACAATTTATAATTATAATTACTTAAAATCATATAAATAAATATATAAAATATGTTACAGTTAAGATATGTATTTTATATATTATATATTTTACATTATATTATAATGTATATAATTATAATACATAAAGTATTAAATATATATATAGTATTAAAATACAAATATAGAAATTATCCAATCTGAAGAACAGGGAGAACTAAATTGAAAAAGAATGACCAGGTCTTCAGGGAATTGAGATCTGGCATAGGTGTTACTATTCATCAGAAGGAGATGAGTATAAAATTGGAACAGAAGTAATATTTGAAGGAATAACAGTTGAATCTTTTCAAAATCTGATGAAAAAAATTATTTATGTATGCAAGAATCTCCGTGAGACTCCAAGTAAATATTAAAAGTCATATCTAGGCACATTATATTTGAAATGCCATAAGCCAAAGTTAAAGAAAAGAAAAAAAGTAGCCAGAGTGGGAAAAGCAACGTATGTACAGGCATGTAAGGGTTAAGAACAAATGTCGACTTTCCAGAAAGTAACAAAAAAACATTTTTTTTAAGTGCTGGAAGTTAAAAAATAAAATTTGTCATCCAAAAATATTCTCCAAAAATGAGGAAGAAATCAAATATCTTCAAGTTAACAAAAGCTGAGGCAATCTGCTGCCCCCAGGATGTGCTAATGGCTGCCCTTTGGGCTGAAGGAAATGGGGCCAGTTGGAAACCTGCTTGTAGAGACAGGAATGGTGGGCACTGTAAATGGTAAATGAGTATCAACTAGAAAAGACTATGTTCCTTTTGCTTGTCAATCACTTAAAAGAAAACTGACTTTTTTTTTTATTAAGGTATCATTGATATACACTCTTATGTAGGTTTCACAAGAAAAACAATGTGGTTATTATATTCACCCTTATCAAGTCCCTCCCCCATACCCCATTGCAGTCAGTGTCCATCAGTGTAGTAAGGTGCCACAGAGTCCCTGTTTGTCTTCTCTGAGCTGCACTGTCTTCCCCGTGACCCCACACACACATTGTGCACTGATCATGATACCCCACGATCCCCTTCTCCCTCCCTCCATACCCACCCTTCCACACCCCTCCCCTTTGGTAATAGCTCATCCCTTCTTGGAGTCTGTGAGTCTGCTGCTATTTCATTCCTTCAGTTTTGTTTCATTGTTATAGTCCACAAATGAGGGAAATCATTTGGTACTTGTCTTTCTCTGCCTGGCTTATTTCACTGAGCATAATACCCTCTGGCTCCATCCATGTTGTTGCAAATGGTGGGATTTGTTTCCTTTTATGGCTGAATAGTCTTCCATTGTGTATATGTATCACATCTTCTTTATCCATTCATCTACTGATGGACACTTAGGTTGCTTCCATATCTTGGCTATTGTAAATAGTGCTGCAGTAAACATAGGAATGCATATGCCTTTTTGAATCTGAGAAGTTGTTTTCTTTGGGTAAATTCCTAGGAGTGGAATTCTCAGGTCAAATGGTATTTCTACTTTTAGTTTTTTGAGGAACCTCCATATTGCTTTCCACACGGTTGAATTAGTTTACATTCCCACCAGCAGTGTAGGAGGGTTCCCCTTTCTCCACATCCTCGCCCTCATTTGTTGTTCCTAGTCTTTTCTATGTTGGTCATCTTAACTGGTGTGAGGTGATATCTCATTGTGGTTTTAATTTGCATTTCCCTGATAATTAGAGATGTGGAGCATCTTTTCATGTGCCTGTTGGCCATCTGAATTTCTTCTTTGGAGAAATGTCTGTTCATATCCTCTGCCCATTTTTGAATAGGGTTATTTGCTTTTTGGGTGTTGAGGTGTGTGAGTTCTTTATATATTTTGGATGTTAACCCCTTGTCATATATGTCACTTACAAATATATTCTCCCATACTGTAGGATGCCTTTTTGTTCTGCTGATGTTGTCCATTGCTCTACAGAAGCTTTTTAGCTTGATGCAGTCCCATTTGTTCATTTTTTATTTTGTTACCCTTGCATGAGGAGATGCGTTCAGGAAAAAGTTGCTCATGTTTATATTCAAAAGATTTTTGCCTATGTTTTCTTCTAAGAGTTTTATGGGTTCATGACTTGCGAAATTCAGGTCTTTGATCCATTTTGAGTTTACTTTTGTGTATGGGGTTAGACAATAATCCAGTTTCATTCTCTTGCATGTAGCTGTTCAGTTTTGCCAACATCAGTTGTTGAAGAGTCTGTCATTTCCACATTGCATATCCATGGCTCCAAGAAAACTGACTTTTAAAAGCACAAATAACTGTAAGATAGGTTTTTAGATGTTTTGGGTTAAATTGCATTATTTCCAGAATCTCTTGCCTGGCCTTAGTGCATCTCCATATCAATAGGTGTTTCAAAGGGGTGGAGAAAAGTAGTCCATCTCCATATCACTAGGTAATTACAAGGGTGTGCGAGGACATATCTGGACTGGAGAGGCTGGCCTCTTCTGCAGCTGGGTCAGGAGAGACACAAGAGAGCAGAAGTGGACTGCTTGTAAGAAGTAAATGGGTTTCTCCCACTTTATTTCTCCCTTTGTCTAATTTCGGTTTCAAAGGTATTTTGCCCTGGGATTTCCTCTGGGAGTTGCAGATATATCTAGAGATAAAAGTATAACAAAAACAGCAACAATGAACAGTTCTAACAGGTGGGTACTTTATCAGCCTTACTTTACAGAGAAAAAAAGAGACCAGCATGGATTAAACGGCTTACATAAAATCCCAAGTGGAGTAGAGTCCACTCTGTGACCCTACAGTCTGTCTTACTTTTCTATGTTATTAATGACTTATAGCAACTGTGTCATTAAATCCTCACATTATGTTCATATGGTGAACCTAGAACTGTCACAGTATTGAATGTCACTGAAGGTATTTCATGTAAATTCGGCTATATTTTATACAGCATTACTTATGGAAAGGAAAGAAATTTTTGTTGTTTCATGAAATGTTTTCAATCCTTTAGAACCCTTCAAAATTTGCTATGATTTCACTATAATATCTATTACAACTTGAATTTCATTCCATGAAACCACTGAAGCAAAGCAAATTCTATAAGCCATGGAAGCCTTTGATGTGAAATATTTATCCATTTTTGTAAATCATAGGCAGTGACTTCTCACAATAATAACTCACTTGGACCAAAGGAACAGTAAAGGGAACATTTGCTCTCTTATACATATATAATCAGTGGTTTTATGGCAGTTGGTGATGGATTTGTATTACAATAAATACAGAAAATGACCCCTCAATTTTATAGTATCTACCTCCAAAGAAGAGCTTAAAGGCATTACATAAATCCAAAGTCTTTAGACCATTTTTTCCTCTTTTTTAATATATACTTTGGGAAATAGATCCTTTTTATGTAGGAACAATTGGGAAGACTCTTCTATGCCTCATGCCCTTTCCCCTGGTATTAGGAGACATTCACCATGTCTCCTGGGCTCTGCTGGGCTGTGGCAGGTACTCAGACTTTCTCTGTTTTTGATGACCTGGGCAGTTTTGAGCAGTGCTGGCCCATTGCACTGTCCGAGTCACCTCCACTGGGATGTGTCTGATGTTTTTCTCATGATGACACTGGGGTTTTGTGTTTTGGCAGGAAGACCACAGCGAGAAAGTGCTGTTGTCATGGCATCACACCAAAAGTTGTACAGTCAACAAGAGTAATCACGGTGGCTGTTGACCTTGATCACCTGGCTGAGGTAATGTTTGTCAGGTGTCTCCAAGGTGATGATGATCCTCTTTTTTAAAGCTTCAGTATATATACACATTTTAGATTGCAAAGGTAAATCATCTTTACTTTTTTTTCTTCTAAATTTATCTTTCATGTATCAAAATACCTCTACAATGGCTCCTTAATGAAACCCAGACTTGAAGCTGGGTTTCTTGATTGCTTGAGGTGCTTAAAAATATTTTTGTTATTTTTTTCGTTATTGCTCATGTTTAACCTTTAATTAGGCTTAATTTATTTGGATAACTAATTGTTCAAAGTAGTGTCCTACTGAGTAAAACATGGTGTTTGATTTAGAGCCTGAACATGGAAGGCTTTGCTATGTCATCACTCTACATAACTGAATCTTGTTAGTAGCTGTTTGTTAAAGAACATGCCTTTATCTGGAGTCTTTGGTTATAACAGTTCATTTCATGTAATGACTAAAAGCTTAAGTTCACAGGCTATTTAGAAAGGAAATTCGAATCCACAAGTGGAATCGCATAGAAGAACCTGCTCATTTTATAATATTTTATACATTTTGTAATGAAGATTTCAACTCCCATGCCTAACATTAGTCATGGGCATTAGAAAAATGATTAAATAAACATGGTTTGGAGTTGAAACTATGACCATGAGTGATTCTCAACACTTCTGTAAATCTATTGATGACTACTGTGAACCACTTGCCTATGGCATGAGCTATGCTCTTTCCTAAATATCAGTAAGAAAGAGAAAATCAAAACTTAGTCACCTTCAGTCATTTGCCTTTTTAAGGAGCATTAATTTTTTAAAATAAATGTTTCATTTTAAAAATGTTTCAGATTTCAAAAAGTTGCCAGGCTGGTTTGAAGAGTCCCCAGGTTCTCTAGACTTTTTCTCTATTGCTAACATCTTACATTCTGTGGTAGTTTTGCCACAATTAGTGAGCCACCTCTTCCTATTGTGGAGAGACAACCTTCCTTCCTGAACTCCAGACACAGTCCTGCCTTTGCTCAGTAAGATTACACCAGTCAGGAGATTTGTCATGTGAATAGCCGGCTACTTTGTTACCTCAGTACATAATTGTAGTTGAGAAGAATCATACGATCTTGGGGACATAAAACTTCAGAAATCATCCAGTCTAATTCCCACTCAAAATCATACACCAAACATATTAATATATTAAAAGTTAAAGGTCCTTTTTCTCCATATACATTCAGCTTGCTAGCCCTGTACTATGATTTCGAGCATCATGGAATAGACCACATTGCCGTTCAGCCACAGATCTTTTTAAATATATGATGTAGGCTACGGATTCTTGAATCTCTGCTATGGGTGGACAGTCTTCTGTTGTAACTGACCCACTCTGATGAGGCTTCCAGACGCGTCCTGGTGTCCTGCCCATCCCCTGGAGGTGTAGTTGTTGGTGATCCTCTTTTTATAAGGCAGAATTGTTCTTAGGCACGTTATCATTTCACCTCTGTTTTTCTTCCCACTAACAACCTACACTTCTGCTTAGCAGAAATCGCACAGACCCCAATAGGGAATCTTTTTTGGTACTTTTATTGGTTTTATTAGATGTGATCAGGTTTAGAGCTAAGACACTGTGACAAGCAGCTTCAGAATCTCTCTCACAAGTGGTATATTGAAGCCCTGATAATTAATCCCGTTTTAAAAACCAGAGTGCCTTGCTTACAGAAACGATGAATCCTATATCTACTCTACTAAATGTGCATCAAAGAGGAAGCAGAAAAATGAGTTGTGGAGAATCATAAAGACCAATCAAATGAGAACAACGAAGGCTATTTACGAGAGCTGCTAGAGCAAGGCAGCTGGCCCCTGTCACTTGTTTTTGCTCAGGCAGAGGAGTGGGGAAGGTTTACAGGGCAATAGGAAGGCTTGGTGGGCCATGGTTGGAGGCTGTCAGTGTGGGGAAGAAGAAGGTGGGTAACTCGAAGCAGCAGAATCCTATGTGATGGGTTATGGGAGCACATTTTGCCCTAAGTTGTAAGCAGGGCAAAATTAGAGAAGATCACAGTTAATCACCAAACCCTATCTCTTTTTGGCCAATCATTATAGGGGTTGTTGGTTCGCTTCTGGGATCAGTCAGATGAGCCAGTGGTCTGCTCTCCTACAAGTCTGATGTAGAGAGAGCAGGTGGCTTCCTGGACTGGGTATGTGGATAGTGTGTCGGCTTCCTGGGCTGGTAACGTGGATAGTGGGTCCACTTTCTGGACTGGGAATGTGTATAATGTGTCAGCTTCCTGGGGCTGGGAACGTGGACAGTGGGTCGGCTTCCTGGTCTGGGAACATGGATAGTGGGTCGGCTTTTTGGGGTTGGGAATATGCATAGTGGGTCAGTTTCCTGGGGCTGGGAGCATGGACAGTGGGTCAGCTTCCTGGGGCTGGGAGCGTGGACAGTGGGTCGTCTTCCTGGGGCTGGGAGCGTGGATAGTGGGTCGGCTTCCTGGTCTGGGAATGCAGATAGAGGGTCAGCTTCCTGGGCTGGCAGCTGCAGGTTGTGGGGGTAGAATTCTAATTTTATATATGGTCTGGATTGTCCACTGTATATTCAGTCTCTCACATAATTGGTTTCTACAAATGTTCTTCTATCCCTTCCTTTAAATTATGCTTGAGCTGTGCATCATGGAGGTTTGTCTGGCTCTCTAGTGACACCCCAGGGGCTGGGGTAATGCATATGACATCACTCACAATCTGTGATTCTTCAAGGTTTGCATCACGCTGCAGCGTTTCATAAAACATGTGAGTTACAGCTTAGATTGCAGTTGCTTTTAAATTAAATTAAGTATTGGGTTTGGTGGTATATAGGTAAATCTATGAAATATCAAATTTAAGAGTATTTTTGCTCTGGGAAAGATTCAGTGGATTGCAGAAAAGAAACACATAATGAAATCAGTTTTAAAATAAGTCTGCTTTTGGCAGAGTACACATTTATTTCCTGTATGATAAATCAAATTAGCGAAAGCATGAATGTCAGTCCCCCAGAACTGGTGATATTACAGGGCTTGTAGGACTGAGCATCAAACAAGCTTAAGAAAGTCCATCAGAAGATGCATAGAAATGAATTGTAGGAAGAGGTAAACACACAGGAAAGAATAAATCTTTACTTAAAAATCATATTTCTGTGTTTTTAATGAGAAATGATTGTGGGGGTTCTTCTTCCCCAGCTGGCACTGATATATGTAGGTTGCAGACTATGGTTCAAGTCACAGTCATTATTTATTTATTTTCTTTTCCTGCAGTTGAATCTGAACTCCTCAGAGGCAGAAACCAATTTTGTTGTTGTTTTTACTGTCATCTATCCCTGTCTACATACCTCTAATCTCTTCTCTGTAGAAAAAAAGGAGAATATCTCATTCATGAAAGGTTCTAGAAAATGTTTGTTAAACGAGTGGGTGCATGCAGAAATGAAAAGGTAGATGACTTCACTGCCTTTCTCTGGTTTGTTCAATGTGTTAATAAAACATTTTACATTCCATAGCTATTTTACCCTTGACATACCTTGTTTAGGATAGATTATGTACTTAATACTTTTGATGTCCTTCTAATATTAAATTTGAGGAATGATATTAGTTGAAATACAATATCCAAACTGAAAAACTAGTGTATATTTCCCATTAGGACTCACTGGGAATCTTTGGCCCTAAGTAATTTATCAGTGAGGATCTAAACAAGAAAAGGGAAAACATTTCATGAGTTTAAAGCAGAGAATTGAAACCGCATTGCTTATACATGTGATGGAAACACCACGGATCTGAATGAATTGGTGAAGCTACCCAGAGATGAGCCACACAGGAGGCTATTACCCTACAGGCTGGAAGCTCAAAGGCAGAAGGCAGGTCCTAGTCCAGTGCCGGATCACCCATAGGCCGGAACATGCACAGAATTCTGTCTGGACCTAGAGGAGACTCAGCCACTGCCAAAGATTCCACCAACACTAGAAGGAGGGGAAGAAGTGCTCTGGGTTCTCCCTTCCCTTCATACCCCCATGTCCTGCCGGAACCTTCTGTTGGTGGATCCTGCCAGAACAAAGTTGTCATGGGAGAAGAGGAAGTACACTTGCAGAGCTGGACCCTGTGATGAAGAGTAGGGTGGGGAAGGGGTGAAGAAGGGATGAGGACCAATAACCTATCAGCAGTCCATGGTGAGGGAGAGGAGGCATTCATAACAAATATCCCCCCTGACTCTGCTGGCTGATGGTGATCAACTTATTAACTCAGATGAGGCAATCCTCTGCCAGAGGAGTGTTAGGATCCAGGCTTCCGAGGCTTCCCCAGAGAACAAACTACACAGGCATAGAGATGTAAATTCAAGCAAAGTCTTTATTCAGCTAGCTAGCTGAGGTCCAAGTCAGCCCGATGCAGCGGGTCTCAACAAGGACCTCGAGCACTCAGAGCCAAGGGTTTATATAGCAATTTCAAAGCACTTAACTCATAGCAATTTTCTATAACTATACATTATTCTTGCAAGACATATATCCTGGGGTTAAGCAAGGGCAGGGTAAGACTACTCCTCAATGGTTAGGGAGGTTCTGCACGATAAGCTTGGTATGTAAGATTTACTGACCAAGGTTAGCTGACCAAGGGTCACAGCTGCCCACCACCCGGTGCTCATGATAAACTTGTTTTTCAAGGCCTTACCCAGGCCCAGGGTTTTTTTTTTTTTTTTTGCTTAGATTCTACATTTCCCCACTTTCCTTTGACCATTCCAATCATGGAATGTTTGTTTCTTCCTGCTGTGTGAGTGAATGATACTGCGGTCTCAGCATTAGCACCTGAACAGCACTCACTCTTTCCCTAACAAAGGCTATTAGCCGGTTTAAGATACAGGGACCTAAAGTGAGAAGCAGTATAAGAATAAGCAAGGGCCCTGCCAGGGTGGATATCAGGGTTGTAAACCATGGGGATTTAGTAAACTAGGATTCAAATAGCCCTTGGCTGGCCTCTCACTCTCTCTCTTCCTTTGATCTGGTCTCTCTCTAAGTTTAGACATTGAATCTCTTACTATTCCGGAATGGTCTGCTGTTAAGGTTTAGCTAAGTTTTGTTAGTTCTTTTTCCTGACTCTTAATGCTCTCTGCACTCCTTTACATTTCCCCCCTTTTCTTGATTAGACTGTGGAATCTTCCACAGCGGCATCTGGGTCCTGATACCTTTGACGAAGGACTAAGAGTTGGACAGTGTCAATTCTTTCCTGCACAAACTTAACAAGCCTGTTAATTATGCACGGGCCAATCGTAAACAGCAACAGCAGGATGACGAGCGGCCCCGCAACGGCCGAGAGAAGGGTAGCAAACCAAGGCTTGTATTTGAACCAAGACTCAAACCAGCCTTCGCTACTTTCATATTCTTTACGCCTCTTCTCTAAATCTTTTTTCAGTTTGGCCAAGGAATCTCTGACTGCACCTGTTTTGTCTACATAGAAACAGCACTCTTCTCTTAAGGCTGCGCATAACCCACCTTCCTTTAAGAACAAGAGGTCCAGGCCTCTTCGGTTCTGTAGGATCACCTCGGACAAGGAGGTGAGGGATTGCTCTAGGTCTGATATTGTCTGTTGGAGTTGTTCTAGGTCTCTGTCGATTGCCAGCCTCAGGGCTGTGAGCCCCTTTTCTCGAGTTACAAGGGCTGCAACCCCCGTGCTTGCCCCTGCCATCCCTAGGGTGAAGAGGGTTCCAATGGTCAGGGCGGTAACAACCTCCCTCTTGCTCCAGTGGGGGCTCAGCCTTTCTTCCCAATAAGAAAGGAGAGATTCATGAGAATGATACATTAGGCGAGGTAGAAGGGCCACCAGCACACAAAAGTCACTGTTAGCATTGAACACAGAGGTGGATAGGGCCGGAGTGAGGCCTGTCTTTGAGCAGAGCCACCAGCCCGAGGAGGGTATAATCCACTTTCCCTGCTCCCACGTAGTGTTATTATAGGAGGAGCATAACTGGCTCTGGGTCGTCGGGACTGTGCCTACACACGTACCAACGACTGAGACTTGAGCGATTGTAAGTCCCCACGGTCTCCCATCCCAGTAAGTGGGATGGGAGTTGTTGATAGTGTAGGAGCCATTTATCCCGATTGCCTCATAGAAGGGGGGTGAACCTGGGTAGCATAGCCAACAGGGATCGGTGAGGGAGGAAGTGGTGTGGTTAAGAGTCTCTACAACTGCCTGTACCATTTCCCACATGGGATTATCTAACCCGGAGGAGGTGTGCTGGGCCCACAACCCAGAGGTCGATGGACTCGGTCCTCTCGTGGGCTCTGGAGCAAGCGTTCTGGTCAGCATTTTTTCATCCTTTTTACTCAGGCCCTTGTCTTGGATTGAAGGTTTCTGAGGATTTATGACCGGGTTGGGACCTAAGGCTTTCTTGACTATTGGCTCAACTTTTAATTTGACTCGGATAAGGGTTCCAAAGGGAGGGGTCTGATAAAGATATAGGCCCCAGGTTAACCCTGTCTGCCATTGGGTGTTTTTTTTTCCTTGTTCTGTGAACTGGAGCTTGAGCAGATTACAGTCTGGGCTGTACCTAGTTTGGGTGCACGGTTTAACAAATGAGAGAGTGATGAGCTGAGGAGTTACTTGCCACTTCCACTCTCCGTCATTGGTGGTAACACAACTCCAGCGTGCACAGTATCGGGCCTCAGCCCCTCCACACTGCTGCTTCGCTGGCCCTGTTCGAAACCCTGGGCACGCATAAAACCCATTTCGACTCACAGAGACTCTGCGCTGCTTTTCTCGCCAGTCTCCTCCTCCCATTCCAACAGGACAGAACTGAGGGGTGCAGGGAAGAGGGAGGCCTGAATGCTGACTCTTGCCTTTTCCGCCTCTCTTTTCTAAGTCCGCTACTCTATCTAGGTTAAAGTACAGGTTAGGGAACCACGTGCCTAAGGGGAGTCGTGTGGGAAGTGCGGTTGTATATTTCATGAGTTTCCCAGTTCTCTATTTCCCAGGTGAGCTGATAGGGGACATGGGGGTTAGGGTTCTGGTGGGTTGGAGGTAGCAGGAGCATCAGAATCACCAATAGCATGGTTCTTTTTATACAAGCGAAGCTTGAGGGGGTTATTAGTCTGAGTTACCCACCAATCCGGGCCCGGCGGGGGTCGCTGTTCTGTGTCGTCTCATGTAAACAGGGTCTCTCACCCAGAACTGATGAGGTACCGAAAGGTCCTCTGGCCGATAGGCTTCCTGGATGGACAACTTCTAGGAGCCGGTCCCATTGCCTCGATGAGATGTGGCTCCTTTCATCTTCGGCTTAGGTGTAGTTTTAAGGGATTGGCAGGATGCTGCTGCACCTTCCACTTTTCCTTACAGGCCCCTGGGTCTTTATGAGGCAGGACCTTCCGAACGTGGGTGTGGTGTACCCAGGGAGCGATACCATCAACCTTGAGAGCAGTGGGGGTGGTAAACAATACAACATAAGGTCCTTTCCACCTGGGCTCGAGAGTCTTCACTTGATGTCTTTTGACCCATACTATATCCCCTGGGACTATGCCATGTTCCGGGCTCGGAATTTTCCCGCCCTCATAATATGCTCTGATCAGGGGCCAGATTTCTTGCTGCACTTTAGCAAGAACTTGCAACACATTCAGATAGTCAGGGGCCAGGTCCTCTGCATCGGGAAGCTGCACTCGTCGAGTTATAGGTGGAGGGGCCCCATACATTATCTCAAATGGAGTTAAACCATGTACATAGGGGGAGTTCCGAGCACGGAAGATGGCTAAGGGAAGGAGAGTCACCCAGTCCCCACCAGTCTCCAATACCAATTTAGAAAGGGTCTCTTTCAAGGTCCAATTCATTCTCTCTACCTGCCCAGAGCTTTGTGGGTTATAAGCACAATGTAACTTCCAATCTACTCCCAAAGCTAGGGCTAGTCCTTGCAGGACTTTGCTAACGAAAGCCAGGCCATTATCGGAACCTATTGCTTCAGGGACCCCATATCTGGGGATGATTTCTTCAATTAATCTTTTTGCTACTACCTGGCTAGTCTCATGCTTGGTTGGAAAGGCCTCCACCCACCCAGAGAAAGTATCTACCATAACTAGCAAATACCTGTATCCATACTTCCCTGGTTTTATTTTGGTGAAGTCTATTTCCCAATTCCTCCCTGGAGCCCTCCCCCTTTCCCGAGTACCTGCTGGGTGCAGCCCTCTTGGGGCTGGTCTTAGCATTGCACAGCTACTGCATTCTTTCATGATCTGGCGAGTCACCTCATTCTGGTGGGGAAACACCAACTGCGCAGACTGGAAAAGGCTGAGCAGTTTTTTTCCACCTAGATGGGTGGACTTATGCAGATTAGCAAGCAGGTACTGTCCTAATGCTTCTGGCAAGATCAATCTACCCTCCTGGTCCCTACCCCAATGTCCCTCTCCAAACACTTCCCCCGGGACTTGTTTCCTAATCCACTCAAGATCTTGAGGGGAATACTCAGGTTTGGGCGGCAGTGCGGGCAGTTCAGGTATGGGTATTTCGAGGGCCGCAAGCACAAGAGAGTCTGAGAGGGCTGCCCTTTTAGCTTCTGCATCTGCATGGCTGTTGCCGATGGCCTCGGGTGTCTTCTTTGATTGGTGGCCCGGTACATGTATAACTGCTACCGCTTTAGGTTTTTCAACAGCAGCTAATAGTCTTTGGACTTCTTGCAGATTCCTCAGTCCCTTCCCTTCCGCGGAACAGAATCCTCTTTCTTGGTAGATGGCACCATGGACATGGACAGTGCCAAAGGCGTATCTGCTATCTGTGTAAATGTTGGCCCGCTTTCCTTCTGCTCTTTCCAGGGCCTCAGCGAGAGCAATAAGTTCCGCCTTCTGTGCTGAGGTGCCAGGGGGCAGAGCTGTGCTCCAGACAACTTCCCCATCGTGGGTTACTACTGCTGCCCCTGCTCTCCTGACCCCCTCCTGCACAAAGCTGCTCCCATCCGTATACCAATTTAGCTCACAGTTCAGTAACGGTGTGTCTTTCAGGTCTGCTCGCACCTGGATAATTTCGGAAAGGATATCTCTACAGTCATGGATGGGGGTCGTCAGATCTGGGTCCGGCAGAAGGGTGGCAGGATTTAGGGTTACCGGGTCAGAGAAGGCGATTCGGGGAGAATCTAGTAGGAGCCCTTGATAGTGGGTGAGTCTTGCATTCGTCATCCATTTTCCTGGAGGATGCTTCAGGATCCCCTCCACGGTATGTGGGGCTGTTATTCTCAGATTTTGGCCAAAAGTCAGCTTGTCTGCCTCTTTTACCAGTAGAGCGATGGCTGCTAGGATACGCAGACAAGGTGGCCACCCGGAGGCCACTGGGTCTAGCCGCTTAGACAAATAAGCCACAGATCTCTTCCACGGGCCCAGCTGCTGAGCCAGAACTCCTTTAGCCACTCCCTTCTTTTCATCTACAAACAGGGTAAAGGGTTTTTCTGGGTCTGGCAGAGATAGGGCGGGGGCCCGGAGGAGAGCTTCTTTTAGTCTGTCAAACGCCTCTTGTTGTTCCTGCATCCATTGCCAGCCCGGCCCTTCTTTGGTTGCTTCATATAGTGGTCGGGCTATTTCTGCGTACCCTGGAATCCAGAGCCTGCAAAACCCGGCTGAGCCAAGAAATTCTCTCACTCCCCGGGGTGAGGAAGGGATGGGGATAGCCAGGACAGTTTGCTTCATGGCCTGTGTTAGCCATCTGGCCCCATTAGATATTGTGTACCCCAAGTAGACTACTGACCTCTGACAGATGTGGGCTTTCTTGGCGCTGGCTCGATATCCCAGTTCACCTAGTTCAGCCAGCAAGTTCCCCGTGGCTTCTTCGCACTCTTCACGGGTTTCTGTGGCCAGCAACAGGTCATCTACATACTGCAGCAACGTCACGTGGGGGTGGCTCCTGCGAAAGGGCTCCAAGTCCTGGCTTAGGGCTTCATTGAATAAGGTGGGAGAGTTCTTGAAGCCCTGAGTCAGTCTAGTCCAAGTAAGCTGCCCTTTTCTTCCTCCCCCTGGCTCTTGCCACTCAAAGGCAAACAAAGGCTGACTAACTTCAGAGAGTGGAATACTAAAGAAGGCATCTTTCAGGTCCAGAGTAGTATACCACACATGCGTGGGTGGCAGGTGGCTGAGTAAGGTGTAAGGGTTGGGCACTGTAGAGTGGATGTCTTCTACCCTCTCATTGACTTTCCGCAAGTCTTGCACTGGCCTATAATCTTTACTGCCAGGCTTCCTCACTGGAAGCAGAGGCGTATTCCATGCAGATTGGCAGGTCTTAAGGATTCCTGTCTCTAACAGTCTATGGATATGGGGTGCTATCCCTTTCCTAGCCTCTTCTGGCATTGGATATTGCCGGACCCGGATGGGTAGAGCTGCGGCTTTGAGTTGAACAACAACCGGGGATAGGTGTTTAGCGAGACCAATTCCTCCGGTCTCGGCCCATGTGGAAGGGAACTTCTGTACCCAAGAGTCTATCTCTCCCTGGCCCCCCTTTTCTTGATCCGCCTGAAACAGACGATGTTCATCGGCCAGGGAAAGAGTTAACACATGCGCCGGTTGTAGGGGCTGCCCTTCTTTGTCCATGATTTTTATCCCTTTGGGTTCAAAATGAATGCGAGCCCCGACCTTGGTTAATAAGTCTCTGCCCAGCAACGGTGTGGGGCTTTCGGGTACGACCAGGAATGAGTGAGAGACCTGATGCCTTCCTAGGTCCACTTTTCTGTTAGTAGTCCAGGCACATTTCCTGGACCCTGTTGCTCCCTGGACTATACTTGTGCGTCCTGGGTTTAGGGGGCCGTGGGCCTGGTTGAGAACTGAATACTGTGCCCCAGTATCTACCATAAACCCAATGGGAGTCCCCTCCACGCACAGGGTTACCCAGGACTCGGGGAGGGGTGCCGAGCCCCGTCCCCGTCAATCCTCCTCTCCTAGGTGCAGGGTCTTAACAGGGTTCCCTCTCCCTTGTTCCCTCCTTTGGGGGCACTCCCTCTTCCAATGTCCATATTTCTTACACAGGGCGCACTGATCTTGTCCTAGTCGGGATTGACAGGGTCCTGTTCCTTGAGGCGGCCTAGGGCCCTCCTTCACCCCAGCCAGGAATATCCTGGCCATCTCTTCCCTCTGCTTCTTGTTCTCCCTTTTCTGAAATTCTCTGTCTTCTTTCCTATTTTTCTCCTGCATTACCCATTTCTCTTTCCTCAGCCTTTCTTCTCTATCTTCCGGAGTTTCTCTAGCATTGAAGACCTTCTCTGCCTGCTGCAGCAGCTCTCTAATAGAGATCTCCCCTAGGTCCTCCCGCTTGTGGAGTTTTCTCCGGATATCGGGGGCTGCCTGGTTGATGAATGAGAGGACTACAGCTGACCTATGTTCCTCTGCTTCCGGGTTTATGGGGGTATACTGCTGGTAAGCATCAAACAGCCTTTCCAGATACGCGGCTGGGCTTTCCATTTCCCCCTGAACAATAGTTTTTACCTTAGCCAAGTTAGTGGGCCGTCTGGCGGCCGCCTGGAGACTGGTCATCAGAGTCTGGCGGTAGACCCGGAGACGCTCCCTACCTTCTGCAGTTCCGAAGTCCCAATCTGGGCGCGTAAGTGGGAACGCCTCGTCGATGATGGGCTGGAGGGTAGTGGGTCTTCCATTTTCTCCGAGGACATTTTTCCTGGCTTCATTGAGGATACGCTCTCGTTCTTCCATTGTGAAGAGAGTGCGGAGTAATTGCTGGCAGTCGTCCCAAGTGGGACGATGGGTAAACATAATGGACTCCACTAAACCTATAAGACACTTGGGGTCCTCTGAGAAGGGAGGATTCTGAGTCCTCCAATTATAAAGGTCACTAGATGAAAAGGGCCAATATTGATATTGCTGAGCAATGCCGGTACCGATGGCACGCACAGGCAGAACTGGCACTGCTCTTTCTGAGGTGGAGGAGGGAGCTTCCCCTTCTTGTTCCCTGGCCCCTCGAGACCTTAGCTGCATTCCTCCAGTTCTACCTGGTGCCCAGCGTGGGGCCAGGGCGGGGGAGTGTGAGGAAGCTCTTTCCGGCCTCCCGCCTCCCTCTGCTGACGAATCTGGGGAGGCTGCAGCCGTCTGGTTCCTGCTGGGTTCCCTAGCCGCATTTTCTATCCCCCCGGCAGCTTCACCCCCTCTCCTCTGCATACGGGGGTGGTTGCTCAATCGGCGGGAGGGGGTAAAGAGGAGAACTGTTGGGGAGGACAGGCGGTGCACTTGGGCGCACAGGATTTCTGGCCCTGCGATCAGAGGGCTTTGATTTTTCCTGGGCAACTAGGACGGACGTCTTTTGTGGGTCAGTATGAGGTTTCTCCACTAAAAAGGGCTCTAACCAGGAAGGGGGATTCTCGGCCAAATTTTCCCAGACAAGAATATAGGGAAGTTGGTCAGGGTGGCCCTCAGGACCTGGCCAGGAGATAATGGCTTTGATCTTGCCAATAAGGTCCAAAGAAAGAGACCCCTGGGCCGGCCAGCCTACTCCGAAGGAAGGCCACTCGACTGAGCAAAAGGTGTCGAGCTTACCCTTCTTGATGCCAAGGCTCATACTTAAGGCCTGTTCCTTGACCTTGGGGAAATGGGAGAGGATCAGACTCTTAGGAGTAGCCTGAGTCTGACCCATGGTGAGAAAGAAGAAGGAAAAAGAATATGAGGGAGACAAAGGCGAAGGATGAAGATGCCACTTCAAACAAAATGACTGTTGTATGTGCTTATAAACGAGTGCCTGTCGTTGCACAGTTTTTCTTCTGCGGGGGACGCGAATTTATCTGGGATTCGCGGCTGTGACCCCCTTATCCTGTCACGGGAGTCTTCTAGAGGCGGGCGCCCTAATGGCTCTTAATTGCCTGACCCGTGCCCACAGGGAATGATGTAGTGGCAGAAAGGAGGAACAGACAAACAAAATGACTGTTGTATGTGCTTGTGAACGAGTGCCTGTCGTTGCACAGTTTTTCTTCCGCGGGGGACGCGAATTTATCTGGGATTCGCGGCTGTGACCCCCTTATCCTGTCACGGGAGTCTTCTAGCGGTGGGCGCCCTAATGGCTCTTAATTGCCCGACCCGTGCCCGCGGGGAAAGATGTAGTGGCAGAAAGGAGGAACGGAGAGAGCAGGAGAACCTTGGAACAAGGAAAACAAGGAAACTTAAAATGAGAAGTGCAAAAAGAAATATAAACCAAAACCAAAACACAGTAAAACAATCAATGATAACACCAAACATACACACCACATCTGATCGCACTCGTTCGGACCGGTCCTTCTCTCACTCTGGTGTGCACCACACTCACCACTTTCAGGGTCCTCAAAAACTCTCATAATTCTCCTGAAGGGCGTCCACTCGGACTGCCGCAGGGTGACGAGCTCGATCTTTTCCTCCTCGGGTGCCAGTTTTCTGCCGATCGGATTTGCCTTCCTAAGGCCGAGTCACTCGGACCCTAGGGCCAGGATTGGTTACCTGGACTTTTACCCAGGGTCACTAACCTGGGGGCCGGGACTACCAGCCCGGACTTCCTCACTTGGGACCACTAACCCAAGACCATACACGGGATAGCGACTCCCGCTTTATAATGGATTTATGCAGACACGAGGGGGTGACCCTCGAATTACACTGCCCCGTCCAGACAATTAGACCTTGCCTCCAGCTGTCCTTTGTTCTCAGGGAAGCCGCTCGAATCCCGGACGAGCCCCCAAATGTTAGGGCCCAGGCTTCCGAGGCTTCCCCAGAGAACAAACTACACAGGCATAGAGATGTAAATTCAAGCAAAGTCTTTATTCAGCTAGCTAGCTGAGGTCCAAGTCAGCCCGATGCAGCGGGTCTCAACAAGGACCTCGAGCACTCAGAGCCAAGGGTTTATATAGCAATTTCAAAGCACTTAACTCATAGCAATTTTCTATAACTATACATTATTCTTGCAAGACATATATCCTGGGGTTAAGCAAGGGCAGGGTAAGACTACTCCTCAATGGTTAGGGAGGTTCTGCACGATAAGCTTGGTATGTAAGATTTACTGACCAAGGTTAGCTGACCAAGGGTCACAGCTGCCCACCACCCGGTGCTCATGATTAACTTGTTTTTCAAGGCCTTACCCAGGCCCAGGGTTTTTTTTTTTTTTTTGCTTAGATTCTACATTTCCCCACTTTCCTTTGACCATTCCAATCATGGAATGTTTGTTTCTTCCTGCTGTGTGAGTGAATGATACTGCGGTCTCAGCATTAGCACCTGAACAGCACTCACTCTTTCCCTAACAAAGGCTATTAGCCGGTTTAAGATACAGGGACCTAAAGTGAGAAGCAGTATAAGAATAAGCAAGGGCCCTGCCAGGGTGGATATCAGGGTTGTAAACCATGGGGATTTAGTAAACTAGGATTCAAATAGCCCTTGGCTGGCCTCTCGCTCTCTCTCTTCCTTTGATCTAGTCTCTCTCTAAGTTTAGACATTGAATCTCTTACTATTCCGGAATGGTCTGCTGTTAAGGTTTAGCTAAGTTTTATTAGTTCTTTTTCCTGACTCTTAATGCTCTCTGCACTCCTTTACAGGAGTTTCCCTGACCTCCAAATATTCAGAAATGTATGATTCCAGCACTCTTTCCAATGACTGTGGAAGTCTGAAAACATTCCCCCTCTCTTTGTTGTCAATATACCACCTCTATGAATTTGGTTGTATTTTGTCTGTTGTAAGATGGTCCTTGCATCATTGCCCTGCTACAAATGCAGACCAAAGAAATAGTCCTTTCTGCTTTACTCCCCCATCTAAGATGACTGCTAAATTTGGTGTAACTCTGGGGGGAAATCCTGAGGCAAAATACCTTTGAAACCGAAATCAAAGGGAGAAATAAAGTTTAAGAAACCTGTTTCTTACAAGCAGTCGTCCGGGTCTCTCTCTTGACCAGGCTGCAGCAGAAGAGAGAGCATCACCCAACCTCTGCAGTCCAGGTAAGCCCTGCATGCCCTTGTAATTACCTATTGATATGTAGATGTGTTGGGGGAAGTTCAGTTTGGAGACACAGGGAAGTCAGACTACAGGGTGAGGAAGGAATTCATTAAAACAAGAGTGTTAGGAAATGACAGAATAGAATAATAAAGGAAGTTCATTGAACTGCTTCTCAGCGTGGGGCACAACCCCTCCTTAAGCCAGTGTCACCTGGCATCCAGTGTCTGCTTGGATATGCACGGCATGGGGGCATGGGAACTGAGTCCCTATCACCCCAGGCTTTGGGGGAGCTGCAGAGCACTGGATGGAGTGAGATTATGTTCTGCGAACTTCCTATAGGTGAAGAAAGGAGACTTTCAGGCAGGCTACTAAAGGGCAAGATTTGTAAACTGCAGTTCCTGGTCATCTAGGCCATGGTAATTTGCAAGCCCAGATCTGAGCTCCCAGTGGCTCCTCCCTACTTGTCTGAGACAGGACAAAGAGAATGAAGGTTTAAGCTGAAATCTAGAGGATTAGAATGACACAACAATGTAACAAAAACACTCCCTACTGGAAAAGCACAGAGACAAAACTTTTAAGTTGAGCAGTGCGAAGTTTATTTAAGGAAAAAAGGAGCACACTTGGAGAAAGGGGAGTATGGGCTGCCCCAGAGAAGAGGCACCCCTAAAAGGTTGCAAAAAGTCAAAGATGCACTTACAAAGGCTGGGAGACTTCAGAGAGAGGAACATCCTGAAAGGTAGGGGGTACCCCCTTTTAAGGATTTTTCAGGAAGGTGACTACGAGCTGGGGGTGCAGACTTGTTAAGTGGTCCCTGAATGTTTAAAATTAACTTAACACAAGAAATTTACTGCTTTCTGATTTCTCCCTGAGATACCAGTGTCTTGGTCTGGGAGCATATCAAACAAGACCACCTGCACAGCTCCCAAAGTGGGCTCAGTTATTGTCTGTTTGCTAAAGAGTACGTGAAGAATCTTACTTTTTAAGTTCCTGAGTTTTATAATGCAATTAGTATTTTTAAGATGGAATCCTTCCTGCCTTTTACTATGTTTTTATGGCTAGGCTGGCTTGCTAAATTAGTTCCCCAGGTTGCAAATTACTTGGTTAGGGCTGAAGGAAAAAACCAGCATATAGGTAAAGTTAAAAAAAAAAAGCTGGGCCTGCATGATTGATTAACACAATAAAGACATGGGTTATACTGAGGTACCCTCCTTTATAGGGGGAATATTCAAACATTCCAGGCCAAGTTACTCCTGGCTTTTTGAGCTTTAACTGATTAACTCATTATGTCTGGGTCTTTTTTTAGTGGGCTTTCCTGGTTTTATTCTCTTTCCACCACACTCATATCTGTTTTCCTGCCTAACAGAGGGACCACTTCTCTCCACCCCTTGAAATACCTATTGATATGCAGATGCACTAAAGCCAGGTGAGAGATTCTGGAAATATTACAATTTTACCCATATTCGGGTAGAAGATTCCTTACTGGAGAGCTGGGAGGATTCACCTCTCATGGGGCACAAGATGGAACTTGCACAGACCTGTGTCTCCTTTCAGCTCCCTGACACTGTGTCCCTTTTTAACTCCTCTTCACCAATCAAACTCCCTTCATTTTCTCACCTGCTCTTTTCTCTTCCTACTTCTATGTTAACTTCTTGTGCCTTTCCTTCTGGATAATATTTGTGAGACAGGGACCAAAGATTTAGGCAGAGTAGGGAGAGGGCCTCTCAACGCAAGATAATTACTGTCAGAACAATGTAACAAAGTGCAAAGAAGTCCCTATTGAAACTCTGTGTTAAGCATTATGCAAAGTCAGTGTCACACTAATTCTCTAGGGTAAAGATACCAGACTAGGAATATAGACATTCTTCAGTGAAATCAATTAAAGCTCTAAAGGCCAGGAGCAACTTGGCCTGGAATGTTTAAATGTTCTCCAGATAAGGACAAGTATCTCTACATAACCAGTGACTTTATTGTATTAATTAGATCATGACACTCTAAAATTTACCTTCCTGCTAATAGACCCAGCTTATTTTTAACTGTACTTATATGCTGTGTTTCCCTCTCTAATCTGAATCAGGTAATCTGCAACCTGTACAAAACAGTAATTTAGTAAGTATGTGCAGCTATAAACAGCCCAAAAAGTTAAGAAGTCAGATTCTTAGCACACTCTAGCAAACAGGCAGCAGCCCAGCCACCATTGATATGCTTCCAGAGGGAAGTTGCCATCCTGAGAAAAATCAGAACAGCTAATTTCTTCTACTCATCAAAAAGAAGCATCCTCTACCTTGTTCTCCTATCTTAAGTGTTTGTGAAGTTCATTCTTCAGCTCCATGAACAAGAACCCCAGCATCACTTGGGCATTCACAGTTCCTGTTGATGTCAAGCATTTAGCTCACCCCAGCTTTTGTTGATAAACTAAGCTCCATGTCTACATCAAGTTGTTTTGTAGATCAATAAGAACTCCCCTGTTACATGACCTTCTCAATCGCAAACAGTAGTGGTTTTGAATAATTAATAAACCATTATTAACAAACCATCTTGGTTCCATAAGGGATATAGGAGAGATAAAGTGTGTTTAAGGACAGATAATGAGATTGTATTTTTGTAAGTTTAAATTTCAATTGCCTTAGGATGTTTTCCTGAAATTGTGCTGTATGCAGTTTGGAAAGGTGGAGCTAAGCCTCGGGGAAAGGTCAAAACATATTAAAAAGGTGTCAGGGGTGACTAAAGGCTTGGGAATGGATAGTATTTTCTGTAAATGACATGGATATTGAGAAATAATTGGGCTTTGTGTCAGACTTCTGAGTAACACCAGATAAGAGGAGAGAGGGCAGGAAGGGGAGATGCAGATGACCTAGCTGAACCGTGAAGAAGCAATGTCAGTAGGAGATGTCAGGGGGAGGTGATGATCGTGAAAGAACCCCCAAAACTTATTTTAAGAGCCTTATTAAAATGTCAATTAAAAGAAAAAAATTTCATTAGATGGGGAAAATTACAGGCTGCTGTTGACCTTGGCAAATGCAATTTTCAGAAAATAAAAGAAACAATTTAATTTCAGTGAAGTAACAGGTTTGCAACTTGGCCAATGAATAGGAGGTAAAAAGTAAATTCAGCTCTAGAAGGTTTTTTGTAGGAGTTTGGAAGTAAGGGAAGGGTAGGGATAAGTTAGCTGCATGAGAAGAAATGCTGGGAGATTTAGGAAAGATCTCTTTTAGAGCTGATGATGGATTGAGCCTGCTTTATGCTGAGAGAATGAGGCAACCAGAGAAGAAGGGAGACACAAAAGACAGAAGTCATGCTGAGGGTGGAAGGTGAGATCAAGTCACAGGTGATAGGAGAGGGTCTAGTCTTAGTCAGGAGGCCATGATGTTCTCATTGTCTGTAGGGGACCATATGGGAACACTGGCTGGGATGCAAATCTTTAAAACTTCCACTTGTTGACTGCCTCGCACTTCTGCAGGAATCTGAAGAATAACAGTAAGGACGATTAAATAAATGCTAATTAATTTATTGCATTCTTTGGTCCAAGAGTACAGTGTGGAAGCCTTGTACCTAGTGGGCCAGTCTGGACTGGATGTGAATCACACAAACTTGGCTTAGAGCTGGACAGCATGGCCTCTGTGCCCTGAATGGAAACCACTGTCTTTAACCACTTTCACGCGTTGAGGCGTGCCCCTCCTCCTGGTGCTCCATAGTTTTCTCAGTTCAGTGGGAGAACGAGGACAGAACTCCTTATGAGAATGAGATGCTTACATCCTCCAGTCTTGTACACTTCGTCATAGCCTTGAATTTTCCTTTTTCTCCTCTGGATTCTGTCTTGTCCCTTCTGCAATTCCAGAGGTTGGTTTTGTGTAGATGTGGCCAGGGTTAGCAGAGAACAGAATATATAAAAGCCAAAAGAATGTTGAACTTGGCTGCAAGGAGAAAGATGAGTGTGACATGCAGGATGGAGTGCAAAAAACAGGGTCTCAAGAGAAGGGAAATCAGAGAGGAAGAAATTCTAAGGGAAGGATTACCTCAAAGGAACTGCCAAGTGGATTGATTGTACAAGTTTTAAAGTTTACACTGGGAATCTACTGATTGTACCATCATGCTACAAGGTGACCCTGACTGACTCTAACCCTGGCCATTCCAGATAAAGGAGTGAGTGCAACACTAATTAAACCAGGGCTTGTGGGATGCAAAGGATTGGAATAGCTAATAGGAAAGGCAGTGAGGGGGATGACAGGCATACTGAATGCAGACAGAGGAGAGCTACTGAGGTAATGATGCTTGGGTTCTTGTTTGTGTAGTCGAAGAATGAACTTAGAAAACACTCAAGGTAGGAGAGCAAGGCAGAGACTTTTATTTAGAGATAAAGTGAGAGGACAAAGCTCCTGGCTCATACCAGGAGAGGACAAGAGAGCCCCTAGTTGTGCATTGTCTAGGGGTTTTATAGGCAGTTTGGGGGCTTATGGGAATGTCATAAAGGGCTTAGGGATACAGACTTGTTAAATGATCCCTGAATATTTAAAATTAACTTAACACAAAAAATTTACTGCTCTGATTTCTCCCTAAGATACTGGCATCTTGGTCTGGGAGCATATCAAACAAGACTGCCTGCCAGCCCCTAAGGGGGGTTGAGCTATTATCTGTTTGCTAAGAAGTAAGTAAAGAATCTTACTTTTTAACTGGCTGGGTATTAAAATGAAATCTTATTTTTAAGATGGAATCCTTCCTGCCTTTTACTATGTTGTTATGCCTGGGCTTAATTACCCACGTTGAAATCACATCATCAGGTCTGAAGGAGGAAAAACAGCACATAGGCCCAGGGGATGATTAAAAGGGATTACTGAAGGCCACTGGGTTCAGTCCATTCTTTCAGGGTCTCTCTGTTGAAGCCGTAACCTAGCAACAGGCAGGTTACATCATAAAGTGGTTTAAGTTCACTGAGAATCCTGGTCATAGGAAGACCATCATCCCCACACAACCCCCCTCGAGTATTCTCGGCTTACAATGTGCACGCTTTCAATCTTCTGCAATGGTCCCTGTGTGGTAAAGCTGGAGCACTGTAACAAGATTCCAAAATAGAAAGATAACTACAACTTATAGACAACAAAAATTAAGACACAGCAAGATTTTGATACAGGAAACAAAAATTATAAAAATCCTCAAGCCAGAAGAGGTTCCTAAAAACAAAAGATATAATAATACACAAGCCAGAGGAAGTTCCCAATTCACAAAGACTTTAGGGCTAATAAAATACATGTTTCAATGTCACCAACATAGGGAAATCTTATCCATCAGGTAGGATGCATGCAAGAGAGAGGTCCTGTGATAGGAAGGTTGCAGGCAGGGGGTCCCTTCCACGTGTAGTCCACCATACTTTTACTTCTGTCCCCGTGGGGGTTACTGAAGGGTCCATATACAGTGCTACTGGAGGAGCATGCACTGCCCATTATGTAAAACAAAACTTCCCAGTAAGATGCTCCTACATTCTGGCTGTTCAGGATACACTACTGTGACTTATGGCATCCACCCTGCTGTTATTCCAGGTAGACGCAGGAGGCCAGCTTCCAGGCCTTGTCCCCAAGGTGCCAGCAGAGCCAGCCATTGGCCAAGTGCAAAAGATCCAAAGCCATGTCCACTCAATGGAGTTTACTGGGTTCAGTGCACTTGGTACTGGAAGGACAATATTATTCTGGTGCCTGAATGTCAGCTTCTGTGACTCTTCCTTGGTTTGTACTTGTAGTTGTATTGGGGAGCCAGCAATATGTGTTAACATGTCCACTGGGCTCAGGGATTCATTTTGTGGACTCTGTGTTGAACCTGTAGCCTAGCAATAGGCTAGTTACATCTTAAAGTGGTGGAAGTTCAGTGAGATTCCTGGCCATAGGAACCCCATCTTCCCCACACTGCCCCCCTCCAGTATTCTCACCTTACAATCTACATGCTTCCAATCTTCTGCAGTGGTCCTTGTGTGAGAAAGCTGGAGTACTATGATCACATTTCACAATAGAAAGAGAAGTTAACAACAATTTAGAGCCAATGAAAATTAAGATACAGCAAGATTTTGATACAATTAACAATAATTATAATAATCCTCAGGCCAGAGGAGATTCCTAATAACAAAAGTTATACTAATCCTCATGCAAGAGGAATTTCCCAATGCACAAAAACTTTAGGGGCACTAAGACACATTTTCATGCCACCAACATGGGAAAATCTTGTCCATCAGGTAGGACACATGCAAGAGAGTGGTTCTCTGATAGGACTGCAGCATGCAGGCATTCCTTTCCGAGTCTAGTACACCATACTTTTACTTCTTTCCCTGTGGGAGTTACTGAAGGGTCTATATATAGTGCTACTGGAAGAGAATGCACTGGACATTATGCTAAAACGAAACTTGCCGGTAAGATGCACCTACCTTCTGGCCATTCAGGATACACTACTGTGTCTTTTGGCATCCACCCTGCTGTAATTCCAGGAATACACAGGAGGACAGCTAAAAGGAATTGTCCCCAAGGTGACAGGAGAGCCAGCCATCGCTAGTCCATGTGTCAAAAAGCCCAAAGCCATTTCCACTCAGTGGAGTTTCCAGGGTTCACTGCAGTTGGTGTTGGCAGCAAGATGTTATTCTGGTAGCCGATCCTCGGCTTCTGTGATCCTTCCTTGGTTTGTACTTGCAGTTGTATTGGGGAGCCAGCTGTATTTGTAAACATGTCCACTGGGCTCAGGGTTTACATTCTGGGTCTCTGTGTGGAACCCGTAGCCTAGCAACAGGGTAATTACATCATAAAATGGTTGAAGTTCAGTGGGGATCTTGGCCACAGAAAACCCATATTCCAAACACTGCCACCCTCCAGTATTCTTGCGTTACAATCTACACATTTCCAATCATTAGCAGTGGTCCCTGGGTGAGAAAGCTGGAGTACTGTGACAACATTCCACAAAGCAAGAGAAGTTAACAACAATTTACAGCCAATGAAAATTAACATACAGCAAGATTTTGATACAAATAACAAAAAATATAATAATCCTGAAGCCAGAGGGGAATCCTAATAACAAAAGTTATAATAATCTGCATACTAGTCGAATTCCCAATGCACAAAAACTTTAGGGGACATAAGACACATTAAATGCCACCAATCTTGTCCATCTGGTAGGATGCATGCAAGAGAGTGGTCCTGTGATAGGACTGTAGCACACAGGTGGTCCCTTCCACGTGTAGTCCACCATACTTTTACTTCTGCACCATGGGGGTTACTGAAGGGTCTATATACAGTGCTACCGGAGGAGTATACATTGGCCATTATACTTCCCAGTAAGATGCTGCTGACTTCTAGCCACTCAGGATACACTACTGTGTATTTTGGAACCCACCCTCAAGCTTTGGGGAAATACACAGGAGGACAGCTTCCAGGCCTTGTCCCCAAGATGCCAGGAGTGTCAGCTATCATTGGTCCATGTGTCGAAAGGCCCAAAGCTTTGCCTACTCATTTGAGTCTCCGGGGTTTAGTGTAGTTGGTGTTGGTAGCAAGATGTTATTTTGGTAGCCGAACCATGGCTTCTATGATCCTTCCTTGGTTTGTACTTGCAGTTGTATAGTGGTGACAGGCATATATGTTAACATAACCACTGGGCTCAGGGCTTCCTTTCTCGGTCTCTGTGTTGTAGCTGTAGCCTACCAACAGACCAGTTGCACCATAAAATGGTTGAAGTTCCATGGGTATCTTGGCCATAGGATGCCCAACATCCCCACACAACCTGGCTCCAGTAATCTCACCTAACAATCTACATACTTTTAATCTTCTGCAATGGTCTGTGAGGGAGAAAGTTGGAGCACTGTAACAATATTCCACAATAGCAAGGGAAGAGAACAACAACTGAGAGATAATAAAAATTAAGATACAGCAAGATTTTGATACAAGTAACAAAAATTGTAATAATCCACAAAGCAGAGGAGGTTCCCAGTAACAGGAGTTATAGGATTCCTCAAGGCATAGGAAGTTCCCACTGCACAAAGCCAACAGGACCTATAAGACACATGAATTAAAGGCACCAACAGAGTGAAATCTTGTCCATCTGGTAGGCGTATGCAAGAGAGTGGTACTGTGATAGGAGGGTACTAGGCAGGCGGTCCCTTCCAGGTGTAGTCCACCATACTTTTCATTCGGTCCCCGAGGGGTTTGCTGAATGATCTTTACACAGTGCTACTGGAGAGGCAAGCACTAGCATTATGATAAAAGAAAATTCCCCAGGAAGTTGCTCCTACCTTCTGGGGTTTCAGGATACACTAGTGTGACATTTGGCATCCAGCCCGCTGTTATTCGATGTAGACGCAGGAGGCCAGCTTCCAGGCTTTGTCCCAAGGTGCCAGGAGAGCAACCATCATTTTTCATGTATTGATAGGTCCAAGGCCCTGTCCACTCAATGGAGTTTCCATCATTCATTGCACTCGGTCGTGCTAGGAAGATGTTACTGTGTTGGCCGAATGTCGGCTTCTGTGATTCTCACTTGGTTTGAACTTGTAGTTGTATTGGGGAGCCACCCATATGTGTTAACATATCCACTGGGCTCAGGGCTTCATTTCTGGGACTCTGTATTGATCCCGTACCCTAGCAATAGGCTAGTTACATCTGAAAGCAGTTGATGTTCAGTGAGGTTCCTGGCCATAGGAACCCCATCTGCCCCATACTGCCACCCTCCAGTATTCTCGCCTTACAGTCTACACACATCCATTCATACGCAGCTGTCCCTGGGTGAGAAAGCTGGACTGTTGTGACTACATTCCACAATAGAAAGAGAACTGAACAACAATTTAGAGCCATTGAAAATTAACATACAGCAAGATTTTGATACATATAAAAAAATTATAATAATCCTCAAGCCAGAGGAGGTTCCTAATCACAAAAGTTATAATAATCCTCATGCAAGGATAATTCCCAAGGCACAAAATGTATAGGGGTGATAAGTCACATTTTCATGCCACCAACAGAAGGAAATGTCACGTAGGTCAAATGCAAGAGAATGGTCCTGGGGTAGGATTGTAGCATGCAGGTGGTTTGTTCCAGCTCTCGCATACCATACTTTTATTTCTTTCCCTGTGGGGTTAGTGAATGGTCTATATATAGTGCTACTGTAGGTGCATCCACTGGCCATTATTCTAAAAGCAACCTTACCAGTATGATGCTCCTTCCTTCTGGCCATTGAGGATACACTAATATGCCATTTGGCATCCACCCTGCTGTTACTCCAGGTGTACACAGGAGGCCAGCTGCCAGGACTTGTCCACAATGTGCCAGGAGTGTCAGCTATCATTGGTCCATGTGTCGAGAGGCCCAAATCCATGCCCACTCAAACGAGAGTACGGGCTTCAGTGCAGTTGGTATTGGCAGCTAGATTTTATTCTGGTGGCTGAACTTCGGCTTCTGTGATCTTTCCTTCGTTTTTACTTGCAGTTGTATAGGGGTGGCAGCCATATGTGTTAACATATCCACTGGGCTCAGGGCTTCCTTTCTGGGTCTCTTTGTTGTATCCGTAGCCTGGCAACAAACCATTTGCATCATAACATGGTTGAAGTTCCACGGGTGTCTTGTCCATAGGTTGCCCAGCATCCCCACACACCCCGGCTCCATTAGTCTCACCTTACAATCTGTACGCTTTTAATCTTCCGCAAATGTCTCTGTGGAAGAAAGGTAGAACCCTGTAACAATATTACACAATAGCAAGGGAAGAGAACAACAACTGAGATATAAAAAAAATTAAGATACAGCAAGATTTTGATACAAGTAACAAAAATTGTGATAATCCGCAAACTAGAGGAGGTTCCCAATAACAGGAGTTATAGGATTTCTCAAGCCGTAGGTAGTTCCCACTGCACAAATACTATAGGGGCTATAAGACACATAAATTAAACACACCAACAGAGTAAAATCGTGTCCATCTGCTATGTGCATGCCAGAGAGTGGTCCTGTCATAGGACGATAGCAGGCAGGCGGTCCTTCCAGGTGTAGTCCACCATAAATTTACTTCTGTTCCCGTGGGGGTTGCTGAATGATCTATATACAGTGCTGCTTAAGGAGCAAGCACTAGCATTATTATAAAACAAAATTCCCCAGGAAGTTTATCCTACCTTCTGGGGTTTCAGGATACCGTAGTGTGATATTTGGCATCCACCCTGCTGTTATTCCACGTAGATGCAGGAGGCCAGCTTCCAGGATTTGTCCCAAGGTGCCAGGAGAGCAACCATCATTTTCCATGTATTGATTGGACCAAGGCCCTGTAAACTCAATGGAGTTTCCATCATTCATTGCTCTTGGTTGTGGTAGGAAGATGTTATTGTGGTGGCCAAACATCGGCTTCTCTGAGTCTCACTTGGTTTCAACTTGTAGTTGTATTGGGGAGCCAGCATATGTGTTAACATATCCACTGGGCTCAGTGCTTCATTTCTGGGACTCTGTGTTGAACCCGTAGCAACAGGGTAGTTACATTTCAAAGCGGTTGAAGTTAAGTGAGGATCCTGGCCACAGGAACCCCATCTTCCCCACACTGGCACCGTCCAGTATTCTTGCCTTACAATCTACACGTTTCCAATCATCCGCAGTGCTCCCTGAGTGAGAAAGCTGGATTGTTGTGACTACATTCCACAATAGAAAGAGAAGTTAACAACAATGTAGAGCCATTGAAAATTGACATACAGCAATATTTTGATACATATAACAAAAATTATAATAATCCTCATGCCAGAGGAGGTTCCTAATCACAAAAGTTACAATAATCCTCATGCAAGAGGAATTTCCCAATGCAAAATATGTATAGGGGGGAATAAGTCACATTTTCATGCCACCAACCAATGGAAATCTCATGTGCTTGGAAGGACAAATTCAGGAGAATGGTTCTGGGGTAGGACTGTAGCATGCAGGTGGTTTGTTCCAGCTCTAGTATACCATACTTTTATTTCTTTCCCTGTGGGGTTAGTGAAGGGTCTATGTAAAGTGCCACTGGAGGTGCATCCATTGGCCATTATTGTGAAAGCAACCTTACCGGTACGATGCTCCTTCCTTCTGGCGGTTGAGGATACACTACTGTGACATTTGGCACCCACCCTGCTGTTACTCTGGGTATACACAGGAGGCCAGCTTCCAGGACTTGTCCACAATGTGCGAGGAGTGTCAGCTATCGTTGGTCCGTGTTTCGAGAAGCCTAAATCCATGGCCACTCAAAGGAGGTTTGTCGCTTCAGTGTAGTTGGTATTAGCAGCTAGATGTTATTCTGGTGGCTGAACCTTGGCTTCTGTGATCCATCCTTTGTTTGTGGTGTGGCAGCCACATATGGTAACATATCCACAGGGCTCAGGGCTTCCTTTCTGTTTCTCTGTTTTGTAGCCGTAGTCTAGCAACAGACCAGTTGCATCATAACTTGGTTGAAGTTCCATGGGTAACTTGGCCATAGGATGCCCAACATCCCCAAACACCCGGCTCCAGTAATCTCACCTTACAATCTACACACTTTTAATCTTCCACATTGGTCCCTGTGGGAGAAAGCTGCAACCCTGTAACAATATTCCACAATAGCAAGGGAAGATAACAACCACTGACAGATAATAAAAATTGAGATACAGCAAGATTTTGATACAAGTAGCAAAAATTGTAATAATCCACAAAGCAGAAGAGATTCCCAAAAACAGGAGTGGCAGAATTGCTCAAGCCATAGGAAGTTCCCACTGCACAAAGATTGTAGGGGCTATAAGACACATGAATTAAAGGCACCAACAGAGTAAAATCTTGTCCATCTGGTAGGTGCATGCAAGTGACTGTCCTGTGATAGGAGGGTAGCAGGCAGGCGGTCCCTTCCAGGTATAGTCCACCATACATTTCATTCAGTCCCCAAGGTGGTTACTGAAAGAACTTTCCACAGTGCTACTGGAGGAGGAAGCACTAGCATTATGATAAAAGAAAATTCCCCAGGAAGTTGCTCCTACCTTCTGGGGTTCAGGATACTATTGTGACATTTGGCGTCCACACTGCTGTTATTATAGGTAGACGTATGAGGCCAGCTTACAGACTTTGCCGCAGGATGCCAGGAGAGGTATCCATCATTGGTCCATGTATAGATAAGTCCAAGGCCATATCCACGAAATGGTGTTTCCATCATTCATTGCACTTGGTCATGGTAGGAAGATGTTACTGTGGTGTCCGAACGTTGTCTTCTCTGAATCTCACTTGGTTTGAAATTGTATTTGTATTGTGGAGCAGTCCATATGTGTTAATGTATCCACTGGGCTCAGGGCTTCATTTCTGGGACTCTGTGTTGAACCCGTAGCCTAGCAACAGGCTAGTTACATCTGGAAGCGGTTGAAGTTCAGTGAGGTTCCTGGCCATAGGAACCCCATCTGCCCCACACTTGCTCCTTCCAGTATTCTCGACTTACAATCTACACGTTTCCAATCATCTACAGCGGTCCCTGGGCGAGAAAACTGTACTATTGTGACTACATTCCACAATAGAAAGACAAGTTAACAACAATTTAGAGCCATTGGAAATTAACATACAGCAAGATTTTGATACATATAACAAAGATTATAATATTCCTCAAGGCAGAGGAGGTTCCTAATCACAAAAGTTATAATAATCCTCATGCAAGGATAATTCCCAAAGCACAGAATGTATAGGGGTGATGAGTCACAATTTCATGCCACCAACAGAGGTAAATCTCTTCTGTCAGGTAGGTCAAATGCAACAGAATGGTCCTAAGATAGGACAGTAGCATGCAGGTGGTTCGTTCCCGCTCTAGTATACCATACTTTTACGTCTTTCTCTGTGGGGTTTACTGAAGGATCTATATATAGTGCGACTGGAGGTGCATCCACTGGCCATTATTCTAAAAGCAACCTTACCGGTACGAACCTCCTTCCTTCTGGCCATTGAGGATACACTAATATGCAATTTGGCATCCACCCTGCTGTTACTCCGGGTATACACAGGAGCCCAGCTTCCAGACCTTGTCCACAATGTGCCAGGAGTTTCAGCTATCATTGGTCCATTTCTTGAGAGGCCCAAATCCATGCGCACTCAAAGGAGATTCTGGGCTTCAGTGCAGTTGGTATTGGCAACTAGATGTTATTCTGGTGGCCGAACCTCGGCTTCTGTGATATTTCCTTGGTTTGTACTTGCGGTTGTATAGCGGTGGCAGCCATATGTGTTAACATATCCACTGGGCTCAGGGCTTCCTTTCTGGGTCTCTGTGTTGTAGCCGTGGCCTAGCAACAGACCAGTTGCATCACAATATGGTTGAAGTTCCACGGGTATCTTGGCCATAGGATGCCCAACATCCCCACACACTCCGGCTCCAGTTCTCTCACCTTACAATCTACACGCTTTGAATCTTCCGCAATGGTTCCTGTGGTGAAAGCTAGAACCCTGTAACAATATTCCACAATAGCAAGGGAAGAGAACAACCACTGAGAGATAACAATTAAGATACAGCAAGATTTTTATACAACTAAGAAAAATTATAAGAATCCACAAACCAGAGGAGGCTCCCAATAACAGGAGTTGTAGGATTCCTCAAGGCATAGGAAGTTCCCACTGCACAAATACTATAGGGGCTATAAGACAGATAAATTAAAGGCACCACAGAGTAAAATCTTGTCCATCTGGTAGGCGCAAGGAAGAGAGTGGTCCTGTGATAGGACGGTAGCAGGCAGGCGGTCCCATCAAGTATGGTCCACCATACTTTTACTTCTGTCCCCGTGGGGGTTACTGAATCATCTATATACAGTGCTGCTTAAGGAGCAAGCACTAGCATTATGATAAAACAAAACTCCAAAGCATGTTGATCCTACCTTCTGTGGATTCAGAATACCATAGTGTGATATTTGGCATCCACCCTGCTGTTATTCCATGTAGACGCAGGAGGGCAGGTTCCAGGATTTGTCCCAAGGTGGCAGGAGAGCAACCATCGTTTTCCATGTATTGATATGACCAAGGCCATGTAAACTCAATGGAGTTTCCATCATTCATTGCTCTTGGTCGTGGTAGGAAGATGTTATTGTGGTGGCCGAACATCGGCTTCTCTGATTCTCACTTGGTTTGAACTTGTAGTTGTATTGGGGAGCCAGCATATGTGTTAACATATCCACTGGGCTCAGGGCTTCATTTCTGGGACTCTGTGTTGAACCCGTAGCCTAGCAACAGGCTAGTTACATCTGGAAGCGGTTGAAGTTCAGTGAGGTTCCTGGCCATAGGAACCCCATCTGCCCCACACTTGCACCTTCCAGTATTCTCGACTTACAATCTACACGTTTCCAATCATCTACAGCGGTCCCTGGGCGAGAAAACTGTACTATTGTGACTACATTCCACAATAGAAAGACAAGTTAACAACAATTTAGAGCCATTGGAAATTAACATACAGCAAGATTTTGATACATATAACAAAGATTATAATATTCCTCAAGCCAGAGGAGGTTTCTAATCACAAAAGTTATAATAATCCTCATGATGCAAGGATAATTCCCAAAGCACAGAATGTATAGGGGTGATGAGTCACAATTTCATGCCACCAACATAGGTAAATCTCGTCTGTCCGGTAGGTCAAATGTAACAGAATGGTCCTAAGATAGGACAGTAGCATGTAGGTGGTTCGTTCCAGCACTAGTATACCACACTTTTACTTCTTTCCCCGTGGGGTTTACCAAAGGGTCTATATATAGTGCCACAGTAGGTGCATCCAAGGCCCATTATTCTAAAAGCAACCTTACCGTTACGATGCTCCTTCCTTCTGGCCGTTGAGGACACACTACTGTGACATTTGGCATCCACCCTGCAGTTACTCCGGGTATACACAGGAGGCCAGCTTCCAGGACTTGTCTACAATGTGACAGGAGTGTCAGCTATCGTTGGTCCGTGTGTCCAGAGGCCAAATCCATGTCCACTCAAAGGAGATTCGTGGCTTCAGTGCAGTTGGGATTGCTAGCTAGATGTTATTCTGGTGGCCGAACCTCGGCTTCTGTGATCCTTCGTTGGTTTGTACTTGCAGTTGTACAGGGGTGGCAGCCACATGTGTTAACGTATCCACTGGGCTCAGGGCTTCCTTTCTTGGTCTCTGTGTTGTAGCCGTAGCCTAGCAAAGGACCATTTGCATCATAACATGGTTGAAGGTCCATGGGTGTCATGGCCATAGGATGCCCAATATGCCCACACACCCTGGCTCCAGTAATCTCACCTTACAATCTACGTGCCTTCAATCTTCCACAGTGGTCCCTGTGAGAGAAAGCTGGAACCCTGTAACAATATTCCACAATAGCAAGGGAAGAGAACAACAACTTAGAGATATGAAAAATTAAGATACAGCAAGATTTTTGTACAAGTAACAAAAATTGTAATAATCCACAAACCAGAGGAGGTTCCCAATAACAGGAGTTGTAGGATTGCTCAAGCCATAGGAACTTCCCACTGCACAAAGTCTGTAGGGGGTATAAGACACATGAATTAAAGGCACCAACAGAATGAAATGTTGTCCATATGGTAGGCGTATGCAAGAGAGTGGTCCTGTGATAGGAGTGTAGCAGGCAGGCGATCCCTTCCAGGTGTAGTCCACCATACTTTCCATTCGGTCCCTGAGGTGGTTACTGAACGATATTTACACAGTGCTACTGGAGGAGCAAACAAAAGCATTATGATTAAATAAAATTCTCCAGGAAGTTGCTCCTACCTTCTGGGTCTTCAGGATACACTAGTGTGACATTTGGCATCCAGCCCGCTGTTATTCCCCATAGACGCAGGAGGCCGCTTCCAGGCTTTGTCCCAAGGTGCCAGGAGAGCAACCATCGTTTTCCATGTGTCGATAGGTCCAAGGCCATGTCCACTCAATGGCTTTTCCATCATTCATTGCACTTGGTCATGTTAGGAATTTGTTATTGTGGTGGCTGTACGTCGTCTTCTCTGCCTCTTGCTTGGTTTGAACTTGTATTTGCATTGGGGAGCCAGCATATGTGTTAACATATCCACTGGGATCAGGGCTTCATTTCTGGGACTCTGTGTTGAACCCGTAGCCTAGCAATAGGTTAGTTACATCTGAAAGCGGTTGAAGTTCAGTGAGGTTGCTGGCCACCGGAACCCCAACTTCTCCACACTGCCATCCTCCAGTATTCTCGCCTTACAATCTACACGTATCCAATCATTGGAAGTGGTCCCTGGGCGAGAAAGCTGGACTATTGTGACTACATTCCACAATAGAAAGAGAACCGAACAACAATTTAGAGGCATTGAAAATTAACATACAGCAAGATTTTGATACAAGTAACAAAAATTGTAATAACCCACAAACCAGAAGAGATTCCCAATAACAGGAGTTGTAGGACTTCTCAAGCCATAGGAACTTCCCACTGCACAAAGACTGTAGGGGCTATAAGACACATGAATTAAAGGCACCAACAGAGTGAAATCTTGTCCATCTGGTAGGCGTATGCAAGAGAGTGGTACTGTGATAGGAGGGTACTAGGCAGGCGGTCCCTTCCAGGTGTAGTCCACCATACTTTTCATTCGGTCCCCGAGGGGTTTGCTGAATGATCTTTACACAGTGCTACTGGAGGAGAAAGCACTAGCATTATGAGAAAACAAAATTCCCCAGGAAGTTGCTCCTACCTTCTGGGGGTTCAGGATATTCTAGTGTGACATTTGTCATCCACCCTGCTGTTATTCCAGGTAGACGCAGGAGGTCAGCTTCCAGGCTTTGTCCCAAAGTGCCAGGGGAGAAACCATCGTTTTCCATGTATCGATAGGACCAAGGCCATGTAAACTCAATGGAGTTTCCATCATTCATTGCTCTTGGTCGTGGTAGGAAGATGTTATTGTGTTGGCCGAATGTTGGCTTCTCTGATTCTCAGTTGGTTTGAACTTGTAGTTGTATTGGGTATCCAGCCATATGTGTTAACATATCCACTGGGATCAGGGCTTCCTTTCTGGGTCTCTGTGTTGTAGCCGTAGCCTAGCAACAGACCAGTTGCATCACAATATGGTTGAAGTTCCATGGGTATCTTGGCCATAGGATGCCCAACATCCCCACACACCCCGGCTCCAGTACTCTCACCTTACAATCTACATGCTTTTAATCTTTCGCAATGTTCCCTATGGGAGAAAGCTGGAACCCTGTAATAATATTCCACAATAGCAAGGGAGGAGAACAACAACTGAGAGATAATAAAAATTTATATATAGCAAGATTTTGATATGGGTAACAAAAATTGTAGTAATCCACAAACCAGAGGAGGTTCCCAATAACAGGATTGATAGGATTCCTCAAGCCATAGGAATTTCCCTGTGCACAAAGACTATAGGGGCCCTAAGACACATGAATTAAAGGCACCCACAGAGTAAAATCTTGTCCATTTGTTAGGCGCATGGAAGAGAGTGGTTCTGTGATAGGATGGTAGCAGGTAGGCAGTCCTTCCAGGTGTAGTCCACAATACTTTTACTTCTGTCCCCGTGGGGGTTACGGAATTATCTATATATAGTGCTGCTTAAGAAGCAAGCACTAGCATTATGATAAAACAAAATTCCCCTGGAGGGTGATCCTACCTTCTGGGGTTTCAGGATACCCTAGTGTGATATTTGGCATCCACCCTGCTGTTATTCCACTTGACGCAGGAGGCCAGCTTCCAGGCTTTGTCCCAAGGTGCCAGGAAAGCAACCATCGTTTTCCATGTATTGATAGGACCAAGGCCATGTAAACTCAATGGAGTTTCCATCATTCATTGCTCTTGGTCGTGGTAGGAAGATGTTATTGTGGTGGCAGTACGTCGGCTTCTCTGATTCTCACTTGGATTGAACTTGTAGTTGTATTGGGGAGCCAGCGTATGCGTTAACGTATCCACTGGGCTCAGGGCTTCATTTCTGGGACTCTGTGTTGAACCCGTAGCCTAGCAACAGGCTAGTTACATCTGGAAGCGGTTGAAGTTCAGTGAGGTTCCTGGCCATAGGAACCCCATCTGCCCCACACTTGCTCCTTCCAGTATTCTCGACTTACAATCTACACGTTTCCAATCATCTACAGCGGTCCCTGGGCGAGAAAACTGTACTATTGTGACTACATTCCACAATAGAAAGACAAGTTAACAACAATTTAGAGCCATTGGAAATTAACATACAGCAAGATTTTGATACATATAACAAAGATTATAATATTCCTCAAGGCAGAGGAGGTTCCTAATCACAAAAGTTATAATAATCCTCATGCAAGGATAATTCCCAAAGCACAGAATGTATAGGGGTGATGAGTCACAATTTCATGCCACCAACAGAGGTAAATCTCTTCTGTCAGGTAGGTCAAATGCAACAGAATGGTCCTAAGATAGGACAGTAGCATGCAGGTGGTTCGTTCCCGCTCTAGTATACCATACTTTTACGTCTTTCTCTGTGGGGTTTACTGAAGGATCTATATATAGTGCGACTGGAGGTGCATCCACTGGCCATTATTCTAAAAGCAAGCTTACCGGTACGAACCTCCTTCCTTCTGGCCATTGAGGATACACTAATATGCAATTTGGCATCCACCCTGCTGTTACTCCGGGTATACACAGGAGCCCAGCTTCCAGACCTTGTCCACAATGTGCCAGGAGTTTCAGCTATCATTGGTCCATTTCTTGAGAGGCCCAAATCCATGCGCACTCAAAGGAGATTCTGGGCTTCAGTGCAGTTGGTATTGGCAACTAGATGTTATTCTGGTGGCCGAACCTCGGCTTCTGTGATATTTCCTTGGTTTGTACTTGCGGTTGTATAGCGGTGGCAGCCATATGTGTTAACATATCCACTGGGCTCAGGGCTTCCTTTCTGGGTCTCTGTGTTGTAGCCGTGGCCTAGCAACAGACCAGTTGCATCACAATATGGTTGAAGTTCCACGGGTATCTTGGCCATAGGATGCCCAACATCCCCACACACTCCGGCTCCAGTTCTCTCACCTTACAATCTACACGCTTTGAATCTTCCGCAATGGTCCCTGTGGTGAAAGCTAGAACCCTGTAACAATATTCCACAATAGCAAGGGAAGAGAACAACCACTGAGAGATAACAATTAAGATACAGCAAGATTTTGATACAACTAAGAAAAATTATAAGAATCCACAAACCAGAGGAGGTTCCCAATAACAGGAGTTATAGGATTCCTCAAGGCATAGGAAGTTCCCACTGCACAAATACTATAGGGGCTATAAGACAGATAAATTAAAGGCACCACAGAGTAAAATCTTGTCCATCTGGTAGGCGCAAGGAAGAGAGTGGTCCTGTGATAGGACGGTAGCAGGCAGGCGGTCCCATCAAGTATGGTCCACCATACTTTTACTTCTGTCCCCGTGGGGGTTACTGAATCATCTATATACAGTGCTGCTTAAGGAGCAAGCACTAGCATTATGATAAAACAAAACTCCAAAGCATGTTGATCCTACCTTCTGTGGATTCAGAATACCATAGTGTGATATTTGGCATCCACCCTGCTGTTATTCCATGTAGACGCAGGAGGGCAGGTTCCAGGATTTGTCCCAAGGTGGCAGGAGAGCAACCATCGTTTTCCATGTATTGATATGACCAAGGCCATGTAAACTCAATGGAGTTTCCATCATTCATTGCTCTTGGTCGTGGTAGGAAGATGTTATTGTGGTGGCCGAACATCGGCTTCTCTGATTCTCACTTGGTTTGAACTTGTAGTTGTATTGGGGAGCCAGCATATGTGTTAACATATCCACTGGGCTCAGGGCTTCATTTCTGGGACTCTGTGTTGAACCCGTAGCCTAGCAACAGGCTAGTTACATCTGGAAGCGGTTGAAGTTCAGTGAGGTTCCTGGCCATAGGAACCCCATCTGCCCCACACTTGCACCTTCCAGTATTCTCGACTTACAATCTACACGTTTCCAATCATCTACAGCGGTCCCTGGGCGAGAAAACTGTACTATTGTGACTACATTCCACAATAGAAAGACAAGTTAACAACAATTTAGAGCCATTGGAAATTAACATACAGCAAGATTTTGATACATATAACAAAGATTATAATATTCCTCAAGCCAGAGGAGGTTTCTAATCACAAAAGTTATAATAATCCTCATGATGCAAGGATAATTCCCAAAGCACAGAATGTATAGGGGTGATGAGTCACAATTTCATGCCACCAACATAGGTAAATCTCGTCTGTCCGGTAGGTCAAATGTAACAGAATGGTCCTAAGATAGGACAGTAGCATGTAGGTGGTTCGTTCCAGCACTAGTATACCACACTTTTACTTCTTTCCCCGTGGGGTTTACCAAAGGGTCTATATATAGTGCCACAGTAGGTGCATCCAAGGCCCATTATTCTAAAAGCAACCTTACCGTTACGATGCTCCTCCCTTCTGGCCGTTGAGGACACACTACTGTGACATTTGGCATCCACCCTGCAGTTACTCCGGGTATACACAGGAGGCCAGCTTCCAGGACTTGTCTACAATGTGACAGGAGTGTCAGCTATCGTTGGTCCGTGTGTCCAGAGGCCAAATCCATGTCCACTCAAAGGAGATTCGTGGCTTCAGTGCAGTTGGGATTGCTAGCTAGATGTTATTCTGGTGGCCGAACCTCGGCTTCTGTGATCCTTCGTTGGTTTGTACTTGCAGTTGTACAGGGGTGGCAGCCACATGTGTTAACGTATCCACTGGGCTCAGGGCTTCCTTTCTTGGTCTCTGTGTTGTAGCCGTAGCCTAGCAAAGGACCATTTGCATCATAACATGGTTGAAGGTCCATGGGTGTCATGGCCATAGGATGCCCAATATGCCCACACACCCTGGCTCCAGTAATCTCACCTTACAATCTACGTGCATTCAATCTTCCACAGTGGTCCCTGTGAGAGAAAGCTGGAACCCTGTAACAATATTCCACAACAGCAAGGGAAGAGAACAACAACTTAGAGATATGAAAAATTAAGATACAGCAAGATTTTTGTACAAGTAACAAAAATTGTAATAATCCACAAACCAGAGGAGGTTCCCAATAACAGGAGTTGTAGGATTGCTCAAGCCATAGGAACTTCCCACTGCACAAAGTCTGTAGGGGGTATAAGACACATGAATTAAAGGCACCAACAGAATGAAATGTTGTCCATATGGTAGGCGTATGCAAGAGAGTGGTCCTGTGATAGGAGTGTAGCAGGCAGGCGATCCCTTCCAGGTGTAGTCCACCATACTTTCCATTTGGTCCCTGAGGTGGTTACTGAACGATATTTACACAGTGCTACTGGAGGAGCAAACAAAAGCATTATGATTAAATAAAATTCTCCAGGAAGTTGCTCCTACCTTCTGGGTCTTCAGGATACACTAGTGTGACATTTGGCATCCAGCCCGCTGTTATTCCCCATAGACGCAGGAGGCCGCTTCCAGGCTTTGTCCCAAGGTGCCAGGAGAGCAACCATCGTTTTCCATGTGTCGATAGGTCCAAGGCCATGTCCACTCAATGGCTTTTCCATCATTCATTGCACTTGGTCATGTTAGGAATTTGTTATTGTGGTGGGTGTACGTCGTCTTCTCTGCCTCTTGCTTGGTTTGAACTTGTATTTGCATTGGGGAGCCAGCATATGTGTTAACATATCCACTGGGATCAGGGCTTCATTTCTGGGACTCTGTGTTGAACCCGTAGCCTAGCAATAGGTTAGTTACATCTGAAAGCGGTTGAAGTTCAGTGAGGTTGCTGGCCACCGGAACCCCAACTTCTCCACACTGCCATCCTCCAGTATTCTCGCCTTACAATCTACACGTATCCAATCATTGGAAGTGGTCCCTGGGCGAGAAAGCTGGACTATTGTGACTACATTCCACAATAGAAAGAGAACTGAACAACAATTTAGAGGCATTGAAAATTAACATACAGCAAGATTTTGATACAAGTAACAAAAATTGTAATAACCCACAAACCAGAAGAGATTCCCAATAACAGGAGTTGTAGGACTTCTCAAGCCATAGGAACTTCCCACTGCACAAAGACTGTAGGGGCTATAAGACACATGAATTAAAGGCACCAACAGAGTGAAATCTTGTCCATCTGGTAGGCGTATGCAAGAGAGTGGTACTGTGATAGGAGGGTACTAGGCAGGCGGTCCCTTCCAGGTGTAGTCCACCATACTTTTCATTCGGTCCCCGAGGGGTTTGCTGAATGATCTTTACACAGTGCTCCTGGAGGAGAAAGCACTAGCATTATGAGAAAACAAAATTCCCCAGGAAGTTGCTCCTACCTTCTGGGGGTTCAGGATATTCTAGTGTGACATTTGTCATCCACCCTGCTGTTATTCCAGGTAGACGCAGGAGGTCAGCTTCCAGGCTTTGTCCCAAAGTGCCAGGGGAGAAACCATCGTTTTCCATGTATCGATAGGACCAAGGCCATGTAAACTCAATGGAGTTTCCATCATTCATTGCTCTTGGTCGTGGTAGGAAGATGTTATTGTGTTGGCCGAATGTTGGCTTCTCTGATTCTCAGTTGGTTTGAACTTGTAGTTGTATTGGGTATCCAGCCATATGTGTTAACATATCCACTGGGATCAGGGCTTCCTTTCTGGGTCTCTGTGTTGTAGCCGTAGCCTAGCAACAGACCAGTTGCATCACAATATGGTTGAAGTTCCATGGGTATCTTGGCCATAGGATGCCCAACATCCCCACACACCCCGGCTCCAGTACTCTCACCTTACAATCTACATGCTTTTAATCTTTCGCAATGTTCCCTATGGGAGAAAGCTGGAACCCTGTAATAATATTCCACAATAGCAAGGGAGGAGAACAACAACTGAGAGATAATAAAAATTTATATATAGCAAGATTTTGATATGGGTAACAAAAATTGTAGTAATCCACAAACCAGAGGAGGTTCCCAATAACAGGATTGATAGGATTCCTCAAGCCATAGGAATTTCCCTGTGCACAAAGACTATAGGGGCCCTAAGACACATGAATTAAAGGCACCCACAGAGTAAAATCTTGTCCATTTGTTAGGCGCATGGAAGAGAGTGGTTCTGTGATAGGATGGTAGCAGGTAGGCAGTCCTTCCAGGTGTAGTCCACAATACTTTTACTTCTGTCCCCGTGGGGGTTACGGAATTATCTATATATAGTGCTGCTTAAGAAGCAAGCACTAGCATTATGATAAAACAAAATTCCCCTGGAGGGTGATCCTACCTTCTGGGGTTTCAGGATACCCTAGTGTGATATTTGGCATCCACCCTGCTGTTATTCCACTTGACGCAGGAGGCCAGCTTCCAGGCTTTGTCCCAAGGTGCCAGGAAAGCAACCATCGTTTTCCATGTATTGATAGGACCAAGGCCATGTAAACTCAATGGAGTTTCCATCATTCATTGCTCTTGGTCGTGGTAGGAAGATGTTATTGTGGTGGCAGTACGTCGGCTTCTCTGATTCTCACTTGGATTGAACTTGTAGTTGTATTGGGGAGCCAGCGTATGCGTTAACGTATCCACTGGGCTCAGGGCTTCATTTCTGGGACTCTGTGTTGAACCCGTAGCCTAGCAACAGGCTAGTTACATCTGGAAGCGGTTGAAGTTCAGTGAGGTTCCTGGCCATAGAACCCCATCTGCCCCACACTTGCTCCTTCCAGTATTCTCGACTTACAATCTACACGTTTCCAATCATCTACAGCGGTCCCTGGGCGAGAAAACTGTACTATTGTGACTACATTCCACAATAGAAAGACAAGTTAACAACAATTTAGAGCCATTGGAAATTAACATACAGCAAGATTTTGATACATATAACAAAGATTATAATATTCCTCAAGGCAGAGGAGGTTCCTAATCACAAAAGTTATAATAATCCTCATGCAAGGATAATTCCCAAAGCACAGAATGTATAGGGGTGATGAGTCACAATTTCATGCCACCAACAGAGGTAAATCTCTTCTGTCAGGTAGGTCAAATGCAACAGAATGGTCCTAAGATAGGACAGTAGCATGCAGGTGGTTCGTTCCCGCTCTAGTATACCATACTTTTACGTCTTTCTCTGTGGGGTTTACTGAAGGATCTATATATAGTGCGACTGGAGGTGCATCCACTGGCCATTATTCTAAAAGCAAGCTTACCGGTACGAACCTCCTTCCTTCTGGCCATTGAGGATACACTAATATGCAATTTGGCATCCACCCTGCTGTTACTCCGGGTATACACAGGAGCCCAGCTTCCAGACCTTGTCCACAATGTGCCAGGAGTTTCAGCTATCATTGGTCCATTTCTTGAGAGGCCCAAATCCATGCGCACTCAAAGGAGATTCTGGGCTTCAGTGCAGTTGGTATTGGCAACTAGATGTTATTCTGGTGGCCGAACCTCGGCTTCTGTGATATTTCCTTGGTTTGTACTTGCGGTTGTATAGCGGTGGCAGCCATATGTGTTAACATATCCACTGGGCTCAGGGCTTCCTTTCTGGGTCTCTGTGTTGTAGCCGTGGCCTAGCAACAGACCAGTTGCATCACAATATGGTTGAAGTTCCACGGGTATCTTGGCCATAGGATGCCCAACATCCCCACACACTCCGGCTCCAGTTCTCTCACCTTACAATCTACACGCTTTGAATCTTCCGCAATGGTCCCTGTGGTGAAAGCTAGAACCCTGTAACAATATTCCACAATAGCAAGGGAAGAGAACAACCACTGAGAGATAACAATTAAGATACAGCAAGATTTTGATACAACTAAGAAAAATTATAAGAATCCACAAACCAGAGGAGGTTCCCAATAACAGGAGTTATAGGATTCCTCAAGGCATAGGAAGTTCCCACTGCACAAATACTATAGGGGCTATAAGACAGATAAATTAAAGGCACCACAGAGTAAAATCTTGTCCATCTGGTAGGCGCAAGGAAGAGAGTGGTCCTGTGATAGGACGGTAGCAGGCAGGCGGTCCCATCAAGTATGGTCCACCATACTTTTACTTCTGTCCCCGTGGGGGTTACTGAATCATCTATATACAGTGCTGCTTAAGGAGCAAGCACTAGCATTATGATAAAACAAAACTCCAAAGCATGTTGATCCTACCTTCTGTGGATTCAGAATACCATAGTGTGATATTTGGCATCCACCCTGCTGTTATTCCATGTAGACGCAGGAGGGCAGGTTCCAGGATTTGTCCCAAGGTGGCAGGAGAGCAACCATCGTTTTCCATGTATTGATATGACCAAGGCCATGTAAACTCAATGGAGTTTCCATCATTCATTGCTCTTGGTCGTGGTAGGAAGATGTTATTGTGGTGGCCGAACATCGGCTTCTCTGATTCTCACTTGGTTTGAACTTGTAGTTGTATTGGGGAGCCAGCATATGTGTTAACATATCCACTGGGCTCAGGGCTTCATTTCTGGGACTCTGTGTTGAACCCGTAGCCTAGCAACAGGCTAGTTACATCTGGAAGCGGTTGAAGTTCAGTGAGGTTCCTGGCCATAGGAACCCCATCTGCCCCACACTTGCACCTTCCAGTATTCTCGACTTACAATCTACACGTTTCCAATCATCTACAGCGGTCCCTGGGCGAGAAAACTGTACTATTGTGACTACATTCCACAATAGAAAGACAAGTTAACAACAATTTAGAGCCATTGGAAATTAACATACAGCAAGATTTTGATACATATAACAAAGATTATAATATTCCTCAAGCCAGAGGAGGTTTCTAATCACAAAAGTTATAATAATCCTCATGATGCAAGGATAATTCCCAAAGCACAGAATGTATAGGGGTGATGAGTCACAATTTCATGCCACCAACATAGGTAAATCTCGTCTGTCCGGTAGGTCAAATGTAACAGAATGGTCCTAAGATAGGACAGTAGCATGTAGGTGGTTCGTTCCAGCACTAGTATACCACACTTTTACTTCTTTCCCCGTGGGGTTTACCAAAGGGTCTATATATAGTGCCACAGTAGGTGCATCCAAGGCCCATTATTCTAAAAGCAACCTTACCGTTACGATGCTCCTCCCTTCTGGCCGTTGAGGACACACTACTGTGACATTTGGCATCCACCCTGCAGTTACTCCGGGTATACACAGGAGGCCAGCTTCCAGGACTTGTCTACAATGTGACAGGAGTGTCAGCTATCGTTGGTCCGTGTGTCCAGAGGCCAAATCCATGTCCACTCAAAGGAGATTCGTGGCTTCAGTGCAGTTGGGATTGCTAGCTAGATGTTATTCTGGTGGCCGAACCTCGGCTTCTGTGATCCTTCGTTGGTTTGTACTTGCAGTTGTACAGGGGTGGCAGCCACATGTGTTAACGTATCCACTGGGCTCAGGGCTTCCTTTCTTGGTCTCTGTGTTGTAGCCGTAGCCTAGCAAAGGACCATTTGCATCATAACATGGTTGAAGGTCCATGGGTGTCATGGCCATAGGATGCCCAATATGCCCACACACCCTGGCTCCAGTAATCTCACCTTACAATCTACGTGCCTTCAATCTTCCACAGTGGTCCCTGTGAGAGAAAGCTGGAACCCTGTAACAATATTCCACAATAGCAAGGGAAGAGAACAACAACTTAGAGATATGAAAAATTAAGATACAGCAAGATTTTTGTACAAGTAACAAAAATTGTAATAATCCACAAACCAGAGGAGGTTCCCAATAACAGGAGTTGTAGGATTGCTCAAGCCATAGGAACTTCCCACTGCACAAAGTCTGTAGGGGGTATAAGACACATGAATTAAAGGCACCAACAGAATGAAATGTTGTCCATATGGTAGGCGTATGCAAGAGAGTGGTCCTGTGATAGGAGTGTAGCAGGCAGGCGATCCCTTCCAGGTGTAGTCCACCATACTTTCCATTCGGTCCCTGAGGTGGTTACTGAACGATATTTACACAGTGCTACTGGAGGAGCAAACAAAAGCATTATGATTAAATAAAATTCTCCAGGAAGTTGCTCCTACCTTCTGGGTCTTCAGGATACACTAGTGTGACATTTGGCATCCAGCCCGCTGTTATTCCCCATAGACGCAGGAGGCCGCTTCCAGGCTTTGTCCCAAGGTGCCAGGAGAGCAACCATCGTTTTCCATGTGTCGATAGGTCCAAGGCCATGTCCACTCAATGGCTTTTCCATCATTCATTGCACTTGGTCATGTTAGGAATTTGTTATTGTGGTGGCTGTACGTCGTCTTCTCTGCCTCTTGCTTGGTTTGAACTTGTATTTGCATTGGGGAGCCAGCATATGTGTTAACATATCCACTGGGATCAGGGCTTCATTTCTGGGACTCTGTGTTGAACCCGTAGCCTAGCAATAGGTTAGTTACATCTGAAAGCGGTTGAAGTTCAGTGAGGTTGCTGGCCACCGGAACCCCAACTTCTCCACACTGCCATCCTCCAGTATTCTCGCCTTACAATCTACACGTATCCAATCATTGGAAGTGGTCCCTGGGCGAGAAAGCTGGACTATTGTGACTACATTCCACAATAGAAAGAGAACTGAACAACAATTTAGAGGCATTGAAAATTAACATACAGCAAGATTTTGATACAAGTAACAAAAATTGTAATAACCCACAAACCAGAAGAGATTCCCAATAACAGGAGTTGTAGGACTTCTCAAGCCATAGGAACTTCCCACTGCACAAAGACTGTAGGGGCTATAAGACACATGAATTAAAGGCACCAACAGAGTGAAATCTTGTCCATCTGGTAGGCGTATGCAAGAGAGTGGTACTGTGATAGGAGGGTACTAGGCAGGCGGTCCCTTCCAGGTGTAGTCCACCATACTTTTCATTCGGTCCCCGAGGGGTTTGCTGAATGATCTTTACACAGTGCTCCTGGAGGAGAAAGCACTAGCATTATGAGAAAACAAAATTCCCCAGGAAGTTGCTCCTACCTTCTGGGGGTTCAGGATATTCTAGTGTGACATTTGTCATCCACCCTGCTGTTATTCCAGGTAGACGCAGGAGGTCAGCTTCCAGGCTTTGTCCCAAAGTGCCAGGGGAGAAACCATCGTTTTCCATGTATCGATAGGACCAAGGCCATGTAAACTCAATGGAGTTTCCATCATTCATTGCTCTTGGTCGTGGTAGGAAGATGTTATTGTGTTGGCCGAATGTTGGCTTCTCTGATTCTCAGTTGGTTTGAACTTGTAGTTGTATTGGGTATCCAGCCATATGTGTTAACATATCCACTGGGATCAGGGCTTCCTTTCTGGGTCTCTGTGTTGTAGCCGTAGCCTAGCAACAGACCAGTTGCATCACAATATGGTTGAAGTTCCATGGGTATCTTGGCCATAGGATGCCCAACATCCCCACACACCCCGGCTCCAGTACTCTCACCTTACAATCTACATGCTTTTAATCTTTCGCAATGTTCCCTATGGGAGAAAGCTGGAACCCTGTAATAATATTCCACAATAGCAAGGGAGGAGAACAACAACTGAGAGATAATAAAAATTTATATATAGCAAGATTTTGATATGGGTAACAAAAATTGTAGTAATCCACAAACCAGAGGAGGTTCCCAATAACAGGATTGATAGGATTCCTCAAGCCATAGGAATTTCCCTGTGCACAAAGACTATAGGGGCCCTAAGACACATGAATTAAAGGCACCCACAGAGTAAAATCTTGTCCATTTGTTAGGCGCATGGAAGAGAGTGGTTCTGTGATAGGATGGTAGCAGGTAGGCAGTCCTTCCAGGTGTAGTCCACAATACTTTTACTTCTGTCCCCGTGGGGGTTACGGAATTATCTATATATAGTGCTGCTTAAGAAGCAAGCACTAGCATTATGATAAAACAAAATTCCCCTGGAGGGTGATCCTACCTTCTGGGGTTTCAGGATACCCTAGTGTGATATTTGGCATCCACCCTGCTGTTATTCCACTTGACGCAGGAGGCCAGCTTCCAGGCTTTGTCCCAAGGTGCCAGGAAAGCAACCATCGTTTTCCATGTATTGATAGGACCAAGGCCATGTAAACTCAATGGAGTTTCCATCATTCATTGCTCTTGGTCGTGGTAGGAAGATGTTATTGTGGTGGCAGTACGTCGGCTTCTCTGATTCTCACTTGGATTGAACTTGTAGTTGTATTGGGGAGCCAGCGTATGCGTTAACGTATCCACTGGGCTCAGGGCTTCATTTCTGGGACTCTGTGTTGAACCCGTAGCCTAGCAACAGGCTAGTTACATCTGGAAGCGGTTGAAGTTCAGTGAGGTTCCTGGCCATAGGAACCCCATCTGCCCCACACTTGCTCCTTCCAGTATTCTCGACTTACAATCTACACGTTTCCAATCATCTACAGCGGTCCCTGGGCGAGAAAACTGTACTATTGTGACTACATTCCACAATAGAAAGACAAGTTAACAACAATTTAGAGCCATTGGAAATTAACATACAGCAAGATTTTGATACATATAACAAAGATTATAATATTCCTCAAGGCAGAGGAGGTTCCTAATCACAAAAGTTATAATAATCCTCATGCAAGGATAATTCCCAAAGCACAGAATGTATAGGGGTGATGAGTCACAATTTCATGCCACCAACAGAGGTAAATCTCTTCTGTCAGGTAGGTCAAATGCAACAGAATGGTCCTAAGATAGGACAGTAGCATGCAGGTGGTTCGTTCCCGCTCTAGTATACCATACTTTTACGTCTTTCTCTGTGGGGTTTACTGAAGGATCTATACATAGTGCGACTGGAGGTGCATCCACTGGCCATTATTCTAAAAGCAACCTTACCGGTACGAACCTCCTTCCTTCTGGCCATTGAGGATACACTAATATGCAATTTGGCATCCACCCTGCTGTTACTCCGGGTATACACAGGAGCCCAGCTTCCAGACCTTGTCCACAATGTGCCAGGAGTTTCAGCTATCATTGGTCCATTTCTTGAGAGGCCCAAATCCATGCGCACTCAAAGGAGATTCTGGGCTTCAGTGCAGTTGGTATTGGCAACTAGATGTTATTCTGGTGGCCGAACCTCGGCTTCTGTGATATTTCCTTGGTTTGTACTTGCGGTTGTATAGCGGTGGCAGCCATATGTGTTAACATATCCACTGGGCTCAGGGCTTCCTTTCTGGGTCTCTGTGTTGTAGCCGTGGCCTAGCAACAGACCAGTTGCATCACAATATGGTTGAAGTTCCACGGGTATCTTGGCCATAGGATGCCCAACATCCCCACACACTCCGGCTCCAGTTCTCTCACCTTACAATCTACACGCTTTGAATCTTCCGCAATGGTCCCTGTGGTGAAAGCTAGAACCCTGTAACAATATTCCACAATAGCAAGGGAAGAGAACAACCACTGAGAGATAACAATTAAGATACAGCAAGATTTTGATACAACTAAGAAAAATTATAAGAATCCACAAACCAGAGGAGGTTCCCAATAACAGGAGTTATAGGATTCCTCAAGGCATAGGAAGTTCCCACTGCACAAATACTATAGGGGCTATAAGACAGATAAATTAAAGGCACCACAGAGTAAAATCTTGTCCATCTGGTAGGCGCAAGGAAGAGAGTGGTCCTGTGATAGGACGGTAGCAGGCAGGCGGTCCCATCAAGTATGGTCCACCATACTTTTACTTCTGTCCCCGTGGGGGTTACTGAATCATCTATATACAGTGCTGCTTAAGGAGCAAGCACTAGCATTATGATAAAACAAAACTCCAAAGCATGTTGATCCTACCTTCTGTGGATTCAGAATACCATAGTGTGATATTTGGCATCCACCCTGCTGTTATTCCATGTAGACGCAGGAGGGCAGGTTCCAGGATTTGTCCCAAGGTGGCAGGAGAGCAACCATCGTTTTCCATGTATTGATATGACCAAGGCCATGTAAACTCAATGGAGTTTCCATCATTCATTGCTCTTGGTCGTGGTAGGAAGATGTTATTGTGGTGGCCGAACATCGGCTTCTCTGATTCTCACTTGGTTTGAACTTGTAGTTGTATTGGGGAGCCAGCATATGTGTTAACATATCCACTGGGCTCAGGGCTTCATTTCTGGGACTCTGTGTTGAACCCGTAGCCTAGCAACAGGCTAGTTACATCTGGAAGCGGTTGAAGTTCAGTGAGGTTCCTGGCCATAGGAACCCCATCTGCCCCACACTTGCACCTTCCAGTATTCTCGACTTACAATCTACACGTTTCCAATCATCTACAGCGGTCCCTGGGCGAGAAAACTGTACTATTGTGACTACATTCCACAATAGAAAGACAAGTTAACAACAATTTAGAGCCATTGGAAATTAACATACAGCAAGATTTTGATACATATAACAAAGATTATAATATTCCTCAAGCCAGAGGAGGTTTCTAATCACAAAAGTTATAATAATCCTCATGATGCAAGGATAATTCCCAAAGCACAGAATGTATAGGGGTGATGAGTCACAATTTCATGCCACCAACATAGGTAAATCTCGTCTGTCCGGTAGGTCAAATGTAACAGAATGGTCCTAAGATAGGACAGTAGCATGTAGGTGGTTCGTTCCAGCACTAGTATACCACACTTTTACTTCTTTCCCCGTGGGGTTTACCAAAGGGTCTATATATAGTGCCACAGTAGGTGCATCCAAGGCCCATTATTCTAAAAGCAACCTTACCGTTACGATGCTCCTTCCTTCTGGCCGTTGAGGACACACTACTGTGACATTTGGCATCCACCCTGCAGTTACTCCGGGTATACACAGGAGGCCAGCTTCCAGGACTTGTCTACAATGTGACAGGAGTGTCAGCTATCGTTGGTCCGTGTGTCGAGAGGCCAAATCCATGTCCACTCAAAGGAGATTCGTGGCTTCAGTGCAGTTGGGATTGCTAGCTAGATGTTATTCTGGTGGCCGAACCTCGGCTTCTGTGATCCTTCGTTGGTTTGTACTTGCAGTTGTACAGGGGTGGCAGCCACATGTGTTAACGTATCCACTGGGCTCAGGGCTTCCTTTCTTGGTCTCTGTGTTGTAGCCGTAGCCTAGCAAAGGACCATTTGCATCATAACATGGTTGAAGGTCCATGGGTGTCATGGCCATAGGATGCCCAATATGCCCACACACCCTGGCTCCAGTAATCTCACCTTACAATCTACGTGCCTTCAATCTTCCACAGTGGTCCCTGTGAGAGAAAGCTGGAACCCTGTAACAATATTCCACAACAGCAAGGGAAGAGAACAACAACTTAGAGATATGAAAAATTAAGATACAGCAAGATTTTTGTACAAGTAACAAAAATTGTAATAATCCACAAACCAGAGGAGGTTCCCAATAACAGGAGTTGTAGGATTGCTCAAGCCATAGGAACTTCCCACTGCACAAAGTCTGTAGGGGGTATAAGACACATGAATTAAAGGCACCAACAGAATGAAATGTTGTCCATATGGTAGGCGTATGCAAGAGAGTGGTCCTGTGATAGGAGTGTAGCAGGCAGGCGATCCCTTCCAGGTGTAGTCCACCATACTTTCCATTCGGTCCCTGAGGTGGTTACTGAACGATATTTACACAGTGCTACTGGAGGAGCAAACAAAAGCATTATGATTAAATAAAATTCTCCAGGAAGTTGCTCCTACCTTCTGGGTCTTCAGGATACACTAGTGTGACATTTGGCATCCAGCCCGCTGTTATTCCCCATAGACGCAGGAGGCCGCTTCCAGGCTTTGTCCCAAGGTGCCAGGAGAGCAACCATCGTTTTCCATGTGTCGATAGGTCCAAGGCCATGTCCACTCAATGGCTTTTCCATCATTCATTGCACTTGGTCATGTTAGGAATTTGTTATTGTGGTGGCTGTACGTCGTCTTCTCTGCCTCTTGCTTGGTTTGAACTTGTATTTGCATTGGGGAGCCAGCATATGTGTTAACATATCCACTGGGATCAGGGCTTCATTTCTGGGACTCTGTGTTGAACCCGTAGCCTAGCAATAGGTTAGTTACATCTGAAAGCGGTTGAAGTTCAGTGAGGTTGCTGGCCACCGGAACCCCAACTTCTCCACACTGCCATCCTCCAGTATTCTCGCCTTACAATCTACACGTATCCAATCATTGGAAGTGGTCCCTGGGCGAGAAAGCTGGACTATTGTGACTACATTCCACAATAGAAAGAGAACTGAACAACAATTTAGAGGCATTGAAAATTAACATACAGCAAGATTTTGATACAAGTAACAAAAATTGTAATAACCCACAAACCAGAAGAGATTCCCAATAACAGGAGTTGTAGGACTTCTCAAGCCATAGGAACTTCCCACTGCACAAAGACTGTAGGGGCTATAAGACACATGAATTAAAGGCACCAACAGAGTGAAATCTTGTCCATCTGGTAGGCGTATGCAAGAGAGTGGTACTGTGATAGGAGGGTACTAGGCAGGCGGTCCCTTCCAGGTGTAGTCCACCATACTTTTCATTCGGTCCCCGAGGGGTTTGCTGAATGATCTTTACACAGTGCTCCTGGAGGAGAAAGCACTAGCATTATGAGAAAACAAAATTCCCCAGGAAGTTGCTCCTACCTTCTGGGGGTTCAGGATATTCTAGTGTGACATTTGTCATCCACCCTGCTGTTATTCCAGGTAGACGCAGGAGGTCAGCTTCCAGGCTTTGTCCCAAAGTGCCAGGGGAGAAACCATCGTTTTCCATGTATCGATAGGACCAAGGCCATGTAAACTCAATGGAGTTTCCATCATTCATTGCTCTTGGTCGTGGTAGGAAGATGTTATTGTGTTGGCCGAATGTTGGCTTCTCTGATTCTCAGTTGGTTTGAACTTGTAGTTGTATTGGGTATCCAGCCATATGTGTTAACATATCCACTGGGATCAGGGCTTCCTTTCTGGGTCTCTGTGTTGTAGCCGTAGCCTAGCAACAGACCAGTTGCATCACAATATGGTTGAAGTTCCATGGGTATCTTGGCCATAGGATGCCCAACATCCCCACACACCCCGGCTCCAGTACTCTCACCTTACAATCTACATGCTTTTAATCTTTCGCAATGTTCCCTATGGGAGAAAGCTGGAACCCTGTAATAATATTCCACAATAGCAAGGGAGGAGAACAACAACTGAGAGATAATAAAAATTTATATATAGCAAGATTTTGATATGGGTAACAAAAATTGTAGTAATCCACAAACCAGAGGAGGTTCCCAATAACAGGATTGATAGGATTCCTCAAGCCATAGGAATTTCCCTGTGCACAAAGACTATAGGGGCCCTAAGACACATGAATTAAAGGCACCCACAGAGTAAAATCTTGTCCATTTGTTAGGCGCATGGAAGAGAGTGGTTCTGTGATAGGATGGTAGCAGGTAGGCAGTCCTTCCAGGTGTAGTCCACAATACTTTTACTTCTGTCCCCGTGGGGGTTACGGAATTATCTATATATAGTGCTGCTTAAGAAGCAAGCACTAGCATTATGATAAAACAAAATTCCCCTGGAGGGTGATCCTACCTTCTGGGGTTTCAGGATACCCTAGTGTGATATTTGGCATCCACCCTGCTGTTATTCCACTTGACGCAGGAGGCCAGCTTCCAGGCTTTGTCCCAAGGTGCCAGGAAAGCAACCATCGTTTTCCATGTATTGATAGGACCAAGGCCATGTAAACTCAATGGAGTTTCCATCATTCATTGCTCTTGGTCGTGGTAGGAAGATGTTATTGTGGTGGCAGTACGTCGGCTTCTCTGATTCTCACTTGGATTGAACTTGTAGTTGTATTGGGGAGCCAGCGTATGCGTTAACGTATCCACTGGGCTCAGGGCTTCATTTCTGGGACTCTGTGTTGAACCCGTAGCCTAGCAACAGGCTAGTTACATCTGGAAGCGGTTGAAGTTCAGTGAGGTTCCTGGCCATAGGAACCCCATCTGCCCCACACTTGCTCCTTCCAGTATTCTCGACTTACAATCTACACGTTTCCAATCATCTACAGCGGTCCCTGGGCGAGAAAACTGTACTATTGTGACTACATTCCACAATAGAAAGACAAGTTAACAACAATTTAGAGCCATTGGAAATTAACATACAGCAAGATTTTGATACATATAACAAAGATTATAATATTCCTCAAGGCAGAGGAGGTTCCTAATCACAAAAGTTATAATAATCCTCATGCAAGGATAATTCCCAAAGCACAGAATGTATAGGGGTGATGAGTCACAATTTCATGCCACCAACAGAGGTAAATCTCTTCTGTCAGGTAGGTCAAATGCAACAGAATGGTCCTAAGATAGGACAGTAGCATGCAGGTGGTTCGTTCCCGCTCTAGTATACCATACTTTTACGTCTTTCTCTGTGGGGTTTACTGAAGGATCTATATATAGTGCGACTGGAGGTGCATCCACTGGCCATTATTCTAAAAGCAAGCTTACCGGTACGAACCTCCTTCCTTCTGGCCATTGAGGATACACTAATATGCAATTTGGCATCCACCCTGCTGTTACTCCGGGTATACACAGGAGCCCAGCTTCCAGACCTTGTCCACAATGTGCCAGGAGTTTCAGCTATCATTGGTCCATTTCTTGAGAGGCCCAAATCCATGCGCACTCAAAGGAGATTCTGGGCTTCAGTGCAGTTGGTATTGGCAACTAGATGTTATTCTGGTGGCCGAACCTCGGCTTCTGTGATATTTCCTTGGTTTGTACTTGCGGTTGTATAGCGGTGGCAGCCATATGTGTTAACATATCCACTGGGCTCAGGGCTTCCTTTCTGGGTCTCTGTGTTGTAGCCGTGGCCTAGCAACAGACCAGTTGCATCACAATATGGTTGAAGTTCCACGGGTATCTTGGCCATAGGATGCCCAACATCCCCACACACTCCGGCTCCAGTTCTCTCACCTTACAATCTACACGCTTTGAATCTTCCGCAATGGTCCCTGTGGTGAAAGCTAGAACCCTGTAACAATATTCCACAATAGCAAGGGAAGAGAACAACCACTGAGAGATAACAATTAAGATACAGCAAGATTTTGATACAACTAAGAAAAATTATAAGAATCCACAAACCAGAGGAGGTTCCCAATAACAGGAGTTATAGGATTCCTCAAGGCATAGGAAGTTCCCACTGCACAAATACTATAGGGGCTATAAGACAGATAAATTAAAGGCACCACAGAGTAAAATCTTGTCCATCTGGTAGGCGCAAGGAAGAGAGTGGTCCTGTGATAGGACGGTAGCAGGCAGGCGGTCCCATCAAGTATGGTCCACCATACTTTTACTTCTGTCCCCGTGGGGGTTACTGAATCATCTATATACAGTGCTGCTTAAGGAGCAAGCACTAGCATTATGATAAAACAAAACTCCAAAGCATGTTGATCCTACCTTCTGTGGATTCAGAATACCATAGTGTGATATTTGGCATCCACCCTGCTGTTATTCCATGTAGACGCAGGAGGGCAGGTTCCAGGATTTGTCCCAAGGTGGCAGGAGAGCAACCATCGTTTTCCATGTATTGATATGACCAAGGCCATGTAAACTCAATGGAGTTTCCATCATTCATTGCTCTTGGTCGTGGTAGGAAGATGTTATTGTGGTGGCCGAACATCGGCTTCTCTGATTCTCACTTGGTTTGAACTTGTAGTTGTATTGGGGAGCCAGCATATGTGTTAACATATCCACTGGGCTCAGGGCTTCATTTCTGGGACTCTGTGTTGAACCCGTAGCCTAGCAACAGGCTAGTTACATCTGGAAGCGGTTGAAGTTCAGTGAGGTTCCTGGCCATAGGAACCCCATCTGCCCCACACTTGCACCTTCCAGTATTCTCGACTTACAATCTACACGTTTCCAATCATCTACAGCGGTCCCTGGGCGAGAAAACTGTACTATTGTGACTACATTCCACAATAGAAAGACAAGTTAACAACAATTTAGAGCCATTGGAAATTAACATACAGCAAGATTTTGATACATATAACAAAGATTATAATATTCCTCAAGCCAGAGGAGGTTTCTAATCACAAAAGTTATAATAATCCTCATGATGCAAGGATAATTCCCAAAGCACAGAATGTATAGGGGTGATGAGTCACAATTTCATGCCACCAACATAGGTAAATCTCGTCTGTCCGGTAGGTCAAATGTAACAGAATGGTCCTAAGATAGGACAGTAGCATGTAGGTGGTTCGTTCCAGCACTAGTATACCACACTTTTACTTCTTTCCCCGTGGGGTTTACCAAAGGGTCTATATATAGTGCCACAGTAGGTGCATCCAAGGCCCATTATTCTAAAAGCAACCTTACCGTTACGATGCTCCTCCCTTCTGGCCGTTGAGGACACACTACTGTGACATTTGGCATCCACCCTGCAGTTACTCCGGGTATACACAGGAGGCCAGCTTCCAGGACTTGTCTACAATGTGACAGGAGTGTCAGCTATCGTTGGTCCGTGTGTCCAGAGGCCAAATCCATGTCCACTCAAAGGAGATTCGTGGCTTCAGTGCAGTTGGGATTGCTAGCTAGATGTTATTCTGGTGGCCGAACCTCGGCTTCTGTGATCCTTCGTTGGTTTGTACTTGCAGTTGTACAGGGGTGGCAGCCACATGTGTTAACGTATCCACTGGGCTCAGGGCTTCCTTTCTTGGTCTCTGTGTTGTAGCCGTAGCCTAGCAAAGGACCATTTGCATCATAACATGGTTGAAGGTCCATGGGTGTCATGGCCATAGGATGCCCAATATGCCCACACACCCTGGCTCCAGTAATCTCACCTTACAATCTACGTGCATTCAATCTTCCACAGTGGTCCCTGTGAGAGAAAGCTGGAACCCTGTAACAATATTCCACAACAGCAAGGGAAGAGAACAACAACTTAGAGATATGAAAAATTAAGATACAGCAAGATTTTTGTACAAGTAACAAAAATTGTAATAATCCACAAACCAGAGGAGGTTCCCAATAACAGGAGTTGTAGGATTGCTCAAGCCATAGGAACTTCCCACTGCACAAAGTCTGTAGGGGGTATAAGACACATGAATTAAAGGCACCAACAGAATGAAATGTTGTCCATATGGTAGGCGTATGCAAGAGAGTGGTCCTGTGATAGGAGTGTAGCAGGCAGGCGATCCCTTCCAGGTGTAGTCCACCATACTTTCCATTTGGTCCCTGAGGTGGTTACTGAACGATATTTACACAGTGCTACTGGAGGAGCAAACAAAAGAATTATGATTAAATAAAATTCTCCAGGAAGTTGCTCCTACCTTCTTGGTCTTCAGGATACACTAGTGTGACATTTGGCATCCAGCCCGCTGTTATTCCCCATAGACGCAGGAGGCCGCTTCCAGGCTTTGTCCCAAGGTGCCAGGAGAGCAACCATCGTTTTCCATGTGTCGATAGGTCCAAGACCATGTCCACTCAATGGCTTTTCCATCATTCACTGCACTTGGTCATGTTAGGAATTTGTTATTGTGGTGGCTGTACGTCGTCTTCTCTGCCTCTTACTTGGTTTGAACTTGTATTTGCATTGGGGAGCCAGCATACGTGTTAACATATCCACTGGGATCAGGGCTTCATTTCTGGGACTCTGTGTTGAACCCGTAGCCTAGCAATAGGTTAGTTACATCTGAAAGCGGTTGAAGTTCAGTGAGGTTGCTGGCCACCGGAACCCCAACTTCTCCACACTGCCATCCTCCAGTATTCTCGCCTTACAATCTACACGTATCCAATCATTGGAAGTGGTCCCTGGGCGAGAAAGCTGGACTATTGTGACTACATTCCACAATAGAAAGAGAACTGAACAACAATTTAGAGGCATTGAAAATTAACATACAGCAAGATTTTGATACAAGTAACAAAAATTGTAATAACCCACAAACCAGAAGAGATTCCCAATAACAGGAGTTGTAGGACTTCTCAAGCCATAGGAACTTCCCACTGCACAAAGACTGTAGGGGCTATAAGACACATGAATTAAAGGCACCAACAGAGTGAAATCTTGTCCATCTGGTAGGCGTATGCAAGAGAGTGGTACTGTGATAGGAGGGTACTAGGCAGGCGGTCCCTTCCAGGTGTAGTCCACCATACTTTTCATTCGGTCCCCGAGGGGTTTGCTGAATGATCTTTACACAGTGCTCCTGGAGGAGAAAGCACTAGCATTATGAGAAAACAAAATTCCCCAGGAAGTTGCTCCTACCTTCTGGGGGTTCAGGATATTCTAGTGTGACATTTGTCATCCACCCTGCTGTTATTCCAGGTAGACGCAGGAGGTCAGCTTCCAGGCTTTGTCCCAAAGTGCCAGGGGAGAAACCATCATTTTCCATGTATCGATAGGACCAAGGCCATGTAAACTCAATGGAGTTTCCATCATTCATTGCTCTTGGTCGTGGTAGGAAGATGTTATTGTGTTGGCCGAATGTTGGCTTCTCTGATTCTCAGTTGGTTTGAACTTGTAGTTGTATTGGGTATCCAGCCATATGTGTTAACATATCCACTGGGATCAGGGCTTCCTTTCTGGGTCTCTGTGTTGTAGCCGTAGCCTAGCAACAGACCAGTTGCATCACAATATGGTTGAAGTTCCATGGGTATCTTGGCCATAGGATGCCCAACATCCCCACACACCCCGGCTCCAGTACTCTCACCTTACAATCTACATGCTTTTAATCTTTCGCAATGTTCCCTATGGGAGAAAGCTGGAACCCTGTAATAATATTCCACAATAGCAAGGGAGGAGAACAACAACTGAGAGATAATAAAAATTTATATATAGCAAGATTTTGATATGGGTAACAAAAAATGTAGTAATCCACAAACCAGAGGAGGTTCCCAATAACAGGATTGATAGGATTCCTCAAGCCATAGGAATTTCCCTGTGCACAAAGACTATAGGGGCCCTAAGACACATGAATTAAAGGCACCCACAGAGTAAAATCTTGTCCATTTGTTAGGCGCATGGAAGAGAGTGGTTCTGTGATAGGATGGTAGCAGGTAGGCAGTCCTTCCAGGTGTAGTCCACAATACTTTTACTTCTGTCCCCGTGGGGGTTACGGAATTATCTATATATAGTGCTGCTTAAGAAGCAAGCACTAGCATTATGATAAAACAAAATTCCCCTGGAGGGTGATCCTACCTTCTGGGGTTTCAGGATACCCTAGTGTGATATTTGGCATCCACCCTGCTGTTATTCCACTTGACGCAGGAGGCCAGCTTCCAGGCTTTGTCCCAAGGTGCCAGGAAAGCAACCATCGTTTTCCATGTATTGATAGGACCAAGGCCATGTAAACTCAATGGAGTTTCCATCATTCATTGCTCTTGGTCGTGGTAGGAAGATGTTATTGTGGTGGCAGTACGTCGGCTTCTCTGATTCTCACTTGGATTGAACTTGTAGTTGTATTGGGCAGCCAGCGTATGCGTTAACGTATCCACTGGGCTCAGGGCTTCATTTCTGGGACTCTGTGTTGAACCCGTAGCCTAGCAACAGGCTAGTTACATCTGGAAGCGGTTGAAGTTCAGTGAGGTTCCTGGCCATAGAACCCCATCTGCCCCACACTTGCTCCTTCCAGTATTCTCGACTTACAATCTACACGTTTCCAATCATCTACAGCGGCCCCTGGGCGAGAAAACTGTACTATTGTGACTACATTCCACAATAGAAAGACAAGTTAACAACAATTTAGAGCCATTGGAAATTAACATACAGCAAGATTTTGATACATATAACAAAGATTATAATATTCCTCAAGGCAGAGGAGGTTCCTAATCACAAAAGTTATAATAATCCTCATGCAAGGATAATTCCCAAAGCACAGAATGTATAGGGGTGATGAGTCACAATTTCATGCCACCAACAGAGGTAAATCTCTTCTGTCAGGTAGGTCAAATGCAACAGAATGGTCCTAAGATAGGACAGTAGCATGCAGGTGGTTCGTTCCCGCTCTAGTATACCATACTTTTACGTCTTTCTCTGTGGGGTTTACTGAAGGATCTATATATAGTGCGACTGGAGGTGCATCCACTGGCCATTATTCTAAAAGCAAGCTTACCGGTACGAACCTCCTTCCTTCTGGCCATTGAGGATACACTAATATGCAATTTGGCATCCACCCTGCTGTTACTCCGGGTATACACAGGAGCCCAGCTTCCAGACCTTGTCCACAATGTGCCAGGAGTTTCAGCTATCATTGGTCCATTTCTTGAGAGGCCCAAATCCATGCGCACTCAAAGGAGATTCTGGGCTTCAGTGCAGTTGGTATTGGCAACTAGATGTTATTCTGGTGGCCGAACCTCGGCTTCTGTGATATTTCCTTGGTTTGTACTTGCGGTTGTATAGCGGTGGCAGCCATATGTGTTAACATATCCACTGGGCTCAGGGCTTCCTTTCTGGGTCTCTGTGTTGTAGCCGTGGCCTAGCAACAGACCAGTTGCATCACAATATGGTTGAAGTTCCACGGGTATCTTGGCCATAGGATGCCCAACATCCCCACACACTCCGGCTCCAGTTCTCTCACCTTACAATCTACACGCTTTGAATCTTCCGCAATGGTCCCTGTGGTGAAAGCTAGAACCCTGTAACAATATTCCACAATAGCAAGGGAAGAGAACAACCACTGAGAGATAACAATTAAGATACAGCAAGATTTTGATACAACTAAGAAAAATTATAAGAATCCACAAACCAGAGGAGGTTCCCAATAACAGGAGTTATAGGATTCCTCAAGGCATAGGAAGTTCCCACTGCACAAATACTATAGGGGCTATAAGACAGATAAATTAAAGGCACCACAGAGTAAAATCTTGTCCATCTGGTAGGCGCAAGGAAGAGAGTGGTCCTGTGATAGGACGGTAGCAGGCAGGCGGTCCCATCAAGTATGGTCCACCATACTTTTACTTCTGTCCCCGTGGGGGTTACTGAATCATCTATATACAGTGCTGCTTAAGGAGCAAGCACTAGCATTATGATAAAACAAAACTCCAAAGCATGTTGATCCTACCTTCTGTGGATTCAGAATACCATAGTGTGATATTTGGCATCCACCCTGCTGTTATTCCATGTAGACGCAGGAGGGCAGGTTCCAGGATTTGTCCCAAGGTGGCAGGAGAGCAACCATCGTTTTCCATGTATTGATATGACCAAGGCCATGTAAACTCAATGGAGTTTCCATCATTCATTGCTCTTGGTCGTGGTAGGAAGATGTTATTGTGGTGGCCGAACATCGGCTTCTCTGATTCTCACTTGGTTTGAACTTGTAGTTGTATTGGGGAGCCAGCATATGTGTTAACATATCCACTGGGCTCAGGGATTCATTTCTGGGACTCTGTGTTGAACCCGTAGCCTAGCAACAGGCTAGTTACATCTGGAAGCGGTTGAAGTTCAGTGAGGTTCCTGGCCATAGGAACCCCATCTGCCCCACACTTGCACCTTCCAGTATTCTCGACTTACAATCTACACGTTTCCAATCATCTACAGCGGTCCCTGGGCGAGAAAACTGTACTATTGTGACTACATTCCACAATAGAAAGACAAGTTAACAACAATTTAGAGCCATTGGAAATTAACATACAGCAAGATTTTGATACATATAACAAAGATTATAATATTCCTCAAGCCAGAGGAGGTTTCTAATCACAAAAGTTATAATAATCCTCATGATGCAAGGATAATTCCCAAAGCACAGAATGTATAGGGGTGATGAGTCACAATTTCATGCCACCAACATAGGTAAATCTCGTCTGTCCGGTAGGTCAAATGTAACAGAATGGTCCTAAGATAGGACAGTAGCATGTAGGTGGTTCGTTCCAGCACTAGTATACCACACTTTTACTTCTTTCCCCGTGGGGTTTACCAAAGGGTCTATATATAGTGCCACAGTAGGTGCATCCAAGGCCCATTATTCTAAAAGCAACCTTACCGTTACGATGCTCCTCCCTTCTGGCCGTTGAGGACACACTACTGTGACATTTGGCATCCACCCTGCAGTTACTCCGGGTATACACAGGAGGCCAGCTTCCAGGACTTGTCTACAATGTGACAGGAGTGTCAGCTATCGTTGGTCCGTGTGTCCAGAGGCCAAATCCATGTCCACTCAAAGGAGATTCGTGGCTTCAGTGCAGTTGGGATTGCTAGCTAGATGTTATTCTGGTGGCCGAACCTCGGCTTCTGTGATCCTTCGTTGGTTTGTACTTGCAGTTGTACAGGGGTGGCAGCCACATGTGTTAACGTATCCACTGGGCTCAGGGCTTCCTTTCTTGGTCTCTGTGTTGTAGCCGTAGCCTAGCAAAGGACCATTTGCATCATAACATGGTTGAAGGTCCATGGGTGTCATGGCCATAGGATGCCCAATATGCCCACACACCCTGGCTCCAGTAATCTCACCTTACAATCTACGTGCCTTCAATCTTCCACAGTGGTCCCTGTGAGAGAAAGCTGGAACCCTGTAACAATATTCCACAATAGCAAGGGAAGAGAACAACAACTTAGAGATATGAAAAATTAAGATACAGCAAGATTTTTGTACAAGTAACAAAAATTGTAATAATCCACAAACCAGAGGAGGTTCCCAATAACAGGAGTTGTAGGATTGCTCAAGCCATAGGAACTTCCCACTGCACAAAGTCTGTAGGGGGTATAAGACACATGAATTAAAGGCACCAACAGAATGAAATGTTGTCCATATGGTAGGCGTATGCAAGAGAGTGGTCCTGTGATAGGAGTGTAGCAGGCAGGCGATCCCTTCCAGGTGTAGTCCACCATACTTTCCATTCGGTCCCTGAGGTGGTTACTGAACGATATTTACACAGTGCTACTGGAGGAGCAAACAAAAGCATTATGATTAAATAAAATTCTCCAGGAAGTTGCTCCTACCTTCTGGGTCTTCAGGATACACTAGTGTGACATTTGGCATCCAGCCCGCTGTTATTCCCCATAGACGCAGGAGGCCGCTTCCAGGCTTTGTCCCAAGGTGCCAGGAGAGCAACCATCGTTTTCCATGTGTCGATAGGTCCAAGGCCATGTCCACTCAATGGCTTTTCCATCATTCATTGCACTTGGTCATGTTAGGAATTTGTTATTGTGGTGGCTGTACGTCGTCTTCTCTGCCTCTTGCTTGGTTTGAACTTGTATTTGCATTGGGGAGCCAGCATATGTGTTAACATATCCACTGGGATCAGGGCTTCATTTCTGGGACTCTGTGTTGAACCCGTAGCCTAGCAATAGGTTAGTTACATCTGAAAGCGGTTGAAGTTCAGTGAGGTTGCTGGCCACCGGAACCCCAACTTCTCCACACTGCCATCCTCCAGTATTCTCGCCTTACAATCTACACGTATCCAATCATTGGAAGTGGTCCCTGGGCGAGAAAGCTGGACTATTGTGACTACATTCCACAATAGAAAGAGAACTGAACAACAATTTAGAGGCATTGAAAATTAACATACAGCAAGATTTTGATACAAGTAACAAAAATTGTAATAACCCACAAACCAGAAGAGATTCCCAATAACAGGAGTTGTAGGACTTCTCAAGCCATAGGAACTTCCCACTGCACAAAGACTGTAGGGGCTATAAGACACATGAATTAAAGGCACCAACAGAGTGAAATCTTGTCCATCTGGTAGGCGTATGCAAGAGAGTGGTACTGTGATAGGAGGGTACTAGGCAGGCGGTCCCTTCCAGGTGTAGTCCACCATACTTTTCATTCGGTCCCCGAGGGGTTTGCTGAATGATCTTTACACAGTGCTCCTGGAGGAGAAAGCACTAGCATTATGAGAAAACAAAATTCCCCAGGAAGTTGCTCCTACCTTCTGGGGGTTCAGGATATTCTAGTGTGACATTTGTCATCCACCCTGCTGTTATTCCAGGTAGACGCAGGAGGTCAGCTTCCAGGCTTTGTCCCAAAGTGCCAGGGGAGAAACCATCGTTTTCCATGTATCGATAGGACCAAGGCCATGTAAACTCAATGGAGTTTCCATCATTCATTGCTCTTGGTCGTGGTAGGAAGATGTTATTGTGTTGGCCGAATGTTGGCTTCTCTGATTCTCAGTTGGTTTGAACTTGTAGTTGTATTGGGTATCCAGCCATATGTGTTAACATATCCACTGGGATCAGGGCTTCCTTTCTGGGTCTCTGTGTTGTAGCCGTAGCCTAGCAACAGACCAGTTGCATCACAATATGGTTGAAGTTCCATGGGTATCTTGGCCATAGGATGCCCAACATCTCCACACACCCCGGCTCCAGTACTCTCACCTTACAATCTACATGCTTTTAATCTTTCGCAATGTTCCCTATGGGAGAAAGCTGGAACCCTGTAATAATATTCCACAATAGCAAGGGAGGAGAACAACAACTGAGAGATAATAAAAATTTATATATAGCAAGATTTTGATATGGGTAACAAGAATTGTAGTAATCCACAAACCAGAGGAGGTTCCCAATAACAGGATTTATAGGATTCCTCAAGCCATAGGAATTTCCCTGTGCACAAAGACTATAGGGGCTCTAAGACACATGAATTAAAGGCACCCACAGAGTAAAATCTTGTCCATTTGTTAGGCGCATGGAAGAGAGTGGTTCTGTGATAGGATGGTAGCAGGTAGGCAGTCCTTCCAGGTGTAGTCCACAATACTTTTACTTCTGTCCCCGTGGGGGTTACGGAATTATCTATATATAGTGCTGCTTAAGAAGCAAGCACTAGCATTATGATAAAACAAAATTCCCCTGGAGGGTGATCCTACCTTCTGGGGTTTCAGGATACCCTAGTGTGATATTTGGCATCCACCCTGCTGTTATTCCACTTGACGCAGGAGGCCAGCTTCCAGGCTTTGTCCCAAGGTGCCAGGAAAGCAACCATCATTTTCCATGTATTGATAGGACCAAGGCCATGTAAACTCAATGGAGTTTCCATCATTCATTGCTCTTGGTCGTGGTAGGAAGATGTTATTGTGGTGGCAGTACGTCGGCTTCTCTGATTCTCACTTGGATTGAACTTGTAGTTGTATTGGGGAGCCAGCGTATGTGTTAACGTATCCACTGGGCTCAGGGCTTCATTTCTGGGACTCTGTGTTGAACCCGTAGGCAAGCAACAGGCTAGTTACATCTGAAAGCGGTTGAAGTCCTGTGAGGTTCCTGCCAATATGATCCCCGTCTTTCCAAACACTGCCACTGTCCAGTATTCTTGCCTTACAATCTGCACGTTTCCAATCATCCTCAGTGTTCCCCGGGTGAGAAAGCTGGACTATTGTGACTACATTCCACAATAGAAGGAGAAGTTAACAACAATTTAGTGCATTGAAAATTAACATACAGCAAGATTTTGATACATGTAACAAATATTATAATAATCTTGAAGCCAGAGTCGGTTCCTAATCACAAAAGTTATAATAATCCTCATGCAAGAGGAATTTCCCAATGCAGAAAATGTATAGGGGTGATGAGTCACGTTTGCATCCTACCAACAGAGGGAATTCTCATCCGTGAGGTAGGACAAATGCAAGAGAATGATCCTGGGTAGGACTGTAGCACGCAGGTGGTTCATTCCAGGTCTAGTATACCATACTTTTACTTCTTTCCCCATGGGGTTAGTGAAGGGTCTATATATTGTGCTACTGTATGTGCATCCACTGGGCATTATTCTAAAAGCAACATTACCAGTACTATGCTCCTTCCTTCTGGCCGTTGAGGACACACTAATATGCCATTTCGCATCCACCTTGCTGTTACTCCGGGTATACACAGGAGGCCAGATTCCAGACCTTGTCCACAATGTGCCAGGATAGTCAGCTTTCGTTGGTCTGTGTGTCGAGAGGCCCAAATCCATGCCCACTCAAAGGAGATTCCGGGCATCAGTGCAGTTGGTATTGGCAGCTAGATGTTATTCTGGTGGCCGAACTTCGGCTTCTCTGATCTTTCCTTCGTTTGTGCTTGCAGTTGTATAGGGAAGGCAGCCATATGTGTTAACATATCCACTGGGGTCAGTGCTTCCTTTCTGGGTCTCTGTGTTGTAGCCATAGCCTAGCAACAGACCATTTGCATCATAACATGGTTGAAGTTCCACAGGTGTCTTGGCCATAGGATGCCCAACATGCCCGCACACCCTGGCTCCAGTAATCTCACCTTACAAACTACACGCTTTTCGTCTTCCGCAATGGTCCCTGTCGGAGAAAGCTGGAACCCTTAACAATATTCCACAATAGCAAGGGAAGAGAACAACAACTGAGAGATAATAAAAATTAAGATACAGCAAGATTTTGATACAAGTAAGAGAAATTGTAATAATCCACAAACCAGAGGAGGTTCCCAATAACAGGAGTTATAGGATTCCTCAAGCCATAGGAAGTTCCCACTGCACAAATTCTATAGGGGCTATAAGACAGATAAATTAAAGGCACCAACGAGTAAAATCTTGTCCATCTGGTAGGTGCAAGGAAGAGAGTGGTCCTGTGACAGGACGGAGGCAGGCAGGTGATCCCTTCCAGGTGTAGTTCACCATAGTTTTACTTTTGTGCCCATGGGGGTTACTGAACGATCTATATACAGTGCTACTGGAGGAGTAAGCACTACCATTATGATGAAAGAAAATTCCCCAGGAAGTTGCCCCTACCTTCTTGTGTTTCAGGATACTTGTGTGACATTTGGCATCCACCCTGCTGTTATTCCATGTAGACGCTGGAGGCCAGCTTCCAGGCTTTGTCCCAACGTGTAGAGAGAGCAAACATCGTTTTCCATGTATCGATAGGTCCAAGGCCCTGTGCACTCAATGGAGTTTCCATCATTTGTTGTACTTGGTGACTGTACGTCGGCTTCTCTGATTCTCACTGGTTTGAACTTGTAGTTGTATTGGGGAGCCAGCCATATGTGTTAACATATCCACTGGGTTCAGGGCTTCATTTCTGGGACTCTGTGTTGACCCCGTAGCCTAGCAACAGGCTCGATACATCTGAAAGCAGTTGAAGTTCAGTGAGGTTCCTGGCCATAGGAACCCCATGTTCCCCATACTGCCACCATCCAGTATACTCGCCTTATAATCTGAACGTTTCCAATCATCCTCAGTGGTCCCTGGGCGAGAAAGCTGGAATACTGTGACTACATTTCACAACAGAAAGAGAATTTAACAACAATTCAGAGCCTTTGAAAATTAACATACACCAAGATTTTGATACATGTAACAAAAATTATGATAATCCTTAGGTGAGAGGAGGTTCCTAATCACAAAATTTATAATAATCCACATGTAAGAGGAATTTCCCTATGCACAAAATGTATAGGGGCCATAAGTCACAATTTCATGCCACCAACAGAGGGAAATTTCATCGGTCATGTAGACAAATGCAAGAGAATGGTCCTGGGGTAGGACTGTAGCATGCAGGTGGTTCATTCCAGCTCTAGTATACCACACTTTTACTTCTTTCCCCGTGGGGTTAGGGAAGGGTCTATATATATGGCGACTGGAGGTGCATCCACTGGCCATTGTTGTGAAAGCAACCTTACCGGTATGATGCTCCTTCCTTCTGGCCATTGAGGATACACTAACATGCCTTTTGGCATCCACGCTGCTGTTACTCCGGGTATACACAGGAGGCCAACTTCCAGACCTTGTCAACAATGTGCCAGGATTGTTAGCTATCATTGGTCCGTTTCTCAAGAGTCCCAAATCCATGCCCACTCAAAGGAGATTCCGGGCTTCAGTGCAGTTGGTTTTGGCAACCAGATGTTATTCTGGTGGCCGAACCTCGGCCTCTGTGATCTTTCCTTGGTTTGTACTTGCAGTTGTATAGGGGTGGTAGCCATATATGGTAACATATCCACTGGGCTCAGGGCTTCCTTTCTGGGTCTCTGTGTTATAGCCGTAGTCCAGCAACGACCAGTTGCATCATAATATGGTTGAAGTTCCATGGATATCTTGGCCATAGGATGCCCAACATCCCCACACACCCCGGCTCCAGTACTCTCACCTTACAATCTACATGCTTTTAATCTTTCACAATGGTCCCTGTGGGAGAAAGCTGGAACCCTGTAACAATATTCCACAATAGCAAGGGAAGAGTTCAACAACTGAGTGATAATAACAATTAAGATACAGCAAGATTTTGATACAAGTAACAAAAATTGTAAAAATCCACAAAGCAGAGGAGGTTCCCAATAACAGGATTTGTAGGATTCCTCAAGTCATAGGAATTTCCCACTGCACAAAGACTATAGGGGCTATGAGACACATGAATTAAACGCAGCAACTGAGTAAAATCTTGTCCGTCTGGTAGGCACATGCAAGAGAGTGGTCCTGTGATAGGACGGTAGCAGGGAGGCGGTACCTTCCAGGTGTAGTCCACCATAATTTTACATCTGTCCCCATAGGTTTTACTGAACGATCTGTATACAGTGCTACTGGAGGAGCAAGCACTAGCTTTATGATAAAAGAACATTCCCCAGAAAGTTGCTCATACCTTCTGGGGTTTCAGGATACTAGTGTGACATTTGGCATCCACTCTGCTGTTATTCCACGTAGACGCAGGAGGCCAGCTTCCAAGCTTTTTCCCAAGGTTCCAGGAGAGCCACCATTGTTTTCCATGTATCGATAGGTCCAAGGGCATGTCCACTCAATGGAGTTTCCATCATTCATTGCACTTGTTCATGGTAAGATGATGTTTTTGTGGTGGCCGAACATCGGCTTCTTTGATTCTCACTTGGTTTGAACTTGTAGTTGTATTGGGGAGCCAGCATATGCGTTAACATATCCGCTAGGCTCAGGGCTTCATTTCCGGGACTCTGTGTTGAACCCGTAGCCTAGCAACAGGCTAGTTAAATCTGGAAGTGGTTGAAGTTCAGTGAGTTTCCTGACTACAGGAACCCCATCTTTCCCACACTGCCACTCTCCAGTATTCTCGCCTTACCATCTACACGCATCCAATCATCCGCAGTGGTCCTGGGCGAGAAAGCTGGAATACTGTGACTACATTTCACAACAGAAAGAGAAGTTAACAACAATTTAGAGCCATTGAAAATTAACATACAGCAAGATTTTCATACATATAACAAAAATTATAATAATCCTCAAGGCAGAGGAGGTTCCTAATCACAAAAGTATAATAATCTTCATGCAAGAATAATTCCCAAAGCACAAAATGTATAGGGATGATAAGTCACATTTTCATGCCACCAACAGAGGGAAATCTCGTCTTTCATGCAGGTCAAATGGAAGAGAATTGTCCTGGTGTAGGAGTGTAGCATGCAGATGGTTCGTTGCAGCTCTAGTATACCACACTTTTACTTCTTTCCCCGTGGGGTTTACTGAAGGGTCTATATATAGTGCGTCTTGAGGTGCATCCACTGGCCATTATTGTGAAAGCAAACTTACCGGTACGATGCTCGTTCCTTCTAGCCGTTGAGGATACACTACTGTGCCATTTGGCATCCACCCTGCTGTTACTCCAGGTATACACCAGAGGCCAGCTTCCAGACCTTGTTCATAGTGTTCCAGGAGTGTCAGCTATCATGGGTCCGTGTGTCGGGAGGCCCAAATCCATGCCCACTCAAAGGATATTCCGGGCTTCAGTGCAGTTGGTATTGGCAGCTAGATGTTATTCTGGTGGCTGAACCTCGGCTTCTGTGACACTTCCTTGGTTTGTACTTGCAGTTGTATAGGGGCAGCAGCCATATGTGTTAACATATCCACAGGGTTCAGGGCTTTCTTTCTGGATCTCTGTGTTGTAGCCATAGCCTAGGAACAGACCAGTTGCATCATACCATGGTTGAAGTTCCATGGGTATCTTGGCCATAGGATGCCTAACATCCCCACACACCCCGGCTCCAGTAATTTCACCTTACAATCTACACGCTTTTAATCTTCCACAATGGTCCCTGTCTGAGAAAGCTGGAGCACTGTAACAATATTCCACAAAAGCAAGGGTAGAGAACAACAACTGAGAGATAATAAAAATTAAGATACAGCAAGATTTTCATAGAAGTAACAAAAATTGTAATAATCCACAAACCAGAGGAGGTTCCCAGTAACAGGAGTTATAGGATTCCTCAAGCCATCGTATGTTCCCACTGCACAAAGACTATAGGGGCTATAAGACACACAAATTAAAGGCACCGACAGAGTAAAATCTTGTCCATCTGGTAGGTGCATGCAAGAGAGTGGTTCTTTGATAGGACGGTAGCAAGAAGGCGGTCCCTTCCAGATGTAGTGCACCATATTTTTACTTCTGTTCCACTGGGGGTTACTGAACAATCTATATATATACTGTGCTACTGGAGGAGCAAGCACTAGCATTATGATAAAAGAAAATTCCCAAGGAAGTTACTCCTACCTTCTGGGGTTTCAGGATACTAGTGTGACATTTGGCATCCACCCTGCTGTTATTCCACGTAGACGCAGGAGGCCAGCTTCCAGGCTTTGTCCCAAAATGCCAGTAGAGCAAACATCGTTTTCCATGTATCGATAGGTCCAAGGCCATGTCCACTCAATGGAGTTTCCTTCATTCATTGCACTTGGTCATGGTAGGAAGATGTTATTGTGGTGGCCAAATGTCGGCTTCTCTGATTCTCACTTGGTTTGAACTTGTACTTTTATTGTGGAGCCAGCATATGTGTTAACATATCCATTGGGCTGAGGGCTTCATTTCTGGGACTCTGTGTTGAACCCTTAGCCTAGCAATAGGCTAGTTACATCTGAAAGCAGTTGAAGTTCAGTGAGGTTCCTGGCCATAAAAACCCCATCTTCCCCACACTACCACCATCCAGTATACTCGCCTTATAATCTAAACATTTCCAATCATCCTCAGTGGTCCCTGGGCGAGAAAGCCTGACTATTGTGACTACATTCCACAACAGAAAGAGAAGTTAACAACAATTTAGAAGCATTGAAATTTAACATACAGCAACATTTTGATACATGTAAGAAAAATTATATTAATCCTGAGACCAGAGGAGGTTCCTAATCACAAAAGTTATTATAGTTCTTATGCAAGAGGAATTTCCCAATGCACAAACCGTATAGGGGTGATAAGTCACATTTTGATGCCACCAACAGAGGGAAATCTCATCTGTCAGGGAGGTCAAATGCCAGAGAATGTTCCTGGGGTAGGACTGTAGCATGCAGGTGTTTCCTTCCAGCTCTAGTATATCATACTTTTACTTCTTTCCCCGTGGGGTTAGTGAAGTGTCTATATATAGTGCTACTGTAGGTGCATCCACTGGCGATTATTATAAAAGAAACCTTACCGGTACGATGCTCCTTCCTTCTGGCGGTTGAGGATACACTACTGTGCCATTTCGCGTGCACCCTGCTGTTACTCCAGGCATACACAGAACGCCAGCTTCCAGACCTTTTCCACAATGTGCCAGGAGTGGCAGCTATCGTTGGTCCGTGTGTCGAGAGGCCCAAATCCATGCCCACTCAAAAGAGATTCCGGGCTTCAGTGCAGTTGCTATTGGCAGCTACATGTTATTCTGGTGGCCTGAACTTCGGCTTCTCTGATCTTTCCTTCGTTTGTACATGTAGTTGTATAGGTGTGGCAGCCATATGTGTTAACATATCCACTGGGTTCAGGGCTTCATTTCTGGGTCTCTGTGTTGTTGCCATAGCCTAGCAACAGACCAGTTGCATCATAACATGGTTGAAGTTCCACGGGTGTCTTGGCCATAGGATGCCCAACATCCCCACACCCCCCGGCTCCAGTACTCTCACCTTACAATATACACGGTGTTAATCTTCCACAATGGTCCCTGTGGGAGAAAGCTGGAACCCTGTAACAATATTCCACAATAGCAAGGGAAGAGAATAACAAATGAGAGATAATAAAAATTAAGATACAGCATGATTTTGATACAAGTGACAAAAATTGTAATAATCCACAAAGCAGAGGAGATTCCCAATAACAGGAGTTATAGGATTCCTCAAGCCATAGGAAGTTCCCACTGCACAAAGACTATAGGGGTTTAAGAGAAACGAATTACAGGCACCAACAGAGTAAAATCTTGTCCATCTGGTAGGCGCCTGCAATAGAGTGGTCCTGTGATAGGATGGTAGCAGGCAGGCGGTCCCTTCCAGGTGTAGTCCACCATAATTTTACTTCTTTCCCTGTGGGTGTTAATGAACGATCTTTATACAGTGCTTCTGGAGGAGCAAGCACTAGCATTATGATAAAACAAAATTCCCCAGGAAGTTGCTCCTACCTTCTGGGGTTTCAGGATACACTAGTGTGACATTTGGCATCCAGCCTGCTCTTATTCCACGTAGAAGCAGGAGGCCAGCTTCCAGGCTTTGTCCCAAGGTGCCAGGAGATTAACCATCATTTTCCAGGTATTGATAGGTCCAAGGCCCCGTCCATTCAATGGAGTTTCCATCATTCGTTGCACTTGGTAGTGGTAGGACGATGTTATTGTCGTGGCCGAACATCGGTTTCTCTGATTCTCACTTGGTTTGAACTTGCAGTTGTATTGGGGAGTCAGCCATATGTGTTAACATATCCACTGGGCTCAGGGCTTCATTTCTGGGACTCTGTGTTGAACCCGTAGCCTAGGCATAGGCTAGTCACATCTGAAAGCGGTTGAAGTTCAGTGAGGTTCCTGGCCACAGGAACCCCATCTTCCCCACACTGCCAGCCTCCAGTATTCTCGCCTTAGAGTCTACACATATCCAATCATCCGCAGCCGTCCCTGGGCGAGAAAGCTGGACTATTGTGACTACATTCCACAATAGAAAGAGAACTGAACAACAATTTAGAGCCATTGAAAGTTAACATACAGCAAGATTTTGATACATATAACAAAAATTATAATATTCCCCCAGCCAAAGAAGGTTCCTAATCATAAAAGTTATAATAATCCTCATGCAAGAGGAATTTCCCAATGCACAAAATGTATAGTGGTGATAAGTCACATTTTCAAGCCAACAACAGAGGGAAATCTCTCCTGTCAGGTAGGAAAAATGAAAGACAATGGTCCTTGGGTAGGACTGTAGCATGCAGGTGGTTCGTTCCAGGTCTAGTATACCATACTTTTACTTCTTTCCTGTGGGTGTTACTGAAGGGTCTATGTAAAGTGCCACTGGAGGAGCATTCCACTGGCCATTATTGTGAAAGCAGACTTACCAGTACAATGCTCCTTCCTTCTGGCCATTGAGGATAAACTACTGTGACTTTTGGCATCCACCCTGCTGTTATTCCGGGTATACACAGGAGGCCAGCTTCCAGGACTTGTCCACAGTCTGCCAGGAGTGTTAGCTATCGTTGGTCTGTGTGTTGAGAGGCCCAAATCCATGCCCACTCAAAGGAGATTCCGGGCTTCAGTGCATCTGGTATTGGCAGCTAGATGTTATTCTGGTGGCCGAACCTCGGCTTCTGTGATCCTTCCTTGGTTTGTACTTGCAGTTGTATAGGGGTGCAGCCATATGGGTTCATGTATCCACTGGGCTCAGTGCTTTCTTTCTTGGTCTCTGTGTTGTAGCCATAGCCTAGCAACAGACCAGTTGCATCATAACACGGTTGAACTTCCATGGGTGTCTTGGCCGTAAGATGCCCAACATCCCCACACACCCCAGCTCCAGTACTCTCACCTTACAAGCTACACGCTTTTAGTCTTCCGCAATGGTCCCTGTGGGAGAAAGCTGGAACCCTGTAACAATATTCCACAAAGCAAGGGAAGAGAACAACAACTGAGAGATAATAAAAATTAAGATACAGCAAGAGTTTGATAGAAGCAACAAAAATTGTAATAATCCACAAACCAGAGGAGGTTCCCAGTAACAGGAGTTATAGGATTCCTCAAGCCATTGGAAGTGCCCACTGCACAAAGACAGTAGGGGCTGTAAGACACATGAATTAAAGGCACCAACAGAGTAAAATCTTGTCCATCTGGTAGGCGCATGCAAGAGAGTGGTCCTGTGATAGGACGGTAGCAGGCAGGCAGTCCCTTCCATGTGTAGTCCACCATACTTTTACTTCTGTACCCATGGGGGTTACTGAACAATCTATATACAGTGCTACTGGAGGAGCAAGCACTAGCATTATGATAAAAGAAAATTCCCCAGGAAGTTGCTCCTACCTTCTGGGGTTTCAGGATACTAGTATGACATTTGGCATCCACCCTGCTGTTATTCCAGGTAGACACAGGAGGTTAGCTTCCAGGCTTTGCCGCAAGGTGCCCGGAGAGGTATACATCATTGGTCCATGTATAGATATGTCCAAGGCCTTGTCCACCCAATGGAGTTTCCATCATTCATTGCACTTGGTCATGGTAGGAAGATGTTACTGTGGTGCCTGAACATCGACTTCTCTAATTCTCACTTGGTTTGAACTTATATTTGTATTGGGGAGCCATCCATATGTGTTAACATATCCACTATGCTCAGGGCTTCATTTCTGGGACTCTGTGTTAAACCCGTAGCCTAGCAATAGTCTAGTTACATCTGAAAGCGGTTGAAGTTCAGTGAGGTTCCTGGCCACAGGAACCCCATCTTCCCCACACTGCCAGCCTCCAGTATTCTCGCCTTACCATCTATACACATCCAATCATCTGCAGTGGTCCCTGGGTGAGAAAGCTGGACTATTGTGACTCCATTCCACAATACAAAGAGAAGTTTACAACAATTTAGAGCCATTGAAAATTAACATACAGCATGATTTTGATACGTATAACAAAAATTATAATAATCCTCAGGCCAGAGGTGGTTCCTAAACACAAAATTTATAGTAATCCTCATGCAAGAATAATTCCCAAAGCACAATATGTATAGGGCTGTTAAGTCACAATTTCTTGCCACCAACAGAGGGAAATCTCGTCTGTCAGGTAGGTCAAATGCAAGAGAATGGTCCTGGGGTAGGACTGTAGCATGCAGGTGGTTCATTCCAGCTCTTGTATACCACACTTTTACTTCTCTCTCCGTGGGGTTTACTGAATGGTGTATATATAGTGTGACTGGAGGTGCATCAACTGGCCATTATTTGTGAAAGCAACCTTACCAGTACCATGCTCCTTCCTTCTGGCCTTTGAGGATAAACTACTGTGACTTTTGGCATCCACCCTGCTGTTATTCCAGGTATACACAGGAGGCCAGCTTCCAGACCTTGTCCACAATATGCCAGGAGTGTCAGCTATCGTTGGTCCGTGTGTCAAGAGGCCCAAATCCATGCCGCCTCAAAGGAGATTCCGGGCTTCAGTGCATTTGGTATTGGCAGCTAGATGTTATTCTGGTCGCCGAACCTCGGCTTCTGTGATCCTTCCTTGGTTTGTACTTGCAGTTGTAGAGGGGTTGCAGCCATATGTGTTAACGTATCCAGTGGGCTCAGGGCTTCCTTTCTGGGTCTTTGTGTTGTAGCTGTAGCCTAGCAACAGACTAGTTGCATCATAACATGGTTGAATTTCCATGGGTATCTTGCCCATAGGATGCCCAACATCCCCACACACCCTGGCTCCAGTAATCTCACCTTACACTCTACACACTTTAAATCTTCCGGAATGGTCCCTGTCTGAGAAAGCTGGAGCACTGTAAGAATATTTCACAATAGCAAGGGAAGAGAACAACAAATGAGACATAATAAAAATTAAGATTCAGTAAGATTTTGATACAAGTAACAAAAATTGTAATAATACACAAACCAGAGGAGGTTCCCAATAAGAGGAGTTATAGGATTCCTCAAGCCATAGTAAGTTCCCACTGCACAAAGACTATAGGGGCTATAAGACACATGAATTAAAGGCACTAACCGAGTAAAATCTTGTCCATCTGGTATGTGCATGCAAGAGAGTGGTCCTGTGATAGGACAGTAGCAGGCAGGCGGTCCCTTCCTGGTGTAGTCCACCATAGTTTTCATTCGGTCCCCGTGGGGATTACTGAACGATCTATATACAGTGCTGCTGGAGAAGCAAGCACTAGCTTTATGATAGAACAAAATTCCCCAGGAAGTTGCTCCTACCTTCTGGGGTTTTAGGATACACTAGTGTGACATTTGGCATCCACCCTGCTGTTATTCCAGGTCGACACAGGAGGCCAGCTTCCAGGCTTTGCCCCAAGGTGCCAGGAGAGCAATCCATCATTGGTCCATGTATCGATAGGTCCAAGGCCATGTCCATTCAATGGAGTTTCCATCTTTCATTGCACTTGATCCTGGTAGTTAGGTGTTATTGTGGTGCCAAACATCGGTTTCTCTGAGTTTTCCTTCGTTTCTACTTTTAGTTATATAGGTGAGGCAGCCATATGTGTTATCATGTCCACTGGGCTCATGGCTTCCTTTATTGGACACTGTCTTGTACCAGTAGCCTCACAACAGGGTAGTCACATCTTAAAGTGGTTGAAGTTCAGTGTGGTTCCTGGCCATAGGAACCCCATCTTCCCCACACTGCCACCCTCCAGTATTCTTGCTTTACAATCCACACGTTTCCAATCATTCACAGTGGTCCCTGGGTGAAAGAGCTGGACTCTTGTGACCACATTCAACAATAGAAAGAGAAGTTAGCAACAATTTAGAGCCAGTGAAAATTACCTTAACCCAACATTTTGATACAAGTAACAAAATTTATAATAATCCTCAAGCCAGAGGAGGTTTCTAATGTCAAAATTTATAATAATCCTCATGCAAGAGGAATATCCCAATGAACAAAAACTTCAGGGATGAGAAGACATGTTTTAATGCCACCAACATATGGAAATCTTGTCCATCATGTAGTATGCATTCAAGAGAATGGTCCTGGGGTTGGACTGTAGCATGCAGGTGGTTCGTTCCAGCTCTAGTATACCATACTTTTACTTCCTTCCCTGTGGGAGTTACTGAAGAGTCTATATATAGTGCTACTGGAGGACCAAGCACTGGTCATTATGCTAAATCTAAACTTCCTGGTAAGATGCTCCTACATTTTGACCATTCAGGATACACTACTGTATCTTTTGGCATCCACCGTGCTGTTATTCCTGGAATACAGAGGAGGGAAACTTTCAGGCCTTGTCTCCAAGGTGTCAGGAGTGCCAGCTCTCGTTTGTCCATGTGTCGGAAGTCCCAAATTCATGTCCACTCAATGGAGTCTCTGGGGTTCACTGCAGTTGGTGTTGGCAGCAAGATGTTATTCTTGTGGCCGAACCTCGGCTGCTGTGATCCTTCCTTGGTTTGTACTTGCAGTTCTATAGTGGTGGCAGCCATATGTGTTAACATGTCCACTGGGCTCAGGGCTTCCTTTCTGGGTCTCTCTGTTGACGCCTTAGCCTTGTAACAGACCAGTTACATCATAAAATGTTTGAAGTTTGTTGGGGATCTTGGCCATAAGAACCCCAACTTCCCCACACCCACCTGCTCCAGCAGTCTCTCCTTGCATTCCACAGTCTTTTAATCTTATGCAATGGTCTCTGTGGGAAAAAGGTGGAACACTGTAACTATGTTCCACAATAGCAAGGAAGATATCAATTTAGAGATAATAAAAATTAAGATACAGCAAGATTTTGAAGCAAGTAACAAAAATTATAATAATCCACAAGCCAGAGGAGTTTTCCAATAACAGGATGTATTGAATTCCTCAAGCCATAGGAAGTTCCCAATGCCCAAAGAGTATAGGGTGTATAAGACACACATTTTAATGCCACCAACAGAGGGAAATCTTGTCCGTCTGATTGGACGCATGCACAAGGGTGGTCCTGTGATAGGACTGTAGCAGGCAAGCAGTCCTTTGCAGGTCTAGTATACCATACTTTTACTTCTTTCCCCATGGGGGTTACTGAAAGATCTATATATAACTACTGGAGGAGCAAGCACTGGCCATTATGCTAAATCAAAACTTCCGTCTAAGATGCTCCTACCTTCTGGCTGTTCAAGATACACTACTGTGACTTTTGGCATCCACCCTGCTGTTATTCCGGGAATACACAGGAGGCCAGCTTCCAGGCCTTGTCTCCAAGGTGCCAGGAGAGCCAGCTATCGTTGGTCCATGTGTCGAAAGGTCCAAAGCCATGTCCACTCAGTGGAGTCTCTGGGGTTCAGTGCATTTGGTGTTGGCAGCAAGTTGTTATTCTGGTGGCTGAACCTCGACTTCTGTGATCCTTCCTTGGTTTGTGCTTGCAATTGTATAGGGGTGGGAGCCATATGTCTTAACATGTCCCTGGGCTCAGGGCTTCCTTTCTGGGTCTCTGTGTTGAAACCGGAGCCTAGCATCAGGCCAGTTATGTACAACAGATATTTATTTCTCACAGTTTGAAGGCTTGAAAGTCCAAGATCAAGATGCTGGCAGAGCCGTGTCTGGGAAGTCCTCTTCCCTCAGTGACACTGAACGGTCTGTGCCATGACACATGGCCTCATTTGCACAGGTTAGGCTGGAACTAAAGGCCTGCCCTACAGTGATGTCACTGGGGTTTTACCGCACTGACGTCACACCCGTTGGGGGAGCAGTGCAGAACCTTCCTCGCGGCGGAGGCTCACAGTTGAGACCCCACACCAGCCCATGGCTATGCCTCAGTCTACTGAGTGCCCTTCAAAATATTAATGGTGATTTGCAGAACATTTTTACAAATGACATCGGAAATGCTGTAAAATCAAGACATGAACGTACAGCGTTTGCTCAGGGTAGGTTTCCTCATATTTAGTATCTCCTCTGTCATTTCTTTTCAGTTTCCTTTTCATGTAAACTGAGTGATCTAATTTTTTATTTTAGAAAAGCTTTGCCTTCATTAATGGATGCATTAGAATAAATTGAATCAACTTTGTTTACTCTGAATTTATCTTACATCAGAAACTTTCTATGGCAAATGAGTTTAAATCAGCATTTTGTTTGGACAGATGCTGCAAGCTGTTTAAAACGAATTTACTTCTTAAAAAAGAAGAAAAGAACATCAGTGTTGGTAGTATGGTGCCTTCAATTTCAATGCTTTCATGAGAAACTAGGACAGAGATGAGCAAAGTGCTCTCCTCTCTGATGTCAACTCTGACAAATTTTTAGAACAATGAAAATCACGGAGGCATATAAAGGTTTTTGTATAGTTGCTCTGGGGCCTGAGAAAAGCAAAAGTAAACGAAATACCAGCATCTTGGTGTTCACTGCTTTACTCCCGGGCTTGGAGGAAGGTTTCTACAGCGTTCGGGACTAGCATCTGACCCTAGTTTTGTAACTGTCTATCCTTGGTGGGACCATATTGGAATATGTTTCTTAGACATCAATTCAGTTTGTGATTTGAAAGTTAAATATTTGATTCTAGTAAATACAGATGCAAAAGACTTATGTCCTTAAAAATAATATGGATTACTATGAAGATAAAATGCAAACTATAATCATTTTAGTTTTCCTCTACTAAATGTTCCCTATTAATAATTGTAGCATTTGGATTGAAAGATAAGGCATCGCCTTTTGTAAGAGTGCTAAAATAGTCCAGTATATTACAGAGCAAGTATGTAGAAGACAGCCAGATCTGTCTCATATTTATTGAGGAGTTATTTCCACCCCCATCCAATTAAACTACCTTCAAGATTTTACTAATGAGTTAGATAAAAATGCTGTTCATTGCAACAAAAACCACAACAAAACAAACACCAAAGATCAGTAAAATCTTTCTTTTTCACAAATCATCAGAAGTAATCAATACATATGAAAAAGAGAGTGACTATTATTTCATGCCTTTAATATGCATACACTCAGATATGCACGTGCTGCACATATGCAGTATTTTATCTACAATGCAAACATCCAAAATACGCATGTAGAGTAACGAACAAAAGGAAATGGAACCCAGAGGAGACGTATATCCTCACTGAAGCATTTATACAATGAGTCAGTATTAACCAACTCCAAATAATTTAAACTCAGAATTTTAACATTTTATTTCAAAATGGCAATCGTTAAACCTTCTGTATTATTTGAAAACTTTCTGAGATTAAAAGAATAATGGCCCCACTAAGATGACCATGCCCCAGTCTCTGAAACCTGGGAATCTGCTTCATTACTTCTCATTCAGATGGCTCAGGATTGTATTTCTTTTGCTTTTCTGAACCTCTGGATCCTCTAATATTTCTGTAATTATGTGACAAGAGTAGTGCTGTACTGTAATCTATTATAAAGAGCTTTATGTAAGGAAAATTTTGATCAGTTTTTGAAGAAATGCTTCGTGTTTTCAAAGGCATAATAAAGTTACATCTTGTAGACTATTTTAAGCTATAAAGTTAACACTAACCCTTACTGAACCCAAACCATATTCATATTCTCTATTCATTTGATTTTGGAAAATTCTAGCATATATAATAGTTTCAACGAGTTCAATTTGACTTAAAAATTCTGATATTCTTAAATTGTAAATTTCAGGTTGATAATATGAGTTTTAGAAAACTATAAAAATGATGGACAGTGACTGTGAAGGGGTATGTGGGGGGGACTTAGTGAAGGGGGGAGCCTAGTAAACAATGTTCTTCATGTAATTGTAGATTAATGAAAGCAAAATAAAAAAAATGCTGTGTTAATGTCTATTCCTATGTAAACCCCACAGTTTTTCCTGTATATATATATATTTTAAATAAAGAAATGCACATTTTTTTAGAAAAATGATTTAGCAGATGTTCTTAGATTAGTGAGCCTTAAGATGAAGTGATTATCTTGTATTATGCAAGGCCAGTCAGATCACAGAAGCCTTGAAAAGCAGAGAATTTTCTCCAGCTGAGTCAGACAAGGTGGTCAGAGACCCAGAGCTCAGGAGGGACTTGACTTTGGCTTTGAGGAGGAAGGTGGCCATGAGACAAGGAATAATATAGGAATCTTCTAAAAGCAAAGAAATGACCTCCAGTCAAAAGCGAGTGAGGAAATGGGGACCCCAAAACTATATCACCTGGATCTGAATCCAGCCACCAACCTGAACCTAGGAGTGGATGCATCACAGCCTCCAGCAAGTACCACAGCTCTGCTGGTGCCTGGATTCTAGATCTGTGAGGTCAGCAGCAGAAAATCAGCAACCACCTGGATTTCTGACCTACAGAATTGCCCAGCATGAGTAAAATGAGTACACTGTCTATTTCAGTCTTTATTTCTTCTAAAGCAACTGGATTGTCTAAACAGTGTGGTTCACCTTCCACTATGAAATATTATGTTTTTGACCAAAAAAATGCAGCAGCCAGAAGATGTGTTTAGGAGCAGCAAATTTGTCTCAGTGGCAGTGGTCCTGAGTGTCGGCAAGGATGCAGGGGGCTCCCACAAGCTGTAAATTCAGCTACTTGCTTCAGAATGCAGAGAACCCATGTCACATTGTCCAAAATAATATGGAGACAGTGAATATGAAACTAAAACGGCTGTGGTACATTTTGAGCAATACAAGAAATATTCCTGCTTTTAGTCTCCTTACAAAAATGTATCTGTTTAAATGGGATTTAATTTATTATTTATTGATGGGCAGTTAGATTGTTTCATGTTCCCTCAGTGTGTCTCCTTTACTAATGTCTAATCTGAATGCAATCTTTCCTTTTCTCTTAAGTTTTCTAGCCCATGTCTTGGCTGGGTAACATAATGATGTCCTTATATTTTCCATACATTCCCCAAACAAAATCTTTTAAATTTGGCCTATCTTTCAGTGAAGCACTTCACTTCCTCTAAATTGCATGAATCCTGAATGTATCATTTTGGAAGTCTTAACTTTTATTTAATAACAGAAATATAACATTGATTGATTAATTTCAGCATTTTCTCAGAACCAACAACTGATTTCTCTTCAAAGGAGCTTAAACTGAAATGCTTACTCTCAGCTTCATTGAAGGAGATGCATTTCCCACTGGATATGAAGCATGGTCATCATGAGGCAAGGTGGGAACTTGGTCATCTGCACACATCTCACCTAATAAGGAAGAGCGCTCTCCGCCCAGCGTGGAACCTTGCTGTTACCTTCCATCTTTCCTTCTCATCCGAGTAGAAGAGAGTGTCGGGCTGCCTTTCTGCAGCTGTAGGAAACCCGCGCCTGCCCATGGGATTGCTTTGCTGTGCACAGGTGGGGACAGGCCTCTGCGGGTGACCCGGCTGGCTTTGGAGACGTGTCATTACTATGTGGGGCTGCACTCTGCCCCCTGCTCTTCAATCAGAGGTTTAAAACCCCTTCTGGGTCTCTACCTTCCATCAGTAAGAAAGCTCAGGGCAAGAGTCCCTGCTGCAGGGACAGCCTCCACGAAAGTGAAGGTGAAGGTGTCATGGCTTCCTAAAATTTACCCAGGACTGTGAGATGCCTTTCACCATACTGCCAGGTATCTTCTCTTTGGCTGTGGATTTAATCTTAAAACTGAAAGAACACAGAAATGAAAATTCCATAAAGAAACAAATCAGGAGGAATATTCTCCAGTGGATAATTCTCCCAATATGTCTGACATGTTGTGGATAAAATCAAAGTTCCTGTGGCCAGGATTCTTACCTAGTCCTGGTTGGCTAGCTCACTGCACACATACAGGCAATACATTGCTACGGACTATAAATGGTGTGGGTGCAACACAGTGGCAAGGCTGCAAGTCTGCAGGAGAGCAGAGCAGAGGCTGGAGTGGTGGCAGCACTGAGGACAGAGGCCCAGAGGAGGGCTGCGTGGGATGACTGTGCAGAAAGGCCCAGAGGACAGCTATGCAGGCAGGAGGCCCAGAGGCAGAGACTGGCTTGCTGTGTGCAGACTCACTCTGAGTGAATGGGATTTTAGTGACTGACCTGCCATGTGGAAATAAAGGTGGGTATAACCCTTTCACCCCAAGAACGTTTTGTGCTCATTTTCTTTGGTCACACTGACTCCATAGCAAACCTGCCCAAGGCTGGAACTCTTTGGCAAGACACATGTATACTGATATGAATAAAGAACAGGAATTTTTTTACAAAAGTAAAGGCAGTCGATACCACATAGTACCAGGGTGGGGTCACCATCTCTGGAGTGATGAAGCCCTTTTCACCTCTGACTCTCCTCGTTGAGGTTATGTCCCATAGCATGGCAGCAAAGCCGCTGCGAGCAGCTGCAAAATGGACCCAGCAGAGAGGCCAGGGGCAAAGGTCTCCGTCTCTGTTTGCCTGGGGCTATCGCTCAGCAGCACTGTTACGGGAACTCACTCATGTTGAGGTGTTAACACTGACAGCTCTTTGGCCTCCAAAATCTGTAGTAGATTTTCAACGTGAGCTTACATGTTCATAGAATAAGACAGGTTTTCTCAAAATAATTAAATGTATCTATATGGAGTGTCAATATTTTTAATTTGAATGTTTCAAGATGCAAGCCTGTTGATGAAGCCTGGGGTGCTGATGCCCTGCCCCAGGCTCCCATCCAGCGAGGGTTCCAGCAGCCATCTCCTTCCCCTGCTACCGCATCTTTGCCTTGTCCCTGAGTGAATGCCTCCCCCCTCTCCAAGGAGTCTGGGATTGAAGGAAGCTGCTTTGGGATGTGAGCTGACACCACTCGTTTGCCCAGAGAGATTTGGTGGAGGAGGTGGCAGTGAGGGTCCCCCAGCCCCAGGCAGCCCTGCGGTCCTGCAAGGAAGCCATCCCGGCAGAGGAGGCGTGTCCTTCCTGCAAGGGGAGGTCATGCAGTCACCTCCCCGGTGAGGACTTTCAGCCAAGCTCCCAGGGCTGCTTATGGGGATCCCTTCAGGGCAAAATGCGTGCAACAGTGAAGGCGGACATCCTTCTGTGCTCTCCTGCCCATTTTGTTCCTTACGTTGCTTTACAGGTGCGTGGAGTCAGAAGCTAAACTTAGCACTTTTGCCAAATCATTTCTCTTGGAAAGTTATTAACCTGAAGTGATCACTACCTGGCCTGAAAGTGTGAAGGGACAAGCAGAGAAGGGAGGAGCAGGTCTGGCTGTGGGGCTCCTGTTGCTCTCCCCAAGCTCGTAACCCCATGTTTCATGTCCTCTATCAGTGTGAGGCTGAGGGGCTGGAGGACAGGCTGCTGTCTATGCACAGACCCCCAAGGCTGTATCTGTGGGATGGGCTGGAAAGTAGGGGCAGGGAGAATGGAAGTTCCATGGCCAGGATCCTCACCTGACCCTAGTCTACATGCCCACTGCACATGTGCAAAGCTCACAGGTGCAGGCTTGCATACATGTTAGCAATGATCTATTATTGACTGTGTATAAAGAGTTCCACCAGTGCTCTGGGGCTGTGAGGTGGTGGAGAGGGCCGGAGACAGAGACGGACTTGCTGCTTGCAGACTTGAGCTGAGGCAGATGTGATTCTAGCACTTGACAGCCATCAGGAGAATAAAGCTTGGTGTAATACCTTTTACCCCAAAAGATATTTGGTTGTTGTTATTCTGTCTCACCTAATCCAGAATGACCTTGCCTGGGGATGACACCCTAGGCGAGACAAAGGGTTCCTGCAGTCCCATCTCCTGGGGCCTGGGCTTCAGTCCAGCCATCCTGTCCTAGCAGGAAAACCCAGACCCAGAGCACAGCTTCCCCCCAGAGGCTCTTGAAAAGCCCATACCTATGGTTCTTGGACAAATACTGCCATTCCAACTTGGGGGGAACAGCCAGGCACAGGGTCCCAGGGAAGTCAAGGGGTTTCAGCTGGGAATCAGGAGCCAAGGCCCGCAGGACCCAGTGCTGCCGCACCAGCTGGGTGGGGGCAGGCAGGTCCCTGTCTTTCCCAGGCCTTGGCCTTCCCCTCGTGTGTTCATGGGGATTCAGAGCCCCCAAACCAGTGCTGTCCTCCTCCCTGTTTATTGAAGTCTATGGTTCTCAACTTGACCTGATGGGAGCTCTTGTCATTGACCTTGACGTCTGACCTCTCCCTGCTGGTCTGTAATAGCTTAGTGTGCTGATCTTCTCTGAGAAGTGGGCTCTTTCTGGACCTTTGCCCACAGAATCAAATGACAGTCACTTTGAGCTCACTCTGTGCAGGGAGCTGTCACCTCATACAGCAGAACAAGTGGCAAAAGTCCCATCATAGTACAGCTTAAAATCTTGAGGAGAAGCAAAGGCAACAGGAAGCAATTAGGATTAAGAAATTGGAAGCATAAATGCCAGTGTGGCTGCCTTGAGGGAGCCGGCTAGCGTGTGTCACAAGAATCTGCTCTATTGTGACTCATTGCCAGTGGGATTTATGATACATGCACGACATAGCGTGCCCCGGAGTAAAATCATTAACTGACTAAAGGCTATAAGGGCTTGGCGTCCTTTGTTTCAACAAACAAAACAGCATTTCTGACTACAAGAAATTCATGGACACCATTTACCAGCTGGGAATATTTGAGATTAACTGAATTTCAGCCTCTCAGTTCACATTTGTGCCCCTCACACATGATGTCACCAGATGCAAAATGGCACATGTCAGGGCTGGGGGAGTATCATGTGCCACATAGAGTGTTTTCCATGCTTTTATTAAAGTTTTAGGTTTGGGAGTCTCATTTAAACATCTTAATTTCTGAACTGAGTATGATAATTATTTAGGGTTTAATCACTTGTCAAAGTGTGACAGAGCAGGTGGGAGGACTTTAGTCTGCCCATGTGATGAGGGGCTTAACTGAACCCCCAGGGAGCTGACTGAGAGATGCCTGGTCATTCTTTCCTCTATACCAAGTGCTTTGGGGGTGTGGAATCTCTGACAGCCAAATGATGTCAAATGGTGAAGTGTCAGCTCAGAGTTCATTCTTTCTAATAAACTCCAAACTCTAATTACCTTCAATATGTCAATTAACATAATCAAAGGTAATTGTGTGTCTGTTTCTTCAGTTTGGCAGGGCTGCCTGAGGACCAGGGTGACATCATGTCTGTCCTCCCAGCGTCCTGGCAGACACCCAGCTTCAAAAGACATCCCCAGACTGAGTAAGTGATGAATGAATGATATCAGCAGTATTCTGATTGTGCTTTACGACCTATCGTGGTCTCATCCAAATGCCACAGAAGGTCAGAGATCTACTCATCCAAACCCTGTGTTCTGTTTTGAGGAGAATGGCACCCAAATGGATGGAGTTAACAGCCACAGCTGTCAGATAATCAGGATTACCTAGAAGCTGAGTCATGAGGTCCAAGCTCAGTGCTTTGCACCCACTGCACATGGTGCCTTCTGATGACCCTGGGAGTCTTTGAAAACTTACCTGCAGTGAAATCATGAGAAAACGGACCTGGATTGTAAACTAACCAAGAACAGTGAAGACTGTTCACTGATGGCCTTGCACAGGTGCTGGTGCCACTCCTGTGCTTACAGAGTGAATCCAGAGCCGACTTTAGATCTGCTCCTTGAGGCTGCAGTGTCCCAGGAGGTGGTTGTGTCTAAAGCACCATTTCATTAACCTGCTTGATGCGCCAGGTTGGAGAATGAGGGTGACTGGGCCCTGCAGTCTTCAGGAATCCACACATCCTTTCCTGGGAGGTGACACAATGCGTCCCCTCTACAAACACGTAGTGGACATCTATGAAAACAGAAATGCACTCTGACCAACTGGGAAGCTCTCCAGTCTCTCAGGTAGGGATGTGAGGCCTGGCCTCAAATACCTATTGCTATTTGTGAAACTACCCCCAATGCAGTTGATGCTGACAGTTTATAATCATGACTCACTTTAGACTTCTAGAACTAGCAAACCAAACCATCACAAAACTACTTGAGCATGGAACTGTGGGTGACCTAATGACTTCATTTCTGCTTCTGCATTTCCAAATCCACATTGAGTCTTATCCCCTGGAAACACAACCATAAATGAGCCCATCCTCAGATGATTTTACCTTCTGTGTATATTCCTGACATTCCTCTCCTGCTTATGATTGCTTGTTCCTGAGTCTTTGTTGGCCCAGCAATAACACATGCATTCCCTGCACAGCCACAGACCCACACTGGCAAGAGTCCTGGTGGATGGAGGACCGTCCCATGGCTGTGAGTCCAAATGGAGCATCTAATCCCAGCTCTTTGTGGGACCTTGGGGCATCACGGGCCCTTCTTGAGAGTGAATTGTTCCTGCCACCCATGGAGAGGTTCTCCTGTGATTCCAATCACATCACAGGGGGCAGTTTTCTTTCCTGGCTTAAACTCTCATGTGGGGTTGGTTGCTTTGCATTGGCAGCAGCCACACTTCCCTGAAAAGGTGCCCTCAGTTCTGCTGGAGACAAACTGCTTTGCCTGGCAGCCAAGTCAGACAAGCAGGTACTTTTAGATCATTTTGGGAAGTGTCCTTTTTCTCTTGACGTTTGCTTTGTAATCATGAGACTTTAGATACCCTCAGGTACCTACAAGACCACAGGGCTTTTGAGGTTTCTGAAGTGATTCCTGTGTCCAGTTACAATCAAAGAAGAAGGTCAAAAGGGAGAAACAGATCTGTGCCTTGTGGATAATTTATAACAGGCAGCACATTTTACAGTATCTCAAATAGACACCTTTCTGATCTGTGATAGAAGCAAAATGACATTTCTGGTTTCCAAATAAATGAGTCAGTAGTTTCCTTGATTGCTGGGAGTATTAAATGGTCTGATAGATTCTAAGTACTTGTCGGGTCCCTCATTTCCTGTCAATAATTTTTCCTGAAACTTCTGTCTAGTAAATTTAACCTGCTGACTCTAGGAGACATTTTAGTTACTTTATCATTTTCTCAGAACAAGAAATAATAATGTTCAGTGCCCACTGTACTCCTACTTTGTCCCAAAATATTAACAAATATTTGATGATAATAAATGAATTCCTTCTTTCATTAAGCTGTCTTCCTTATGGTGTCTGCTCAAAGAGGTATCACAGCACTGATATGCTGTGTGACATAGATCCCTCTTATTCAAAGGAATTGGGCTGAAAACCCTATACTCTTAATTGGTACACCTTCTTTTCTTCACTGCTCGCTGGTACGTAAGTATAACCTCCTCATAACTAGTTTTCCAGGTGGCTTTGATGGAGTATGCCTCCTGGTATTCACACCCCTGGGCTGCCCTCCCACCCCCGTACACACGCACTGAGGCAGGGTTGCCCTGTGGAGCCAATAGAAGAACGTGGTGTTACTGATGCTGTGACTTCTGAGAAGTTCTAAGAAACCTCAGTGGCACTGTGTGAAACCCCTGCCATGATGTCTCGGGGGAAATCCAGACACCAGGAAAGGGACTACTGTACTGCAGGGATCCCAAGATTCTTGGATATTTAAAGAGGGGCCTGGTCTGCCCCCGCCTTCCCCGCTATCTCAGATCCAAGTCAGATGGCAGGCATGTGCATGAAGAGGCCTTCAGATGCTTCCAGGCTCAGCCCTGACCTGCCTCAACTGATGGGATCCCAAAGAGACACCCAGATGAACTATCAACCACCAGAACTTGAGAGATAAGAACAAAGTGCTTTAATTCAGTTAGTTTGGGGATGTTTGTTACACAGCCCTAGGGAACCAGAACACCACTTCATAATTGATTAAATGTGGGGACATGCATTCGAGGAGTGACAAAATTTCCCTAAGTTTGGTTAGGTGAAAGTTCTGATTTTGTTCATCCACACACTCCCATCTTTTCAGTAAATGACCTGTATTGAAATTCTTACTTTTGGCAAATGAACTATATTCATATCACCTGGGTCAGAGAGTTCTAAAGTGATGCACAACACACCAGTTCTTTGCAATTGTCACATAGACCTTCTTGGTATTTTGTTTCTGAAAGGCATTAAAAACAGAATGCAGATATACACTGATGGATGCAGAATTTGCTGAATACCCTGTGTGAATTTACTGTTGACCTTTTAGAATTTCTGATGTCTTGTAAACTCAAAGTTTTCCTTTATGTCTGACAAACAGAACAAAGTCCTTAATATATGCATGAGATCTCTGCATGATCTCATAATATATCTATTATTCAATAAAAATTCCATACTCCAATGGAAGAAAAATCTACCTAACAGCATACAAAAATAAATTGCACATGAACTAACAATCCAAAATTATAATATTCTCTCATCTTTCACATTTTTTTCTTCATGTTTACTTTCTGATTTTAGCCAATAATGCAGAGTAAAAATATAGGCTTTTATGGATGGGCTCTAATTTCCCAAGGGGACTGGCACATGTTCTGTGATCTGTAGAATTTTGCCTTCTGTTCTATCCTAAATCTGCTTACTCGGTTGCCTTTTATGTGATGTTGTATGATTTTTCCACAAAAGACAGAAACATGTGTAAGTTAATAGCATTCCCATTCATTGTCCATGAGTGTCTTGCCAATGGATTTCAGCCCCAGGCAACTTCACTATGGATTCAGTGTGATCAAAGAAAATGACAGCAAAACGTTCTTGGAGTGAAAGGGTTATACCCAAGTTTATTTCCAGATGGAAGGTCAGTCACTAAAATCCCATTCACTCAGAGCGAGTCTGCATGCAGCAAGCCAGTCTCTGCCTCTGGGACCCTCTGTCCACACAGCCGTCCCACAGAGCCGTCCTCTGGGCCTCTCTGCACAGTAGTCCCACACAGCCATCCTCTGGGCCTCTGTCCTCAGTGCTGCCACCACTCCAGCCTCTGCTGTGCTCTCCTGCAGCCTTGTAGCCCTGCCACCGTGTCATGCCCAGAGCACTGGGTGGAGCTCTTTACAATAGAGTCAACAGCCATGTACTGCCCACAGGTGTGCAGTGAGCTAGTCAACCAGGGTCAGGTGAGAATCCTGGCCACAGGAACTCTCATTTTACCCACAATGAGCCAGAAGCACATTCATGGAAAGCTGGTCACTGTTCCATTATTGAACTTTAGCTCACATGGGCTTTGATGGGTGTCCATGGGGTCATCATTAAAGAAAGGCATGTTCTGCTGATCCACTTCACCTGGAAACAAATGAAAGTGATCTTGATTATCTCAGAAAACCATGCCACCTGAATTACTTGACTTCATTCCTGAGTTCATTAAGCCTTAAGATGTGGACATGAGTTGCTCATGGACTTTGATAAGAGAGCAGCCTGGTAGCAGTGCAGGTGAGGCTGCCACCTGCTTGTCAAATTTGACACTTTTAATCATCCGTCAGCCCTTGGCAATGTTCATTTCTCATATAAGCCTCTTTTCAAACTCCCTAGGGTCTCCCAGCGGATGTCTGTCTCGGGTGTACATCACTGGATGGTGCTCACTTTAGAGGCCTACCTCACCCGAGTGCAATGTGGGGGCCAGCCAGAGCCCCAGCCACTGTGTCCTTTGCCCAGCTCCTGCTATGGGGTGCAGAACCTGCTTATGTTCCACGTGCTCACAAGGGAGAGGAGCAAATCCATCCCAGTTGAATTTAGTATTAAGTACTTGGGTTTCACAAGACTAAATTACTGTGGGAGGCAGCACCAGTACTGACCTCCATGAAAAAGTAATGTTTTGAAAGCTTATTACCATGCATAGTATTTTGTTTAAAAAAAAAAGTCTCTTTTGCCAGCTTTGTGTTTGAAACCCACACTGGTCTCTGGCTTTTCCTTAGTGGAGGTCCGTGTCTGAGTTGCTCTTTGCACACACTTGACTGCCAGGAGACAACTTTGCACAGGATGGATCCATCCACATAAGCATTCGTGAGGTGTACTTACAATTTTCACTTTAGTAATGTGGAGAAAGTGAAGGTTCCTGTGGCCAAGATTCTCACCTGGCCCTGGTTGGCTAGCTCATCACACACGTGTGGGCAATACTTTGTTATTGACATTGTATAAAGAGCCCTGCCCAGTGCTCTGGGTAACACAGTGGCATGGCTTCTGCATGGCTGCATGGGTGCAGGAGAGCAGAGACTGGAGTGGTGGCAGCACCGAGGACAGTGACCGAGACAGCTGTGGGTCGGAGGGGCCCAGAGGAAGAGACCGACTTGCTGCGTGCAGACTCACTCTGAGTGGGCAGGATTCTAGTGACTGACCTGCCACAATGGGAATAAAGTTGGATATAACCCTTTCACTCCAAGATCAATCCACTGTCATTTTTTGATCTCATTGAATCCATTATGAACTTGCCCAGGGCTGAAACCCATTGGCAAGACAGTAACCATGGAACAAAGACCTTTTCAGCTTAGATTTCATCTCATAAAATTTCTCTTTGATGTTAATTCCTCAGATGATTTTACTCAGTTTCTATTGTAGTTTTGTGAACTATGTCTGTAATCTGGGTTTGTAATATAAGTCAACAATTACCTTTTTCTATTTCAGACAGGAAAACAGGGTAGAGTTGGCTCCCAAATAAATCTATGTGGATTTATGGAAGCAGTAAATAGTTCTTCAATTTACTATCACTTGCCCCTTTAGTTTTGGTACTTAGCAGCCCTTAAAGGAGAGTTTGTATGTATATGCTATAGGCAGATGCTCTTGCATGATTGTAAAGTAACATTTAACTTGAGTTTCTTGAGGTTTTTTTCCCTCTCATCCCTTCTAGCTCTAGGTGTTTAACATGGATAATGTTAGGAAGCATCTGGTGTCAGTGATACAGATACAGCTGCTATAATCTACACGAGCCAAGGTTATGTTTCTGTCTTTATGTGTTTTGAGGACATATTGGATCCACAGTACTTTCTCCTGTTCCATGGGTACAACTTGAGATTGGGAAAACATCAATAAATTGTAATCTGACATGAGGCATTTTACAAACCACTTGTTACTAGTTAGAATGGTTCAGTAATATCTCTTTGTTTTTTATTCATTGAAGCAGACTGAGCTTCATCCTTAGAACATGGCCTTCCCTCCCTCCCCACTGGTGCCCTTTGTGGGAGGACAATAAAGGGCTGGTGTGGAAGCCAGCGTACACCCTGGTGGTGTCGGAGAGCGAAAAGGCCTGGAGTTTAACTGATTAAAGTTTTCTCAAAACATCTATTAAAGAGCCATTTTTTCCCCAGGAGTTGTGTCTGTGCCAGGGAGACAGCAGTGGAAGACTCAGTCTGTGCTCCGGGAGTTCATGCTCAGCACACACATCAGACAATGAGGACACAGTGTGAGGACCACCATAAGGCTGCAAGCAGGCCCTCCCATCAGAGGACCCCGCCGTCCCCAGTGAGGGTCAGCAGAGGTGTCTCCGAGGAACTAAGACGTGAACTCGATGTTGGGGAACCAGTAGGAATGAACTACGCCAAACAAACAAAAAAGGTATGAGCCAAACGGGTCAGGGAGAGGGGAACAGACTTAAAGGACAATGTATGCAGAGGTGCCAAAGTATACCTGAGCGATGGCCTGGGAGGCAAAGAATTACTGTAACCCTGGAAATGGAGGAATTTAAAACTTTTGGGATTCGTGTATCTGGGGTAAGAGATTCATTTTCATCGAACTCACATTCACCTCAGTAATCCTAGTTGAGGAAGGCTAGCTCCACCCATAGTCACTCCTTTTATCCAGTCCTCTGCTTCCAGGAACTCACAAAATAAAATTTTATTTCCTTGGTGGCAAAAGTAAGTCTCTGACCTTTAAAGGACAATTCTAATGCATCTTGCAACCTCCATCCTGTAAACACTTGTCCATTTCATTTAGAACGCTTGTGGTAAGTGGCCAGAATGGGAATTCAACCATGTGTTTCCAACTATTTTCTTGGTGCCATTGTTTTTGTGTGCTGATGTTTGAGAAATTTTTTTAAAAAGTCTTTCTTATCTGTAGAGTTAAAAGATCCATTGAACACAACTGGTGATAACAGACAGATTCTCTGTCCCATGACATTTATAGACTTGTCACAACTTGGCATGCTGAGAAGGGTAACAACTTTGATGGTAAATAATTTAGATGGTCTTTCTTCATCTAGGCTGAGATTAAGATGTTTATCGACAATTTAATATTTCTTTTCAATATGGAACCATTGATAGTAAGTAATTCCTCATGCTTTCCAGTGTAGGTAGAAAACTAGAAATAAAAAGTGACTTATAGGAGAGAAAAATAAAAAATAACTTCAGTAAAGAAAAATAAACTATCCCATCAGAATCATGCTGTCAACCTGGTCTGTTCTCCACCCTTTCCTTGGTGGTTTTCAAATAAATTCTCCACTTGGATTCTGGAAGAAAAGTCTATAGAGAGAGGTCACATTGCTATAGAAAGCACATTGATCAAGCCCTCAATTCCATTTTTGGTTCCAGTCAGGTCCCGATGCTAACCCCTGGACATTCAACGGACATTCAGCATAAAACAAACAATTTCCTCCTTGTTTCAGAAAATGAGAGGTTTGGATTAAATAGTGTCTAGGGTTCTTTCTATCCTAAATGCAATACATCTAAGTTAATGCCTTTTTAATTGATTGCTTTTGTTTTTCCTCCAAAATTTCCTCTTTCAGGTAAATGTCAGTAGCTATATTACAAAGGGAAAAATAACAAAAGCAAAAATAGTGTGCTGGTCCTGACTGTATGTCCCCTGTTATTCTAAGCTGCTAAATATCTTAACTCATTGAATGCTCGTGATGAGAAGAGGAGAGGGATGCTGTCATCATTGTGCCATCCTGGGGCTGACAAAGCTCAGGCACATGGAGGCTCTGTAAATTGCCCAAGCTCACATCCTAAGGTGATGAGCAGAGGTTGCAAGCCCAGGTGAAGTCCCAAGCCTGCATGGGGCTGCTCTGCAATTCCTGATTCTGTAGCACAGGGAGAAAGTAGCCAGGCTGATGTATCAGCTTAGGAGGGCTGTTGTTTATGTCACTTCCTCCTGTCAGCTTGGGACTGCAGGCTTTGCTCCCGTACTTGCCGGGGTCCCAATGGGCCATGTGGTGGTGGGTAACAGACTGGATCTTGACTGTTTACTATCCAAGGAGGGAGGGGTTTGCACCTCCTACTGGGGACCTCCTGCTGTACCTACAAAACAAGTCTGGGCAGGTGGGCCAAGCTATGGGGAAGAGGCCAAGAGGTGAAGGTCCCTCATAACCTGAGAAATCATCCATCAGATCCCCTTTCTTCAGAGCAGCCTGACCTGTTCTGGCTTTCTCCCACAAAGGGCAGAGTGGGTTCCAAACCCTCATCATATGTCCACCAGGACTCTTCCTGTGTGTCACCCTTACCAAAGTTTGCTGCAGGGGCTGCATCACCCTGTCCATGCCACTCAAAACCTCTCAACCCAGGTGACAACTGCTACTGACTCTAACTAGCAGTGTTGATGCTGAGGCCCCACAGGGTTGATGGCACTGTAAATTTTAAACCTTATTTCCCTATTTCCTCAAAACCCCCCCCTCAAACAGACTAAGAATGCTCCCCCCAGGCGACCAGGTGCACCCATGTGGTAAGGGTGGCCCCAGCCACAAGTTCCCCTCTTGCCCCCAACTGCGACCTAGTGACACTGACATGCACCATTGAACCCCCTCCAGCCTTTTGCTTGCACACCTCACTCTGACCCCCAAAAAGGTACTTGCCAGTGAGTCACCACTCCTGGCTCCCCACCTGCTGGGCTGTATGTGTTCCCTGGGAATGTCCTCCACGTGGCTCCTTTGTGGCTGTGGTGACTGTCTCCCTCGTACCTGTGAGTGTAATAAGCTTAGTTTTCCTGCATCTTACCTGTGTCCCCACTATGGCTGTGCCTGACCAACTGTCTCATAAGAGAATCCAAAATACCTTCCCTCCGTCTTCAAAGCCAGCAATAGGATCCCTCTGACCTGTCTTCTGTGGTCACATATTTCCCTGACCACAGCCTGGGAAGGTTCTCTGCTTTCAAGGACTCATTAGTTGGGCCTAATCAGGAGATCCAGAGTCCTCTCCCCATCTCAAGGTCCTCACATCTGCAAAGTCCCTGGTTTGCCATGTAAGGTGATAATCTCAGGATCCAGAGATCAGGATGTGAACATCTTTGAGGTGCAATATACTGCCTACAATGCAGATTCATAGTAAAAACAAAATAACTCCCACCACTGGGGGCAGCCATTATACACTACAACTAAAATTTGAGAGCTGGATTGTCAGTGACAGCAGAATCAGTGACCTTAGGTCACCTGGGATTAGAAGCACGCTGGCAACCATCAGCTGATGTGTTGCACCTTCATCTGCACAGCACCACTGGGGATGGCCCCAAGCCATCTACTGGTCTGGTTCACTATTCCAGTGGTGGGAGAGGCAGTACTTGGGACTGCTGCCTTTCACAGCTCAGCATGTTGGACTCCTGGGTCACTGACTTAGGGGGCAGTGGGACTGGCATCTTTGTTAAAACCCGGCTCTTTCCTGTGTTAGATGAGCTCATGCATAGAGCTCCTTGGGCATTGGATTAGAAAGGGCTTAACGAGTCAGATGGTCTTGGGTCAGACCCAGTGAATTCTTCCAGAATAGAAATCTCAGATTGACATGTGCATTGAGGTGAAAAGTGGATTATAAAAATGAAAGCAAAGAAAAGGGGAGGTGAAGTTATACCATGAAGCGGAATTGTACTCACTTTGACTGTAGTGTATTCCAGGCTTCATAGCCACAGTGTGAGAGAGCAGATCAGAGGCCATTATCCCAGAATCATAGTGTAGAAGTCACTTTTCATCCCTAAACCTGTGATTTCTTAGTTCTGGCTTCCTTCTCTGTGGGATGCTCACCCCGCCCAGTCTAGAGCCCACCCCTCAGGGACTAGTGTGGGTCATTCCATACCACTGCCCCCACCTTTCTTATATTCTCCATCTCAGAGCTTCTAATGCTGTTATAAACCACATCACAGGTTCCAGTTGTTTATTTATTCACTTACTTACTTAGACAGTCTACTCTAATGGGCCGAGAGACTCATGAGTACCTACATGGAGTTAGGTCCTGCTGGGTTCTGTCTCTGGGGTCTAGCACATCCTAAGCCCCAGATCAATGATCAGTTGGCCAGTATGCTGAGCACATGAAGGAGCAGAATAGGATTCAGGAAAACAGAGGTCTAAGGATGGCTTCCAGGCTTCACACATCCTGTCACATGGGTAAACCATTGGTTGGTCAAGATGGACAATTTTTATCTTGTGAAAATTTTCATTGTGGCTCACTTTGGAGAAGTGGTATACAACTAAACACTTAGGAAGCAAGTACATTTGCTAAGATAATGGGGGCTTTCATAAAAATAAATTTTGAATATAATTTTATTTGTTGTGATTTTAAATGTTACCAAATAGAACAAATCAAGAGGTTGTGTGTAGTCACAGATTACCTTTTGATTAAATCCCATTGGATCAGTTCTGTGAGAGAGTGAATGTAGCAGAAGCCTGGCCTAAGACTGTGTGCTTTCTCATCTGTTGCTTATGGTATCTATGGTCATTTTCTTGATCGCCAGCATGTGCTAGCCCCACACCAGCTAGCACTTTAGCACTTTAGGTGGCATTTTCCAAACTCCCACAGTTGTAGTATCACAAATGTTGTTTCTTATTTCTTCTGTGTGAGGAAGACAATGCCTTCATTTTAAAAAGCAAAGAAAAAGAGTCAACAGAGAGGTGTATGAGAATAGTCAGGAAATATGTGAAATATGTCTGTCAGATGCAAAATGGCCCAAACTGCAGATCATGAATGGTCAGAATTTCCACAGATGAAATTCTAGAACATTCAGCACCATGTGACTAGAGGAAATTATAATCTCTTAAATGGGTCCATTTTTTTTCTCTCACAGAATAAGGGAGTTTGACTAACACTATGTGACATCAAGTGTCACATGACAGGGACACCCAAGTGAAAGAACAGCCCACTCTCCAGATCCAGTTCAGTTTTAGTCATTTTATCTTATAGATTTTTGTGGTGAACTTCCTTAAAGCCTTTCGGAAGGTAGATATTTTGTGAATCAGCCAAACCATCAATCAACAGGCAAGTAAGCTGTCGACAATGAGTAGCTCAGTGTGACCTGTGTGAATCTGAATTTTTTTTTATACAGGCTATTCAAATTAATGACTGAAGTGCAGATATTGTCAAGCTACCCTCAGAAAAAAATATACATATAAGTAGAAAATATTCCAAAAGCATCATTTAGCTCTGTAATTAATCAGTGGGGGAAAAAATAGCTCAAGAAAAATTGTCTGGATTTGTTCCCTGGTTATAAATGATAACTTATGAAGAAACCCAAATCATGAGTGTAAAGGAATATCTGGTATAAAAATATTTGATTTTCTGCAAAAACTTCTTAATGACAAAATGCTTTTACTCAAACAATTACTATTTTATGGTGTGTTTCTTTTTAAGTGGTATTGTTACTAAGAATTTATAGCCTAAAATAATAAAAATATAATTAAATACAGAAATGATCTTAGATTAAAATGTTGATATGTGTAAGTAACAAATATTCCATTTTTTCTTTTGTATATTAAGTTGAATTTACATATTTTCTGGTCTAGTCATCAAAGAGCTGTATAACCCAGAATGATAATTTTATCCTTTATATCTTTTTTAAAAATTTTCATAGTATATCATTATTTATTTATTTATATTATTTGTCTATTTTGGTATCATTAATGTACAATTACATGAGCAGTATTATGGTTACTAGTCTCCCCCCATCACCAAGTCCCCCCCACGTACCCCATTACAGTCACTGTCCATCAGTGTTGTAAGATGCTATAGAGTCACTACTTGTCTTCTCTGTGTTGCACTGCCCTCCCCATGCCTTACCCCCTACACCATGTGTGCTAATCATAATGCCCCCCTTTCCCCCTTATCCCTCCATTCCCACCCATCCTGCCCAGTCCCTCTCCCTTCCGGAACTGTTACTCTGTTCTTGGGTTCTGTGAGTCTACTGCTGTTTTGTTCCTTCAGTTTTTTCTTTGTTCATATACTCCACAGATGAGTGAAATCATTTGATACTTGTCCTTCTCCACCTGGCTTATTTCACTGAGCATAATATCCACTAGCTCTATCTATGTTATGGCAAATGGTAGGATTTGTTTTCTTCTTATGGCTGAATAATATTGCATTGTGTATATATACCACCTCTTCTTTATCCATTCAGCTACTGATGGACACTTAGGTTGCTTCCATTTCTTGGCTATTGTAAATAGTGCTGCAATAAACATAGGGGTGCATATGTCTTTTTCAAACTGGGCTTCTGCATTTTTAGGGTAAATTTCTAGGAGTGAAATTCCTGGGTCAAATTGTATTTCTATTTTGAGCATTTTGAAGAGCCTCCATACTGCTTTCCACAATGGTTGAACTAATTTACATTTCCACGAGCAGTGTGGGAGGGTTCCCCTTTCTCCACATCCTCACCAATATCTGTAGTTGTTTGTCTTTTGGATGGTGGGCATCCTAACTGGTGTGAGGTGATATCTCTTTGTGGTTTTAATTTGCATTTCTCTGATGACTAGTGATGTGGAGCACCTTTTCATGTGTCTGTTGCCCATCTGAATTTCTTCTTTGGAGAAGTGTCTGTTCAGATCCTCTGCCCAGTTTTTAATTGGATTATTTGCTTTTTGTTTGTTGAGGTGCATGAGCTCTTTATATATTTTGGTTGTCAATCCTTTATCAGATCTGTCATTTATGAATATATTCTCCCATACTGTAGAATGTCTTTTTGTTCTATTGATGGTGTCCTTTGCTGTACAGAAGATTTTTAGCTTGATATAGTCCCAGTTGTTCATTTTTGCTTTTGTTTCCCTTGCCTGGGGAGATATGTTCATGAGGAAGTCACTCATGTTTATGTCCAAGAGATTTTGCCTATGTTTTGCTCTAAGAGTTTTATGGTTTCATGACTTATATTCAGGTCTTTGATCCATTTTGAGTTTACTTTTGTGTATGGGGTTAGACAATGATCCAGTTTCATTCTCTTACATGTAGCTGTCCAGTTTTGCCAACACCAACTGTTGAAGATGCTGTCTTTTCCCCATTGTGTATCCATGGCTCCTTTATCTTATATTAATTGATCATATATGCTTGGAATTATATCTGGACTGTCTATTCTGTTCCACTAGTCTGTGACTCTGTTCTTGTGCCAGTACCAAATTGTCTTGATTACTGTGGCTTTGTAGTAGAGCTTGAAGTTGGGGAGCATGATCCCCCATGCTTTATTCTTACTTAATGCTTTGGCTATTTGGAGTCTTTTGTGGTTCTGTATGAATTTTAGAACTATTTGTTCCAGTTCATTGAAGAATGCTGTGGTACTTTGATAGGGATTGCATTTAATCTGTAGATTGCTTTAGGCAGGATGGCCATTTTGACAATATTAATTCTTCCTAGTCAAGAGCATGGGATGAATTTCCATTTATTAGTGTCCTCTTTAATTTCTCGTAGGAGTGTCTTGTAGTTTTCAGAGTATAGGTCTTTCACTTCCTTGGTTAGGTTTATTCCTAGGTATTTTATTCTTTTTGATGCAATTGTGAATGAAATTGTTTACCTGATTTCTCTTTCTCCAAGTTCATTGTTAGTGTAAAGGAATGCAACAGATGTCTGTGTATTAATTTTGTATCCCAGAAATTGCTGAATTCAGATATTAGATCTAGTAGTTTTGGAGTGGATTCTTTAGGGATTTTTACATACAATATCATGTCATCTGCAAATAGTGACAGTTTGAATTCTTTCTTAGCAATCTGGATGCCTTTTATGTCTCTGTGTTGTCTGATTGCCGTGGCGAGGACCTCCAGAACTATGTTGAATAAATGTGTGGAGAGTGGGCATCCTTGTCTTGTTCCTGATATTAAAGGATAAGCTTTCAATTTCTCACTGTTAAGTATGATGTTGTCTGTGGGTTTGTCATATATGGCCTTTATTGTGTCAAGATACTTGCCCTCTATACCCATTTTGTGGGGAGTTTTTATTATGAATGGATGCTGAATTTTGTCAAATGCTTTTTCAGCATCTATGGAGATGATCATGTGATTTTGTCCTTTTTGTTGATGTGGATGATGTTGATGGGTTTTCTAATATTGTACCATCCTTGCATTCCTGGAATAAATCCCACTTGGTCATGGTGTATGATCCTCTTGATGTATTTTTGAATTCAGTTTGCTAATATTTTGTTGAGTATTTTTGCATCTATGTTCATCAGATGTATTGGTCTGTAATTTTCTTTTTTGTGTGGTGTCTTACCATGGTTTTGGTATTAGAGTGATGCTAGCTACATAGAATGAGTTTGGAAGTATTCCCTCCTCTTCTATTTTTTGGAATACTTTAAGGAGAATGGGTATTATGTCTTCGCTATATGTCTGATAAAATTCAGTGGTGAAGCCATCTGGTTCAGGGGTTTTGTTCTTAGGTAGTTTTTTTTATTACCAATTCGATTTTGTTGTTGGTAATTGGTCTGTTTAGATTTTCTGTTTCTTCCTTGGTCAGTCTTGGAAGGTTGTATTTTTCTAGAAAGTTGTCCATTTCTTCTATGTTTTCCAGCTTCTTTGCATATAGATTTTCATAGTATTCTCTAATAATTATTTGTATTTATGTGGTGTCCATAGTGATTTTTCCTTTCTCATTTCTGATTGTGTTTATGTGTGTAGATTCTCTTTTTTTCTTAATAAGCCTGGAGGGGGGTTTATATATTTTGTTCATTTTCTCAAAGAACCAGATCTTGGTTTCATTGATTTTTTCTATTGTTTTATTCTTCTCAATTTTATATTTATTTAATTATGATCTTTATTATGTCCCTCCTTCTGCTGACATTGGTCCTCATTTGTTGTTCTTTTTCCAGTTTCAATAATTGTAACTTTATACTATTCATTTGTGATTGTTCTTCTTTCTTTAAATAGGCCTGGATTGCTATACACTTTCCTCTTAGAACTGCCTTTGCTGCATCCCACAGACATTGGAGCATTGTGCTGTTGTCATTTTTCTCCATATATTGCTTGATCTCTGTTTTAATTTGGTCATTGATCCATTGGTTTTTTAGGTGCATGTGGTTAAGCCTCCATGTGTTTGTGAGCCTTTTTGTTTTCTTTGTACAATTTATTTCTAGTCTTATACTTTTGTGGTCTGAGAAGTTGGTTGGTACAATTTCAATCTTTTTGAACTTACTGAGGCTCCTTTTGTGGCCTAGTATGTGGTCTATTCTGGAAAATGTTCCATGTGCACTTGAGAAGAATGTGTATCCTGCTGCTTTGGGTGTAGAGTTCTGTAGATGTCTGTAAGGACTATGGTTCTAGTGTGTTGCTCAGTGCCTCTGTGTCCTTACTTATTTTCTGTCTAGTGGATCTGTCCTTTGGATTGAGTTGTGTGTTGAAGTCTCCTAAAATGAATGCATTGCTTTCTATTTCCTCCTTTAATTCTGTTGGTATTTCTTTCACATATGTCTGTGCTCCTGTGTTGGGTGCATATGTATTTATAATACTTATATCCTCTTGTTGGACTGACCCCTTTATCATTATGTAATGTTGTTTGTCTCTTGTTATTTTCTTTGTTTTGAAGTCTATTTTGTCTGATACTAGTACTGCAACACCTGCTTTTTTCTCCCTATTGTTTGCATGAAATATCTTTTTCCATCCCTTGACTTTAAGTCTGTGTATATCTTTGGGTTTGAGGTGAGTCTCCTATAAGCAGCATATAGATGAGTCTTGCTTTTTTATCCATTCTATTACTCTGTGTAATTTTGATTGGTGCATTCAATCCATTTACATTTAGGGTGATTATTGGTAGATATGTACTCATTTCCATTGCAGGTTTTGGATTTATGATTATCAAGGGTTCAAAGGTATCTTCTTTGCTATCTGTCTAATTTAACTCACTTATTATGGTATTATATACACAGTCTGATGATTCTTCATTTCTCTCCCTTCTTATTATTCCTTCTCCACTCTTTATATGTTAGGTGTTTTATTCTGTACTCTTCTGTGTTTCCCTTGACTGCTTTTGTGGATAGCTGATTTTATTTTCTGCCTTTAGTTAGTATTTGGTTGATCTGTTTTCTCTGCTGTGATTTTATTTTCTCTGGTGACATCTATTTTTCCTTAGGAGTACTTCCATCTAGAGAAGTCCCTTTGAAATACCCTGTAGAGGTAGTTTGTGGGAGGCAAATTACCTCAACTTTTGCTCCTCTGGGAATTGTTTAGTCCCTCCTTCAAATTTAAGTGATAGTCTTGCTGGATACAGTATTCTTGGTTCAAGGCCCTTCTGTTTCATTCATTAAATATATCATGCCATTCTCTTCTGCCCTGTAAAGTTTCTGTTGAGAAGTCTGATGATAGCCTGGTGGGTTTTCCTTTGTAGGTGACCTTTTTTCTCTCTCTGGCTGCCTTTAATACTCTGTCCCTGTCTTTGATCTTTGCCATTTTAATTATTATATGTTTTGGTGTTCTCCTTGGGTCTCTTGTTTTGGGAGATCTGTGGGCTTCTATGGTTTGAGAGACTTATTTCCTTCCCCAGCTTGGAGAAGTTTTCAGCAATTATTTCTTCAAAGACACTTTCTGCCCCTTTTTCTCTCTCTTCTTCTGGTACCCCTGTAATGTGAATATTATTCCATTTGGATTGGTCACACAGTTCTCTTAATATTCTTTCATTCCTTGATATCCTTTTATCTCTCTCTGACTCAACCTCTCTGTATTCCTGTTCTCTGATTTCTATTCCATTAACAGTCTCTTGCACCTTGTCCAGTCTCCTCTTAAGTCCTTCTATTGATTGCTTCATTTCTGTTATCTCCTCCGGACTTCATCCCTTAGCTCTTGCATATTTCTCTGCAGCTCCATCAGCATGGTTATGGCTTTTTTTAAAAATTATTTTTCAGGTAGATTGATTATATCTATCTCACCAGGCCCTCTCTCTGGCATTGAGTGATTTTTGACTGGACCATGTTCTTCTGCCTTTTCATGACAATAGAAATGATCGCTGGCAAGTGGTGCATGATTCAGCTGAGAGAACTAAGTCCCTTCCTGCTTGCTGGTTGCCTTGCCCTTCTCTGCTGCCTGTGCCAGTTACGTGCACACATGGAGCAGTCTCTGGGTTAATCCCCTGGGCTGCTGTGGGTGGCACAGTTCTCAGGATGACTTAGGACACTGCCAAGGGTCACTGAGGAGTGGCATGTGTTCTCCTGCGAGAATGGCATCCCTTCATGTCCTCTGGACTTTGCCCCAGCTTCCTCTGCCTGTGTCAGGCAGCTGCATGCTGGCAGCAGCCTCTGGGTCTGGCCCAGTTAGCTGCATGCTGGAAAGAGACTCTGTGTGGTTGCTGTGGGCTGGGCTACTTCCCGGCTGGTCTACAGTAATTGTGGGTCAACTGGTTTGCTTGCAGTGTTACTGGGGGGGAATGAATGGCAGGCTGCTTATCACCATGAGGGGCTTCTGAGCTGCACTGCTACCCAGGGGGTTAGGGCACCTGAAGTTCCTTAAGATTCTCAGCCTGCTGGGCTGAGTGTGCTGGGATGATTTCATCCAGCTGTTAAGCCCCTGTCCCTTTAAGACTCTTAAAAACACCTCCTTTTCTTTTGTCCCAGGGGAGCCATCTGTGGGGACCCACTCACAGTCTCCATCTCAGATTTTACGTTTCCGTTTCTCTAATATTCAGTACACCATGCAATGTGTGTTGTGCTCCCAGTGCAGATTACTAGGACTGGTTATTTAGCAGTCCTGCGCTTCCACTCCCTCACCACTCTGATTCTTTTCCTCCCACCAGTGAACTGGTGTGGGGGTGTGCTGGCGTCCCGCCGGGTCACGGTTTTGTATATTACCCTTTTCGTGAGATGCTGAGTTCTCGCAAATGTAGATGTAGCCTGACTGTTGTACTGTATCTTCTGGTCTCTCTTTTAGGGATAGTTGTATTTGCTGTATTTTCAAAATATATATGGTTTTGGGAGGAGATTTCCGCTGTCCTACTCATGCCAACATCTTGAGTGCTTCCCCCTCAAAACAAAAAAACGTTTATCTCTTTTAATGAAATAATATTTTTGTGGTATAAAATTTTATAAATGTAATAGTTACAAGAAATTTCACCCTGAGCTTTCTATATTGTCTGTAGGATAATAAAATAATTACTTTTACTTCTAAGTTAATTCTAGACAAAGTTCAGCTCAATTATTTTCAGTTTTTCTATGTTTTCATATTAAAAATATCTTTTTTTATTTTTTCAAATGAAGAAAAATGTTTCAAAAGTCACATTTCATATTTATTCACTATATATACAATCAAATTATGAACTTTGAGTAGAAATAAATGCAATGGCTTTATTTTTTATAAACAATTACACAGTAATACAATATAATTAGATTACTAAATAAATTTAGTTTAGCAGAATATTATTAGAAAATATTTTATATTTTTATCAAAATGGCTCAGGGATCATCATATATTCTTCCTTTAATACTTTTGACCAATTTATACAAGGGCATGAGGGGATAAATTTTGATTAATAAATTTAGATTTTCTAGTTTCTGTGTATACATGTGTGTGTGAGAGAGAGAGAGACAGGAGGAGAGAGAGATAGGGAATCAAGCAAAAGAGAGAACACTGGGAGGTGGTTGAAGGCTGAGAACACCTATTTGCATGTTGTCTTTTAAGCATAAAAATGCTTTTGGATAAGTCAAAAGTGATGTACCCATACACAGCCATTACTAGTAAGAGACTGTAAATAAATCTATAGTCTTAGGCATTTACATATTGCATTGAAAGATTTTTTAGTTTTGTAAACAATTTTCTTTTTGGATGCATTATTTCAAGTCAGTTTATGCTTAAAGGTGACAAGAACTTCTAAAGAGATGGTGCAATTGGGCACTGACTATTTAGAGAAATTCTTTTGACTTGAGTTAAACTCACAAGTAAGAGTAGCCTAGTGTATGATATTCTCCCTTTTCTTGGGTACCAGGTTCTACAGTGCCACAGTCCACCATGATGTAACATTTTCCTAATATAAGAAATGTCCCTTATCTAAAATTTCTTCTTAAAACTAACCTAGAGTTACCCATTAATATTTGTGATTATTGATTTGATGCCTGTTTTGAAGAAAACTGCTTCTTTAGAGAATCAAGTTTCATAAAGAATCCAGATTTTATACCTCCATTTCTGCTAAGGAATGATAGGTATGTACGGACTCAAAGTATAAAATATGTATTTTATAGATATTTTATGATACAATGCTGGATATAGTCTTAAAACTTACTCTTCAATGTTGTTACAAGCATAACATAATGTTCAATAGAGCATATGTTCAATACCAGATGTGATAAATACTAAATTGTATGGTTTTAAAAAAATTTTTATCCTTCAATCCATATATATCACACTAGAGAAATAGACAAAACCAAGAAACATATATATTTATCACACGGCTCTTTAATGACAATATTTAAAAGAACAGTGAGTTCATATTTTAAAATTTCATTACTTTACTTATATGAAGATTAATCTATAAAGTACCATAAAAATAAAAACTGAATCAGGAACTTCTGGCTTCTAGTCTGGCATGTGAGGAGCTTGGAAGTCACCACTCCATCTTAACAACAAGCAAAAAGCTGAACAATCTGCAAAATCAACCCCTCTTCTGAGATTCTTCAGAGAAGTGAGGCCACAGGGCAAACTGTTCCCCCCAAATGGTGAGATGGGCAGATATAGAGAATCAAAACTTACTGAAGCAGAAACCCTGAGCAGAAACTTCCAAGGAAACCAGTGGTAGGGTGGGAAACATTAACAATAATTGACAACTTGCTGGAGACTCAGTGTGAACAAATCTGTGGGTTCAAAACCTTTAGGAGGACCAAGCTGTAAGGTGGTCCCTATGGTTTCCAAACTTTTACCTCCTGGAGCTCTACCAAGTTCTCACAGTGATCTGTTCCTATAGGTTGAGAAAAATCACCCCATCCTTCCAGTAGGGTAAGAGGAAAAGAAGCCATCTTAAAACCCACCAAAGTATCCAGTCATACTTAACAAGGCCTGCCCTCAGGAGTAATTATTTTACCAGAGGCTAACTTACTGAGATTTTTTTTACAGCCTAATAGACCTAGGAGAAGGGAACACCCATCTTTAGCTCTCTAGCCTTGTACAGGGGAGAAGGTAAATCTTCAAAATCAGCCCCACCAGCCACATAAGAGGAGGAAAATAACAGAATAGCTGGTGAAGTTCAGAGTCCAAGGGAAAAGGCTCCCCAAAGACTGAGAACTACCTGTAGGACTATGAAATGCTTCCTCTCCTTCACACCTTCCATATTACTAAATACCTATTTATTGCACTTCCTTTTACCCAGTACAATATGTCAACCTTTCAAGAAAAAATTTACAATGCATACTAAAAGACAAAAAGCACAATTTGATGAATCAGAGCAAGCATCAGGCCCAGATCCAGGTATGTCAGGGAATTTGGGACTGTCAGACTGTTGATTTAAATCAACTATGATTTATGTTGTAAGGGCTCTCATGGAACAAGTAGACACCATGAAAGAACACATGGGAATGTAATTAGAGAAATGGAATTTCTGAGGAAAAAAAACAAAATATTAAAAACAAAAAAATTTAACAAGTGAGGGATGCCTCTGATTGACATCAGCTGAACTGTTTGGGTTCATTCTTAGCTCCTCCATGTCTTTGACCCTTGACAACTCACTTTGCTACTTCGTGTCTTGGTTTCCTCACCTGTAAAATGGAAATAATAATTTCATTTACTTCATAGTGTTATTGGAAGGATTCAGTGAGATTATATTTATTCTATGTTTATAGCTCCAAGTGTTCTAGTTTTATTCAATGATTCCACATTAAATCCTGAATTTTGAATGTATTTTGTTATATATTCTATCAAACAAACAAGTATAAAATATAAACTTGTCCAGGATGAGTTGTAGTTATGATTATGACTAATAGTTGCTATATATTATATGATTATCAGAAAACAACTTGAAATCATGATACAATAAGCATCTCTATTTAACGAACTTTGTCAGTCGTTATCAATCTTGTCTGCATATTATCACCAGGGAAACATTTAAAAATATTGATGTCTGAGCCAAATTTTCAGAAGGTCTTATTTAATTGGAGCCCTGGGGAAACTTCAGGTTGAGAGGCATTTATTTACCTGAGCAAAAATTTTCAGAGCCTTAGAAACATCACTGTGAAAATGAAATGTCATGATATATCCCTTAATTTTTTAAAAAAAGAATTTTATATAAATACAAATTTACTGCAGTATGCCATGTTATTTCTATAAGATAAAATATGTGCATTAACTATGTTTTTTTCAATTTTTAAAAACAAAATGGTAATTTTTATTCCCTTTAAATCTGTTTCTAAGCATTAATTGAATGGGGGAAGATCTGGAAGTTATTATATTTAAATTATATTGACTAAGCTTAAAACTTATGGCACAGACGAGAAGAATAATTATTATTTTATTAAGGCAGATACACTTTGACAGTGTACAGGCATATTTCTAATAACTACCTTAAGAGGTTTAGGAATAGTGTGTGTAATTTCTGGATAGTGCAAAAAAATACACCTCTTTTCATCTTATTCATAGTAATGGTAGTTATAACCATGAATTTTATTATCATAAAGCATTTCAGGAATCAGTGAAGAACAACATAGGAATATTTCAAAATGTTAATCATGTAGTAAATTAATTTCCTATGTGGCTTATGCAAAATGAGAAATTCAGGGAAGAGCTGAAATAAATAAAATTGGTTTTTAAAACTTTTCTTTCTTCAACTTATACTTACCTCCATTCTTACTCCAGTTCCTTATCTTTCTTCAGCAATAGCCCTTCACCCTATGCATTTAAAGGAGTACTGACCCATGTAAAAACACACATACATTTGGAATGTTCATGAGTTATGTTTTGCAGAAGTAAATTTAGATAAACAAAAATGCATATAAAAACTACCTATTCTTTCTCCTTACATTTTTAAAATATGTGACTATAAAGGCAAAAATTATAACATTGTATTTGGAGTTTATATGATGAACATGTATTACGTATGGCAACTAAAGCATAAAAATTCAGGCATGGTAGATGAAATTCTATTGTTCCTAGATTGTTATATTTTATAAATGGTACAGTATGAACTCTAAGTAGACTTTGAAGAATTAAGGATATATATTGTAGTCAAAACAATCATCACAAATGCAATAAAAAACAATCACTACAAAATACAGTGCAATGAAGTATGGCTAAAATATCAGTGGATATTCAGACCTTGCACCACATAAAAGTTTACTAAAAGCGGATCAGGGACCTTAATGTAAAACCTAAAACTGTAAAATTTCTAGGAAAAAATAGAACAAAATATTGATGATTTGGATCTAAAAATTGCTTATCTAGATCAATACAGATGAACCATAAAAGAAAAAATAAGACAAATTGGGTCCATCAAAATTAAAAATGTACATAAAAACTTTTATGTAAATGAAAACTAAAACCAGCTGCAGACTGGGAGAAAATATTTCCAAAACACATTCCTGACGAAGAATTGGTAATTAGCATAGGGAAAGAACTCACCCAATTACAGAGAAAAAAAATAGACAAACCAAAAAAAAAAAAGCAAAAATGAAAACAAAAAAGTGATGCCTATGATAAAGATATTTGCTTAACATTGTTAATCTTTAGGGAAAAGCAAGTTAAAAATCACTATTAGATATTACTGCACACTCAAGAATGATCATGTCCTCCTCAAAACACACACAGAAAAATTGAAGACAAAGACAAAACCAACTGTTGGCAGTGATGTGGAGCAACTGATATTCCAATATTTTGTTGATTCTCTCAGGTCCTTTTACTTCTCCTATTTCCCAGGGCAGTAATAAAAACAGAAGAAACACAGTAAGAAAAGAAGTGTTGGAATTTTACTAGTGTACTTTACCATCCATATTTCCACTAATCCAACTGAAAATACTTTTCAAAAAATTTTACATTCTGTCTCTTATGTGTTGAGATGAAATATATTTTAATTAAAAATGCAACAATATTAATGGGCTTTTGCTACACAATTGGGTATTCTTTTCTTATTAAACATTGGCTCATTATTTTATATTTCACTTCTGTATGAATGATATATTCACATAATTCAAAATTCAGGAAATAAAGATATGTAATGAAATATGATTTTATTACAGTTATGTTTTATGGTTATAATTTATTTACTTAAGCAGTCCTAAAGAGACTATTTAGGGTGGCTCCCACATTTTTCTATCACAAGTAATGCTCCATTGAGAATGTTCGTAAATAAATACATTATTTTACATGTATGCACGAATATTCAGAATACTTTACAGCATTGTTAGTTTGAAGGCCATATGCACTTATTTACAATTCTGATATCTTTCTGAATTATCCTCCATAGAAATTGTGCCAATTTATATATTCTTATCAGCAATGTACTAGAAGCTGGCTTATTTTGAAAAAAATTTTTTTGATTGAGAGTTCCTGCCATTGTTCACTTTCATCAGATCCCAGAAAACAGTCCAAGTAGGACAACTTCCAGCTCCTGGGCATACACAGAGAGAGATACTGTGAGGGGATACAGAGCCAACCCCAATGTGATAATTTTCAAATCCTTGACTATGCCACTGTGAGGAAGGCATTATGCCTCCACCTGCATGGTACTTGGGAGTTTTCCCTAGTCTGTTGCCATCTCAGCTGTGAGATGAAGCATGAACCTTTTTGCAAGAGACCCATGCTCACTGAGGTGTGAGTGGAGGAGGGAAATGAGGTAAAAGTGAACAGCTCTAGGATAACGGTCTCAACTGACAACATCTGCAGTCGGCATTTTTTACTCAATTCTGGGGAGATTATGCTATTTGCATCTACAGGGCAGAGGCCAAGATGCTGCTAAACCTTCTACAGGACAGCATCCCCTAAACAAAGAGTGATCTAGCCCCAAAAGTTAATAGTGTGAGGTTGGGAAGTCCTGGTATATATTTACACACACACACATCCATCCATCCACACACACACAACTGTTACAAGTGGTTCTTTTTAGAGGAAGGACTAGAGTTGCTAGCAGTATTTGGAAATTAAGAGTGAGGAGAGCAAACATGAACTTTTCCTTTTTTACAATAGATACTTCTGTGTTTCAAAAGATTAATAAATGGTATATTGTCATTGTACTATTGTAAATAAAGAAGTACCATACCTCAAATTCCAAATGATATTTTTCAGTAAATAGAAACATTGCATTAATTCAAATTGTGGTCAACAATAATTGATTTTGGGGGCATTAACTATTAAGTTCTTAAACAATTTAGCTTTTAATCTGTTGCAGTAAGTTACCCAACTGTTTTACTTCTGGCTACTGGCTTGGTATTTACCTTTCTTTTCTTTGTAGTTTTGAGGATTTATTTCCCAATTTTCGTAGGTAAAGATACTCTCCTCTTTTTAATTATCATCAAATTTGTGTACTGAGTTGCTATAGTAACATAAAGACTCCTACAGAGGAACAGTGAAGATACTTGATCGTGTTTTGTTTTCCATATACTGAGAGCTGAATTAACCTTGGAAAATAAAACAGTTTTCATCAGGTGATTTGTTCTGGGTCTATTTAACATATTTACACAAACAGGGTACAAAGAATGATTGAAACACCCAACTATGTTGTAAGACACTCTCCAGAATAGTGTTTCTCACACTCAAGGCAGAGGTCATCCCCTTATAAGTTCCTCCAGATCCTCTCCCTCGTGTGTTTCCTGAAGTCGCCCAACCCAGCACCTGGCATGGCTCCTACATCCTCAGCGGCAAACACCGCTGCACCCCGAGCCCAGCATCCTTGTCAAGGCCCCTGGGAGCAGCACCACTCCAGCCAGGAGATGGGCATCGTTGCTGCTCATTCTTCAGTCACACTTCATTCACTTATCACCTCCCAACCCCCGTGAGACCCGCACTCATCATGTGCCCACCAGACTCCGAGTCCGGGAACAGATACACAGTCACAGGTTCACACAGAGTCCCAACCGGGAGACAGACATGTGAGCCTGCTGTGCACTGAGCTCCCAGAGCACAAACGCCTGAGGTTCCAGGGACGCCACTGCAAGAGGCCCAGGAGACAAATCAGGTCCACGGTTCCCCTGCCAGCATCGAGTCTGCTGCCCCAGACCCTAATGCACATCCGCGTCTTTGCTCTGGTCCCCATCCTGCAGCCTCCGCAGAGGCAGGGAGTCATCCGTGCCACTGGGCCTGCGGACCTCCATCCACCATCAGCCTGCAACAGGGGGCTCATGGGAGGTGCGCCTCCTCCGGCTCCACTAGCTGGTACCCAGCGAGGTCTACAGATTCAGTGCCTTCAGTGCCATTCCAGTCAAAAGCCCAGGAAGTTACTTTGTGGATATGGACAAACTGGTTCTAAAGTTTATATGGTGGGGAAAAGACCCAGGCCCAGAATAAAGAACAAATTTGAGGGACTAATACCTGACTTCAAGACTTAATATAAAGCTGTAATAATCAAGATAGTTTGATACTGGGAAAGGCATAGGCAGATCGATGGAAAGGAATGGAGCCTGAAACAGACCCACATGAATATAATCAACTGGTTTTTGACAAAGGAGCAAAGATAGTCTGTTCAACAAATGGTGCTGGAACAACGGGATGTCCACGTGCAAGAAAATGAATGTAAATGCAGACCTAATTCCTTCCACAAAAGTTAGCCCAAAGTTGATCACAGACCTAAATGTAAAACAGAAATCTGTAAAACTCGATAAGATAACACAGAAGAAAAACTAGACAACTTTGGGTATGGTGATGACTTTTTAGAGTAACACCAAAGACATTTGATTTCATCAAATGCAAGAAAGAATCAATAGGTTGAACTTCATTAAAATTAAAAACCTATGCTCTTTGAAAGATAATGGCAAGAGAATGAGAAGACAAGTCACAGACTGGGGAGAAAATATTTGCAAAAGACACATCTGATAAAGGACTGTTATGCAAAGTATACAAAGACTCTTAAAACTCAACAATAAGTAAACAACCAAATTAAACAATGGGCCAAAGACCTTAACAGACATTTTACCAAGGAAGATACAGGGATAGCTAATAAGTATATGAACAGATGTCATTTGGGAAATGCAAATTAAAACAAGATAACACTATATACCTTGTAGAATAGCCAAAATTCAGGACACTGACAACACCAAATATTGGTAAGGATGTGGAGCAATAGGAACTCTCCTTCATTGCCGGTGGGAATGCAAAATGGTACAACCACTTTGGGAGACTGTGTGGTCGTTTCTTTTAAAACTAAACATACTATTACTATATCATCCAGATGTCTGTCTTTCAGCAGGTGAGCAGATAGATAAATGATGGAACATTATTCAGCACCAAAAAGAACTACCAAACCATAAAAAGACCTAGAGGAATCTTAAAAGTATTTACTAATAAAAGGAAACCAATTTGAAAATGCTACACTGTGTATATGATATCAATATGACATCTTGGGATAGACAAAACTGTGGAGACAGATCAGTGGTTTCTAGGGTTTAGAGATTGGGTATGAGGGATGAATAGAATTTTAGCGGCAGTGAAAATAGCCTGTATGAGATACTGTAATGATGGCTACATGTTATTACACATTTGTCTGAACGCATAGAATGCAAAACACCAAGAGTGAACTGTGGTGTACAATATGGACTTGGGTGACTATGATGCATCAGTGTGGTTTCATCAGTTGTTATAAACTTACTATTCTGGAGGGGCATATTGGTAATGGGGGATTTTATGTATGTCTGAGAGCAGGGTATATTTTCCCTTAAACTTTGCTTTGAATTTTATGCTTCTCTAAACAATTTGTCTTAATGAAAAAATGTCATAATATAATTAGGTCCAAACAAAGAATTTTTATGAATGAGGTAAGGATTGGTGAAAATAACTTGATAACGGAAAAAAAGGAAGAAAATTATAACTAACTGAGATGACGGATGTGTTAATTAGCTTGATTTTGTAGATATTTTCACAGTGTATGCATATACCAAAACACTGTATACCATGTATATACATATATACACACAATTCCTAAGTTTCACTTACATCTCAGTAAAGCTGAGACACAAGTGTCCTTTAAAATTATTTACCAAGTTAGACAGATGGTGAATTTTTTTCAGTTTTTGATAATCTGAAATATATTTCACCTCTATTAATGAAATGCAGTGTTTCTGCATAGACATTTTCAAGATAAGATATATTTTTTCTCATCAGTTTAGCCACATAGTTCCTTGTTTTTTGGCCTTTATTTTCATGTCTGAGAAGCCATTCTTTGCATTATTCCCTTAGATGATTCTTGTATCCTCCTCTTATCCTAGGTATTTCCCTGTCTTTTCTTCTGTTTCCACCTTGCATTTCAATATTAAGAGAATATTTTATATAAATAAAAATATATAAACATATATAGTACTTATGTATAGGTTGTGATTTCTGTATCAGTAGATTCATGTATTACTTCTTTGTGAAAAATTCTCTGCCATTTGCTTTTTGAAAATTGTTTCTCTGCCATTGTCTTCTCCCTTTCTTGGATTCTGATTATTCATATATTAGACTTTTAAAATCTCCTCTGTGGATCTTAGCCTGCTGTGGCAGAGTGAATTTCTAAAGATGGCACAACTTGCTTTTCTATAATGTGACCTTGACATTCATCCCATCCAGTAGTGGGATGTATGTATGCTCCCTGCCTTTGCAATCGGATGGATCTTTGTGACTGTCTCAGCCATTGTAATATAGTAGATATAATGCTAGCTGACTTCTAAGAACAGATCATAGCAATGACACAGGCTTTTGGAACACTTGCTAGAGGAACCCGGACTCCACAACATGAGGAACCTCAGCTATGTGTTCTTGTGGAGAGCACATATAGAATCTCCATGTGTAGTTGTTCTGGTTGACAGTCCAGTTTGGTCACAAACTGATAACCACTATTATTCATCAGCTGTATGAGTGAAGATGCCACCTGCTAAAGTCTCGCCCAGGTTTGGGTCTTCCCAGATGAGACCCCTGACATCACTGATCAGAGACAAACCATCCCTGTTCTTCCCTGAACCTTCAGAATCTATCAGTATAGTAAAATAATTGTTTCAAGCTTCCAAGTTTTATGATGGGCTGTTAATGCTGCAATAGAATGTGGAACACTTCTGTTACTATGTCCTGTCTCACTACATTTTGCATAATTTCTTCAATTGTATTTCCAAAGACACCAGTTAACTTGTTCAGCCTATGCCTAATTGACATTAAATGTATCAACTGAGGTTTTATTATAGTGATTACATTTTTTTCACCCCATATGTTTAGTTATTTTTCAGATCTGTCTTGCCATTTCTGATAACATTTTGCTGCTTAATATTTGATTTCATATTTTATTCTTTAGATATTATATATGCCACTTTATTTATAAGTACAAACAATATATACATTGTTTATAATTTTAATATCTGAAACTTCTGAAGAGAGTTTATTTAACTTGGATTGTTTCTACTGATTATTGCTTATTGGTGGCTATTGTCTTTTTGAGACTGGTGATATAAAAGTTTCTGCCTTACTGATTAAACTTAATCCCAGAAATGCTGAGGGTCCACAATTATCAATGCATCTTAAAGACAGAGCCTGATGATTAAGTTTTCACCTTTCTGGCAGGTCCTGGGCTTGGTTTCATAAAACCAGATCTGCAGATGGCATTTTCTCAGGGCAAGCCCAGGTTTTATATTTTAAGATATGTTTTCCCTGACATTTTTTATTTCTTTTAGCTCCTTAGATATTTACCTTACATCTGGGAACTCCAATATACATTTAAAGTGTATTTGTTTCAACTTATTCAAGACCTAATTGTGCTGTGTTTAGTCTGCCACGTAGCTAGAAGCAGAAGTCCGTGGAAATCATTAAATGCAGATATAGATGTAGATATAGATGTAGTTACATACAGATATATTTAATACAAAACCTTTAAAAGTGAGGGTTCTTTAGTGTGGCTTACGTGTTTACATCATCAAGAAACATGTAGGATTTTCAAATGCATTGAGCAACGACAACCCAGAGGTCAGTAGTTTGTTCATATGGATTAGTAAAGAATAAGAGTTTTTAAATCAATGAAAAGAGCAGAAAGCTAAACATTTCAAAGTCCATAATTAGAAATTTGAGATCAGCTTTATTCTTTAATGATTTCTGATTCCTTCCTCATAAATTTCTAATTGTATTTTTAGGAGAAGTTGAATTGGTTATTAAAAAATGGATTATAAAACTTACTTTAAATGTACCTCTAGTTCATGGTTTAAAACAAATACCTTAGAGCTGGGAAGTTACCAATAATTATCCTCATACAGAGGTATTAGATAATTTTTTTAAACTTATTGGTATATTTTATAGGTTAATTTATAATGGTGCATCTTAATATGTAAGAGATTAAGTGATTCTTTAGCATTTTCCATAGCACAGGAAACTAGATGCATTAGTACTGCTGTTAGGTAGAAAGATGGACATGAGCAGTTGGGGAAGGGGAAGATAAGGTTCAAGGAAAACACTACCCAGGTAAGGGGTCCCACTTGGAGACAGCAAAGGCTTTGCAAGGAGGTAACTTCCTTACCTGTGAGGACAAACCGGTCCCAACCAGATCATAATGCTGACGCAGTTGAACAAAACTAAGAACCTCCCAAACCACCCTTTCACAATCTCATCAAAATAAAATTGAGTTTCCCCCTCCCCTCCACTGACCACGAGGCTTTTCTATGTGCATTTTGGGAAAAGACATATGCACCATGAGGAGGGGTGTGTATAGCTAGAACTGTCAATCAGATGACCTCACCCTGTCAATCAAACAGGCACTTCCGGGCTAGCTCCTGATAAATAGCCCCTCCCCTAACCTTTTCGTGCCTTTGTCTATCTTGTCTCTGGCCCACTCCTCCCTTGGAGTGGATTCAAATGAAACGTTCTCCGCTTCACTGTTATGTATCTGCCTTTCAATTCTTTGTTTCGGTGGGCACAAGAACCGAGAACAAACTAAACCTGTAATTATGCTGCTTTGGGATATGTTTGGTTTGTTATTATATAAACCACTGTTCTGTCTATGGCATGTAGTTCTGAAGAGTTCAGGTTGTTTTCTGCCTAAAATAGCAAGGAATAAACCGCGGTAGTCATGGTTAGATTTTCTGTGCCCATTTTTGCCTTCCGAGTCACTTACAAAGGAGAATTACTTTGCACTCACATTAACAATTATACACAGCTTATAGAATAAGTTGGAAGATGGAATTCAAGCTATTAGAACTTGCTGTGTGCCAGTCTCAGCTTATTGCTAACCACTGCTGTGGCTGGGTCGGCCCTTGTGGTTCTTATGATTGCAAGATGCCCTCAGTCACAACCAGCAGGCAACACTGAAAAAAAAAAAGTTTGTTACTTACAGTTGCTGAAAATTCACACAGCACACCTGGGGTCACTTGGTGATGTTGCAGGTCAGGGGAGGAAGAGGGCATGAACCTGGAGTTCTTTGTTTTAATTGGGGTTGAGGGTGGGGACCTAGGGTTTCACAGACTCATGCTATTGTTGAATTTTAAACATTAGAGTAAGAATAAAAGTGCAGGAAGTATAAAACCAAGTGGCTCAAAAGGTCAGTTATTGCAATCAACCGAGATCCCTAAGCAGAGCCTTAGAGCCTGGTCTGGGGCAGGGGAGGAGGCTGCCTGGCTCTTTATCTCCTCCTGAGGGCGGCAGTGGGTGTGTACAGACAGTGGATGCCTCAGAAATCAAAGATCATGTCAGTCACTTTCATTACAAAAATGAAAAAACAGCTGTCCAGGCTTATATATACTACAGAATCAGTCCTTTTAGAAATCATGACTAGAATTAGTTTTAAAAAGACACAAAACACAGGTATGGTGAGAACAAGAGAGGCAAATGGGATTTTGGAAGCTGGGCAAAGAGGTTAACAGGTGACCTGGGAGACTGAGGCTTGCAGATGACACTGCGTTGAAGGAGAAGGTGTCCGCTCCAGGATGATGAGGAGAGAGCCTGGGGATCTGTTTATTCCATTCACATGGCAGAGTCAGCAAATGACTCAGAAGCTGGCACCACCAGGTGCCTCAGAAAAAGGGGTGAAGGGGGCTAAAGTAAGGAAAGGTGAAGGAAAGCTCTTGATATATGCTTAGTGTCCTGTGAAAATAGACCCATGCCGAGTTCATCAGTTTGAAATGAAAAGTGATAACTACTGAGGTGAAAAATCAAATTAGAGTGAGAGAGACTGAGAGAGAGAACACGTAATATAAAAACAATAGAACTGCCAAATTGGATCACTGCCATAATTAAAAACAAACAAAGAAATGCATTTCCATAAGGAAAGACTTATACTGTGGCTGGTGCCTGAAGAGATGTGTGGATCCAAGTGGAAATGGTTGTTCATGCAGAGAGGTCACAAAGGCACTAGTGATTCACTTTCACTCACCCAGGTGTAGATGTGAATAGAGAAAGCATTTTTCAAAAAAAAAATGCAGTCAGCAACCACGCCAGCTTGAAGAAAGTTCAGTGGAAACCTTTCCAGAGTATTCAAAACCAAAGGGTTTAAATGTAATTTTTCTCCTCTCAGTACACTGAGAACCACACTGGTTTAAATATTAATAATTGAAAGGAGCTGAGGATTTTTGTCCCCCTTAAGCTTTCAAATAAAGTTCATTGTTGGTTTGAAAACAGCTAGAGAAATTTTAGGCCAAAGGCCTAAAAAATCCTTTTTTCAAGAAGTTGTAAGTAGCTAAGAACAGGAGTTCAGCATGAAAGTAACTCCTCAAACATAACTAATTATATTCCATAGACTTTTCAAGCACTTCAGAAGCATAATGCAGACAGAAAATTAAACTGCAAAGCAGAGAATGGGCCACTTTTTATAAGATGGGAATTTTCTCATTCTAATCTAGAAGTTAAGATTTATTTACTGATACATCTAAACTGATATATGTCTCTAGGTTTCAGAAATTACATGTATTTTTCTCATAATAAGTAATAAATTCCAGTCAACACAAAGAAGGTAACAGTCTCTCATAAGCAACATTCCAGGCACTCTGACTCCCTTCTTCCTGCTCTTTATTAACATGATTTTTCTCTTAATACTATTGCATATGGACCTAGCAGGGGCCTGGGATTATATTCATTGCATGAATGTACAAAACATTGTTTAACCAGTTTCTTACAAAAAGATGTTTAGGTTGGTTCCAGTTTTTGCTGTGATACATACAATATGTTGCAATGAAATCATTTTGGAGAAACTCTGAGTACTTCTTCTATTAAGTAACTAGAAGTACAATTTTTGAGTCAAAGGGTAGGTACATTTTTATAATGGATTAATATTCATCTTGTAGTTTCCAGATTTACTAGCACCCCCACCCCCTCAACTGGCACAAGCATTATAGTATAGTGATCTCACTGGGGGTCAGATGGAGGGATGAAGAAGGAATTGAGTCAGAAGACACTAAATTCTGCTTTGAGTGTAGTGTATTTAAATAATTGAGGCAATTTCCATATGGGGGAGCACAGGTGAAGTAAGAGAAGCTGCAGTAGGGGGTGAGGTCAGAAAAGGTAACAGGGATGAGCTGAGTACACATTCTTTCATGTCACATTGTGATATTGGACTTTTAAGTCTAAGGGAGACTTTGCAGGATTTTGTACTGCAGGAGACATGACTGAATGTGTGCTTCAGAATGATGACCATGGCAACATATGGAACAGCATTGTGGGGGGGTGAATCAGATGAATGGCAGCAAGGTGGAAGGAGTCTGTTGCCATGGGCATTTCTAAGAGATTGAGTCTGCTAAGGGAGATGAGGACTGAGAAGGGAACAGACCTAAGAAGTTCTGGTGGAACACCTACCAGCACCGGATTCCATCACTTCAAGGAGATCGGCCCAAAAACCCGCAGAACACTTGGCTGACTAGACCCTGAGGTGGTTTTAAGGTCTGAGTTTGGGGTGTGTTACTGCACAGCAGTGGCACTTGAAGTCGCAGTGGTGTTGCTGTTCAATGGGCTATGTTATCCCCTTCCCCTCCTGTTGTCATGGAGAGAGGGCAGTCCGGTTCACAGCCCTACCAGCAACCATGGAAGGTGAAGAAGAGAGTTCCCATGTGGAGATGGCCATCGTAGTCAAAGGTGGAGGAAAGAGATATGGGGTACACAGGACAACCGTTCACCACCTAGTGGAGAGGGGGCAACAAAAATCCCTGAGGATCAAGTCCCCCACCATACCACTGCTTAGGTGGCAGAGATCAACACAACTTTAGAATAAAATAGAGAACATACAGTGGCTGACTCAGAGAACACAAACCCTGAAGGAAAAGAGTGCATCAGCTCCTTAAATTTGTAAACAGTATGTCCTCCTCAGGAGGTCTGTCACTCATTTCCTTGTCAACTGTTACTTCAAAATGAGGATATATTAAAGTGAGAAATGGAAAAGTGGAGATGGTACCTACAGATGAAGACTGCAGGCATTTCATATGTGCTTCGGTAGACTGAACTGAATCAAAACCTGCTCTCTAAAGACAGGTGTATCCATAAAGTCTGGAAACATACATTAATATAAAAGCATTATCTCTAGGACATCTTCAACATGAAAAAAATGTTTATTGTTTCCAGACTATATGAGCACCCTGAGATGTACTAAAAAATAACTTTAATAAATTGTTTAGCTTAAAAGCAAGGGAAACGTTTTGGTCAAGAGGTATTGGAGGAACTCAAGCTGAATCTACAGCAGCCCAAGGTGATGTGGTATCTGGATACAGGCACAAAGGGGATGGACTCTAAATCCTGTGGGAAAGAAGGTGTTGTGGCCTTGAGTCTACCCAAGAAGGGGAAATAGAGCAAATTCCCTGGCATAGAACCTGGTCTTTTCAGTGTGGCCAGTCTAAGAATGAAAGGAAAACTATCACCCAGAAGGGGCTAAAAATCTTGCTGTCTTACTCTGCCCCCAGGATAAAAGATCCATTCACTCTGAAAATGTAAGCTTCCTGAGGACAGGGTTTTAAATGTGGTTCCTTGCTGTATCCAGCACCCTGAGCACTGCATCCCACAGAATAGGAGTTCAGTACATGGTTGTTCAACTACGGAAACTATATATTGAGTCCTTGCCACATGGGGGTATGGCATATGAATTTGCATTACCCACATGAATCATGAATCCCAACCTGATAATACCACAAAAACTGGCCCTGGATTGATGAAAATAGCAACTCTACCAGAATCAAAGGTAAAATTCCTCTGACTTGTTCACGTCCATGGGGCACACCTTAGTAAAAATCACCATTGTTAAAATCACATAAAGAATATGATGATAAGTGTTTGCAGGAGAGGATTAAAGATAGCGGCATGAGAAGTGAGACAGAGGCCTTCTCCTAAAATAGCATATAATGTGAAAATATAATTAATACAACTAATCCTGAAAGAGCAAAAGGAAAGAGGGCTGTGCCAGACTGCATACACCTGGAGAAAATAATAGACCTCACAGAACATGGTAATGTACCAAAGCCATGACCTGGTGGGACCCAAGCCATTCACCAACCCCAGCTCATTGGCAGGAGGAAGAGAAATGGAGCCATGAGGGAGTGGAGGCCTGGGACTGCTGAACACCTAGCTCTGGAGATCTGCTCTCAGAGCACAAACCTACATTGCATGGTGCTCTGGTGATTAAGGGGTTGGAAAGCTAAGACAGGCAGAATACCTGGAGAGACTGAGATTCCAGCCACTTGTGGAAAACAAGGATCCATATCCAGCTAATCTGGGACAAAAAAAAGCAGGCAGTCTGAGAGATTTTGTAATAGTTAGAGGGCTACTAAAGGGGCAAGGATTGCACAGAGCTTACTGCTCAGGAGAAAGGACAGGTAGACAGAATTGTCTGGGTACACTCTGCCCAGCAGGTTGGGAACTTTCAAGACCTTCAGGCACTCCAGCTCCCTAGCTGCCTACATAGCTCCAAGGACCCATCCATGGTACACAGCTTGATACAATTTCCTCCCGGGCTGCCCGCACCTGGCTTGCAAACCAGCAAACCCTGCCCTGGCTACAGACCAGCCAGAGGGAAGCCCTGCCTACAGCAGCTATAAACACAAAGCATAGAGGCTTATACCTGTGAGCATGGCCCACTGGTTCTGGCAGTGGAGACAGGCATAGCAGCCAGGAAGCAAGAAACAGCTCTTTCCTTCCCCCAAGCATGAACACTGCTCTCCTGCAACCCCTGACATTGCTCCAGGGGCTGAGCACATCCAGAGAGTAGAGCTCTGGGCACTAGAGGGTGCCACATACAAATATGAAACATCAAAGGAACCTGGTTCAAAGCAAAAATCATACATACACCATAAAAAGAGTCAAATGAAACCAATCTCATGAATCTTCCTGAAAGAAATTTCAAAATAAAAATCATAAACATGCTCATGAAGGTACAGAAAAATATTCACAATTCAGCAACAAATTCCAGTCAGAGATCCAATCATTATGGAATACAGTATCAGAAATAAAATATACAAGGGAAGGTTTTAAAAGCAGATTAGATACAGTGGAGGAAACAATAAATGAAATAGAAATTAGAGAAGAAGCTGAGGCACAGAGAGAAAAAAGGATCTCTAAGAATGAAAGAATATTGAGAGAACTGTGTGACCCATCTAAATGGAACAATATTCACATTATAGGGGGGCCAGAAGAAGAAGAAGAGAGAAAAAGGGATAGAAAGTGACTTTGAGGAGGTAATTGCTGAAAACATCACCAATCTAGGGAAAGAGATAGTCTCTGAGGCCATGGAGATCCACGGATCTCCCAACACAAGGGAACCAAGGAAGACAACACCAAGACATATAGTAATAAAATTGTCAAGGATCAAGGATAAGGACAGACTATTAAAAGTAGCCAGAGAGAGAAAAAAGATCACATACAAAGGAAAACCCATCAGGCTATCATCAGACTTCTCAGCAGAAACCTAACAGGCCAGAAGTGAGAGGCATAATATATTTAATGCAATGAAACAGAAGGGTCTCAAACCAAGAATACTTTATCTGGCAAGATTATCATTTAAATTTAAAGGAGGGATTAAACAATTTCCAGATAAGAAAAAGCCAAGAGAATTTTCATCCCACAAACTGTCTCTACAGTGTATTTTGGAGGGACTGCTATAGATGGAAGTGCTCCTAAGGATTAATAGCTATCACCAGAGGGAATAAAACCACAGAAAAAAAGTAGAACAGTTAATTACTAAGCATATGCAAAATTAAATCAACTACCCCAAAAGTCAGTCAAGGGATAGACAAAGAGTAAAGAATATCATACCTAATATATAAAGATCAGAGGAGGAAGAAAAAGGAGGAGAAAAAAAGAACCTTTAGATTGTGTTTGTAATAGCATGTAAAGTGATTTAAGTTAGACTCTTAGATAGTAAGGGAGTTAACCTTGAACCTTTGGTAACCACGAATCTAAAGCTTGCAATGACAATAAGTACATACCTATCGATAATCACCCTAAATGTAAATGATTTGAATGCACCAATCAAAAGACATAGAGTCACTGAATGGATAAAAAAACAAGACCCATCTATATTCTGTCTATAAGAGACTACTCACTTTAAACCTAAAGACATGCACAGACTAAAAGTGAAGGGATGGAAAAAGATATTTCATGCAACTAATAGGGAGAAAAAAGCAGGCATTGCAGTACTTGTATCACACAAAATAGACTTCAAAACAAGGAAAGTATAAGAGACAAAGAAGGACATTACATAATAATAAAGGGGTCAGTACAACAAGAGGATATAACCATTAAAAATATCTATGCATCCAACATAGGAGCACCTACATATGTGAAACAGATACAAACAGAATTAAGGGGGGAAATAGAATGCAATTCATTCATTTTAGGAGAATTCAACACACTACTCATTCCAAAGGAGAGATCAACCAGACAGAAAATAAATAAGGAGCCAGAAGCATTGAACAACACATTAGAACAGATGGACCTAATGGACATCTATGGAACACTCCATCCAAAAGCAACAGGATACACATTCTTCTCAAGTATACATGGAACATTTTCAAGAATAGATCATACACTAGGCTACAAAAAGCCTCAGTAAATTAAAAAAGATTGAAATTGTACCAACCAATTTCTCAGACCACAGAGATATGAAACTAGAAATAAATTATGCAAAGAAAACAAAAAAGCCCCCAAACACATGGAAGCTTAACAACAGGCTCCTAAATAACCAATGGATCAATGACCAAATAAAAACAGAGATCAAGCAATATATGGAGACAAATGACAACAATAATTCAACACCACAACATCTGTGGGACACAGCAAAGGCTCAGCTAAGGGGTAAGAATATTGCAATAGAGGCCTACCGCAGGAAAGAGGAACAATCCCATATGAACAGTCTAAACTCACAATTAATGAAACTAGGAAAAGAAGAACAAATGAGGCCCAAAGTCAATAGAAGGAGGGACATAATAAAGATCAGAGACAAAATAAATAAAATTGAGAAGGATAAAACAATAGAAAGACTCAATGAAATCAGGAGCTTGTTCTTCGAGAAAATAAAAATTAGATAAACTCCTAGCCAGATTTATGAAGAAAAAAAGAGAGTCTACACACATAAACAGAATCAGAAATGAGAAAGGAAAAATCACTATGGACACTACAGAAATACAAAGAATTATTAGAGAAAAATATGAAAAATTATAAGCTAACAAAGTGGATAAACTAGAAGAAATGGACAACTTTCTAGAAAAATATAGACCCAGAAAGAAATAAAAAATCTGAACAGACCAATTACCAACAACAAAATCTAATTGGTAATAAAAAAACTACCTAAGAACAAAACCCCTGAACCAGATGGCTTCACCACTGAATTTTATCAAACATTTAATGAAGACCTAATACCCATCCTTCTCAAAGTTTTCCAAAAAGTAGAAGAAGAGAGAATACTTTCAAACTCATTCTATGAAGCCAGCATCACTCATATACGAAAACCAGGCAAAGACACCACAAGAAAAGAAAATTACAGACCAATGTCCCTGATAAACATAGATGCAAAAATACTCAACAAAATATTAGCAAACTGAATTCAAAAATACATCAAGAGGATCATACACCATGACCAAGTGGGATTTATTCCAGGAATGCAAGGATGGTACAATATTAGAAAACCCATCAACATCATCCACCACATCAACAAAAAGGACAAAATCACATGATCATCTCCGTAGATGCTGAAAAAGCATTTGACAAAATTCAGCATCCATTCATAATAAAAACTCCCCACAAAATGGGTATAGAGGGCAAGTATCTTGACACAATAAAAGCCATATATGACAAACCCACAGACAACATCATACGTAACAGTGAGAAATTGAAAGCTTATCCTTTAATATCAGGAACAACACAAGGATGCCCACTCTCCACACTTTTATTCAACATAGTTCTGGAGGTCCTCGCCACGGCAATCAGACAACACAAAGACATAAAAGGCATCCAGATTGCTAAGAAAGAATTCAAACTGTCACTATTTGCAGATGACATGATATTGTATGTAAAAATCCCTAAAGAACCCACTCCAAAACTACTAGATCTAATATCTGAATTCAGCAATTTCTGGGATACAAAATTAATACGCAGAAATCTGATGCATTCCTACACATGAACGATGAACTAGCAGAAAGAGAAATGAGAAAAACAATTCCATTCACAATTGCATCAGAAGAATAAAATACCTAGGAATAAACCTGACCAAGGAAATGAAAGATCTATACTTTGAAAACTACAAGACACTCATGAGAGAAATTAAAGAAGATACCAATAAATGGAAACATATCCCGTGCTCATGGATAGGAAGAATTAATATTGTCAAAACAGCCATCCTGCCTAAAGCAATCTTTAGATCTACAGATTCAATGCAATTCCTATCAAAATACCAACAGCATTCTTCAATGAACTAGAGCAAATCATTCTAAAATTCATATGGAACCACAAAAGACCCCAATTAGCCAAAGCAATCCTGAGAAGGAAGAATAAAGTGGGGGGGAATCACACTCCCCAACTTCAAGCTCTATTACAAAGCCACAGTAATCAAGACAATTTGGTACTGGCACAAGAACAGAATGATAGACCCATGGAAGAATTAGAGAGCTCAGATATAAACCCAGCCATATATGGTCAGTTAATATATGATAAAGGAGCTATTGACATACAATGGGGAAATGACAGCCTCTTCAACAACTGGTGCTGGCAAACCTGGACAGCAACATGCAAGAGAATGAAACTGGATTACTGTTAATCCCATACACAAAAGTAAACTCAAAATGGATCAAAGACCTGAATATAAGTCATGAAACCATAAAACTCTTAGAAGACATCATAGGCAAATATCTCCTGAATATAAACATGAGCAACTTCTTCCTGAACCCATCTCTTCAAGCAAGGAAAGAAAAGCAAAAATGAACACATTGGACTATGTCAAACTAAAAAGCTTCTCTACAGCAAAGGACACCATCAGCATAACCAAAAGGCATCCACAGCATGGGAGAATATGCTTGTAAATGACATATCCAACAAGGGGTTAATAGCCAATATATATATAGAACTCACATGCCTCAACGCCCCAAATATAAATAACCCAATTACAAAATGCACAGAAGATACAAAGAGACAATTATCCAAAGAAGAAACTCAGATGGCCAACAGACACATGAAAAGATGCTCCACATCACTAATCATCAGGGAAATGCAAATTAAAACCACAGTGAGCTATCACCTAACTACAGTTAGGATGACCACATCAAAAAGACTTAAGAACAACAAATGCTGGTGAGGTTGCAGAGAAAGGGGAACCCTCCTACACTGCTGGTGGGAATGTAAACTAGTTCAACCATTGTGGAAAGTAATATGGAGGTACCTCAAAAAGCTAAAAATGGAAATACCATTTGACCTGGGAATACCAATCCTTGGAATTTACCCAAACAATACAAGTTCTCAGATTCAAAAATACATATGCACCCCTCTATTTATTGCAACACTATTTACAATAGCCAAGATATGGAAGCAATCTAAGTGTCCATCAGTAGATGAATGGATAAAGAAGAGGTGGTACGTATACACAATGGAATACTATTCTGCCATAAGAAAGAAACAAATTCTACCATTTGCAACAACATGGATGGAGCTGGAGGATATTATGCTCAGTGAAATAAGTTAGGCAGAGAAAGACAAGTGCCGAATGATTTCCCTCATTTGTGGAGTATAACAATGAAGCAAAACTGAAGGAACAAAACCGCAGCAGACTAAGAGACTCCAAGAAGGGACTAGAGGTTACCAATGGGGAGGAATGTGGGAGGGAGGTTGGGGAGGGAGGGAAAGGGGATTGAGGGGTATTACGTTTAGTACACATGGCATGGGGGGGCATGGGGAAGACAGTGTAGCACAGAGAATTCAAATAGTGAATCTGTGGCATGTTACTACACTGTTGGACAATGACTGAATGGGGTATGTATGGGGACTTGATAATGTGGGTGAATGTAGTAACCACATTGTATTTTCATGCAAAACCCTCATAAGACTGTATATAAATAATACCTTAATAAAAAAGAAAGAATATGATGATAAGGGAGGAGATATGGTTTGGGACAGGGAACCTAAACTATAGATTTTCCTTTGGGGAAAATTGTTGGGTTTTATATTGTATAAACTGGTTTAAAAGTCAACAGTCAGGAACCAATGGACAGTGGAAGGTAATGATACCATACAGTTGGGGTTCGATGAGGGAAGGTAGTCACTGAAAATAAGGTGGGCAGGAAATTTACATTACATAGAGGCAGGGATAGTCTACAACAGAAGAGAAGGGAGAAAAAACTGGAAATTACCAATTGGTCATGCAGAAAGTTGAGGAAGGTCTTGCTTCATGGCTCCTAGTAAGAAATAAGGTCATCTTCTTTGAGAGTTAGTGGAGAATGAGGCTTGGGTAATACTTATAACCACTTACATATGACTTCGAGTGTGACTGGTGTTTTCTATTTATTATTTCTAATCCTTATGACAACCCTGCAGAATATATATTATCATCTCCATTTTGCAAATGGGGAATTTTAAATTCTTAGGAGCTCAGGAATTTTACCAGGTCAAGTGGAGATAGGATTGAAAGGCTTGCTCTTTTCAATGAACTCTTCTGTCTCTTTAGTATTCACTTTAAGAGAGGAACAATAGGTGGGAATGGTCATCATAGGTGGACAGAAAAGAGCATGAGATACACAGTTTTTGTGGTGAAACAGTGAGGCACCAATCAATGATAGAAGACCAATTTGTGGTAGCTTCATCTGTGTGATTTTGAATTTCCCCACCTCCACCCAGACTTGCCTAGCACTGCTCAGCTCCCTGGTGTAGGGGAAGATGGGATGTAGCTGTGCTATTCACAGTCAGGGTTTGGGATGAAAGTTGAAGTAAAAAGACTAGGGCAAATGAGTCATCAGTTTGGGTAAGACAGTTGATTGTGCTTCCCCATGAAATCCGATGGCTCTGCCCCTGACATTGTAAAAGCCATGACAAGGATACAAAGGACTCTCCAAAATGACATCACAGGCAATATTTATAACCCAAGCTAGCTATTTACTTAATAAAACATGTCTTATCATCCTACCTTTCCAAATGTGTTGTTAAAATGAAATTGAAAAAATATATAAAGCTATTTTTTTCATAACTGAATGTCAGTAAAATATTAAAACAACTGAAACAAATTATTTGTCCTTGTCTGCATGTTCCACTAATAGGTTAACAAATGTTTTCATGAATAATAATAATATAAGACAGTCACTCTGGATTTTTATTTTCTTAGTGAAGCATAGTTGTTATAAAAGATTGATTTCAAGTATACAACATTTTTATTGTTGTATTCAACAGATTTATTAAATAATCAATTAATAATAACAGATCTATTAATAGATATTAAGCCCTCACCCCAACTAGTGCAGTTACTGTCAATATAGAAAGATGTTACATAACTATTGCCTCTATTCTCTATGCTGTACTTCATCTCCATGACTAATTTATATTATAATTGAAATTCTGTGCCTCTTTACCTCCTTCACCTATTTCACCCACCCACCCCAACCCCTCCCCCATGATAACCACCAGTCACTTCAAAGTGTCTATGACTCTATTTTTGTTTTGTTTTGTTTTTAGATTCCCCATATAAGTGAAATCATATGGTATTTGTCTTTCTCCACCTGGCTTATTTCACTTAGCATAATACCCTTTAAGTCCATCCATGTTGTGCAAATGGCAACATTTCTTTCTTTTTTATGGCTCAATAACATTCCGGTGCATATATGTATCACCTCTTCTTTATCCATTCATCTATGATGGACACTTTGGTTGCTTCTGTATCTTGGCTATTGTAAATAATGTGACAATAAACATAGGGATGCACATATCTTTTCAAATCAAAGATTGTGCTTCCTTGGGTAAATTCCTAGGAGTGGAATTACTGGGTCATATGGTATTTCTATTTTTAGTTTTTTGAGGAACCTCTGTACTATTTTCTATAGAGGCTGCACCAATTTATATTCCCACCAACATTGTTCCTTTTTCTCCACATCCTTGCAAACACTTGTTATTTCTTCTCATTTGGATAGTGGCCATTCTGACTGGTATGATGTGCTATCTGATTGCGGTTTTGATTTGCATTTTCCTGATGATTAGTGATGAGCATCTCTTCATGTGCCTGTTGGCCATCTGTATATCTTCTTTGGAAATATGTATTTAGGTTCTCTGCCCATTTTTAGTTGGGTTATTTGTTTATTTTGGAACTGAGGCATATGTGTTCTTTATATATTTTGGATGTTAACCCTTATTGGATATATCATTTACAAATATATTTCCCATAGTGTAGGTTGCCTTTTGTTTTGTTGATGGTGTCCTTTGCTGTAGAGAGCTTTTTAGTTTGATGTAGATGAGTTTTCTTCTAAGAGTTTTATGGTTTCATGTCTTATATTTAGGTCTTTAATCCATTTCAAGTTTACTTTTATATATAGTGTTAGGGAGTAATACAGATTCATTCTCTTGCATGTAGTTGTCCAGTTCTCCCAACACCATTTATTGAAGAGACTATCTTTTCCCTATTGTATATTCATGGCTCCTTTGTCATTCATTAATTGACCATATATGTGAGGGTTTATTTCTGAGTTTTTTATTCTGTTCCATTGAGCTATATGTTTATTCTTGAGAAAGTACCATACTGTTTTGATTACTGTAACTTTGTAGTATAGCTTGAAGTCAGGGAGAATGATACCCCCAGCTTTGTTCTTCTTTCTCAAGATTGCTTTGGATATTTGGGGTCTTTTGTGGTTCTATATCAATTTCAGGATTATTTTCTCCATTTCATTGAAAAATGCCTTTGGTATTTTGGCAGGAATTGCATTGAATCCGTAAACTGCTCCAGGCAGGATGGCCATTTTAGCAATAGTAATTCTTCCTATCCATGAGCATGAGTTAGATTTCCATTGATTTGTGTATTCTTCTATTTCTTTCATCAGTATCTTATAGTTTTCAGAGTGCAGGTCTTTCACCTTTTTGGTTAATTTTATTCCTAGGCATTTTATTCTTTTTGATGTAATTGTAAATGGATTATTTTCCTGATTACTCTTTCTGCTAGTTCATTGTTAATATATAGGAATGTAACAGATTTCTGTGTATTGATTTGATATCCTGCAACTTGCTGAACCCAGTTAGTTCTAATGGTTTTTTGGTGAAGTCTGTAGGGTTCAATATTAAATATCATGTCTTCTGCAAAGAGTGACAGTTTTACTTCTTTACCAATCCGGATGCCTTTTATCTCTTTTTCTTGTCTGATTTCTATGGCTAGGACTTCCAGTTCTATGTTGAATAAAAGTGGTGAGAGTGGGCATCTTTGTCTTATTCCTGATCTAAGAGGAAAAGCTTTTAGTTTTTCACTATTGAGTATGATGTTAGCTGTGTTTGTGGTATATGGCCTTTATTATGGTGAGTATGTCCCTTCTATGCTTATCTTGTTGAGAGTTTTTATCATGAATGGATGTTGAATTTTGTCTAATGCTTTTTCAGCATCTATTGATGTGATCACATGGTTCTTGTCCTTCCTTTTGTTAATGTGGTGTATCACGATTGATTTATGAATATTGTACCATCCTTGCAGCCCTGGAACAAATCCCAGTTGATCATGATGGATGAATCCTTTGATGTATTTTTAAAATTTGCTTTGTTAATATTTAGTTGAGGATTTTTGCATCTGTGTTTATCAGGGATAGTGGTCTGCAACTTTATGTTTTTTGTATTTGATTTTGATATTAGAATGATGCTGGCCTCATAGAATGAATTTGGAAGTATTCTCTCCTCTTCTATTCTTTGGAATACTTTAAGGACAGGTATTAGATCTTTTTTAAATGTTTGGTAGAATTAGCCACAAAGCCTAGACTTTTATTTGTTGGCAGTTTCTTGATCACCAGTTCAATTTCATTACTGGTAATAAGTCTGTTCAGATTTTCTGTTTGTTCCTGGGTCAGTCTTGGAAGATGATACTCTTCTGAAGTTTTGTCCATTTCTTCTAGGTTGTCTAATTTATTGGCATATAGTTTTTCATAGACTTCTTATTCTTTGAATTTCTGTGGTGTCAGCTCTAACTTATCCTTCTCATTTTTTATTTTGTTTGTATCCTCTCTTTTTTATTGATAAGTCTGCTTGGGGTTTGTCTATTTTGTTTATCTTCTCAAAGAATCAGCTCTTGGTTTTATTGATTTTTTTCTATTGTTTTCTTATTGTCTGTTTTACATTATTTCTGCTGTGATCTTTATTATCTTTCTTCTACTAACTTTGGGCTTCATTTGTTCTTTCTCTAGTTCCTTGTGTTATGACTTTAGATTGTTTATTTGGGATTTTTTTTGCTTCTTGAGGTAGGCCTGTCTATGTCCTTCTCTCTTTCAACCACTTTTATGACATCCCACATATTTTGAACTGTTTCTGTTCTCATTTGTCTGCAGGTATTGTTTGATTTTCTCTTCGATTTGTTCACTGATCCATTGATTATTTGGAAGCATGTTGTTTAGCCTCCATGTGTTTGTGGGTTTTGTTTTTCTTCACATAACTGATTTCTAGTTTCATACTATTGTGATCTGAAAAGATACTTGATACAGTTTTAATCTTTTTGAATTTATGGAGGCTTTTTGTGTCCTAATATGTGCTCTATTCTGGAGAATGTTCCATGTGTACTTGAGAAAAATGGTGCATCCTGTTACTTGTGGGTGGAATGTTCTGTATCTATCTGTTAAGTCCCTGTAAGCTAAAGTGTTGGATGCCTCTGTTTCCTTATTAATCTTTGTCTGGATGATCTATCCATTGATGTAAGTGGGGTATTAAAATCCTCTAATGAGATTGTGTTTTTGTCTGTTTCTCCCGTTAGTCCTGTTAGTATTTGTTGTTTTATATATTTAGGTGTTCCTATATTGGGTTCATAGATGTTTACAGTCTTGTTGGGCTAATCCCTTTATTATTATGTAATGTCCTTTTTTGTCTCGTTACTTTCTTTGTTTTGAAGTCTATTTTGTCTGATAAAAGTACTGCTACTCCTGCTTTTCTCTCCCTTTTATTTGCATGAAGTATCTTTTCCCGTCCTTTCACTCTCAGTCTATGTACGTCTTTAGGTCTGAAATAAGTCTCTTGTAGGCAATATATAGATGGGTCTTGTTTCTTTATCCATTCTGCCATCCTGTAAAGTCACTCTGTTTTTGAAGTAAATCAGTGTGTTTACATTTTTGTGACACTAATTTCTATTTGTGCTCAATCAATAATAATAATCTAAAAGACTAAACTGAAATGTAATTGTATTCTAAGTACATAAAATTGAATATATTTTCCTCAAACATCTAAATTAAATGTGATAAAAAATCAAAAAGTTAAAATTATTTGTAGTATATGTTTAAATTTTTCTCAAATATTAGAAAGTATATATTAAAATTAGAAGGCAACATAAACATAATTATTGAACATAATATTTTATTATTGAATTATCTAAATGGTGCCAAAATTTTATTTTATTTAAACATAAATAAAGTTTCATTAAACCTTATTAAATATGGTTTTTACTGAAACTATTCCCAATTCTAGCATTCAATATCCATTTGATTTCCATACTACAAGCAGGTTCATTTAGAATAAATGCACTGAGGAGTATTTTAGGCTACATGAATTTAAGATTTAAGAATACTTTGCAGAACACCATTCAGCCACCATATGTAAATGGCAACAACTTGATAATTTATGAATCTCCTCCAAGAAAATTCTCAAGGCTTCTAATTGTACTTATTCTAAACTCAAATTCCTTACTTTGACCTATGAGACCCTGAATCGTCTGGTCTTTGCTTAACTCTCCAGACTCATGTCTCTCCTCCTCTCTGGGCACACCTCTTCTTGCTCATGTAATTTTTCCATCCATCATCTGTCATCAAGCCCAGCACAATTATCCAGGATGAAAAGTAAATCCACTGATTCTTCAAGTATTTACTGAGCCCCATTGGTGCCAGAAATCAGGAGTGCAGAGATGAAAGTTGGCTTTTAGAATCAAGGAGCTCACGTGGTGGAGGAGAAGATACTGGAGGCTAGTGGAATGGGTGAGTCTCAGAAGCTCATGGAATGGGAGGTGGGCACCTATGTGGGTTACATATGGGAAGGTTTCCTTGAGGGAGTAGTACCCCTGAGGAGGTCATGGCAGAGTCAGTCGGGGTTTGCAAAGAAAGGAAACGAAGCACAGCTGGGCGGTAGCTGTGTGTGTTGGGCCTGGGGGTGGGGACAGCAAGAGAGTAGTCTTATTCATCATTGAGCTTCTTGAATTTTTCTGCTGAAATTCCTGTAGGAGTGAGAACTGAATGGCAGTGGGGGTACTCCCAAGGCTTTGCTTATAAACTGAGCAATCTGGATGTCTGAGGGATCTCCCTTTACAGTTTCATCATTTGTAATAAAAATCGGTGAGAAGATGCTTTCTGCTTTTTAGCATTCCTGGTGTTATTTTAATTTTGAAAAGATGATGTTTTTAATTCTTGTAAGGTCAATTGCTTAATATTTTCTCCAAAATTTTTAGATGAATCAGTGCTCCAATATGATAAGTTGTGTTTATGTTGAGGCTGCTGGCTACCTCGTAGCACTCTTGGGCTCAGATGCCCCCTTTGGGTGATGATGGTTTCAGCATCTCTGTTTCCTTTCTCCTCCCATCGTTTCCAAACTCTGGCAACACATTTAAGTCAGGCTAATTATATGTGGATCAATTGGGGCATGAGTGCAACAGAATAATTTGATAAATGGCTGGTTTAGTGAGACCTAATTCTGTTTGTTATTCAGACTGAACTAACTTTTTGCTTTCCTCTGGGGAAGTAAGGGGATGTTATCTACTTGATTTACATATTTATTCAGAAATAAATTGATATTTCAGCCCATCTGCAAATATGCTGCTATCTTTCTAATCAGACATCATCTTTGAGAGTGAGATGTTCCCCAGTAGAGAAGGAAATGCCTCGCAGTTGGAGGAGTCTAAGCTTCTTTCGGCAATGGCAGGTGCACTAATCTCCTTCCTGAGGCAAACGGTACAAATGCCCTTGATTCACAGGGGATGACACACTTAGTGACTATTTTTAACAATGCATGATAAATTGGTTTTGAAAATACTGAGACAGTGCTTCTTAATGCAAAACAGAAAGAAAATATTAGGTATATCAGAGTAACTAGCAGAAAGTCGTCACAGTGATATTTTGATTTAACGATTAAGAAAACTACCTGTTCTGCCCACTCTAGTGAGGCAGCAAAGAAAAATGAGATGCTTGGAGGATTCTTGAGTGTCATTTGGCCTCTCTCTTCCTGCATTCATTTATTTAAAAAAAACATAAAACCATCAAAACCTTCATAGAACACCTGCTTTATGCCAAGTGTAATTGCCAGTTATTAAGGCAATAGTAATTCATTCAAATAATATTTAAGTTTCTATGTGTCAGTCACTGTCCAACTTGACCAAAGAGAACAGAGCCATTTTTTGTGTATCTTAATTCCATTTGGGAGAGGCAGCCTGTAAACCACAAACTATCAATAACAATGCCAGTAATGATACTAATAATGAGAATTTCAGTGGGGTAATGGTGTGGCCACCCTAGAGTGTTTGGGCAGAGAAAATTTATTTGAAGAGTGCCATTTAAGTTGTGATGTGTGTGAGTGACCGGAAGGGACCAGGTATGTAGGGATCAGGTGGTGATAACTGTTACTTCCAAGGTCTTCAAAGAGCTTGAGGGGAAAAAAGGAGGGTCCTATGCCAGATGGCAGGAGGGTAGGAGAGACGGGGTGGCTGGAGTATGGAGGGCAGAGCCAGACATGCAGATTCTTAACGAGCCAGGGTGTGACATTTACCTGAAATCTTATAAGTATTCACTGGAGGATTTTAAGCAGCAAACTGATTTGCATTTTGAGATAACATGACTTCTGCACAGAAAATGTAATTTGAAATTGGAATGCAGGAGTGGATGTTCAGGGGAAGAGGAGGCTACAGAAAGCGATGGATGTGGAAGCATTCAGGACATTACTGGATGTTGGGTTGACTCGAGCTCCTCATGAATGAACTGGGAGGTAGGGAGTGAGGGAAAGTGGTGTCAAGAACAATGCCTCACTTTCACTTTACTACAGCACTGTCACTGTCCTCCACTCACCTGACCCTGCACACATGCAAACCTGCCTCCCCATCTCATCTGCTAACACCAAAATTCCAGTTGCTCTGGTCCCACATCCAGCCATCCTTGATTTCTCTCCTTCTTCCACAACTCACATCTGCTTCAGAGACACATCTAGTTAGCTGTGCATTCAAAATGGGTCAGTCATCCATCCACTTCTCACATTTCAAGTGCTAATCTCACGGTCCAGAACAGTATCACATGATGCCTGCATGGTTTTTGCTCCTCCATTCTTGCTTTCTTCCCTACAACCCATTGTCAACCCAGGAAGATGCATTACTTTCCTAAAATGTAAATGAAAACTGATATGCCACCAGAGTAATTTCACATTGCATGTTGAATGGAACCCCAACTTCTTTGCATGGTCTGGAAAGACCACATGGGCTTGCTTCTGTCTACCTTCCTGGTCATTTGGATATTATTCTTCTGCTTGCCATTACCCACCAGGCATGCCGGTTTTCTTTCCATCTTAATTCAAGCCAAGTTTTATCCTACCCAAAGCTTTTGCATTTTCCATTCCTTCCAATGAAATACTGTTCCCCCAAATATCCACAGTGCTATCTTCTCTCATGAGTCATAATGCAGCTCATGTACTCCATTCTCACATGGGTCTTCCCAGATAACCCAGCAGAAACATTTCTCGTGCCAGTACATATTTTGGTTGCTGAAGTGAGAGTAACTCTTAGGACTCCTATTCTTTGTTCTGTCAAAGATCTGGCCTCAAATGTTTTCCTTTGGTAACTTTTCCATGAATAACTCTTTAGATTTGAAATGCATAGACAGGAGCTCTTAAATGATGGCAAGGGGTTTAACCACAACCAATCTAGGATTCTTATCTCTTCTTCTTGAGTAGTAATTCAAGAAAAAATACTTGAGAAAACCAGTAGTTCACAGCAGTCAAATTAAAGACCTGTTGTTCAACTTGCAAAATATAGTTTTCTGGTTTTCTCTCACCTTGGACCACTCACCTCAGTATTTTAATGTAGGTTTTTTCTCTGTACACATTGCAGTCATCTCCCTCTCTGGCTGATCTTTTTAAATTTTTTCTTGGTGTAACTCTTGGGGTGGGGGAATCCCAGGGCAAAATGCATTTGAAACCAAAATCAGTCAAAGGGCGAAATAAAGTGGGGGAAACCTGTTTATTTCTTACAAGCAGTCCACCTCTGCTCTCCCTTGTCTCTCACGACCTGGCTGCAGAAGAAGAGGCCCATGAGAGATTCTGAAACTATTGCAGTTTTACCCACACTTGGTTACTTGATTTTTGTGTGTTGAACAGGAATGAAATAATTGAGGTTCTACAGGTGGAGAAATTCAGCTTGTGGAGACATGGGGCAAGCCTAGAGGGACACTGGACCTTCACCGAGGTTTGCCAGAGGGAGATGCCAGGTGGTAGAGGAGCTTAGACTCTGGAGTGGGACACATCTTGGTCTGGGTCCTGCCCTCTGTCCGCTCTGAGTTGAGTGATGTGGGACAAGACCCTTGGTGTCACAAAATCTCAGTTGTCTTAATGGTCAGAGGAGATGAAACAGCTCATGTCTCAGGCCTTCAGTGAGGGTTAGATGCAGAATCAGACCTGTGTCTCTCACTCTCTGAAATGTGGCAGGAACTAGTCTAATGCTAGTTTCCCCTCTCCTTGGGGCACCCCTTTCCCAGTTTCTCCAGCTCAGGAGTTGCCAAGGCTTGCTGAAACCCTCACCTCCCTGCTCAGTTGTCACTGCAGCACCAGCTGGGGACCCTCTCTTTGGAAGGCAGGCTCTGTCCCTCATGGGGAGCATGGAGTGCACGCAACCACGGTGGCCTGACAGCTCTATGTGGTGTTCCGGCCTCCTGGGCTCCTCAGGTGGATCCCGGCGGTGGCAGCCTCTCCCGTCCCGTGAGCCTGTAGTCCATGCCTGGTGACTGGGCAGTGGCTTCCCTGCTACTCATTGCACGGGCTTAGCTGCGAAGAGGGGAGTGGACCTTCCATCCCATTGTGCGTCAGGGGCCCCAAGCTGGGTTATAGTGCCCTTACAGAGGAGGGGTGTTAACTGCCTATCGCGGCCCCCAGGATTTGGCACCTGCTTGGCCGGTCCTTTTGGGAGAAGCGCCAGCCTGGGTGGTTCAGCACCTGCAAACTTGCTCCCAGCACAGGGCTGGCCAGGGCCCTCCTTCCCCACGGCCCCCGCAGTCTGATGAGGCCAAGCCCAGGTTGCCCTTCATGCCGTCTGTACTGCACTGAGTTTCTAAGATTCCTGATTCCAGTGGGGATGTGAGAATGGTCCACTTTTAAAGTGTGGAGTTTTAGCCGAAGCTCCCACAGGATTCCTTTTCCTGTTTGTTACCTTTGATGACTTCCAGTGATTGGGAGTGGCAGCTTGCAGACTGATTATTTGGTGGTTTTTAATCGGTTTGCATCACATGCGATTTATTTTTCACGCTGTTGTGGTACCCCTAGTCATTACATTTCTGCAAATTAGCCGAGATAATACATTATTTCCATGGAAAGAAAAGTATCAGTCACAATAATGGCTAATTCACTCTCCATTAATGTTTGCCACAGAAGCTTCAAAATTATAAGTCTTAGGAGACTCAGCAAACAGTTATATTTTGTGGCATTTTCACTTTGTCCTTTATCTATTTCTAAGTTGTCCGTCTAAGGATGCTCAGGCGGCCCCTGCTCAGAGAGCAGCCGGGGCTCGTGTGGCTGGGCTGGACGCAGGCCTGTGCTCTCTGCCTGGGGGGCTCTGGGAGGCATGCTGGGACCAGCAAGCCCCTGAACAGATGTCCAGAGTCAGAAAATGATGGAAGTGAAAACCAGTGCCCAGTCAGGAGAGCTGCTCACGCTCCACAGCCCTGTGACTTTCCTGTTTTATAGAAAATGCTGTGGCTTGTGGCATTTCCAAATTCCACGAAAGGAAAGCCTCCCTCACAGGAACAAACACAACATATTTTCTGCCCTGGCATCTGTTCTCGAGACAGTTCCTGAGCCAGTCCGCAAGACGTATAGCTTTGTGGATGAAGGAAAATATCTTAAAGCCATTATTACAGACTTTGTTCCTTCTTCCTACACTTTGACACTAACAGACTGAATAGATTGCGGTGACTTTATTTTTCTTAAGTGCACATATATCCTGTCTACTGCCTCACATACTAGATTGTTAGAAAAAATGGTAGTAATGGGTGACCAGCAAGCTTTACTTGTATTTAATATTTCCTAAGCCCTAGCAACATGGATAATGACTCCACAGGGAAAAGAGAATATGACTGTGGGAAAAGAATCTATAGAAAAAATGCATGAAAAGACCTTTTGGAATCCCCCTAAAGCAATAGCATGAAAGTCATTAAATAGCGACACAGACTAACCTCCCACTGTCAATAATTTTCTTTTACATCATTGCTCAGGATGGTCACCTGGGGGTCCCCAGCAAAGAAAGAGCCCCACCTCTTTGAATCACTAATAGGACTTCTTTGCCTGTGAATCAGAGCAAACAGGAAGTTCACAACCCACTCACAGCAAACTTTACCAGAAATAATTCATTCACATCTGTCGAGGATGATTTGATGTAATGGATACATAAGCAGAGTGACTTTGATTCAATTTAATGTACAGAAGCAAAATTCTGGCTGAACTCTGTGGCACATTACCATGTGCCCCAGTCCACATGTTGCCCCTCCAGGAAAAGCAAGGGGCAGCCGCTGCCTGGAAGATGGCACCAGGAGCATCGTCCTGAACATCAGAGGAACTGACCATGAGAACTGGATCTCTTCATCATCGTCAAACCCCTCCTGATCCCAGCCCTGGCACCTGCCGATGTCCTCTCTGCCGGTCTCCCTTTAGGAAAATCATAGACAGATCAGACCTCATGCAGAAGAACAGTCACAATCCCAAATAGCACTTTGTTTCCTTATTCCAAGTGGGCAGCTACAATAAGGGATTTAAATGTTGATTTAAGTCGTAGGAAGTGGTATTTCCACACCCCATTGGTAGGATACCATACATAACAAAGAAATGAGCTGTTATTGCTTTCGAAGAAGGCTACGAAGTTAATCCAGCATTTGAGTAAGCATCAGAATCATCTTAAACAGAGCTCAGAAAAGTAGCAACGTGTGACAAACTGCTCTTTGTTGAGAAAGTGAGCTTTTGAGATGCCCAGACCTGGGTTCAAATCTCACTCTTGCCCACAAATTAGTTAAATGACCATGCACAGAATGAATTAATCATATTCCTCTGTAAAAAGATGGAAAAGCATGTAGTATTTTGTTGTGAGGATTAATTGTCACAATACATGTGAGACATTTTGCACAGTAAGTGTCTGGTATCAAGACATGTTAATGTCAATATCTTTATTATTTTTTTTACAGTGATTTTTGGAAGTAAAGAACAACACCAAGTGTTAGTCTGAATCAATTAAATAAGCTGTACTTCTACAGACTGCCAGGGAAGATATTTCAACTCAATATGTGATCCTGTTCTTTCAAAGGTCAATTTCATGGCTACCTGGAATTTGGAACTCTTAGCCCAAGACGATTAAGGGGTAGACCTCACTCTGTGTGAATACAGACTCTTGTCTCAGGATCCTAAGGCACAATTGTACTAAGACAAGACCTCAAAGGCATTCTATGTTAAAATGTTGGAAAAAATTTCTGGGAAGTGAAAACCTTCCTTTAAATAAACTGAAAATCATCTTATTAAAACTGGAAAAATTTTAGGTGTCAGTCTTAAAAATGTTTATGTTTTAATTAACATACAGTAAAATTTACTTTTTTAAATATATTTCTGAGTTTTGACAAAAGCATAGAGTTGTGTAACCCTCATCAAAGTTTGTGCTGAGATAATCCCTAAAAGCAAATCCCAGAGAAATGGCATATGACTCTTTCTGTTGATGAGTGATCTTCTTGTCAATGTGAATAAGTTTCCTATTATTTACATAGAAGAAAAGGAAACAAAGATGATTTGGGGAAAGGTGATGCAAAAGGAAAAGAGAACAGATTACTAGGATCCTTAGAACTGCAAATCCTTATAATGCTTTCAGTGGCTGTCCATGCTTTAATGTGGCATATGCAGAGTGCATTGATCTGAGGGCTAAGACTGTGGTCACCAAATTCCCAATTCCCTCATCCTCTGGTCACTTGGGAAGCATTTAGCCAGTGCCACACGAGATAGAGATCCCATTCCCTCACTTAGCCACACAGTCTCTGCTTAAGAGCCCATAGGACACACCCTCAATAAGTAGCCAGTTCAATGCCAGTCATTTCAAAATTTCCAAAAACCACGATCCGCCTGAAAATCCTTCCAGTTGTTTTCAGATTTATCTTTGGAATCACAGTATGTCTGCATTAACTTCTCATTAACTGAATTCCACAGCTGTACATTCCTGTAAAATATTTCCAGACACTTGATTCTATATTAGGGGAACTCAAGCATATATTTTTCACTGTGACAGAATATAAGGAGGGCTAGTGATACCTGCACACACACTGCACTAAAGGAGAGGAATCCTGAATTTAGGGAACCTGAATCTTTTTTAATATGCAGTAAACATCTCTTTGCTTGGAGGAAGATAGTGTCTTTATTTTACTAGGTAGTAAGTGCCCTCTATCTCTAACTTCCAAAGCTGTTTGTTATACAAACATCTTTGAAAGGTAGTCCAGAATAAAGTCAATTATTGTTTCTCTTCACAAGACTTGTAGAAACTCAAGAAACAAATGGAGAATTGTCTCTCAATACTTTGCTTCCATTCTAATGTGAAATAGATTTCCAACTAATCAACAGACATATATTTTTTCACTCAACCTCCAAACAGCTTTCTTTTAGGTTACTCATATTCTCTTTTTTTCTGTTCATGTTAAGAGTCACAATCTGAAGTATCGTTTTTCTTTGCATTAAAAGTATAAATATTGATACTTTCCCCACTCTAGGTTTTATTGTTAAATTTCAGTTTTAGTAATTTTATTGTTATATTTTAGTATTAACAAGTATTGGTTTTAGAATTCAGGGGAATGGCCAAATCAAAGTTGGACTCCCAGAAATAGGCAAGTTACTTAGCATTACTGAGTTATAAGCCAAAGTTCTGGGAATGAGGGGTGACTCAGATGTGTATAAGGCAGAGTGTTTCCTTTGAAGATGAAATAGCAAGAACATGCAATCCCACTTTTCAAGAGTCTAACTGAAGAATCTAAGGGCTTAGTTTATGGAAAGATCCTTCAACACAGATTATTAATTTAAAAGGGAAGATTTTATTTAAAATACAGTAAAAAAATAAGACTCTCAATGAGATAAAACGGCATGACAAAGAAGGATTTTATGGAATTCTTGTACCTAGGAAGATGCATTGCACCAGCAGACACATATAGGCCACTGTGATACTGGTTTACAATAAGTAATGTACCTTTGGTCTTTGTCCCCATTTCTGGCTAAGAGCTCCTAAAATCCTTGGGGTTTATATTCATAACAAATACCTTTCAACAACACCTGAGTTTATGTCACTGAGGTGATTTTTGGACTGCACCAAGGATGGAGGCTGGTTGCCATGGGAACCAATCATGTGATTGAGGGTTGGCACTTTCAGTGTCACACCTTGACCTTCGGAAAGGAGAGGGTTGGAGACTGAGTTCAATGACCAATGACAATGACATAATCAATCATGCCTATGTAATGAAGCTTCCATAAAAACCCAAAGGACAGGGTTTGAAGAACTTCCTGGTCAGTGACCATGTGAAGGCTTGTGGAGAGTGGTTTGCTTGGAGAGCATGGAAGCTCTGCAACCTTTCCCCAAGCCTTACCCTATCCATCTTTCCATCTGCCTGTTTCTGAGTTATACACATTTATAGCAAACTGGTATTCTAGTAAGTAACACATTTCTCTGATTTCTGTGACTCTTCTAGCAAATAAATGGAACTCCAGAAGGGGGTTGTTGGAATCTCCAATCTACAGTCACTAGGTCAGAACACAGGTAGGTAGCAACCTGGATGGGCTCTTGTCATCTGAAGTGGTGGTGGAGGTGGGAGGGGGCTCTGGGGATACTGAGCCCTTAACCTGTAGGATTTGATGCTAAATCAGGGTACATAATGTCAGAGTTGAGTCAAATTATAGGACACCCAGGTGGTGTCTGGTAGTTACTTATGTGGGAGAAAGACCCACACATCAGAACTGGGTGCAGAATTATAGCCACAGCTTGAGAAGCACTAGAGAAAAGGAGCTCAAAACTATTTTTCTGAGAGACCGTGCAGTGACCCTGATTTGACTAAAACCAGATTATGTAACCTTTAACAGACCATTGCCACTTGTATAGAAAAATACTGAGCTGGAAGGGAGATTGCAAACAGCACAGTGAAGTGGCTGGACCTAAGTCTCGTGCAGTACATTCCGATTCTGGCCCACTTGTATTTGCACAGGTTCAAATCTGAGTTTTTTGTTTTAATTTTTTTAAAGAAATACCACTTAAAAATAGGAACCAAAGAACCAGCTAAAGGGGAACAGTCAGCCTCTTGTTGCTCAGATCCTTCTGTTACTAAGATCACAGGATACTTGGGTGATCAAAGCTTTTTTAGAATTTCAAGAATATTCCTATTACAATAGCAAAGAACGCATATTCTATGCAAACTGTGAGTTATCTGAAGTTGTTTTATTTAAAAATATCTGAATTTCATTCCCTTATTTATTTCTTCCCAGCACCAGTTGGTGAAGACTGAGATGAATGTTCTTTATACATTGTCAAAATGAGATTTGCCAAGTTTCTCTAGGCAAGGGGTGAATCAGTGCTGCTTGACTTAAGGTCTCCATCAACCCCACCCATAACCCTCCCAGCAGTCTCTCTGGATGTCTGGACAGTCTCAGTGTGTCATGTGTGGAGCCAGGGCCATTTGTACCTCTTAGCCTTCGAGTGCTGAGTTTGGAAGGGAGATGTGTTGTGATACATTTACCCTTGGAAATGATTGCTACTCCCCCTCCTGGCCTGGTTGTCATGGTAGCCAGAGCTTATAGAAGCCTCCAGATATACAATATTCTGCTCTTGTCCCCAGCTGCTTCCCTTTGGGCGAAGTGATAGCTTATTTCCTGACTGACACCTATTTATGGTTTATTCTCCCACAACTCATTTTCCAAAAAAGCTCGTCGTTATTGACAAGGTGGTATTTGCCTTCTACTCTTCAAATAACTCACTCTGGCCGCATCCTTTTGTGGAGCCCCCTGGGGCTCAGGTTATTACATGCCATTTTCTTTTAGGGCCTTTGAACCCACACTATATTGGAAATGTAAATAATCCTCTCGAGGACGCTGACATCTCCTTTGAGAGCTTCCTCACAGTTCAGGATGTGGACTGCGGAGGAATCCTCAAACAAAAGAAATATTACCTGTGGAATTTGATTTCCAGTCCAATGTCTCAGGCCACAGAGACTGCCAATTACTCAGCATTTATTGAGCTTCTACCATGTGATAAAACTAATAGGTATGTAATCATTTGGAATCTTTCACGCATTGTTAAGTGCTGGATATCCTGCATTTATGTGAGGTCAGCTGGCCTTTCCTCAATCTAAGTATATAAATGAACAGTTATTTTGGATCATTCTGGGAAGAGAACATTATATTTTTCCTAGGTTAAACAGAATAACTTACTTCACTTCATTTGTTTTTATCATTGAAGAGAACATTATATTTTTCCTAGGTTAAACAGAATAATTTATTTCACTTAATTTGTTTTTATTATTAAGGTGAGTCATATCTGAAAAGAAATATACTTATTGAAATTAAGATTTTTCCATTTTCCCCCAGTAACTGGCAATGCAAGTTAAAGCCCTGAAGGGCTGCATGAGTGGCTGCCCTGGCCCCAGAGCTCAGGTGGCTGACACCTTCCCTCCCTGCCTGGCCCCCTTCCCGTTATCTCCCCTTACTATACTGTGGCCATTATTTATTCCATAGTGAAACAGGAGCTGATCCCCCAAAATCCCCTTGAATGCCAATTAGGAGGCAGCTTTTCTTGGGAGGAGGGTAGAAGTCCAATTCATTACAAAGATTATGGCAACTCTTAACATCCTTCAGGACATTTTCAAAGGATTCCAATCCAGACTCTTGTCTGGGTAAAAGGTTGCTGGCTTATGTGGTGAGCTCAGCTCAAAAACTGTGGCACTGATTCTGCCAGGTGAAACTAAAGCCATCTCTCAACCTGTCTACCTTGGGCAGTAACTATAAGACAATGTCCTGCCATTTTCAGTGAGGAATGATCCATGTTCAGCCGGTCACCCACGAATGATCAGAGAACTGATTTTCAGTATATTTGACACAACCAGGTTTCTGATCATCTAGTTTTGTGAAAGTGTTACAATTTTGAATTTGTAAAAATAACATGATATTATGTGTATTATGAAAAACTTTCTGGGAGAGAGACAGCAAAGGATTTACCTTATAATACTGAGCTCCTCAGTGCAAGACAAAAATGTATTCATTATGATTATAACCAACTTCATATGTGTAAGAGTGTTGATTTTACATACTTCTTTTCCTTGTTCTTAAAAAGTCTGTTCTTTAATGTATGATTCCCTTTATACAAACTAAGATGCTTGCTGTTTCCCTGACATTCTGACACTTACTAAACACTCATGTTGTTGAACAAGTGAGTTGTTATGCCCGGTTCCTTCTAATCCACAGGTGTCTACTGCATCCTGCTCACTTGCCAGTTTTAAGTTCACCTTTTTGGTGACCCAGTCCTTGGTCTTCTAGTGTTGAAGTGCACCACTGCTAGTCATATTTAAGCACTTTGGAGGAAAGAAAACACAAAATGAAAATGTATGAGCCAGTAAAACAGCAAAGACCTCTCCAGGAAGTCAGTAGTGTCAGTTATCAATGTATTTGTCCCTTTCTCTGAATACACCCTCATTGTCGTGCTCAGTGGTAAAGGAACCAGCTCCATTATGCATTTCTCCTTTTATGGCTGGGAGATTGCTTAACTATGTCAGAGGAGGGGGTGCAGGGGCTGGCTGGACAATGCAAAGATGGGGTTTTTGAGTTTGTTTTGATACCTCAGTGCTTCTCTTTCTGCTTGCTCCATGGCTGCCAAAGAGACGCCTACAGTACCTATGATGGGGCTGCCTGACAGCAAGTTTGTTCCACCCCAGGAATCCTGACTGCCAGTCTCCTCAGTTGACTGTGGACCAGTTCTGACAGGCTGGCATCCAGTGGACAGAGTCCACACCTGCTCCAAGAGGGTCCAAAATGGGCAGCAGGGCTTGAGAGGGTGGGAAGAGAGGAAGACACAGAGAGAGGGAGAGAATAACCTTAGGGGTGTTCAGGCATGAAACTGAGGATCACCAGGGGATGGATCTAGAACTGGTGTGGTCATGAATTTGTGAGTTCGAGTTTACATCTGTTGAGTTAATGTGAGCAAGATCTCCCAGAATCTCGACTATTGTGAGTAATGCTGTGATGGATGTGAGAGTTCAGGTATCTCTTTGAGATCCGGGTTTCAACTCTTTTAAATATATACCTGGATGTGGGATTGCTGGATCATGATAGTTCAAGTTTTACTTTTCTGATGGACCTCCATCGTGTTTTCTATAGCAGCTATGCCATTTTATATTCCCACCAATAGTGTATAAGGACCTCAGTTTCTCCACATCCTTGAAATACTTTTTTTTTGATAAAAACCATTCTAACAGGTGTGAGACAATATCTCATTGTGGCTTTGATTTACATTTCCCTGATAACTGATGATGCTGAGAACCTTTTTATACACCCATCGGCCATTTGCATTTCATCTTTGGAAAAACATCTGTTCAGGCCCTTTGCCCATATTTTTGAACGGGCTAGTTGGCTTGTCTGTCGTCAAGTTGCAGGAGTTCCTTATATATTTTGGATATTAATCCATTATTAGATACATGGTTTGCAAATAAGTTCTCACATTCTGTAGGCTGCCTTTTTGTCCTCTTGACTGTTTCCTTTGCTTGTCCAGAAGCTTCTTATTTTGATATTGTCCCACTTGTCTATTTTTTTAAATTTTTTAATTTTGATATCATTAATGTACAATTATCTGAACATCATGGTTACTAGACTGCCCCCATTATCAAGTCCCCCCACACACACACCCCATTACAGTCACCGTCCATCAGCGTAGTAAGATGCTATAGAATCATTACTTGTCTTCTCTGTATATACTGCCTTTCCTGTGTCTCCCCACCTACATTATGTGTGCTAATCATAATGCCCCCTTTTCTCCCTTCTCCCTCCCCAGTCCCTTTCCCCTTTGTAACTGTTAGTCCATTCTTGGGTTCTGTGACTCTGCTGCTGTTTTGTTCCTTCAGTTTTTTCTTTGTTCTTATACTCCACACATAAGTGAAATCATTTGATACTTGTCTTTCTCTGCCTGGCTTATTTCACTGCTCATAATACCCTCTAGCTCCATCCATGTTGTTGCAAATGGTAGGATGTTTTCTTCTTATGGCCGAATAACATTCCATTGTGTATATGTACCACATCTTCTTTATCCATTCATCTACTGATGGACACTTAGGTTGCTTCCATTTTTTGGCTATTGTAAATAGTGCTGTGATAAACATAGGAGTGCATATGTCTTTTTCAAACTGGGCTGCTGCATTCTTAGGGTAACTTCGTAGGAGTGGAATTCCTGGGTCAAATGGTATTTTTACTTTCAGTTTTTTGAGGACCACTTGTCTATTTTTGCTTTTTTTTGCCTGTGCCTTGGTATCATATCCAATAAATCAATCTAAGTGTCTATTGATGGATTATGGCCAAAGAAAATGTGGCATATACCTAAAATGGAATATTCAGCCTTTAAAATAAGGAACCCCTTCCATATATGACAATGTGGGTGAACCTGAAGGACACTGTGCTAAGTGAAGTAAGCCAGTCACAGAAAAACAGCTCCTGTATGACTCCACATACATGAGGTTCCCAGAGCCATCATACTTACAGGAGCAGAGAGCGGGATGGTGGTTGCCAGGGGCTGGGTGGAGGGGGAACTGGGGAACTGCTATTCAGGTCTAAAGCTTGTGTTATGTAAGATTAACAATATCTAGAGATCTGATATAAAGTTTACAATACTGTATGGCTCACTCAAAATTTGATAAGAGGGTAGATCTCATGTTAAGTGTTCTTACCATAACAAAAAACACAAAAAACAGGCACAAAGGAGGAAGCTTTTGGATGGATATGTTCATTGCCTTGATGGTGTTTGACTTTGCAGGTGTAAATGTATATTGGAGTTAATTTGTATGCTTCAAATATGTGCAGTTTCTTGCATATGGATTGTACCTCAACAAAGCTATTTACAATAAAAAGACCTCCCAGAGTCATTCCCTCAGTTCCAGTTGAAAATACAAAAGAGAAATACTGACTTCTAAAATGATTTATGGTTTAACATTACCTAGTTCAAGTTCGAAATTCCATGGAACATGTTAAGTAAAGTATTCTGCCTAAACAATTAAATTAAATTCTATTGGCCTGGAGGCCTTTTAATCTGAAATCAGCATTTTGAGCTATACAATCAAGATCTAACCTGAACAATCTCTGATAGTAAATAGTTTATGGCATTTTCTAAGTGATTTTTGCACATTATTTTCTCAAATATTTTTATACAGCATGCAGGGAGATGGACAAGCCATGGAACATCACTGATAATGTTCAGACCAGCAGATAAGTGAGTGGTTTTGCGTCTGTTACTTCAGCAAAGTTTTGAACATATTAAACGAATTATCACAGTGACTCAGTTAATGCTGCTGATGTAAGGGCCCAGGAAACCCTAGGTCATCAACTGAGGATGGGGTAGAACTGAAACTGAAGGGAGGCTGATAATTAGACAAAAATCAATTAGACATAGGTTGATAATTAGAGGCAATCCGCCCCACACCATACACACACACACACACACACACAGGAATCCCTATCATCTGAGGTTTGGAAGACAGCCCCAGGGCTTATCTGTGTGTGGGTACCAGGCAAGCTGCCCTGGAGTGGCCCCCAGAGGTGATACACATCCCCATGGTGACAGACCTCCACAGGGGGGCACCCCAAAGTTATACTCCTTGTCCACCTCTACCAGGGCACCAAGATCAGCTGGAGAAAATTATCTTGTTGTCTTGGCACTGTTAATAAATGAACAATTCGCAGATCTGCAATTGGAGACAGCTGTCAAACTTTGTCATACACTCCCAAACTTCAAGTCAAGATCAAGGTTACACATTAATGAACACAAAGGCGCGAACTGAAAACTCACCTGGGTTGCAACAAGTAGAAAACAATAACAACAATGAAGAAAATAAAACTAATTAACTCCAGCATCTGGTCTCCACAAATATGAATTTCCTACCATTATGAGGTACTATTTTCATTTCTCTTATTCTGCTTTTCTCCCTTATCCCCTAATTTGCTGCCTTTTCAGTCATTTGGAATCTAATTTCTTCCATACACACAATTGGCAACCTCAGAGAGTTCTGTGAATTAAACCTTAATGTCCATCACTGGATTTTGCCTTCTCTTTTGTTGTCTTTCAAATAGCTTGAGAGGGAACCTCCCTCTGAAGTCATGTAAGCCACCAGGCCCATTCATCTCCTTTGTACCATCTGCAGACAAGACCCCATCTCATCCTAATCTGACAACACAGCAATACGCGTTGATTAAAGAGCCTCACCCGGCAATGTACGGGGCTCCTCCTCTTTATCCAGGGATGCCTTCTAATTGTTCTTAGCACAAATTTCTTATCATGTTTTCTGCACAGATAAACTAAAGAGTACTACAGTTCTCCCCCTAAGTGAACCATGTATCAGGACAATAATATTTCCAAGTAGTATTAGATGTGTTTTTCCTGATGTTTCTCATTTGCAATTTATGTTTACATAGTCCACAATGTCATTCAATATTCTCATTTTCTATGAAGTCCTTCCCAGCAACATTATTTCCTAACCACTTCTCAAGAGTTTGCTGCTGGGGCCTGAACTATGCAGACCCACCTATAGCCACACCTACCACGTAGTCATCACTGAGGGCAGCACCCCAGGGGGAGGGGCTCCACACGGGCTGGCTGTCAACTCTCCTGGGTACAAATCCGCATGACTCAGGCCCTTCTCACAGGCCCTCTGGTGGAAACACCTGGTAATACAGAGGACGCATCAATAGTCAGGAAAGCCATGGTGACAGCCCACGTTCCTCCAGGTTCTAGTGAACAGAACATTATTTCAGGGACTAAATACTTAACACCTCAAGGAAAATGCCAGTGAAAGGCTAAGAAAAGTGCATGCTACACCTGCCCACCCAGCCGTGTGAATATTAAGGTAACTAGTGAGCGGTGGTCTTGATTTTAGAGGAGCAGTTTTGTGGAGAAGCACTGCCTCAGACACAGAGGTCGCCGTGGGTTTGCTGTGACTTCATTTCTGCAGTGCATGGCCCACCCGGCTGTCCTCGGCCGGCCGCAGACAGCGCTGGCTCCCTGACCCTCCCTCCCACCCTCGCTTGCTCTACTCAAGGTCCTCCACACTCTCTCAGGGCAAGTCACCAACCTGCAGTTCCTCTCCTCGTTTGTAAAATGGGAACAGTACCAACTTAAAGGGGTGTTTTAAGATTTTAATACAGTAATATATTGAAAACACGTATGGCAGGTGTATGACCAGAAACCCAGAAGCTTTTGGTTCCCATTTCCTCCTCTTGTCCTGCTTCCTCCGTCCTCTTAGTCTCTTCTCACTCTTTAAAATCTGTCCTTCATGCCGCCTAGCTCTGCTGGCCCCTCTGTTCTCCTGTGCCCTGAGCCATTCTCTCCTTCCTCCGTGCTCCTCGCCTTCCTGATGACTCTCCTCCACCTACCATTTGAAATTGGGTTTAGAGTAATTTGCTGCTAAAGTTGAGTTTCTTGGTCCCAGATCTTGAGGCCCTCATCCTAACTTCTGGAGTGAAAACCAGACAGCTGCCTGTTAAACAAACCTCTCTGGCGACCCTGACATAATATACAGATGAATGTCAGCTCTTCACATTTTGAGGGGGGAAACACAGCTAAACATCTACAACAGAAAAAAAGAAAGGGCTTCCTAACCTTGGCCGTACCTTGAAATCAATGGGCACTGTTTAAAAATCCTGTTGTCCAGGTACTCAACAGAGCAAAGCAGGTGGATCTCTCAGCAAGTGATCCAGATACAGGCAACTGTACAGGGAAAGCCAACACACAGCAAGTTCTGAACTTTCTATAAGCTCTTGACAAAGACTTCAGTGATTCTCACATGGACTACAGTTTGGGAACCCCTGATTTAAAGCAGCAGGTTATATGATAGCCCCAATAAATAATAGGGAGATTTAAAACACTCAGATATTATGAAATAAGCCATTATATATTTTCACAATACACTTTTTATTTTAGGATAGTTTTAGAATAACAGAAAGTTGAAAAGCTAGTAGAGAGGGTCTCCATATACCCCAGCCCAGTATTGCTAACATCTTATACTAAATCATCACAACTTATGAACCAGAACCAATAGATTATTCTTAACAAAAGTTATTTCATGCAAATGTTCCAATTTTTAAATGCTTCCTTAGTTTTTATCTCATGTCTTCTGCTCCAGAAACCCATCCAGGATCCCACATTTAGTCAGCATGACCCTGTAGGCTGCTCTTGACTGTGACAAATTTGCAGGCTTTCTTTGTTTTTTGATAACCTTGGCAGCTTTGAAGCGTACTGCTCAGGTTATCTGTAGAATACCCATCGGTTTGACATTTTGTTCATGATTAGACATCAGGACATTATGAACTATTGGTACAAACAATACGGAGGCCCACGGCACTCTCATCACATCATATCAAGGGTGCATGGTTGGCTTAATTCGTGGTTTATGGCTGTTCTCTTGACCTTACACCACTGTCAGATTTCTCCGCAGTAAAGTCATTCTGGCCTCTCCCCTTTCTGGACTGTGCTGTTTGGAAGGGAGTCTCTCTTCAGAGCCCACAACCAGGAGGCAGGAGTTAACGAGGAGAGAGGGTCAACATAGTTTATTTGCATTTTTTCTACATGGGAGATGTGTCTATTGTCTCCCATTCATTCAATTATTTATTTATATTAGGTGTACCTGTGGATATTTATTTTACACTTTGGGTTAGAACCCATTATGGCTTTGTTTTGTCACTCAATGGTCCCAGCTTTGGCCATTAGGAGCCCTTTCCGTTGGCCCCTGTGCTCCTTTGACCATGTGCTCTTTTCTTTATTTGAGCCCTTCCTCACTTCCTGGCACTATGAGGGGCTCTGGGCCCCAGGCCCTCTAACAGACCAGAGCTTGCTTTTTCTTGCCCTATCCTTTTGGTTTGGTCATGCAGCTCCCCAGAACAGAGCTGATAGTATATGTTATTGGAAAGGTCCCTCAGTGGACAGATAGGCCTGGTATCCAGAACTGTCAGTAGAGAGTAGCAGAGCAAACCCCCAAAGGAGCAAGTGGAATAACTCAAGGAGCATCACAGCTTGAGCTGCCCCGGGACCAGCTGCTCCTGTGACGGCTTTTGCATAGTGAAACCATTCGGTATTTGAGGTCTGTCTGGACATCCCTGAACCTTTAAAGGTTAAAACGTTTGATCAGCTCTACTAAAAATGCATTCATACATGCACCCATTCATTTACAAAATAAGAAAAAAGGAAAACTGTTAACATTTTTTGAAAGGTTCCATTAAAAATTCATAAAGGGGAAAATAATTTTGTTTTTGGATAGAACAGTATTCCTTACATTAAACAGCCTATTCACTGTGAATGCCAGAGTTAAAAACTCTTACCAGATTATATGAAAATGCCCGAAGCCTGTGACATTCTACACATAATTGCTGTTGTTGGGTGGAGGTGTGGCACATGTTTCAGTGTCTACTTATGTTGTATCTTAATAAGCATTTTTCCAAGTTAACCATTGTTATGGTGAAATCAGGTAAGAGAAGAGAAGCCCATGTATTCAAGCCAAGCTCAATGTCCTTGAATTGAAGACTGGATGCAGCTAACAGTTCTCATGGCTGCTCTGAATGAACTAAACACACTCATAAAGCAAGACTAGAATAATGAGAGTCATGTACAGACTTGAGATAAATATGTATTCTCTAATGAATAAAAAATAGTATATACTTATGCAAATTTGTCACGTGTCCTTATTTGTTTTCTTCTTTAAAAAATTTAAATGCCAAACTTAAACTCATGAACATATACATTTATAAACTCACATGCTTCACTTTGTGCATTATTATACAAGACTTTCATACACTGAGCATCAAGTGACTAGATTAATAACGTGATTAATGCATAATAGTTAAGAAATGACATGGCAAACAAACATGTTATATTAATAAGGAAAATGCTTTTGATTCTTCTTGTTCCTGAAGAACTTGAATGTTTTCACTTTCAGCATCCTCAATAATGATGAATTCTCTTTCCTCTGTTTTTTAACCTTGAAGTTAAAAAGTTGAGCTTTATCTTTCAGGGATCTTGTTGCCTAAAGACAGTGGGAGAGGACTGCTTTTATTCCAGCTTTGATGTACACCATTCTGCAGGGATAACGAGCTGCCAACATCTCCATGGCTGATGGGCAGAGGTTTCTTCACTTCCTTGTTCAGTTACTGACCTTGCTCTCTTCTGCCCTGTCAGAGAAACTCCTTCCTTCTTTTGTCCTTTGGGCTGGAAAGATTTAATCCCGGCTCCCTAGCCCAGGAATATTCAATGTCTGAAAGCAGTGTTTGGGTTAGCTAGATGTAGAAAACATTTGGAGGTTTAGAATAAGTAGGGAAAAGGGGAGGTGGAGAGGAGTGGAGACACACACATGTATGTGTGCGTGCGTGTGCACACACACACAGAATGAGGCGGGGAGAGAGAGGGGAGTTAGAGACACATGACATATATTCTTACCAATGAAACAAAGAGATCCATTCACTAGTGAATAAGAAAGCACAGATTTCCTAATGAAAACCACCAAACGTTTTTATAAAAATTGACCTCTCAAGACCCACAAGATATAACCCTTAATAACAATCACTACAGCTAGAAGTCAGTGACATCACTTATTTTATTAATGAAACCAGTTGTGTTTCTATTTTTATTTCATAAATTAATTCTCCTTTGCAAAACTTATCCAGGGGCAGAGACAAGATAAGCAAAATTTTAGTATTTCTATGCATGTGGGCCTTTCTCTGTGATCACTTGCCCTCTGAGCACTCAAAGCAGCCAAAGCATTAAGAATATTAATTTGCAAAGCAACCAAAACTTCAGAATGTAATTTTGAGTCTTCTTTCCAAGGGGAGGGAGATAAAAACTTTCTTTGTCCTTAGATTGCAGGGCCCATAAATCCACGGAGTGGATAGACACTGTGAATGTGGGATAATGTAGCTGCTGAGCAGAACTGACAGGAGAGTTTGTGTCACACGTTTACCTTCACATAGATTCTCCAACACGGCAGAAGCAACCTGCCAGAGGGTCCGGGCTCGAGTTTTATGTAAGGATGTTATTTACCACTTAACTGGAGCATAAGAAGTTACTAGAAAAATGAAAACTGATAGAAATATTTGATGGAGAATTAGAAAATAGCATATGCAAAATGATTAATATACCCATATATATGTGGGAATATCCTCTGGGGTTTATGTAAATTTGCACATGCATGTGCATGTGCACATCTATAATTATGCTGTGCTTTCATAAAAGCAGTAAACAGTGATTTTTCTCCTGGAGAGGGTGCTGAATTTGATGTTACTTTTTCTTTGTGTCCTGTCTTTTTAAATTTTATATCATATGCCTCTGATACTACTATAGTGGACAACTGAAGTAGCCATTGTTTCCTTTTTCTCATTCCTTTATTTAAATTTTAGGTACATGGATGCCAGCATGATCCAAATGTGAACTAGGAATATGGCTGATTATTTAAGGTCAAAGTTGAGAAGTGGGCATTCTTTCACATCAACAACTCAGCAGGGTATCTAGGGTGACTTATTCTCTTCGATTATAAACTACATGTGGGTGAAAATGGTCTATGCTGTTTGACTTTACAGTATCATGATAAACAGGTTTGAAACTGCAGAATCAAAGTGAAAGCATATTATGGGATTAGCTCTGGTTTTGAGAAGGTGCGCTAACAATATGCTATGGAAAACCGTGTTTGTAAAGGAGGCATATTGAACCCTTCCATGCAAATGGACAATAATAATTAACATCTTTCAGTGACAATGTTTACTTTTTGGTCTGTTAATTGTTAAAGTTAAAACATCCCACATACCTGGAGCACCAAATTATTTTCTGTTTGTGTAAAATCACTTTGGATCTAATCTTTTGTAATGAAATTACAGAGAATTTTTAAATGAAGACACTACCTTTAAAAAGTTCAAGCAATTATGTTGTAAAACTAATTTAACCTTCCACTTATGCCTCACATTAAAAAAATAACCTGATTTTGGCTGTGAAGTGATGTTGTAAAATTAATTTAACCTCCCACTTATATCTCATATTAAAAAAATAACCTGATTTTGGCTGTGAAATGACAGAAAACTGACCAGCAAAAACAGTTTACAGTGTCAAATTAGTATTAACCTAGATAACTTCTCATATGTACAAAATGGTTAATAATAACTAGTTTTAAAAAAATTACTTCTAGGTGCTGAACAAGTTATCTTTGATGGCTGCGTTTCTGCTCTTTCAACCAGTTTATGTGATAACTTCATTCAGTGCCTCACAGGAATCTTCCAGATTTCTTCCCAATTCTTCTAAGTATTGTCAAGGTGTTCAGATCTAAATAAGCACTCAGAAATGCACGCTATAAGGGTAAAATTTTAACAAGGGGTATAATTTTTTAAAAAATTAATCTAATCTAATCTTTATAGTTTTAGAATCTGCATGGTGAACAGAACATGAGGTTTGGGTGAACTTAAATTTTGGTCTTCATTCCTGATTATAAGCCAGATCCTCATTTTCTGTAACCCTAAATTTCTTTGTCTGCAAAATGGGTGCCAAAAAGGTGTCCACACCGTAAGTATCCACAACAGTTTGTGACAAACTAAACGTGCTCAATAAATAAGAAATAATGTTATTCTGAGGCAGTGAGTTGATTTGCCATGTTTAATTGTTCTAGGAAGTCGTCGTACAAGTTTAAGCATTGCCAGAAAGGAGGGCTCAATTTATTATGGTATCTCTTGTTGTAAAGTGGGGTATACTCAGTTATTTGTACAAGTGCAGAAATTTAAGAAAATTAACTAAAATGTTCAGAGTTGGAGGATATGAGAACCAAGACAGTATTGAGGAGACAAAATATCTTTCCATCAGCATTTTACAAGATTATAGGAGATTGTAAGTTAAGAGAAGTACACAACAAGAGGAAAGCATCTTACTTATCTAATATCATACACATTTTAGTTATTATTCAAATAACTTGGAAATATTTGTGTTGGGTGGAGATGTTTTAAGAGATTATTGAACGCCCATCTAGACTTTTCATGGGAGTATTACTTTAATCCACAAACTCTCCAAAGTGGATATAATTTCCCCCATTTTAAAGGCAAGAAATCAGGACGAGGTTTCTGCTTGGTAGCAGTCATACAGCCCATGAGATTCGTTTAAATCAGAGCCCAGACTCTATAACTGACTCCAGTGTGTGCTTCCTCCATTCCACTCTAGTGGGAGGGCACTGCCCCTTTGTGGAGGTGAAGGATTCACTTCCAGTCTCATTTCTTCCATTAAACTCTTATGCCACCTGCATCTATCTAAATGGTTATCTCTCCAATTTGCTCTTATTTTTGATTAATACTGGCTGGCTGTGCATCCACACCAGCCCCCTTCCACAAAGCCTGTTGGTACTGACGATAGTCTGGACAACAATAGATGCTTTGCCAAACTTGGTTCCTAGCCTGAAATATATTAGGATGGCTTTAAACTCACATATTCTGAAAATACCATGAGGAATAGGTTTATAATTATATAAATTAATGAAAAAAAGGAAGAGTGTCCTACATTTTATAATATAATTAGAGGGAATTTTGTTTTGTACATGTGCAGTTGACCTTCCGGAGCAACAGGCTTTAACCAGGGAATGAGCTTATCTTTTGTTTGAGCTGAAATCCTTTTTCATCCTGCCCAACAGAACCACCGTGGGGATGAGCAGACCCCACTGGGGACCGGCAGTGTGGGATGGGGGAGAGAACAAGTCGCCATGCCGGGCCACAGCAGGAGGGGGCGCTGTTGTCCACACTATGGAGCTGACGCCAGAGGGCCTCTCACACAGCCTGGGAGGAACCCAGAGGAGGCCAAGGCCACGTGAGACGGTGCTAGTCCCCAGGCACATGAGAACTGTGAAAGCATAGAAAAGTGACCATCCTTTCCCAAATATCGGAAGGTGTGATTCTGTTCAGAGCCAAGCAGGCGCCAGCAAAGGTCCCATACTGACAACTAGTCCAGAGTAGGAAGCACAGGCAGGTGCTCCTTCGGTCCTCTTTCTAATTTACACTGACCTCTCGTCTAAGGGGAGGGCTGTGTGGCCAGACCCGGGTAACATTAACTGTCACCTCTACCTTCTCATGTGGACTCCGTTGTTGGCAATGTCAACATCCAGGATACCAAAAGATACTCTCTGGTGGAGCGTCACAGTGTGCCAGGACAGCAGCCCTTCAGCCCTTGGGATGACGGGGCAAGGCATGGGCAAGCGTGGTTACCTCCTGTTTCCCCCAGTGTGCCAGACAGGTAGGTACTTTCCTCTGCACACACCACACGTGAAAGGTGTGGTCAGCCCCCAACCCTTGCCATCTCATTCGATTCCTCTTCTCAACCCTAACTCGTTTCTAGTGTTTCCATCTCAGCTTGTTAATACCCGCTGTCCTTAGGACCTGTACCCTGCTGACACTGGGGTACCCACCTCCTGTCCTTCCAGCGCACTTACTCGAGTGCTGCTCGTCAGACTCCAGAGGCGCTACCATGGCTGCCTGTCTTACCCCCTCGCATCCTAAATTCCTCCTTGGCCAGCTTAGATTATCTGGCCTGGTAGCACAATGCACTTTGCACAAATATGTAACTACTTCTCATTGTTCTCTCACTCTCTGACTCAATCATGTAACAAATTCCCAATAATCACCAATATGGATTAAACCTTCTCAGCACCTGCATATGAACAGAAGATTCACAAAATCCTGATTTCACTTTAAATTTATGACCATACATCTCAAATGCACACTCGGCATCACCCAACAGGGCCAGAACACTTAACTTGCGAGTCTAGTTTCTTGTGCCAGATGATGGCCATAGTACGACTTCTCTCTCATCAAACTTCCCACATCACCCCCCTCCCTTCAGTCAGAGCAGACTGCCTCTCCTCCTTCTTTATGGATGTTGGAGATGCAACCAGATAGAAACTACCTCGTTTTCTTGCTCTCCCATGTTTACACTATCTTCAGCTCCTCTCTCACAGGCTGCCCCGAATCTGTTACAATGGAAGTTTTCTTGTTTTTAATCTATATCCAGAAGCATCTGCTTTTCTGTACAACTGACTCCCTCTCTTTTACTCAGTGTTTCCTGAAATTTTTTCACTCTCCACCACATTTTCAATATTCTCTGCTCTTGCACATAATTCCCATTGATAGACATGTCTCATCTGCAAAACACAACACAAACATGCTATCTTAGCTCCAGCTGCAATAGCAAAATCCCACGGACTGGGGGCTTAAGCAACGGACCTTCCTTTCTCAGTGTTCTGAAGGCTAAGAAGTCCAGAGCGGAGGTGCTGGCAGGTTCAGGCCTGGGTGAGGGCCCGCGGCCTGGCTTGAGCTTGCCTACACTCTGGCTACATCCTCACATGGCAGCGAGAGGAGCTCTTCGCTGTGTCTCCCTGGTCTCCTGAAGCACAAACCCTACCATGCAGAATCCACCCTTGTGCCTCATCTAAACCCCATTACCTCCCAAAGTGCCCACCTCCTAGTCTCATCACACTGGAGATTAGGGCTTCCACATATATTTTTAGGGCACACAAACATTCAGACCTTAGCACACTCTTTGCCACAGTAACAGCCTACAGCCACCGCCTGTTTTCTGTGCTGCCCTCCACAGCCAGCATTCATGAAGTAGGCTCGTCTATATGTGCTGTTCTTGATTCTCCACTTCTCACTCCCTCTCGGCCGACTCCAAGGAGGCCTTCTTACCCCTTTCAAGGCCTCCATTGATTACCAACTGTCTGTCCTCTTCCTCGGGAAGCTTTCAGTATCCGCCACCCCCTAACTCCTGAAACACTTTCTCCTTAGGCTTCCCTGAGATGTCTTCTCTTGGTTTTCTGTGTTCTCACCGGCCAGTTTTTGAGAGGCTCCTCTGCTGGTTCTAATCTCATTAGTAAAACCTTTACGTGGTTGAGTCACCCTGGGTTCAGACCTTGGCGTTCTTTCCTCTTAGGAAATCACGTTCTCTGTTATGGACTGAATGAAATCCATATGTTGAAATCCCATCCCCCACTGTGATGCCGTGAGGACGCCTGGCATTTCGGAGGTGGCTCGGCTGCGATGGTGGAGCCCTCGTGCTGGGATCAGTTTCCGTACAAGAAAAGCCATGAGAACCGCCTCTCTCTACTTTTCCTGTCTATGTAAAGATGCAATAAGACAGTCGCCTGTGAACCAGTGGGGTTCTCACCAGGACTTGGCCATGCTGACACCCTAATCTTGAACTTTCAGCTGCCATAACCGTGAGAAATGTTTGTTGTTTCAGCCCCCAGTCCATGCTAATGGTATAGGAGCCTGAACTAAGACTCTACCCAATGATGTTCAATGCTACCTCTGTGGAGGCATCAAATGCTTTCTCCATATTTGTGACTTCTATATATGTTTCCAGCCTTGACTTCTTCTGTGAGCCCCAGACTAAAACATCAAGCTGCCCCTGATGTTTTCAGAGTGTTATCTTTTTGACAACTAGATGGGGATATAAATGGCCATGGGTAGCAGTCCATGAGATTGGAATGGAATAAACACACAGACAAGACATGCTATAAACTTGCACCTGAAAAACCCATGTCTGGTAAGAAGATTTGGGAAACAAAACATAACTAGAGGACTCCACTTGGCAGTGGTGAGGTTGAGAATATGGGTTGAGGTAGCCCAGGAGCAGAGATAAATACAGGCTAACAAGCCACATTTGAAAGGGACTGCAGCTAGAGCAGAGCTGCAAAACCTAAAGCCTGTTGCAATACCCTCAGGTCATTAAGGAGGTGGTGAATTATTCTAAACAATTAATTTTGGTGAGGCTTTTGATACTTAAGCTTCAGCGAAGTAGGTAAGTTTTCACCATTTTTAAAATGATCCAGAACACCTTAGTACATAAAAATAAGAATAAAATAAGCATTTCTGTTTTGGACCAATTTGTACTTAGCAAAATACTTATTAATCATGTGAGCTTTACTGGAAAGTAAGTCACTATAATCATTTCCATTGGCTAAAACAAATTGGCAGCTTTCTAAAGTGGTTGCTTACTAAATCCCTTCTGGGGAGGGTCTGACTTTCTCCAGCATTCCTCCCTCAGCTCCTCCCTTTTGCTTTCCTGTGGTATATATAGTGACATAAAAGTGATAAATTAATGTAATTTTAGTAGAAAGTTATAATTAGGTATATGAGTAAAATTTGATATGATCAGTTAATGCACTTTTTTTTTTGGAAATGCTATGGAGTACATAAACATATTAAACTGAGACTTCAGACGTTCTCCAAGCACTTAGAAAAACACAAAACAGTGCCACTCCACTTCGGAATGCATGCACTAGTCACCATGAAATCTATGAATATTCATGATATATACCCATGAATACCTAATGACCATTCCACACTAATTAAAAACACAATAGGTGACCAGGCATGTTGCAAGCCTTGGAGCACCAGACATCAGCAGTGCTGAAGAAAATGAATTTAGATTTGCTTAGTAGGATACAGACCCCCAGGAATTCAAATCCATAACATTGTACAAAAGAGCATGCTGGAAAATGACCATCTAATTAGAAATGTCTTTGCAGTTTGGAACATGAACTGTGACTCACCCAGTGAGCTGGTCTTCATGCATGGCCCAGAGTTGGCACTGTGACTGGGAAAAATTTAGCATTGTTGCCTATTACTGTCAGTGAAAGACAAACCTGCTGCTCCTCCTCTCTGCTTAGGATGTCCACGTATCTGTCCTATCATTCTATGCACATCAGATGGCCCAGCAAGGATGACCATCACTTTGATTAAAATATCTGAGACATGTTGCATTTGCAGTGAATGACGGTACTACATAAACCTGAGGATATTAGGCAATGATATCACTTTATAAATCAGATTGTGAAGAGATGGTTATATGTAGTCTTTTATTTACTGCATTTGAGTAAAAAAAAATTAAGGTTTTTATTGGAAGTATGAATAGTACTTATGCATACGTCAATATTTTAATATCTGTAAAGAATTAGGAAGTATCTGGGTTTAATAAATTTGCAGGACCATAAATAGCCACTGAGAGTTTCATAAGCCTGATCCTTATCCTGTTTAACACGAAGTTCTTAACTGGAAAAACGAAGTGATTGCTTTCTACTTCAAGAAGAAATTTTGCACTTAGATACATTTAAGAAATATCTCATACATCAGCAGAGAAAATACAGAATAAGATCAAGAACCATGTGAAAATCTAATGTATATAACAAGAGATGAATTCCTAATTTGAAAAGTGTTCCACAAGATTCCTCAAAAAATTAAAAGCTACCACATGATCTACTATAGGAACTACCCTGTGATCCAGCAATCCCATTTCTGGATATGTATCTGAAGGAAATGAAATCACCACCTCAAGAAGGTACCTGTGCCCCCATGTTCACTGCAGCATTATTCACAAAGCCATGACATGGAAACATCCCAGCATCCATGGGTGGATGAATGGCTAAAGAAATGTGTGTAGATACACAATGGAATATTACTTGGCCATAAAAAAGAAGGAAATCAGCCATTTGTGACATCATGGTTGGGCCTAGAAGACATCATGCTAAGTGAAATAAGCCAGATGGAGAAAGACAAATAATGCATAATCTCATTTATATGTGGAATTTAGAAAAACAGACTAGTATAAATAAAATAGAATGGTGGTTGTCAGGGAATGTAGGGTGGGGAAAATAGAGAGATATTGATCAAAGGGTACAAACTTCCAGTTATAAGATGAGTAAGTTCTGGGGATCTAATGTACAGCATGGTGACTACAGTCAACAATACTGCAGTATGTACTTGAAAATTGCTAAGAAAGATCTTAAAGTTCTTACCACATGCAAAAATTGCTATTTATGTGACCTGATGATAAAACGCATGCCTGAGTCACCATTATTGCCCCAACCAACAGCCAGATACCTATTGAGCATACGAACGAGACCACCTGGACCAGCCACCTCTCCAGCAGAGCACAGATGTGTGAGCCAGTCCAGCAAAGGTCAGCAGAACCATCAGAATGAACCAAATCTAAGTTGCTCACCTGCGGATTCATGAGACAAATCAATGATTGTTCTCATTTAAGTGGTTAATTGCACACAGGTAGCCAACTGATTCATGAGTTTACAAAGATCCATACAGTGCAATGAGAAGAAATACTCTAAAAATAATAAAAGTGAGTGGTAAAAAAATCAGTGTATAGGTCTATATCATAAAAGCTTATATCAGTAGTTTTTAATTAGGGGAGATTATTAGAATTATTTTAAAATGTGACCCAACATACACTGACCAAGATGTCACCTCACCTGAAATTTACTTATTAGTAGGCTTGCGTTTTGTACAGGTACAGTGATTCTGAGATTATTAGTGAGTAAATGTTATAATGTTATTCCACAGGCTTCTCACTGTGGAATTTGCAAGGTTAAAGCTAGTAAGTAAAAAGGGGAGAAAACAGATTCAATCTGAACCAGATGATCAAGATTCCTTTCACCAGTGATGGTGATGGTCATTATTTTGTGGGCATATCAGCATGTCTAATCCAGCTGATCATAAATAAACCAAATCAGTTCATGAGGCCGTATCAGACAAATCAAAGTGAGGACAATTTTGTAAAATACCTGCCTGGTTTCAAAATATCAGTCAAGAGACAATAACTACACAAAAAATTAAAGATGAGAAAGAAATGACAAAAGTGGTTCTTCATCCTAGGTTTGGTCTGTACCGGAGAAAACCAGAAGACTAAGGAGGCTATGGGGGTAAGTGAAGGAATCAGGATGTGGAAGGCAGATTAGGTGAAATTATCATGTCAATGTGACATTTTTTGAAGTTCATAACCATACTCTGGTTATGGATGAGAACACTTTGTTCTTATAAATTACACACTTAAGTTAGAAGGAAGGGCATGATATTAAAAATACATTGTCAAATGGTTCAGAAAAAAATAAAATATACATAGTATAAATGAATGAATTAATAAAAGATGAAGCAAAGCAGAAAAATGAATGATTTATTCTTTATAAATCTGTTCCAATTATCCATTTGTCCTGATGCAGACTCTTCATTCTAAAAATTAAATGATTAAACTTTGTATGCTAACATGTATACATTGTGCATAACTGAAATTAACAAAAGCAAATGTGTTTGCTCAAATGAAATTAACATTTTAGTCATGTGGACAGGTGTTCTCAGTTTCTTAACACAGAATACATTAAGATATATATTATTGGTAATGTTTTTTATACACTACAATATACAGATTTATTTTACTTCTCTTTATTCCATACACCCTCTATGGCTCATAGCTTGGCATTTAACAAGGTACTAGAGGTGCTGCTTTTTAACCCGTTGTGGTTAACTACGTTCCAATGATAACTGTATTTGTCCCTAGTTTGGCAAACGAGTAAGTAATGACCAGATCCTTGAGACAGAAGCAACCTGAAACATTGCTGAGTTAGTTATTCCCAAGGGGTTTTCCCTTAAATATGCCATTGGTTTACCTTAATTCTGCAAAATGCCTATATTTTGGAAGAATCTTTATCCCTTAGAAATTATGTTGTTGGGAATTTGGGAGAGAGTTTTTACTAAGAAGAGGTAAAGTAGCTGAGGTCCTTTAAAATCACGTCTGTCACAAGAATATTAAATACTGTAATTTAAAAGTTTTAAGGAATGACATTTTGATTAATAGTTTCACTCATACTTTGGGCTCCATTGCCTTGTAAAACATGTGCTTGGAGAGAACATTTCTGAGGATGTGCCTGAAGCTCTGAACACATATTTAATCCGGCTGGGTGAACAGGACCATGAGGGTTTTGTATGGTACGTGGAGAATTTTGACTCAGAGATGTGAGTGCAACAGCTGGAAATAATTCTCAGACATCCCTGCTGCACTGTGGAGTGTATATGCAATCTGAGTTCTCTCCTCCAGATTGCACAAGCTGTAATTTGTTCTCAGCTCACACACAGCTATATATTATAGATCTTGGCAGCAATAAGGCATAAATCATGAAAGATTGGCCAGAGTTTCTGTTTAAGTCTTAGTTTTAATATTATAAAAATCACTATTATGTCTTATGTGGATACTAGCTGCACTATTAACAAAAGATTCTGGAAATTTAAAAATATAAGAAAGTATATTTAATAAAATAATTGGGATAATGAATTGTATGACTTTCTTTAATCAGGTGACTAGATAAAGTACTGACTAGTCAAGTCTCTCACTGCCTTGGCTATACTGATAAAGTTTTTGACCAACAGAAGAGGAACTTATTTGCTACTCAGGGAAGATTTTTTTAGAAAAAGGCAGTTTTGATGTCATACTTTAGGTTAAAGATATTTCTGCTGTTGCTAAGTCCACATCCATCAAGAAATAGTCATTCAATACATGTTCATTAAGTACCTACAGTGTGCCAGAGCTGTTATATGTTAACAACAATTGGTAGAGTCACAAACCTCAAACCATTTAGAATCTATTAAAACACAGTTATTTATTCTTTGATAGAAAACTGTACACAAACTGGTAGAAGGCAAAGGCTTCTCTCTCCTTACAGTTGTGTGAAATTATAAATTCTCTGTAACATTAGTCTTTTATATACTGACTAATGCTAAATTTATAGTGGTCTCTATATGATGCATGGGATTCATGAAGGATAGCCATTAGATTATCTTCTCTTATAAAGCTTGAAAGAATTCTCTGCCACTACATTTGCCCTTTTACTTATGGAAGAATTTCCTTACAAATAAAACCACTCCTTCAATTTTGTTCTTCATTTATGCCTATATTGGTGGAAGAGACTATAGTAAATAATCACTTTACAAGTAAATATACTTTATGCCATACACTTTGGCAAGAGAGTGAATTGATTCAGTCTTTGTGAAGGACAATTTAGCAACGTGTGTCAAAACTTTCATTAATGTTAAGACTTTTTACCCAGTGATTGCTTTTCTGGGATTTTATGCCAAATGCATAATTGGAACCAAAATGATAGACAGTTCACATTTGAGAGGCCCAAATCCTGGAGAAAGATGTGGTGAGTGATGAGATTGCACTTGGTTGTAAACTTCACTAAGTATTTGCAAAATTTTTCAACTGCACAGGTGAAGTGCATGAGCTGCTAAGCAGATAAAAGTTGAATAACAGAGTGTAGTTTTCAGTAGATTTCCAATGGAGAGGAGATAGAAATGGGAGCTGAGCACCCAGGATATATATGGAACCCTGGCAGTACCTCTCAGTCTCTAAGTTTGACATTTGGAGAAATGCAGTAACCACAAGTTTGACTCAGCTCAGACCTATCCTGGAATAAAATGACTTGTTCCACTCCAGCTGTCTACTGTAGGTTACAGTAATCCTCATCTGGAGCAAGACAATGTCTAGAGCTTTAAAATGGGGGGCTAAGGCAAAAGGTCTGATTCCCACATACTTAGACTTCCATAACAAAAGGAAAGTCTGAAACAGAAATCTGATTATTTCCCCAGATCAATAAAGAAATCACTCTAGAGATTCAAGAAGTTTAGTGAATGCAAGCAGATTAAATAGAAAATGACCACATCTGGACAAGTCAGAGTAAAATGCTGAGAACTATGAAAGACAAAGGGTAATCTGAAGAGCAGCCAGACATAAAAATACAGCCAGCCTTCAAAAGATCAAGAATAGGACTGACAGCTGGTATTGACACATACACAATGGAAGTCAGGAGACAATAAAGTGACATCACTGAAAGGCTGAAAGAAGGTAATTTTCAATCTTCACTTGTAAATAATTTTCACCTGTAAATATGCAGGTGAAACAAACAAGAATGAAACAAAAACAGAATTATTACCTGTAGACATTCACTAAAAGAAACATTAAAAGTAATTTTCCCACATAAGTAAAATAATCAAAGATGGAAACATGAAATTAGGACAGAATCAAGACCAACAGAAAGAAAAAAAATCTGTTGATAGATGTAAATTAATATTAGAAAACAATACTAATGTCATGTAGTATATAAAATATATGCAAATATAAACTAAGCAAGCATGGTAACATAAAATTTTTAAAAGATATTCATGTACATAAAGTTAAAGATCCTCAAGTACCAGCATTTTGTGGGAAGATGTAGATAAAATAATTAATTTGAGGCTAAAATAACTTATGACCATATGCTTTAGTCTCTAAAGCAGCTCCTGAATGGATGGTAAAAGAATGTACAGCTAAAAAGTAGATAATATAATTAATGAAATAATCCAAAAGAAGAAACCAAAAGATACATCAAACTGGTGTGATCACAAGAAAACAAATAGTAAAATGATAGAGATAAATGTATTTTTTCAACAGTGCTGGAATAACAGTCTATCCCTATGTGTGGGGAACTAGGAGCATGTAACAAATCTCACTCCACACATTTACTGTAAATGGATTGGACACCTCAGGTAAGACCTAAATTATAAGACTTCCAGAAGAAAATCTTTGTGACCTTGGGAAACACAAAATTTTCTTAGAATGAAAAACCCCCAAATGATGAAAAAGATTAAATGAAAAATGTGTACAATCCTAAAGATACCCTAAGGAAAATGAAAAGGGTAGCCACAACCTAAACTAGGAAGAAATTTTCACATATTTATTATATATGTACATATATATACATATATATATATATCAAATACATAATTTTAAGATGCTTACTCTTCAGTAATAAGGAGAAAATCTAATAAAAATGAACAAAAGCTTTGAATAGACTCTTTATAAGGAAGGTGTATGAATCATCAATGAGGACAGTTAAAAATGCCGTGCATGAATAGTCCTTAAGGAAATATACCCAATCAAATCATTAGGGAATAAAGTATAACTCTAAACACATGTATTAAGAAACTGAACATGGAAATTTATTAATTATACACCTAAAGGTCTTTGGCAAAAGCAATAAAAATTAAAAAGCAGAAGAAAGTGGATTATGAAATGTAACAGCTGCAAATGAAAATTAATTAGGTCAAAGAGAGAGAAATCTTTGAATAAGAAAATAGGTGCAAATAAATGGCACAGGAGAGGAGATACCACCTAATAATAATGCCCAACTCAGTGAGCAATGGTTCTAGGCTTGCACTGGTCTAAGTACTTCACGTAACTCATTTAATCCTTAAAGCAATCTGTCTTGCCAATGGGTTTCAGCTCTGGGCAAGTTTGCTATGGATTCAGTGTGACCAAAGAAATGACAGTAGAACATTCTTGGGATGAAAGGGTTTATTGCCCAGCTTGTTCTCCCAGTGGTAAGTCGAGCACTGGCATCTCTGCCTCCGCCCAGAGCACTGGACCGAGCTCTCTGTATAGTGTGATAATAGCTTACTGCCTAAAGGTATGGAAGCAGTAGCCTAGCAACAGGAGAGTTACATCATCAAGTGGTTTAAGTTCAGTGAGGATCCTGGCCATAGGAATCCCACCTTCCCCACACATGGCAAAGAGGACAGGAGAAAAAACAGTCTGTAGATGAGGGACTGTGACAAACTCCTGACCGAGCTGAAGACTGACTTAGCACAACAGCTGGGTAGGGATGAAGCTGGAGCAGGGAAACAGGCCGACTGGGGGATGGCCTGGGGTGGCTGCCCGACATCACAGAGAAGGAGGCCCAAGGGCAGGATGGCAAGTGACACAGGGGCTCCAGGCTGTCCCTGTGAATGGCAGCAGGACCGGTTTGCCGAGAGGCAGGAGGCCTTCCTTACAGGGGCCTGATGTTAGAACATTCAGGCAGCTCTGGAAGGTAATGGGGACAGAAGCATGTTGGTGGCTTTTTCTAATCTCCCTTATACATAGGAGTGGGAAACAAAGCAAACCAGACCCTGAGAACAGTGTCTACTAGGAGGTCTCAAGACTAAAAAGAAAAGAGAACCACAAAAAGAAAAGAGAAAATGCAGGACACAAAAGTTCCCTCTCGCATAGCCAAAAGAACAGCGTTCTCTGAATAAAGAACAGGGGACCGTTAAAGAATAAGAGCAATACCTCAGAAATGTAAACATGTGTGCTGACCTCAACAAGACCAGCCACGGCTCATGGCCTGCTCGAGGCAGCTGAGGACTGCGAGGCCCCCAGCACACCTCCCCCCACCCCCAAGTGCCTCCTCTGCTACATCCTTCACCTTTTCTCCAGGGCCTCACAGCAATGCCGGCTCAGGCTTCAGCAGCTCTCTTACCTTCACCTCAATGCTTCACAGCTGGAGTTCTCAGGCCACCTCCACCTGTGCTTCCTTCGGGAGTTCATCTTTTTCCTTTGGCCTTTTCCTCCTTCAGAGCACCTGGCAGTGCTGTTGTCTCGTTCTGTAAGGAGTCTTTTACCTCTTCAACAGCACCTCACTGCCGGTGTTCTTGTGCTGCCTCCTCTTCTATCAATGTGAATTCCTTCCTCAGTGAATCCACAGCAGTTCACAGCTTGCATTCTCATGCCACCATTTCTTGGGTCTTTTTCAGGAGCATGTTCTTCTCTTCTGTAGACTTTTTTAATACTGTGAGAAGCAGCTAACCCACAGTCCCCGCTGCCTCATGGGCACTCTGTCTCTCTAAAAATCTACTTACTATAGCAAGAGCTGTCACTACTGCCTCAGGTGTCACCTCCCCTTGCCTCCAGTCCTGGGGTGGGGCTCAGCCCTCTAGGAGGCAAGCCACCTCAGGCCACATACACATTGGGGGACAATCCACTGTCTCCCCATTCATAGTGGCAGCCCGCTGAAGGACCCCTCCCATAAGGGCAGCCTGTCTTTTTCCTTGGTCAACAATGAATTCTGCCGACTATACCAGTTGTCTTATCAATGGATTTCAGCCCCAGGCAAGTTCACTATGGATTCAACGTGACCAAAGAAATGACAATAGAACATTCTTGGGGTAAAAGGGTTATACCCAACTTTACTTCCAGAGTGGCAGGTCAGTCACTAAAATCTCATCCACTCAGAGTGAGTCTGCACACAGCAAGCTGATCTCTGCCTCTGCGCCTCTTGGCCTGTAGAGCCGTCCTCTGGACCTCTCACCCCATACAGCCATCCTCTGGGCCTCTGTCCTCAGCGCTGCTACCACTAGCCTCTGGTCTGCTCTCCTGCAGCCTTGCAGCCATGCCACCATGCCACCCAGAGCACTGGACAGAGCTCTTTATATAGAGTCAATAATGATATATTGCCTATACCTGTGTAGTGAGCTAGCCAACTAGGGCCAGGTGAGAATCCTGGCCACAGGAACTTTCATTTTATCCACACAATCCTATAGGGTCAGTACTGTTGATTCATACTTTAGAGCTGAGGAAACAGAGAAAACCCAGGAGTGGAGGAGGCAGGACCAAATCCTGAAAACCTGGTTCAGCACCCCAGAACGAATACTCCAAAAGACAGTGAAACAGCTGGGTGAGCATATAAGGTGCACACACAGTAGAGTGAAGATGACAGCATTCTTTTTCCAAACAAATGAAGGTAAAAAGGATAATGCTCAACTAAATGTCCAATGGAATTAGGAACATAAACAAATGAAATTGAAAATGGAATTGGAAATCTAAATGCCAAGTGCTAAAGAGGTAAGGGTCTCTATACATGTACCTATACATGCAAATTCTGCCCAGCAGTGAGGGAGCTGGTAGCACTCCTCCTACTGGCACTTCTACTACTGTGGCTACAGTGGCCACTGTCCCACTGCTGCTGTCTCCACAAGCAGCCCTGCTGTTGTGTTGCTCTGCCCAACATTACTACCATGGCCACCACTGCAAATGACTGTGGCTGCCACCTCAACCACCACCACCATTATTACTATTCATTCGTATAATCATTATAAAAGCAGATGGGTTGGGCACTTACTGGGTATCTGACTGTATTTGCTTTACCCATATTAATTCACTTAATCTGACAGAAAACCTAGGAATAGGCACCATGGATCATTACAACTCTCTTGGAGCCTACCAAATATGGAAATATATTAGATACTGCTGTGCTTGCCAACTTGCCAATATGCGCTTCTGCACTCAGGCATAAGAAAGTCTACACAACCCAGCCTCTTGTTGAGTCACATGTCTACTTTAGCCACAGCCTCCACTGGTGGAAGAGCTGTGTGCTTCCCTTTGCCTCAGTGATCATGAAGGTCTCATGGTCCAGATGATGCAGCCAGATAACAGTGGAGACGAGTGACTGTGGATTGAAGTAGCTGAATTGTTTTGTGGAACAGAGCCCACAACAGCTTTGCAGCTGTGTCATCAGCTAAAAATAGACTCGGGGTTCACTCATGACTTCAACATTGTCAGCTTATCCAGAATAACATAATCTAGCATTAAAATCTCTATTTTTATCATAGAAGGAAAACTATAGTGCAATTTATGAATATAAATATAAGAATTCTTAAAAATCTTCAAAATGGAGTCCAGTGAAAAAATAAAAGGATACCACATAGTTACAAACTAATGTTAATTCCAGAAGCACTTGTGATAGTTCAATATCAATAAGGCTGACAATGTGAGGAAATAGTTAACAGTTAACATGACAAGGCCTTTTGTAAACTCCATACCCATTCTTGCATTTAACAAACAATAAAAACAAATAATCCTTCTTACTAAGCCAAGAACATCAAGGAAGTAAGAATGCTACATGATCCTCTATCTAGCCTGCATCTCTGCTTTGAAGACCATCGGCGAGGGAATGGAAATTTGGGTGTGTGCTGCTGCTGGGCTGGATGGAGCACTGCATGTAAACAGAAAATAAGAAAGTACCTGTGCTCAGCTGCATGAATTCACTGCATACCAAATATGAATGTAAAAGCATGAATCTGCACCATGCCTAAGCTCCTAAGAAATAGTAAATGTGCCTAAACTTGGAAACAACATCTAACAAATCAGTTAAAATCTAGTCTACACATATACCAGGTAGTATTGACTTTATGGTATTTTTTTTTTGAGAGGGCATCTCTCATACTTATTGATCAAATGATTGTTAACAACAATAAAATTCTGTATAGGGGAGTCAATGCTCAATGCACAATCATTAATCCACCCCCAGCCTAATTCTCGTCAGTCTCCAATCTTCTGAAGCATCACGAACAAGTTCTTACATGGTGAACAAATTCTTACATAGTGAATAAGTTCTTACATGGTGAACAGGACAAGGTCAGTCATCACAGAAACTTTCGGTTTTGATCACTCATTGTGAACTATAAACAATAGGTCAAATATGAATATTCATTTGATTTTTATACTTGATTTATATGTGAATCTCACATTTCTCCCTTTATTATTATTATTATTTTTTTAATAAAATGCTGAAGTGGTAGGTAGATGCAAGATAAAGGTAGACAACATAGTTTAATGTTGTAAGAGAGCAAATGTAGATGATCAAGTGTGTGCCTGTAGACTATGTGTTAATCCAAGCTAGACAAGGGCACTGATAAATCCACGGATGCAGAAGATTTCTCTCAAAACAGGGGGGTGAGGTTCTAAGCCTCACCTCTGTTGATCCCCAATTTCTCACCTGATGGCCCCCCTGCGACTGTGCCTGTCTTAGGTTGTTCCTCCCTTGAGGAATCTTACCCGTCTCTGGCTAACCAGTCATCTTCCAGGGCCATAGTGGGAAATGTAAAGTTGGTAAGTGAGAGAGAAGCCATATTATTTGAAAAGGTTAGCTTTTTACTTCTTTGCAGATTTATGCCCTGTGGCTTCTATGACCAGCATTTGTCTTGAGGTATCTTTACCACCTGGAGGAATTATGATACTCGGTGAATTCGATATGAGGCACGAATTCTATTTAAGGGTTGTAATTAGGAAGGAAGAGAAAAGCTATAGAGGTAGAAGGTGGAAGAAAACATGGGAAGATTGATTATTTCTTTGACATATCTTCTTGTAGAGTAACTTCAGCATGTGTAGGTTTTAAACTACTGATTAAATTGTGCACACACATTAATGTAATAGGAATACAGTTACATAACCAAAGCAGATCTATAATTACCAGCCATATCCAGTGAAGCCAAGAAAACCAGTTAGGCACCCTAGGCATTTGTGAAAATTTGTCGATGATATGATGGATATTGTCCAACTGTACATGAACAGTCTGAGAGAAATCAGACAAAATAAAACAACCCATTCCTGGTAACTGTTCACATCCCATATGTTCTTATAACAGTAGATAGTCTGTAGTCGTAAGATTTTGGAGCGCTACAACTTGCACTTCTCCTAATTCTTGGTTGAGTTCTGACAGTGTAGATCCAGTCAAATTTGTTGTTTTACTGTATGCACAGGCCAGCTTAGATATCTCCTTCTTCATTCCAATGGCAAGTCCAGGAACCGGTGGGATGGATGCAGCTACAACTGCAGCATTGCCTGGATCTTTGTTGAGGTTTTTTGATGATCATCTTCTGGTATGTCTCTTCCAGTGAGTGCTGATGTTGGAAGTTGTTCTTCATATCATATCTTAGTTCATTTTCTGGATAGGCAAATTAGGCTTTGATCCTCTGTATAAACACAGACCCTTTGCCCACACTTTGATGTGCCCTTTATACCATTGTGTAGAACTCATTGGAGGTCACCACATTGGAAATGCTTTTTTTTTTTAAGAGAAAGGAATATTATCAGAAAAGTGTACATCCATAACCAATCATCTGACACCCTTTAAGTGATCAAAATTAAGGCTATTTAAAGCATGCATTAATTGTTGATTTACAGTTAGTTTTATCCTATCAGGGAGTAATCCCCCTTTCTTTCTTTTTTTATTTTTTGTTATCTTTAATATACACATACATGAAGAATATTATGTTTACTAGGCTCTCCCCTATACCAGGTCCCCCCTATAAACCCCTTTACAGTCACTGTCTATTAGCATAGCAAAATGTTGTAGAATCACTACTTGTCTTCTCTGTGTTGTACAGCCCTCCCCTATCTCCCACTCCCCCATGCATGCTAATCATAATACCCCTCTTCTTCTTCCCCCTCCTTATCCCTCCCTACCCACCCATCCTCCCCAGTCCCTTTCCCTTTGGTACCTGTTAGTCCACTGTAGGGTTCTGTGATTCCGCTGCTGTTTTGTTCCTTCAGTTTTTCTTTTGTTCTTATACTCCTCAGATGAGCGAAATCATTTGGTATTTCTCTTTCTCCACATGGCTTGTTTCACTGAGCATAATACCCTCCAGCTCCATCCATGTTGCTGCAAATGGTAGGATTTGCCCTCTTCTTATGGCTGAGTAGTATTCCATTGTGTATATGTACCACCTCTTCTTTATCCATTCATCTACCGATGGACATTTAGGTTGCTTCCAATTCTTGGCTATTGTAAATAGTGCTGCGATAAACATAGGGGTACATCTGTCTTTCTCAAACTTGATTGCTGCGTTCTTAGGGTAAATTTCTAGGAGTGGAATTCCTGGGTCAAATGGTAGGTCTGTTTTGAGCATTTTGATGAACCTCCATACTGCTTTCCACAATGGTTGAACTAATTTACATTCCCACCAGCAGTGTAGGAGGGTTCCCCTTTCTCCACAGCCTCGCCAACATTTGTTGTTGTTTGTCTTTTGTATGGCAGCCATCCTTACTGGTGTGAGGTGATACCTCATTGTAGTTTTAATTTGCATTTCTCTGATAATTAGCGATGCGGAACATCTTTTCATGTGTCTGTTGGCCATCTGTATTTATTTTTTAGAGAACTGTCTGTTCAGTTCCTCTGCCATTTCTTAATTGGATTATTTGATTTTTGTTTGTTGAGGCGTGTGAGCTCTTTATATATTCTGGACATCAAGCCTTTATTGGATCTGTCATTTTCAAATATATTCTCCCATACTGTAGGGTTCCTTTTTGTTCTGTTGATGGTGTCTTTCACTGTACAGAAGATTTTCAGCTTAATATAGTCCCACTTGTTCATTTTTGCTGTTGTTTTCCTTGCCTGGGGAGATATGTTCAAGAAGAGGTCACTCATGTTTATGTCTAAGAGGTTTTTGCCTATGTTTTTTTCCACGAGTTTAATGGTTTCATGACTTACATTCAGGTCTTTGATCCATTTTGAATTTACTTTTGTGTATGGGGTTAGACAATGGTCCAGATTCACTCTCCTACATGTAGCTGTCCAGTTTTGCCAGCACCATCTGCTGAAGAGACTGTCATTTTGCCATTGTATGTCCATGGCCCCTTTATCAAATATTAATTGACCATATATGTTTGGGTTAATATCTGGAGTCTCTAGTCTGTTCCACTGGTCTGTGGCTCTGTTCTTGTGCCAGTACCAAATTGTCTTGATTACTATGGCTTTATAGTAGAGCTTGAAGTTGGGGAGTGAGATCCCCCCTACTTTATTCTTCTTTCTCAGGATAGCTTTGGCTATTTGGGGTCTTTGGTGTTTCCATATGAATTTTTGAATTATTTGTTCCAATTCATTGAAGAATGTTGCTGGTAATGGATTGCATCAAATCTGTATATTGCTTTGGGCAGGATGGCCATTTTGACGATATTGATTCTTCCTAGCCACGAGCATGGGATGAGTTTCCATTTGTTAGTGTCCCCTTTAATTTATCTTAAGACTGACTTGTAATTTTCAGAGTATAGGTCATTCACTTCTTTGGTTAGATTTATTCCTAGGTATTTTATTCTTTTTGATGCAATTGTGAATAAAAGTGTTTTCCTGATTTCTCTTTCTATTGGTTCATTGTTAGTGTATAGGAAAGCTACAGATTTCTGTGTGTTAATTTTGTATCCTGCAACTTTGCTGTGTTCTGATATAAGTTCTAGTAGTTTTGGGGTGGAGTCTTTAGGGTTTCTTATGTACAATATCATGTCATCTGCAAATAGTGACAGTTTAACTTCTTCTTTACCAATCTGTTTTCCTTGTATTTCTTTGTTTTGTCTGATTGCCATGGCTAGGACCTCTAGTACTATGTTAAATAGCAGTGGGGAGAGTGGGCATCCCTGTCTAGTTCCCGATCTCAGCGGAAAAGCTTTCAGCTTCTCGCTGTTCAGTATAATGTTTGCTGTGGGTTTATGATATATGGCCTTTATTATGTTGAGGTACTTGCCCTCTATTCCCATTTTGCTGAGAGTTTTTATCATGAATGGATGTTGAATTTTGTCAAATGCTTTTTCAGCATCCATGGAGATGATCATGTGGTTTTTCTCTTTCTTTTTGTTGATGTGGTGGATGATGTTGATGGATTTTTGAATGTTGTACCATCCTTGCATCCCTGCGATGAATCCCACTTGGTCTTGGTGTATGATCCTTTTGATATACTTTTGAAATATGTTTGCTAATATTTTATTAAGTATTTTTGCATCTACATTCATCAGGGATGGTGGGGTCTTTGCCTGGTTTTGGTATTAGGGTGATGTTGGCTTCATAGAATGAGTTTGGGAGTATTCACTCCTCTTCTATTTTTTGGAAAACTTTAAGGAGAATGGATATTATGTCTTCTCTGTGTGTGTGATAAAATTCCGAGGTAAATACATCCAGCCCTGGTGCTTTGTTCTTGGGTAGTTTTTTTGATTACCGTTTCAATTTCTTTGCTTGTAATTGGTATGTTTAACTTTTGTGTTTCTTCCTTGGTCAGTCTTGGAAGGTTGTATTTTTCTAGGAAGTTGTCCATTTCTTCTAGGTTTTCCAGCTTGTTGGCATATAGGTTTTCATAGTAGTCTTTAATAATTCTTTGTATTTCTGTGAAATCTGTCATGATTTTTCCATTCTCATTTCTGATTCTGTTGAATTGTGTTGATTCTCTTTGTCTCTGAATAAGTTTGGCTAGAGGCTTATCTATTTTGTTTATTTTCTCAAAGAACCAGCTCTTGGTTTCGTTGATTTTTGCTATTGTTTTATTCTTCTCTGATCTTTATTATGTCCCTCCTTCTGCTGACTTTAGGCCTCATTTGTTCTTCTTTTTCCAGTTTCTATAATTGTGATGTTAGACTATTCATTTGGGATTGTTCTTCCTTCTTCAAGTGTGCCTGGATCGCTATATACTTTCCTCTTAAGACTGCTTTCGCTGCGTCCCACAGAATGTGGGGCTTTGTGTTGTTGTTGTTATTTGTTTCTATATATTCCTTGATCTCTATTTTAATTTGTTCATTGATTCATTTATTATTTAGGACCATGTTGTTAAGCCTCCATGTGTTTGTTAGTCTTTTTGTTTTCTTTGTAGAATTAATTTCTACTTTTATACCTTTGTGGTCTGAAAAATTGGTTGTTAGAATTTCAATATTTTGGATTTTGCTGAGGCTCTTCTTGTGGGCTAGTATGTGGTCTATTCTGGAAAATGTTCCACGTGTGCTTGAGAAGAATGTATATCCTGTTGCTTTTGGATGTAGACTTCTATAGATGTCTATTAGGTCCATCTGCTCTACTGTGTTGTTCAGTGCTTCCCTGTCCTTACTTATTTTCTGCCTGGTGGATCTATCCTTTGGGGTGAGTGGTGTGTTGAAGTCTCCTAAAATGAATGCATTGCAGTCTATTTCCCCCTTTAGTTCTGTTAGTATTTGTTTCACATATGCTGGTGCTCCTGTGTTCGGTGCATATATATTTGAATGGTTACATCCTCTTGTTGGACTGAGCCCTTTATCATTATGTAGTGTCCTTTATCTCTTGTTACTTTCTTTGTTTTGAAGTCTATTTTGTCTGATATTAGTACTGCAACCCCTGCTTTCTTCTTGCCATTGTTTGCCTGAAATATGTTTTTCCATCCCTTGACTTTTAGTCTGTACATGTCTTTGGATTTGAGGTGAGTTTCTTGTAGCAGCATATAGATGGGTCCTGCTTTTTTATCCATTCTATTACTCTGTATCTTTTGATTGGTGCATTCGGTCCATTTACATTTAGGGTGACTATTGAAAGATATGTACTTATTGCCATTGCAGGCTTTAAATTCGTGGTTACCAAAGGTTCAAGGTTAGACTCTTTCGTATCTTACTGCCTAATTTAGGTCACTTATTGAGCTGTTATATACACTGTCTGGAGATGCTTTTCTTCTCTCCCTTCTTATTCCTCCTCCTCCATTCTTCATATGTTGTGTGTTTTTTTCTGTGCTCTTTTTAGGAGTGCTCCCATCTAGAGCAGTCCCTGTAAGATGCCCTGTAGAGGTGGTTTGTGGGAAGCAAATTCCCTCAGCTTTTGCTTGTCTGGGAATTGTTTAATCCCGCCATCATATTTAAATGATAGTCGTGCTGGATACAGTATCCTTGGATCGAGGCCCTTCTGTTTCATTGCATTAAATATATCATGCCATTCTCTTCTGGCCTTTATGGTTTCTGTTGAGAAGTCTGATGTTAGGCTGATGGGTTTTCCTTTATAGGTGAACTTTTTCTCTCTAGCTGCCTTTAAAACTCTTTCCTTGTCCTTGATCCTTGCCATTTTAATTATTATGTGTCTTGGTGTTGTCCTCCTTGGATCCTTTCTGTTGGGGGTTCTGTGTAATTCCGTGGTCTGTTCGATTATTTCCTCCCCCAGTGTGGGGAAGTTTTCAGCAATTATTTCTTCCAAGATACTTTCCATCCCTTTTCCTCTCTCTTTTTCTGGTACCCCTATAATACGGATATTGTTCCTTTTGGATTGGTCACACAGTTCTCTTAACATTGTTTCATTCCTGGAGATCCTTTTATCTCTCTATGTGTCAGCTTCTATGCGTTCCTGTTCTCTGGTTTCAATTCCATCAATGGCCTCTTGCATCTTATCCTTTCTGCTTATAAATCCTTCCAGAGTTTGTTTCATTTCTGTGATCTCCTTTCTGGCTTCTGTGATGTCCCTCCGGACTTCATCCCATTTCTCTTATGTATTTCTCTGCATCTCTGTCAGCATGTTTATGATTTTTATTTTGAATTCTTTGTCAGGAAGACTGGTTAGGTCTTTCTCCTTCTCTGGTGTCTCTGTGATCTTAGTTTGCCTGTAATTTTGTCTTTTCATGGTGATAGGAATAGTTTTCAGAGCTGGGACTAGTGATGGCTGAAAGAACTTCCCTTCTTGTTGGTTTGTGGCCTTCTTCTCCTGGGACAAAAGCGACCTCTAGTGGCTTGTGCTGGGTAGCTGCGTGCAGACAGGGCTTCTGCCTTCTGCCCGGCTGCTACGGAGTTTATCTCTGCGTTGCTGTGGGCATGCCCTGGCTCAGGCTGCTGCTCCACACTGGTGGAGTTGTGTTGGAGGGGGCGCAGCCGGGAGGCGATTTATCTCCGTAAGGGGCCTTCGTGCTCCCTGCAGCTCTGGGGATTAGACTGCCCAGAGATCCCCGGATTCACTACCTCTGGACTAATTGTCCCATCCTGCCCCTTTAAAACTTCCAAAAAGCACCCGCCAAACAAAACAACGACCTCCAAAAAAAAAAAATGGCCACTCGTTTTTATTTATTCTCCGGCGCCGGTCTCTGATACCTGCTTGCTGGTCTTGCTGCCCTGTTTCCCTAGTATTGGGGTTCCCGTCCCTTTAAGACTTCCAAAAAGCACTCACCACAACAAAACAACAACAACAACAACAACAACAACAAAAATAGATGGCCGCTCGCTTTTGTTTTGTCCTCCAGCGCTGGCCTCCAGTACCCACTCACCATTCTTGCTGCCCTGTTTCTCTAGTATCCAGGGCCCCACGCATGCATTGTGTCTGCACTCTGGTCCAGATGGCTGGGGCTGGGTGTTCAGCAGTCCTGGGCTCCTTCTCCCTCCCGCTCAGACCTCTCTTCTCCCACCGGAAGCTGGGGGGAGTGGTGCTCAGGTCCCGCCGGGCCAGGGTTTGTATCTTATCCCCTTTGCAAGGCGCTGGGTTCTCGCAGGTGTTGATGTGGTCTGGATGTTGTCCTGTGTCCTCTGGTCTTTATTCTAGGAAGAGTTGTCTTTGTTATGTTTTCATAGATATATGTGGTTTTGGGAGGAGATTTCCGCTGCTCTACTCATGCCGCCATCCTGGCTCCGCCCCCCGACTTTATGGTATTTTTTATTTGTAAAACTTGCATTGTTCATATTATATACCAAATATGCTGCCTGCTGGAGAGTTAAAAAAGTAAGTAAATAATAGTCCCTCAAAAACAAAACAAAACAAAAGAAAACTATAGGCTTAGTTGGGAGACAGATGAGGAGCCAAATAATGACCTCGGGATTCTCTACAGAGGGTCTGTTAAGGGTGCCAGGGAGCCGGAGGTACAAGTCAGTTCCATGGAGGAGAATGTTACAAATGGTTTGAATGAAGTTTGTAATTTCATTTCTTCTGTTTCCTGAAAAATGAGGGATGCCTTTTAGCCCCCTTGTGAAATGACAATGAGGCTCATTCTAATAATTTCCCAAAGGAACTAGGATTTGAATTGACAAGTGTGAGAGAGCTGAGCTGATCTCATGGATTTTCTTAGTACAATTTTATTCCCTTAAGTGCCTGGCTTTTCCCACAAGAGTAGTGTAATTAATGTCAAATATCTTCATTCAACACGACAAGTGCCAAAGAGATAGGTAAGAAGTCAGGGAAAATGACAAGTTACTGTCCAGCACTAAAAATTCGTTTTTATTTCCCCACAAGAGTATATTGGTCTTGTATGAAAACTGTTGGCTTTTGGAGAATAGAAACATAAATCATAGATAAAATAAGCATTGGTTTCCATGTAATATTATATGAAGACCCTGAGAATACCATGAATTAAGCATGCACAAAATCTATTTAAACTACTATAATAATTATCAGAACTTTATTAGGATCTCCATTCTAAATACCATAATAAAATTCTATTTCCTACTTTTAAAGATGATTCTTACATGCAGTTGATTCAAGCTTTATATGTCAATTTATATGCTCATAATGGCAAATATAACATATAGTTGGCTAAACTTGTTTAAGAGAAATTTAAGAAATACCTGTGGCATCCTGGAAGTTTCTGGACTCACAGGTTGTGAGGAATGGAGGTGTTTGGGAGAGAGCAAAAAACCAACCTTGACCTAGAGGACCGTGGAAAATCACTAGGAGGCAAGGTTTTAGATCAGCCTGAATGTGGAGCTTATTACAATTACTCAGACAAATGCAGGGCAGTCTATGAGACAGTGAGATGTCAGCTGAAGACACAGTTCAGATGTGAAAGTGTGCCTTACAGACAGCAGGTATCAAGTCAATATTTGTTCACTGACTGGCTCACTGTTGATACAATTCAGATAAAAAACACCTGAAAATGCATCTAGTAAAGAGAATTTACTTATAGGCAAGACCACCCAGTAGCAGGATCCTTTGAATTTGAGCTTCCATAGTAGACATATTATTAAAGCACTAAAATCTCTAGCTGGATTGAGAAGACAATTCCTAGATTTCTTCCAGTTAATTTACAAAAAAGTATTGAGAAGAGTTGTAGATTTCAAATAGCTCAAGGAAGCCATAGGCAGTTCAAAATCTTTAGAGAATCCAAGACTCACATAATAAACAAGACACAAACTTAATAGTATGCTACTTTCAGTATAGTCCACAGAAAACCATCTTGGGTAAGGGTTTAATGAATTTTAGAGTGTTAATTTGACTTGCCCTTTGGCAACAAATATTTGAGTGGGATGAATACCTGAAATTGATAGTACTGTTTTGGGTGACTCAGTCACTTTATTTTAATAGCCAATTTCGTGCATTAATAATGCATTTGTGGCAGACGGGTGTGGGGAGAAATATGCTTGCAGATGACAAGTAATTTACAATGTTGTTACTGAGAACATTACTACCTCCACAACAAGAATATCCATTTTAAGTGCTTATATTTCACTAAGATGCTAATGTGTATCATGAGCCTTTATTGGGAAATCAACAACCATTAAAGAAAATTAATTTCTATGAGTTGTTGACAATTTATAACTACTTAATAGTACAATCACTATAAACATTATGCCTTGCATGAGTGAATATCTTAATAAATCTTATGAATAAACATACAACTTTAGGAATAAATCAATTTGCTCTGGTTCTTGACATGTTAAACTATTAATGGCAAAAATATAAATCAGTGGTGATATACTTTCTTATTGCTGGATATAATCAATAGATCATTAACAAAAGGGTGTGTAAGTCAAAGTCATTGATGATGCAGAAGATCCTTAGTTCGTTACCATTCCTGAAAGCACTGATCTAGGAGGTCTGCCATTTCTAAATAAAGGAGTAAAAAGGGTTTAAAATTACCAAAGGAATGATTTGTTAAATCACAATTTTAGATGACCAGGTTTGTAAGCTTAGGTCTGGAAAGTTACCTGCCAATATTAAATGAAATTATTTCTTCAGAAACCTTAACAATCTTCAAATGTATCTTTTCTCTAATTATGCTTTTAAGAGTGTTTTCAACATTGTATTCATCTTCACTGTAAAGCTTGCCTTAATCTCATTAACTTTGGTGTCTACAAGGAAGGATATACTAATGGTAGCATCCCTGCCAACAGGGATGTTGACATGATCTTTATGAGGGCTGTTGTTCTAGCTGCCCTGTTGGCACATGAGATGTTCTCTGTCTGGAAGCTTTGTGCTAAAGGTGGCAGCATAGAGGGAAGATTTAAATACCCAGGATTACCTTAAACTTCTGAGCCCTGAACAGTTGAACTCATAGCCCTTTTATGTGGGAGAATGAATTCCTCTGAGCACAGCCCTCTGAAGTCAGGTTTCTGTTAAGTCCTCACTGATCTAGAAAGGTCAGAACACTTTATATAGAAATTCATATAAAATATGACCATGACTGAGATGAATGAAAGATATTTTCAATTAGGAAAGAGATAGAAAAAAATAGGGAGAATCAAATAAGTATTTGTAAGTCCCTGTATAATGTGGCCATAAGTCACTGGTATCACCAAACTAAAACATTACCTTACTGAACACAAAACGTCATGACAAGAAAACCTTGAATAAGTATCCCTAAAACCCATCTTTACTCTGAATTTATAGAATATAATGCCTGTGTAATGCATTTGGCAGTTAGGTGGTTTCCCAATGTTATTTTCAAAAACTATAAAATATCTATTCAAAGAAGCATCATTCACTTCTTAGTGAGAACTTAAAATGTCACTTCATGAGAAAAATATATAGTAAGAGATGTTTACCCTAAGAATCCCTTGGAAATATTGCCTATGTTAGAGGGTGATAGTGCGGATGTTTATTTTCTTACCCAAATACATAGTCTAAGTAGCCCATAAGGACCGTCCAGCTCTGAATACGCAGAGTGTGGAAGGGCAATCGTCTGAACATGTGTCTTGAAAGCAGACCAATGAGGAAGGCAGGTGGTGGTTTGACATTGCCCCACAATTCTGAAGTATGTAGACCACGGAGAGATTTTATTTCAAGTTCTAGAGAGACACATGATTTCTGTCCACTTTATTGCCTTTCTCATTTGCCCCAAATAAGCGATTAGAAGAGGACAACTATTATGATAGCACATAGAATGCAGAATGTCATGAGTGAGCATCATGCAGCCATTGACGTCCTCACCTGAGTATGGAAAGCTGAATTACATGAGACCATTAAGGAGATGCTAAAAATTATGAAAAATTCATAATCTAAACATTTATTCAAATTTCAGTCATTTTAATATATTTATGTAATTAAATAATTTGAAGCTGTTTACAGCAAACTGTCCCCAAACAATAACAATCACAAGCAATTTTTTTAAAAGCTGAATAATAAAGTGACAAGGGAGAAAAATGAAGAAAATTTTATGAAAGGACACATCAGCACTGCAACATAAAACCGGGGTTTGTCCTCAGGGCAGTAAGGAATTTAATTTTTTATTCTCCTTGACTGATCCTTCCAAATCAATCACTTGCTGGACTCAATTTTAAATACCTGTTAAGTAATGAAGCTAATTTAAGAAGAAAATATTGAAAAGAACTACAATTCCAAAAACACATGAGGCATAGCAAACTTTGAATATGTTTTTTGATTAAGGAAAACAGAACAAAAAATAATCTACTAATTCACCAGTGTGTTCGGGTTTCCATTTAAACATCTGGGTGGTTCAGTAAATACAATTGTTCTGCTGTTACTATGGCACCATCAACTGTTGAAAAGATGATTTTGAAAATAGAATTATAGATGTTCATTATCTTGGCAAATAATATAGAATTGGAAAGATGAGAGCTGTTTGGAAGAAATTGTTTCAAATGTCTCTAATAGGCAAAACTTGACTCACACAAATAATACATTCTAAAGAGTTAGAATAATAATCTAATTGGGTATTACAATAAAGAAGTTAACTCGTTTGGAAAAAAAACTGTTATTTAATACAGGTGTTGGAGGAGAAAAAGCACATTACTAGTTGTTTTAAAAGACAACAATATAGCCAATGATTCTGTAATGTTTTCCTATGTTAACATAGTAAATGCACTAATGGGGATGAGAATTTAATAAGATGGGTAACTGCTGAACCACTGTGTTGAACATTTGAAACCCACATAAGATTGTGTATCAATGATACTTCAATAAAAAATAAATTGAGAAAAAAAAAGAACAATATTTAGGAAGAGAATGACTCACAGTAGCTGTGGGTTTGCATGATGATGCAAGTGAGATCAGCTGTGTCCTCTCAGGGTCCTGGAGGAGGGACAGCGCTCACCAGGAAGGGTGGGGATCATCCAAATTATTAAAAGTCAAAACACAAGCCTCCATCTCTTACCTGCTCCTTCCATCTTCTCTTCTTTCATAACTATCCTCCCGGTTTCTCCCTGTCTTTTGTCTTTATTGCTATATACTTATAAAGATGTGTCTCAGTTCAAAGTGATTGTGGGTTCCCTCTTTGCATATAAAACAGTAAATTCTGCGATACATAAGTACATGACTGTTAATAACTGAAACATGTATTATAAAATTAATATGTAAAATGCAAATATTTGAAATATAAAGCAACAAAAATGTTTATTCTTATCCTTGTAAATACAAATTTTAATTTTAAGCAAAATTTGAGAGTTGACAAAATCTGGCATTTCTAAAATGATTCCGAGCATTTGAAATCTCCATTGTTCCTGCAGGCTGAACTCTTAGGCTGAAAGATGACAATGCTGCTCAGTACTTTTCTACCCTAATGTCCTGAAGGGAGTTTTACATTCTATTTAATTTATGAAAAGAAATGTTCCAATATAAATACACGAAGGAACTAACAAAAATATACATCAGAAAATAAAATGCATGTGTGGGAAGGTATTAAACTTTGAATAGTGTGGCCATTTACATATCAGGTTTTTTTTTTCCATCTTACTTTGGAATGATTTCATGCAGACCAGGGATTGCACGGGCACTGATTCTGATGGCCTACTTAGAAAACAAGCTGTGTATTCTGTCTAGATCTTTCTACAGGCTTTCAATCATTTGTATTGATTGAAGTAAGCAACTTGACTAGTTTGTTTTATTACTGTAGGAAACACAGAATTATAATAAATGCTAAGCTTTTCATTATTTATTTATTTCATTAATATGAAAATCTGCCAAATAATAGAAAGTTGGCATACTGTTTCTTAGTATAATAGGATAGCAATGCAGAATTTCCACCGGTTTTAAATATCATCAAATGTAAGCAAAATGTTGACCAGTAATTTGGGGTCTAAAAACATCAGTTTTTACTTATTTATCAAGACAGTATTATTGTTTTCATATGATATGTGATTATATAAATGCCAGATATATTCCTGGTAGACAGATATCAGTTTCCTATGTTTAATTAATATATGCAATAATCTGATGTAATATTCCTTATAATCATATCTAATTTTCTTTATTAATATGTAATTTAGTCTTCAAAATGTTTCATTATCTAGGACATAAAATGACAAGACTTAATTGTTACTGTGCACCTTCAATAACAGTTTATTGTTCCATAGTTAATTAGGGAAAAGACATAGGTATCTCATCAGGCAATTTACCTTCTCTATTGTCATAGAGGCCTTCTGCCAAATTAAAGTATGTGCCAGTGACAGAAATTACCAGTTAGATTTGAGATTAAAATAACATTAATCCCACTCAATTATATTTTTTATTTACTTAATATGGCAGCTCATTTAAAATTCAGTATTTGTTCCATGACCCAAACTAACATTGCTGTAATAAAAATGTAATGGCTGACTAGGACCACTTGCAGTAGTGCCAAGGATGCTATGATCTATTTTGGCAAACTCCTGTGATGGTAAGTCACAGTGGCAAGACCTTTAGGTTATCTCTGCTACCTGGTAGCACAGTTCCGAAGGGGCTGGAAGACGAACCCGCTCTTCAGGTCTGTACACACACACACATATCTCATGCTCCCTCTTTGAGGAATTCTACTTAATTTCCATACTACCTTTCATTCTGGGTTTCCTTTACAACAACGCATAAAATGGCAATTGCTTCCCAATTTCTTACAAGCTAAGATTGTCCCTGACATGACAATTCACGAATTCTGTGTGTGCTACTTCTGGCATTGTGAATTGCAATTTACAATTACATGCTTGAAAACCCCATGCATGAAAAGTTGTTTTGCAGAAGTTAAATTTCAATACTACTCTGAATCTTCAATTATATGGAAGTGAAGTATGTTCTTTATTACCTTGTGATTGAGTTCACTTTGAAATCTACTTTTAAAATTTTTAGATAATGCAGCTACAAGGTTAGACCTTTTGTGGTATGCTTATTTTAGAACAAGAAATTGTTTAGAAATACATGATCTGCAAAATATCTTTGTCAGAGCTATAATTATTGCCTAGTATAATGCAACATTTCTGTTAATTGTTCTCAAATTTTAAACAAATTGCAAATAATCCCTGAAGAAGCTATAATTAAGGCAGCTACTAATGATTAAATCTATTTGGGTAATAACTCAGATGACCTGGAGATGTACAGCAAAACTCTTCTCGTGTCTTTAAACAGTAATGCCTCTTTGAGGAAACAGTGTATCTATTTTTGAAACTTTTTTTTCTGTAGTAAAGATGCATGTGACATTGTAAACTAAATGTAGTGGAGGTGGCTGGATAATATTAATGGTGCAAATTTCATTAGAACTTGCATAGTATAAGGGGATAGTTGCATAAGGCAAGTAATATGGTATGATGTGAATGCATAATTAAGATCCTTTTGTACAGAGAAATACAATTTTCAATTGAGAAGAAAAGGGCTGATCAGGCACATCTGACAGTTATTTCCACTTCTGCTCATTCACAAAAATTAATGTGGTAGATAATGTTAGGTGCAGGCAATAAAACTATCTGATTTTAAGAGCCTGGTAAAGAGACAGAGAAGTAAACACATTACATAAACATTCACTTCAATCATTCATTCAGAACATATTCAGTGAGACTTATGTAGGTGGATACAATGTGTGACATGTTCTTATCTTAATTCCTCAAAAGTCCTCATAGACTGAATTTAATAGAGGGCATTATAGGAAACATAAGTGTGTTCATTTTCTCATTGCCTGCTTAAAGTTCCCAGTAGAAATTCAGGCAGCCTCTCATTTTTCCACATTAATGAGTGCAAGCCAAGACTCTTTTCTAGCCAATGCAAGGTTATAAAAGGCGTATATTAGTAAAACTTGGCATAAACATCCTATATGTGATGAGTGACACTCAAAAGGGTCTCTGCTATCTTCATATAAAAATTTTGTTTCACCTCAGGTCATTCTTGATGGCTTTTTCTTAGAGGCGGCTTATCTGCAAGCTCCCAGTAACGTGACCATTTCCTTCAGGACAAGAACCAGCATGACTTTCATCGGAGAAAAGTTAATATATTATCTCAATACTTCCATACAACAAAATTAGGGATTATTTTAGCACTAATATTGGAATTCTAGGAAAACACTAGCCTGCTCCAAAGGTAACGAAAGTGATGAATCAATAGAAAAAAAAAATCTAAGGTGATCAACAGGATAATTTATGCTGATGGACTATTCATTCATGTTACATACTGGATCCAGTACTGATTTTTTAAAATTCTAAAGGTCAATTGAATCTTTTCTTTAAATTATGTGTTAAGCTAACTTTTCCCTGTCATAACTGCTCCTCCTCCCACCGAATGGATAGTCACTGAGGGCACCCCTCTGAGGGCCGGGCGAGGCATCAACCTGCCCAGTCAAAAGAAAGGCAGTGGAAGTGACATGGGGAGGCAAAGAAACGTGAAAGCATCATCTCTGCCTCCCCGCCACCAGGCAGAACCAGCACTGCTCGCACCCACACACGCAGCCAGCACTGCCCACACCCACGCACACTCTTAGGTCGGCACCCTCCCTACTGTTTACCACTACCTTATGAACTCCTCTGCGTGGCTGAACCAGAGAATTCCCTTCCCGGTCCAGGCTCAGGTTGGACTTCGCCATTAAAAGAATGTGCACAAGTGTGGAAGGCAATCAGGGACAAGCCTCTTCCCTCAGAGTTGGCTGCAGGCAGCCTCCTGGCAAACTGCAAGGTGCACTGCAGTTTCCTGGTGAGCTCCTGGAAAGCCTGCTTTTCATCTACTGGTGAGGACAGCAGACAGGAGCTTTGCAGGGGTTCCTGAGAACTTCTGCAGTTTCCAAGTAAGTCTGAGAAACACCTACTCAAAGTGCCTCAGTTTCACTGAGATGGCCACTGTGGTGTCCCTGAACATGGGTGCCAGCTTCTTTGACCATCAGAAGTCATAAAAGATGCTATTTCCTATATTAAACCATTTATACTCCTATGCTTAGCATGGCATCTCTTATCTTGACTGACCGCTAAAATTTGAAAAAGCATGAACAACTTTCTATGGGAAACTGTTGAAATTTTAGGCATATTAGTTACTTCTGTGGTATTAATTTAATAGACAATAATTTTAGAATATTTAAAAGAATTTTGAAATAAAATGAAAATGTTCAACCTTGCAATACAAGATCTACTTTCTTTTAATTGTGTCCTTTTTCATATTTAGATGTACTCATTTGAGTTTGAATGTTTTTCCAAGTTCTCTACTTAAAATACTTCTCCTAATGTAAATGATTTATGTAGAGCCTAAATTTTTAATTCATGCACATGGAGTTTAAATTCTTAACACGCACAGGCCCACTTACCATTCTTATGTTGCTATCTCTTTTATTTTTTAATATTTATAAGATAAAGCACTCTGCTAAATTCTAATACTTATGAGAAATCTCTTTTGAACCATATTAATTATTTTAAGAGAACTATCTTATGAATTCATGTGACACTTCTTTGAAGTAGAAAAGAGCTAGAGAAAAAAAGAGAGGACTTCTCAATAAGATTTTCTCAAATCACAATTTTCTAATTTACATGCCAAAAATAAGAGTTAGAACCAGAATTCCCATGAGTTTATAAAAATAAAGGTTGTAAAACAAAAACAAATTCATAGACATTGAGCAGGGTCTGGTGGTTACCACGGGGGATGAATTGGGGTGGGTGAATAAAATAAGTGAAGGGGATAAAAAGGCACAAAATCTCAATCATAATATAAATTAGTCATGGGGATGAAAATGCAGCATAGAGAATATAGTCAATAATTTTGTAGCATACACTTTCTATGCAACTACACTAGATGGGGTGAGCATTTAATAATGTAGATAACTGTTGAATCACTATGTTGTATACTTGAAACCAATATAATGTAGTATATCAACTATACTTCAATGAAAAAAACTGAAAAAAAAATTTTAATTAAAAAATTAAATGATTATCAAAAAGCAAAGGGACCTAAGTTACATACATTATTAATACAAATTAATAATGAATTGATTGGAAATAAGTATTAATAAGAGAGAAGACTTTATGGAAACATAACAAGTATTCAAATAAAAGTAATTTGATAAAGAGAGAATAAAGATGGTGGCAGGAGAGGTGAGACAGAAGCCTCCTTCCAAAACCACATATAATACAAAAATATAGTTAATACAACTAATCCTAAAAGAGCAACAGGAAAGAAGTATGCACCAGACTGCATACACCTGGAAAAAAGAGCAGACCTCATGAAACAGGGTAACGCACCAAAGCCATGATCCAGCAGGACCCAAGCCCTTCCCCCACCTCAGCTCACTGGCAGGAGGAAGAGAAACAAAGTGAAGAGTGGATGTAAGCTTAGGACTGCTGAACATCCAGCCCTGGAGATCTGCTCTGGGAGCACGAACCTACATTGCATGGTGCTCTGGAGATTAGTGGGGCTGGAAAGCTAAGAGAGGTGGAATACTTGGGGATTCTAGTCACTTGTGGTAAATAGGGATCCACATCTGGCTTCTCTGGGACAAAAGAAAGGCAGGCAGTATTAGAGACTTCCTAACAGTGAGAGGGCTGCTAAAGTGGCAAGGATTGCACAGAGCTTGCTGCTCAGGAGAAAGGATATGTGGACAAAATTGTCTGGGTGCACTTTGCCCAGCAGGTTGGGAATTTTCAGGAGCTTCAGGTGCTCCATCCCCCTGGCTAGCTATGCAGCTCTGAGGCCCCCCACCATGATAAGCAGCCTGCTGCACCTTCCTCCCAGTCAGCCGGCACTGGCTCAAAAACTGGCAACCCCTGCACTGGCATCAGGCCAGCTAGAGGGAGGCCCTGCCTACAGTAGCTATAAACACAAAGCAAAGAGGCTTACACCTGTGCACTTGACCCACTGGTTCTGGTAGTGGAGACAGGTACAGCAGCTGGGAAGCAGGAAACAGCTCTTTCTCCCCCCAGGCACCAGCACTACTCTCCTGTGACCCCTGAGATCACTCCAGGGGCTGAGAAGCTCCAGACAGTAGAGCTTCTGGGCACTGGAGGGTGCCACACACAAATATGAAACATCAAAGGAACCTGTTTCATACCCAAATCCCACAAACACCAGAAATAGGACCAAGTGAAACTGAACTCATCAATCTTACTGAAAGAGAGTTCAAAATAAAATTTATAAACATGCTCCTGGAGGTACAGAAGAATATTCAAGGACAGAGATTCAATCATTGAGAAATTCCATATCTGAAATGAAAAATATGATGGAGGGATTTAAAAGCAGATTAGATGTAGTAGAAGAGATAGTAAATAGAATAGAAATTAGAGAAGAGGAATACAAAGAAGCTGAGGCATAGAGAGAAAAAGGAATCTCTAGGAATGAAAGAATATTGAGAGAACTGCGTGACAAATTTAAATGGAACAATATATGCATTATAGGGGTACCAAAAGAAGAGAGAGAAAAAGGGATAGAAAGTTCTTTGAGAAGGTAATTGCTGAAAAATTTCCCAATCTGGGGAAGGAGATAGTCTCTCAGGCCATGGAGGTGCACAGATCTCCCAACACAAGGGACCCAAGGAAGACAACACCAAGACATATAATAATTAAAAAGGCAGAGATCAAGGGAAAGGACACACTATTAAAAGCAGCCAGAGAGAAAAAAATGATCACATACAAAGGAAAACTCATCAGGCTATCATCAGATTTCTCAACAGAAACCTTACAGGCTAGAAGTGAGGGGCATGATATATTTAATTCAATGAAACAGAAGGGCCTCCAACCATGAATACTTGATTCAGCAAGATTATCATTTAAATTTGAAGGAGGGATTAAACAATTTTCAGATAAGCAAAAGCTGAGAGAATTTACCTCCAGTGTATTTTAGAAGGACTGCTATAGATGGAAGTGTTCCTAAGGCTAAACAGCTGCCAACAGAGGAACAGTCTAAACTCACAATTAACAAAACTAGAAAAAGAAGAACAAATGAGGTCCAAAGTCAGTATAAGAAGGGACATAATAATGATCAGAGAAGAAATAAATAAAATCGAGAAGAAGAAAACAATAGAAAGAATCAATGAAAGCAGGAGCTGGTTCTTTAAGAAAATAAAAATTAGATAACCCTCTAGCCAGACTTATCAAGAAAAAGAGAGAGTCTACACACATAAACAGAATCAGAAATGAGAAAGGAAAAATCACTATGGACACCACAGAAATACAAAGAATTATTAGAGAATACTGTAAAAAATTATATGGTAACAAACTGGATAACCTAGAAGAAATGGACAACTTTCTACAAAAATACATCCTTCCAAGGCTGACCCAGGAATAAAAGAAAATCTGAATAGACCAATTACCAGCAACAAAATTGAATTGGTAATCAAAAAATTACCTAAGAACAAAATTCCTGGACCAGATTGCTTCACCACTGAATTTTATCAAACATTTAGTGAAGACGCAATACCCATCCTCCTTAAAGTTTTTCAAAGAGTATAAGAAGAGGGAATACTTCCAAACTCATTCTATGAGGCCAACATCACTCTAATACCCAAACCAGGCAAAGACCCCACAAAAAAAGAAAATTACAGACCAATATCCCTGATGAGCATAGATGCAAAAATACTCAACAAAATATTAGCAAACCGAATTCCAAAATACATCAAAAAGATCATCCATCATGATCAAGTAGGATTTATTCCAAGGGTTCAAGGATGGTACAATATTAGAAAATCCATCAACATTGTCCACCACATCAATGAAAAGGACAAAAACCACATGATCATCTCCACAGATGCTGAAAAAGCATTTGACAAAATTCAACATCCATTCATTATAAAAACTCTCAACAAAATGAGTATAGAGAACAAGTATCTCAACATAATAAGGGCCATGTATGACAAACCCACAGCCATCATCATACTTAACAGTAAGAAGTTGAAAGCTTTTCCTTTAAGATTGGGAAAAAGACAAGGATGCCCACTCTCCCCACTTTTATTCAACATAGTTCTGGAGGTCCTAGCCACAGCAATCAGACAACACAAAGAAATAAAAGGCATCCAGATTGGTAAGGAAGAAGTCAAACTGTCCATGTTTGCAGATAGCATGATATTATACACAAAAAAACAGAAAAAATTCATTCCAAAACTACTAAATCTAATGTCTGAATTCAGCAAAGTTGCAGGATACAAAATTAATGTGCAGAAATCTTTTGCATTCCTATACATTAACAATGTACTAGCAGAAAGAGAAATCAGGAAAACAATTCCATTCCATATTGCATCAAAAAGAATAAAGTATCTAGGAGTAAACCTAAGCAAGGAAGTAAAAGACCTATACTCATGACACTCATGAGAGAAATTAAAGAAGATACCAGTAAATGGAAACACATCCCATGTTCACGGATAGGAAGAATTAATATTGTCAAAATGGCCATCCTGCTTAAAGCAATCTACAGATTCAGTGCAACCCTTTTCAAAATGCCAACAACATTCTTCAACTAGAGCAAATAGTTCTGAAATTCATATGGAACCACAAAGGACCCAAATATCCAAAGCAATCCTGAGAAGGAAGAATAAAGCTGGGGAGATTATGCTTCCTGACTTCAAGTTCTACTACAAAGCCACAGTAATCAAGACAATTTGGTACTGGCACAAGAACAGACCCATAGACAATGGAACAGACTAGAAAGCCCAGATATAAACCTGAGCATATATAGTCAATTGATGCATGATAAAGGAGCCATGGATATACAATGGGGAAATAAGAGCCTTTTCAACAACTGGTGTTGGCAAAAATGGACAGCTACATGAAAGAGAATGAATTATTGTCTGGATTATTGTCTAACCCCATACAGAAAAGTAAACTCAAAATGGACCAAAGACCTGAATATAAGTCATGAAACCATAAAATTCTTAGAAGAAAACATAGGCAAAAATCTCTTGAATATAAACATGAACAACTTTTTCCTGAACATATCTCCCCGGGCAAGGGAAACTAAAGCAAAAATGAACAAATGGGACTATATCAAACTAAAAAACTTCTGTACAGCAAAGGACACCATCAGCAGAACAAAAAAAGGCATCCTACAGTATGAGAGAATATATTTCTAAACAACATATCCATAAGGGGTTAACATCCACAATATATAAAGAACGCACATGACTCAACACCCAAAAAGCAAATAACACGATTAAAAAAATGGGCGGAGGACATAAAGAGACAATTCTGCAAAGAAGAAATTCAGATGGCCAACAGGCACATGAAAAGATGCTCCACATTGCTAATTATCAGGGAAATGCAAATTAAAATCACAGTGAGATATTACCTCACACCGGTTAGGATGGCCAACATCATAAAAGCTAGGAACAACAAATGCTGGCGAGGCTGCAGAGAAAGGGAAACCCTCCTACACTGCTGGTGGGAATGTAAACTAGTTCAACTATTGCAGAAAGCAATATGGAGGCACCTCAAAAAACTAAAAATAGAAATACTATTTGACCTGTGAATTCTACTCCTAGGAATTTACCCAAAGAAAATAACTTCTCAGATTCAAAAAGATATATGCACTTTTATGCTTGCTGCAGCACTATTTACAATAGCCAAGATATGGAAGCAACCTAAGTGTCCATCAGTAGATCAATGGATAAAGAAGATGTGGTACATATACACAATGGAATACTATTCAGCCATAAGAAGTAAACAAATCCTACCATTTGCAACAACATAGAGAGAGCTAGAGGGTATTATGCTCAGTGAAGTAAGTCAGGCAGAGAAAGACAAATACGAAATGATTTCCCTTATTTGTGGAGTATAACAACAAAGCAATACTGAAGGAACAAAACAGCAGCAGACTCACAGATTCCAAGAGACTAGCAGTTACCAAAGGGGAGGGGTGAGGGAGGGTGGGTTGGAAGGGAGGGGAAAGGGGATTGAGGGGTATTATGATTAGTTCACATGGTGTGTGTGTGGGGGGTCATGGAGAAGACAGTTTAGCACAGAGAAGACAAGTAGTGACTCTGTGGCATCTTACTACACTAATGGACAGTGGCTGCAATGGGGTATGGGGGCAGGACTTGATAAAAAGAGTGAATGTAGTAACCACATTGTTTTTCTTGTGAAACCTTCATAAGAGTATATATCAATGATACTTTAATAAAAAATGTGAAAAAATATATATATGTAAGAAACAATTTGATAAATAATACAATTTAGGAAGGCTTCTGGATATAAAAGTTATATGCAACAATCAATAATTTTTCTAAACATGAACAGTTAATAAATATAATGAAATAATATAATCTGTTTTCAAAAACCCACAAGTGATAAATAGGAATAAACTTTATAAAATATGTTCATTATCTATAGGAATAAAGTTTGTGTTCATATAATATATGTCTTTGTATAAGGTGCAAAGACAATTTTGCCTTCTCTTTCCATGTGTTAACTTAGTTACCTTCCACCACTCTGCTAGGAAATATAACTGACAGTTGGCCATGCCAGCTAGCTGGCCCAGTGTAAGTCCTGCCTTCTCTACCTAGAAGGGATGGTGGAAATGTTCATATTTTTAGGGTGTTGTGAATGTTGAACAAGATTTATTTAAAGCCCTTTGTGGAGTGGCAAAAAATTATTAAAGAAATTTTGGACAATCTCAATTATTTGGCTTTTAGAAACTGCTTATATCGGATACACTGTATTTCTGAGACTTTTCCAATATAGTTAGTTTCTGACCTAATTCAGCAACTAACAGCATTATTAACATATTTATATACAGGAAACATTTTTAAGACTTGGAGACCTTTCTATATATCTAGTTTATTTCTAAAGGCTAACTTCTATTAAATTAGTAGGACTAAAACATAACAATAAGATACAATTCTAACTGAAAGAAAAAATACTATAAGAAGTGACATATACATGGGTTTCCTATAATGAAACATGATAATTTAATTTGGTGCACCTAACATACTTATAAGAATACAATTTTGATTAGATGCTAAACCCAAAAGTGGTTATACTATGGCATATTTTATTTATCTTCCCTAAAACTTCACTTGCTGTTGATGCCTAAATATAAATTATATACTAGATCAGATTTCATCTTGTCTGTTAAGTAGCATTCACCTAGGAAACCATAAGGGCCTATGATGCCAACCACTGGTAGATTTTTATTAAACAAGGAAAGTTAAAATGTGTTCTTGCCCAAGGTGTGGAGAGCCTGTGGAGCCACAAAGAAGGGCACTGAGGAAGTCAGGTTCATGCTCAGCACCTGTTCAGGCTGGCAGAAACCATATCATACATTTTAGCTTTGTCTAGAGGCATTCCTGAATGAAGCCCTCAGATCTAGGACCTAAGGAAATAGCATCAATGGGAAAATAAAATCACATATACAGTTAGAATCCACCATATTCAAAGAAGTTCAAGGAAATGAGACCAGTGGGAACTGGTATTTCAGAGAAAGGCTGTGAAAAAGAAGTAGGGCATGGCACTGAAGCATGGTGATGTCCAGGATGGCCACACAAGGCAGCCAAATGTAGTGGGGGGAGTAGCAATCTTAATCCAAGTGATATGGAAATACAAGTGAGACCCTTGCATGCTCTGACTCATTTCCTCTTCTCAGCAGTCATGGGATACTGGAGCTGTCATCTCCTTCAGACACTGAGAGTCGGTCAACTACTTTGCCCAAGGCACACAGCTCTGACTGGGCTGGACACTACATCTGTAAGGAAAAGTAGCCTATGATCATCCTATCATGATCCCACCACAGGTCTCAGGGTTGGGCAAAACTGGGGGTAGTGATGAGGATGACAGTGTGGAGACACAGCTGGAGGAGCCCTGTCTGCCTGGAATGCTATGCATTGACCCTGAGGTGTCCAGAGGGCAGAATGATCTAAACAGGATGATCAGTAGTAAGAGCCCAGCACACCATACTGAGCTGCCATTTCTAAAGCCAGCCTAATTTATTACGTATGTCATTCATACACATGGTGAGAACCCAGTAGCATGCATGATAGGGCCAGTTGAAAGCACTGGGAACATAAAACAAAAGGATGGGTGAGCAGAATGCAGGACTGGGACGGCAATTGGGTAATAGTGATGTGGGAAAACTTGGGATCTGTGCCTGGTTAACTAGCTCCCTCTCAGCTCATTCAAGAGAATTCATAGTATCAAGATGAGCTGAACATCCCATTACTGCTCTTTCTTGCTAGAAAATTTCCCTCAGCAGGGAAACAGAAGCATCAGAGAGAACTGTTTCTAACCATTATTCTCCTTACATAGTTTATTTATTTACCCCAGCTGACTGTCTTGGGGTAGAGTTCCAAATTAATAGGTCATTCTAAGCATAATCTTCCTAGCAAAGTCAGAAGGTTAAAACTGATTTTATACATTTAGCCTCATTCCCAGTTTGAATAGAAATTAATGTTCTCAGTTTCTTGTAGACAATTGCTCCCTAGATCAAGATTAGTATGCTAAGGGTGAATCACATAAATTGATTTCGCTCTGTGGGTTCATGTGTCTCCAGTTGATTGGCTGGAATTTGGTCTCACGATGTGAAAAAGGTGGCTTTTAGTACATCATTTTCCTTCCTGCTTTGTATTGCACTCCGTATTTGTTTATTTGCTTTCTGAGATTATACCAAGTAGGAAAGTGACCTTTCCGAGTCTACAGAGATGAAATGTAGGTCTGCCAGATACAAGAGTTTTGACGGAATAGTCGATAGTCGGAAAGTCACCTTCACCCGGGAGGGTTTGCATCATGCTCCTGCCCTCGTGCTGCTTCCTCTTGATGACTGTGAGTCTTTCCTGAGAGTGATTCCTCCTCACCATCAGAGTGGTTGGTAAGATCCTCAGTTCAGGGGCACGTCAGGAAGAAAGGTGGGCAGGAAGCAGCTCAGCTAGCCTTGCGCTTGCCTGCAGCCCTGGAAAATATCTACCTTTCCAGTCCCTAGGGGCTGGTGCTGGACAATGCCATCAGGCCATGGGGTGTTGACTTAATGGTATAGCAAGTGTCCTCTTCTCAGGCTTGTCCTCTGTGTGTCCAGAACTCTCTGGATCTTCTCTAGGCTGTCATGAAGAGATGATAGGATTCAGGACCTGAAGAGATAGATCCCTGGCCATCTGCATCCTGCACTTAATTCTCATCAGAGCATTCAGCCTATAGGAAGTGTACTAGGACAAAGATGGTTTCAGGTGTCCCTAGGCTAGGGCACCCTTCCAGGATGAAGCTGCCTAAAACTCCTACCATGTAATCAGAAGGCTGAAACAAAGCCTTAGGGATATTGTCAGCATTCAGAGTCAATAATCAGTGTTGAAAATGACCAATATCCTTTCATTTTAGGGGGCCCAGAACATCACAGGGTTTTTGCTTTTACTATTGACCCTTAAGCCTGTATCTTATTAGAATTGAAAAAAGGTAAATGAACAAATAAAATGCCAAAAAAGTTTCCTTAAGACTATTCAGAGCAAAATTAAAACTCTACATTGTGGTAACCTTGTTTAAAAACAGACTTTGATTTAACTATTCACTCTTTTTCATAGAAAAGTAGTGAAATTGAAATCCTAATAGCTTCTCAGAACTTTACCTTGATGTCTTGGTCCCCTTTTATCTCATGTATGATGTTCATATATTTCTTACCTTTTCAGAATTGCTCTTAATATATTATAGAGGAATATCTGATAAGAAGGTTTTAAATTTGTAATGACACCAGAAAGGCTAAGCATTCATGAGCAAGGCTACATTGAACCTGATTTGCTTTAACCTTGCCAAGAGTCATCAGCCAGTATCCCATTTGTGGGCCATAATTCAAAAGTTTGAAATTATTCATTGAATTACTTTTTAATCATTTGTTATAACAGCTTTAATGGAGTAAGCTATGAGAAACGGTGGTGTACTGTGACATTTTTAATCTCTCTGGGGAACTTATATAAAAGGCATCCATATTTAGATGTATGTATGTGAATAACCCAAATGTGAAAATCATTTCCTTTTCTTGATAGTTAAGCACAGATGAAAATAAATGGGAAAAAAAACAGCAAGAGAAATGGAGTGAAATTGGGTCTACATCCCCATTTTTAAAAAGCTGATTCATTTTAACCACCTTTTATTCGATCACAGAGATTGAGTTGACATGCACTGCATTACATGGCTTTATTTGTAGCAATCTAGTGTATGGGGAGAGGTAAAACTTTTGTAATAGATACATAGCTGATGTAATTCACTTTCAGTTTCTGCAATAATGAATTAGATGCATTGTGTTATAATATATCTTCAAATAATAACCCTTAGGAACCTGTCTTTCTACAGATAATTTTACCCATAAATAGTTTGTAGTTTAAAGTAGGTACAAGTAAAAGAAATTAATTTGAACCAGCTTGAGTCTCTGCTTGGTCCCAGGTTGGTATTGGTAGTAGATGCTAATTCTCATTCAAAAGGGTATTTATATCTAAAATAGTTCAGTCTTGTCTATTGGCATATGCCTTCTTTTTGTAGAAGAATCATGAAAATTATCAAGGATATCATACTGCTAAATTATTATTAATTTAATTTCAGTATGTTCACACGTCAATACAAATAACTTGAAGGAAAAGAAAAAAATGTTTAAGTGTCTCTGCTTGTTCATCACATCATCGTTGTACTGAACCCAAACTAAACAAAACAAAAAATGAAAGTCTAAGCAAGAATCACCATTTTTCTCATGAAATGGCAAATGGAACTTAGAAATGACTGCTGCCAGTGAGAGGACAGAGAAAACTTAGAAGCAGCAAAGTCCCAATACGAAGACTTCAGTGTAAACTTATAAAGAAATAGAGATAAAAAAACAGATGAGCATTGGTAGTATTCATAATAGACTGCCAAACACACTGAACTGCCATACAAGGTAATCTTTCTACATATAGTGCAAGACAATTATAAAAGAAAAAGAAGAGTCAGTAAATTCTCCTAAAGTAATTACAGGTCTTTGATGTTTTTTAAGGCTCAGCATATGCTCATCAGAATGACAATTAGTTACATACATCTAAATGTAAACATCACATAGAGTTTTGGCCTATAACAGAGCAGTTATTATGTAAAACATCACCTTTACATAAAAGGAAATTATGAACTCAGAGGGTCATCAGTCTTTGGAAAAGTTCACAGTCTCTGCAGAAATTAATGAATATTGGCTCTTGCTTTATTATATTCCTAGTACATCAACTTACTAGTTTCTCCAGTCTCAACTCCAGCTGTGCCTCTGCCAAATAGGCATCCCTGTTGAGGAGAGGTTAGGCTGGACCTGTCCACTTCCTTGCATTTGTTATCCACCCAAAAGCCCAGAGAGACACTCCTCTTGTTAATCACCCAATGATGGACTTGTTGGTTGACTCAGACTAGGCTCAGGAAATACGTGGTAAACAAGTGAGCTTCTTGTTTAGAATAACTGTATTTTCTCCAATTCCTATTAAAACCTAGAAGTTCCTCCAGGGCAGTAATTATGACACTGATTTTCTTGAAGAATCCTTCAGAAATCATCTCCACAGAAATGTTATCTGCTTTTGCTTTTGCACATTTTGGCTGCAGGATACATCCACTTATGCTCCATGTATCAGTGGATTTTGTGCTATTGCCTTAGACCAGGGGCAGGCAAACTGTGGCCACAGACCACACCTAGTCACTGGTTATACATAGCCTGCACCTGCTGTCATGCTGCTGGGATAGAGTTGAGGAGCTGATGCAGACACTGTATGTGACTCCCAAGTCTAAGGTTGTCCTATCCAGCCCTTGTCAGAAAAGGTTGGCAAGTGCTTCTTTATTCTAATATTGAGCTAGAACATTGTTATCTATTCCTACCAAGACCACCACCACTTCAAAGTGAATGGGGGCCAGGGAGAGTTCTTATTCTTCTTTGTATCTTTCATAATAATTTGCTCATATTAGAAGGTCAAATACTTTAAATTTACTACCACACACATGTACATATTATTCAAGTTAGTTGATCACTAAGTGATAGAAATGGGCTCATGGAGTACGGCTGGGAAACTGTGATGGACAGTCAGGAGTGAACACATAAAACCAGTGCTGGTAAGAGAGCAAGTAAGAAAAACATGCAGAAAAGAAGACATGTCAATTATTTTAAAGACTTGATTTTTCCAGGATAAATTACTTTTGAGAACTCTAAATTTCTATATAGACTCTTTAGAAAAAGAACCATCTGATTTTTCCTATGCATTTAACAACAGAGTATGAGTCAATATCAGAAAAATAATTTGAGATGTTAACTAATGATTACTTTAAAAATATTTTTTGCATTTTTGCATTACCCTGCTTTTGAAGATTCATATATACTTGAAAAATATGCTATAAGTTCATTTCTTTAGTAATCTTAATATAGTTTCCATTGGATAATATTAAAAGTTACTTTTTTGAAGAAGTCTTCAGAAATCATCTCGACAGGATGGTCAATCAATGGTGCAGGATCAACAAAAATGTGTGTCAGGGTGGGGAGAATTTAATTGATTTTAAAACCTTAAATATAGTAGAGAAGAAAACTAAGGATTTAGGAATGTTACTTGGCCATAGAAGTAAAAAGTAAGGTCCTGGGGGAAAAAAAAAGTAAAGGACATTAAAATCCACACATGCAATTCATTTTTGAGGGAATAGGGATTCTCTTTTTAGGTAGAATGTAACCTTGCCATAAAAAGGCATACTTGGTGAGGCATTCTAAACTTTAAAAATCCATCCCCTTCCTCCTGTGTGCATCCCCAGTTCCATCATGAAGAGTTTACTGCTTTGCACGTGGAGAATTCTTCTCAAGCTACATCTCACAGGTAAGGCTTGCCACCACTCACCCATTCTTCAATGTCTTATCTTTAAATTGTCTGCTTTTAATCAGAGCTGACCAATTCATCATTTACTGATGAACCATGGCAATTTGTTTTATTCTAATTACTGTATCTGTGGGTGCAATACTTTGGGAAAAGTAATTTATTATATATATGCTAGAAAGTACATAAAGTACAAGAAAGACACTGGTTTGAGGATAGATGTGCCAACCGTGAAAGGTTTTACATAGACTTTGTCTTAATGCTCCTGTAGAAGCAAGAGTAATGTATTCAGAGGCCGAAATAAATCATATGTTCAAATGTTGCTGTATGTATTTTAATTTGCCCTACCATCCATGCAAACTTAAAATTTACTTTGAAAAGACTGAAACGAACACAGGTTATCAATAAATACTGCCACAGGTTCCCCCTGCCTTTGGACATTGATTTCAGTGATACCCTTTTTTATTCTTCATCACTGAGTTTCTTTTCTACCTGAACAAAAACCATATGTCATTTCTGTTTCATTGAACAAAGCAAAATTTCTAATTAGCAAATGTACATGAAGGTAGTTTTAAACTTTACTCTTCATTCCATATTTAAATCCAATCTCTTTGAATTGCTGATGTAGACAGATGTCTACTCATATTCCTCCTCCTGGTTTTAAGTTTACAGTGTTAGTAAGAATCCAAAATTATTTTGAGGCACTTTTTCAGTGCTGTCAAAGTAATTTGACAAAACTTGTGTTATTCATACATAAGGGTAAAAGTGGTTTTTCTTTCAAGATCTTGAAATGATGGAATATTCATGTGCAAAAAAAAATAGAAGCAAATCATTTTAAAGATATGTTAGGTATGTGCTGGATTTCAATGGGGGAAAAAATGGATGAACCAGGTAAATCACATCTCTGCATAGGACACTGATCTTGCACCTCCAGACTGAAAGCTATGTCATCCTTAAATTGTCCATCTGGCTCCACGTGTCTGTTGCCTGACACCCTCGGATAAAAGCTACAGTGGCTCAGGGTGGAGCCAAGATGGCAGCGTGAGTAGAGCAGCAGAAATCTCCTCCCAAAACCACATTTATCTATGAAAATATAAAAAAGACAACTCTTCCTAAAATAGAGACCAGAGGACACAGGACAACATCCAGACCACATCCACACCTGTGAGAACCCAGCGCCTCGTGAAGGGGGTAAGATACAAGCCCTGGCCCAGCGGGACCGGAGCACCCCTCCCCCAGCCCCCAGCGGGAGGAAAGGAGTCAGCAGGGAGAGAGCCCAGGACTGCTGAACACCCAGCCCCAGGATTCTGGACCAGAGCACAGACACAGTGCATGCGTGGGGTCCTGGATAAAAGGGAAACAAGGCACCAGGACTGGTGAGCGGGTGCCTGAGGCTGACGCTGGAGAACAAAGAAATGGGAGCAGCTTTTTTTTTTTTTGGCGAGTGCTTTTTGGAAGCCTTAAAGGGACAAGGACCCCAATACTAGGGAAACAGGGCAGCAAGACCGATGAGCGGGTGCCTGAGACCGGCGCCTGAGGACAAAGAAAATCGCGCGTTTTTCTTTTTTTTTTTTAATTATTTATTTAATTTTTTTTCTTTTGTTGTTGCTGTTATTGTTTTAGTTTGGCAAGTGCTTTTTGGAAGTCTTAAAGGGGCAGGACAGGACACTTAGACCAGAGGCAGGGAATCTGGGGATCTCTGGGCACTCTAGCCCCCTGGGCAGCAGGGAGCACAGAGGCCCCTTATGGAGATAAATAGCCTCCCGGCCACTGCCCCTCCAATGGGGCTCCACCATTTTGGAGGGGCAGCCCCAGCCAGGCGACGCCCACAGCAACACCGGATATAAACTCCATAGCAAACGGGCAGGTAGCAGAAGCCCTCTCTGCGCACAGCTGCCAAGCATAGGCCACTAGAGGTCGCTATTCTCCCAGAAGAGTGAGGCCACAAACCAACAAGAAGGAAAGCTCTTCCAGCTGTCACTCGTACCAGCTCTGCAAACTATCTCTATCACCATGAAAAGGCAAAACTACAGGCAGACCAAGATCACAGAGACAACACCTGAGAAGAAGACAGACCTAACCAGTCTTCCTGAAAAAGAATTCAAAATAAAAATCACAAACATGCTGACGGAGATGCAGAGAAAAATGCAAGAGCAATGGGATGAGATGCAGAGAAAAATGCAAGAGCAATCGGAGGAAGTCCAGAGGGAGATCAAAGATGTCAGGAAGGAGATCACAGAAGTGAAATAAACCCTGGAAGGATTTATAAGCAGAATGGATAAGATGCAAGAGGCCATTGAAGGAATAGAAACCAGAGAACAGGAACGTATAGAAGCTGACATAGAGAGACATAAAAGGATCTCCAGGAATCAAACAATACTAAGAGAACTAGGTGACCACTCCAAAAGGAATAATATTCGTATTATAGGGGTACCAGAAGAAGAAGAGAGAGGAAAAGGGACGGAAAGTATCTTGGAAGAAATAATTGCTGAAAACTTCCTCAAGCTGGGGGAGGAAATAATCAAACAGACCACGGAAATACACAGAACCCCCAACAGAAAGGATCCAAGGAGGACAACACCAAGACACATAATAATTAAAATGGCAAGGATCAAGGACAAGGAAAGAGTTTTAAAGGCAGCTAGAGAGAAAAAGTTCACCTATAAAGGAAAACCCATCAGCCTAACATCAGACTTCTCAACAGAAACCCTACAGGCCAGAAGAGAATGGCATGATATATTTAATGCAATGAAACAGAAGGGCCTCGAACCAAGGATACTGTATCCAGCACGACTATCACTGAAATATGATGGCGGGATTAAACAATTCCCAGACAAGCAAAAGCTGAGGGAATTTGCTTCCCACAAACCACCTCTACAGGGCATCTTACAGGGACTGCTCTAGATGGGAGCACTCCTAAAAAGAGCACAGAAAAAAACACACAACATATGAAGAATGGAGGAGAAGGAATAAGAAGGGAGAGAAGAAAAGAATCTCCAGACAGTGTATATAACAGCTCAATAAGTGAGCTAAGTTAGGCAGTAAGATACAAAAGAGGCTAACCTTGAACCTTTGGTAACCACGAATTTAAAGCCTGCAATGGCAATAAGTACATATCTCTCAATAGTCACCCTAAATGTAAATGGACTTAATGCACCAATCAAAAGACACAGAGTAATAGAATGGATAAAAAAGCAAGACCCATCAATATGCTGCTTACAAGAAACTCACCTCAAACCCAAAGACAAGCACAGACTAAAAGTCAAGGGATGGAAAAACATATTTCAGGCAAACAACAGTGAGAAGAAAGCAGGGGTTGCAGTACTAATATCAGACAAAATAGACTTCAAAACAAAGAAAGTAACAAGAAATAAAGAAGGACACTACATAATGATGAAGGACTCAGTCCGACAAGAGGATATAACTATTCTAAATATATATGCACGTAACACAGGAGCACCAGCATATGTGAAACAAATACTAACAGAACTAAAGAGGGAAATAGACTGCAATGCATTCATTTTAGGACACTTCAACACACTACTCACCCCAAAGGATATATCCACCGGGCAGAAAATAAGTAAGGACACACAGGCACTGAACAACACAGTAGAGCAGAAGGACCTAATAGACATCTATAGAACTCTACATCCAAAAGCAACAGGATATACATTCTTCTCAAGTGCACATGGAACATTCTCCAGAATAGACCACATACTAGCTCACAAAAAGAGCCTCAGTAAATTCCAGAATATTGAAGTTTTACCAGTCAATTTTTCAAACCACAAAGGTATAAAACTAGAAATAAATTCTACAAAGATAACAAAAGGCTCACAAACATATGAATGCTTAACCACATGCTATTAAATAATCAATGAATCAATGAACAAATCAAAGTAGAGATCAACAAATATATAGAAAAAAATGACAAGAACAACACAAAGCCCCAACATCTGTGGGACGCAGCGAAAGCAGTCTTAAGAGGAAAGTATATAGCGATCCAGGCACACTTGAAGAAGGAAGAACAATCCCAAATGAATAGTCTAACATCACAATTATCGAAACTGGAAAAAGAAGAACAAATGAGGCCTAAAGTCAGCAGAAGGAGGGACATAATAAAGATCAGAGAAGAATAAAACAATAGCGAAAATCAATGAAACCAAGAGCTGGTTCTTTGAGAAAATAAACAAAATAGATAAGCCTCTAGCCAAACTTATTCAGAGAAAAAGAGAATCAACAAAAATCAACAGCATCAGAAATGAGAACAGAATAATCATGACAGACTCCACAGAAATACAAAGAATTATTAAAGAGTACTATGAAAACCTATATGCCAACAAGCTGGAAAACCTAGAAGAAATGGACAACTTCTAAGAAAAATACAACCTTCCAAGACGGACCAAGGAAGAAACACAAAAGTTAAACAAACCAGTTACAAGCAAAGAAATTGAAATGGTAATCAAAAAAATACCCAAGAACAAAGCACCCGGGCTAGATGTATTTACCTTGGAATTTTATCAGACACACAGAGAAGAGATAATACCCATTCTCCTTAAAGTATTCCAAAAAACAGAAGAGGAGGTAATACTCCCAAACTCATTCTATGAAGCCAACATCACCCTAATACCAAAACCAGGCAAAGACCCCACCAAAAAAGAAAATTACAGAAGAATATCCCTGATGAACGTAGATGCAAAAATACTCAATAAAATATTACCAGCCAGAATTCAACAGTATAGCAAAAGGATCATACACCATGATCAAGTGGGGTTCATCCCAGGGATGCAAGGATGGTACAACATTCGAAAATCCATCAACATCATCTACCACATCAACAAAAAGAAAGACAAATACCACATGATCATCTCCATGGATGCTGAAAAAGCATTTGACAAAATTCAACATCCATTCATGATAAAAACTCTAAGCAAAATGAGAATAGAGGGCAAGTACCTCAACATAATAAAGGCCGTACATGATAAACCCACAGCCAACATTATATTGAACAGCGAGAAGCTGAAAGCTTTTCCTCTGAGATCTGGAACTAGACAGGGATGCCCACTATCCCCACTGTTATGCAACATAGTACTGGAGGTCCTAGCCACAGCAACCAGACAAAACAAAGAAATATAAGGAATCCAGATTGGTAAAGAAGATGTTAAACTGTCACTATTTGCAGATGATATGATATTGTATATAAAAAACCCTAAAGACTCCACTCCAAAACTACTAGAACTGATATCAGAATACAGCAAAGTTGCAGGATACAAAATTAACACCCAGAAATCTGTAGCTTTCCTATACACTAACAATGAACCAATAGAAAGAGAAATCAGGAAAACCATTCCATTCACAATTGCATCAAAAAGAATAAAATACCTAGGAATAAATCTAACCAAAGAAGTGAATGACCTATACTCTGAAAACTACAAGTCACTCTTAAGAGAAATTAAAGGGGACACTAACAAATGGAAACTCATCCCATGCTCGTGGCTAGGAAGAATCAATATCGTCAAAATGGCCATCCTGCCCAAAGCAATATACAGATTTGATGCAATCCCTACCAATTACCAGCAACATTCTTCAATGAACTGGAACAAATAATTCAAAAATTCATATGGAAACACCAAAGACCCCGAATAGCCAAAGCTATATCCTGAAAAAGAAGAATAAAGTAGGGGGGATCTCACTCTCCAACTTCAAGCTCTACTACAAAGCCATAGTAATCAAGACAATTTGGTACTGGCACAAGAACAGAGCCACAGAGCAGTGGAACAGATTAGAGACCCCAGAAATTAACCCAAACATATATGGTCAATTAATATTTGATAAAGGAGCCGTGGACATACAATGGCAAAATGACAGTCTCTTCAGCAGATGGTGCTGGCAAAACTGGAGAGCTACATGTAGGAGAATGAAACTGGACCATTGTCTAACCCCATATACAAAAGTAAACTCAACATGGATCAAAGACCTGAATGTAAGTCATGAAACCATTAAAGTCTTGGAAAAAAACATGGGCAAAAACCTCTTAGACATAAACATGAGTGACCTCTTCTTGAACATATCTCCCCGGGCAAGGAAAACAACAGCAAAAATGAACAAGTGGGACAATATTAAGCTGAAAAGCTTCTGTACAGCAAAAGACACCATCAATAGAACAAAGAGGAACCCTACAGTATGGGAGAATATATTTGAAAATGACAGATCCAATAAAGGCTTGACATCCAGAATATATAAAGAGCTCACATGCCTCAACCAACAAAAAACAAATAACCCAATTAAAAAATGGGTGGAGGAACTGAACAGACAGTTCTCCAAAAAAGAAATACAGATGGCCAATAGACACATGAAAAGATGCTCCACATCGCTAATTATCAGAGAAATGCAAATTAAAACTACAATGCGGTATCACCTCACACTAGTAAGGATGGCTGCCATCCAAAAGACAAACAACAAATGTTGGCGAGGCTGTGGAGAAAGGGGAACCCTCCTACACTGCTGGTGGGAATGTAAATTAGTTCAGCCATTGTGGAAAGCAGTATGGAGGTTCATCAAAATGCTCAAAACAGACCTACCATTTGACCCAGGAATTCCACTCCTAGGAATTTACCCTAAGAACACAACAATCAAGTTTGAGAAAGACAGATGCACCCCTATGTTTTTCGCAGCACTATTTACAATAGCCAAGAATTGGAAGCAACCTAAATGTCCATTGGTAGATAAATGGATAAAGAAGATGTGGTACATATACACAATGGAATACTACTCAGCCATAAGAAGAGGGCAAATCTTACCATTTCCAGCAACATGGATTGAGCTGGAGGGTATTATGCTCAGTGAAATAAGCCAAGTGGAGAAAGAGAAATACCAAATGATTTCACTAATCTGTGGAGTATAAGAACAAGGGAAAAACTGAAGGAACAAAGCAGCAGCAGAATTACAGAACCCAAAAATGGACTAACAGGTACCAAAGGTAAAGGGACTGGGGAGGATGGATGGGCCGGGAGGAATAAGGTGGGTGAAGAAGAAAGGCGGTATTAAGATTAGCATGCATGGGGGGGAGGGAGAAAGGGGAGGGCTGTACAACACAGAGAGGACAATTAGTGACTCTACAACATTTTGCTATGCTGATGGACAGTGACTGTAATGTGGTTTATAGGGGGGACCTGGTATAGGGGAGAGCCTAGTAAACATAGTATTCTTCAGGTAAGTGAAGAAAGGAAAGAAAGGAAAGAAAGGAAAGAAAGGAAAGAAAGAAAGAAAGAAAGAAAGAAAGAAAGGAAGAAAGGAAGGAAGAAAGGAAGAAGAAGGAAGGAAGGAAGGAAGGAAGGAAGGAAGGAAGGAAGGAAGGAAGGAAGGAAGGAAGGAAGGAAGGAAGGAAGGAAGGAAGGAAGGAAGGAAGGAAGGAAGGAAGGAAGGAAGGAAGGAAGGAAGGAAGGAAGAGAGAAAGAAAGAGAGAAAGGAAGGAAGGAAGGAAGGAAGGAAGGAAGGAAGGAAGGAAGGAAGGAAGGAAGGAAGGAAGGAAGGAAGGAAGGAAGAAAGGAAGGAAGGAAGGAAGAAAGAAAGAAAGAGAGAGAGAAAGAAAGAAAGAGAGAGAGAGAGAGAAAGAAAGAAAGAGAGAAAGATTAAAAGAAAAGAAAGAAAGAAAGAAAGAAAGAGAGAAAGAAAGAGAGAAAGAGAGAGAGAAAGAGAGAAAGAAAGAGAGAAAGAAAGAGAGAAAGAAAGAAAGAAAAGGGGCATTACTCCTTGATAGGATAAAACTAATGGTAAATCAAAGATTAACGCATGCTTTAAATATCCTTAATTTTGATCACTTAAAGGGTGTCAGATGATTGGCTATGGAGGTACACTTTTCTGATAATATTCCTTTCTCTTAATAAAAAAATAAATCAAAATTAAAAGGAGTCCCTGTGTGGTGACCTCTAATGAGTTCTACACAATGGTATAAAGGGTATATCAAAGTGTGGGCAAACGGTCTGTTTTTATACAGAAGATCAAAGCCTAATTTGGCTACCCAGAAAATGAACTAAGATATGATATGAAGAACAACTTCCAACATCAGCACTCTCTGGAAGACTCATACCAGAAGATGATCATCAAAAAACCTCCACAAAGATCCAGGTGATGCTGCAGTTGTAGCTGCATCCATCCCACCGTTTCCTGGACTTGCCATTGGAATGAAGAAGGAGATATCTAAGCTGGCCTGTGCATACAGTAAAACAACAAATTTGACTGGATCTATACTGTTGGAACTCAACCAAGAATTGGGAGAGGTGCAAGTTGTAGCGCTCCAAAATCTTACAATTACAGACTATCTATGGTTAAAAGAACATATGGGATGTGAACAGATTCCAGAAATGGGTTGCTTTAATTTGTCTGATATCTCTCAGACTGTTCAAGTACAGTTGGACAATATCCATTATATCATTGACAAATTTTCACAAATGCCTAGGGTGCCTAAATGGTTTTCTTGGCTTCACTGGATATGGCTGGTAATTATAGATCTGCTTTGGTTATGTAACTGTATTCCTATTATGTTAATGTGTGTGCACAATTTAATTAGTAGTTTAAAACCTCTACATCTTAAGTTACTCTATAAGAAGATATGTCAAAGAAATAATCAATCTTCCCATGTTTTCTTCCATCTGCTACCTCTATAGCATTTCTTCTTCCTTCCTAATTACAACCCTTAAATAGAATTTGTGCCTCATATCGAATTCACCGAGTATCATAATTCCTCCAAGTGGTAAAAATACCTCAAGACAAATGCTGGGCATAGAAGCCACAGGGCATAAATCTGCAAAGAAGTAAAAAGCTAACCTTTTCAAACAATATGGCTTCTCTCTCACTTACCAACTTTACATCTCCCTGTATGGCCCCGGAAGATGACTGGTTAGCCAGAGACGGGTAAGATTCCTCAAGGAACAACCTAAGACAGGCACAGTCGCAGGGGGGCAATCAGGTGAGAAATTGGGGATCAACAGTGGTGAAGCTTAGAACCTCACCCCCCCCGTTTTGAGAGAAATCTTCTGCATCCATGGATGTTTTAATGCCCTTGTCTAGCTCGGATTAACACGTAGTCTACAGGCACACACCTGATAATCTACAATTGCTCTCTTACAACACTATACTATGTTTTCTACCTTTATCTTGCATCTACCTACCACTTCAGCATTTTATTAAAAATAAAAATAATAATAACAATAAAGCGAGAAATGTGGGATCCACATATAAATCAAGTATAAAAATCAAATGAATATTCATATTTGACCTGATTGCTTACAGTTCATAATGCGTGATCAAAACCGAAAGTTTCTGTGATGACTGCCCTTGTACTGTTCACCATGTAAGAACTTATTCACTATGTAAGAATTCGTTCACCATGTAAGAACTTGTTCGTTATGCTTCAGAAGATTGGAGACTGGTGAGAATTAGGCTTGAGATGGATTAATGATTGTGCATTGAGCATTGACTCCCCTATACAGAATTTTATTGTTGTTAACAATCATTTGATCAATAAATATGAGAGATACCCTCTAAAAAAAAAAAAAAAAGCTACAGTGGCTCGTCTGGCTACTGGCTAGCCGAGGGGTTGTTGCCTCTGCATCTCCGGGGCAGAGTGATGTAGTGCTGGCTATCAGTGCTTCCCTTCTGCTGAGTCCCCTTGAACACCAAGAACCTCAGCAACAAAGGCAGATGTGGAAGACAGGAAGCGAACTTCTAGGAATATTGCATAGCATATTGCATGATTTGAGAATAGCAGCATTCCTTGGGAAGAGTCTAGCTCTTGGTTAATACACACCTATGTGTGATTTTTGAAGCCTGCCTGTTGGCAATTACAAGTGCTTCCCCTGACTGGGGAACACCGCCCTCCCCACCCCAGACTCGGGGCACCTGGTGCACTGCTGCCTCTGGGGCACTGCAATCAAGGACTTGGTCCCTGGCTGTCACACTTGCTTTCCTGGCCCTGCTCTCATCTGCAGCCTTGGGCAGGGGGCCTTCTATGACCTCCTTATGCAGGGGGTGGAGGGTGGGGAGCCAAGAGCAGATGCCTTGAAACACTTTCCCCACTCTGACTCAGTACCTCATAGTCTTCCATTCCAAGCCCTTTCCGGACCTCAGGGCCCATAAAACTGCTGGGGCCTTTTGTTTGGGGCACTCATGTCTGCCCTGGCCCACCTGATGCAGGACTAGTATGCCTCCCGCAGGGGAAATGGGACATGGAGAGCTGGCACCTTCTCCAGTTTAGCCGTGTGCTTTACCACAGCAGTGATTGGCTGAAGGCTCCCATCTTTCACTGGGGCTTCTTGCTTGAATCCGCTGCCCCCACACCTGACAGCAGGCTTCTCTCTCTCCCAGCTCTGCTGAGCTACTGACACCATCCTTGCATCCAGTGGTCTTCCGCCTTGCTTCTCTTTCCTCTTGCTTCTTGCATGTTTTAAATACATTATATATACCATGTGCTTATCCATTCATTCATCCACGTGTTTCCATATCTGAACTGGAGGATATTATGCTAAGTGAAATAAACCAGACACAGAGAGACAAATAGCACATGATTCCACTTACATGTGCTATCTAAAAAAAAATCTAACTCATAAAAGTGGAGAAAAGAGTAATGGTTTCCAGAGTCTGAGGTCGGGGGAAACCAGGGGATGGTCACAAAGAGCATGTTGGTCTGGTTACACCAGATGAACACATTCTGGAAATGGAATACGGCATAGTAACTATAATTAATAATACTGCACTGCACACTTGAAATTTGCTAAGAGGGTTCTTAAATGTTCTCACCACACACACCCAAAATTTAACCATGTGAAGTGATGGATATGTTAATTAGCTTGGTTGTGGTATGATCATTTCAAAACATCATGCTTAAATCTATGTGATTTTTATTTGTTAGGTGTACCTCAGTAAAGCTGGAAAAATATAACTATGTCCATGTGTATTCATGCAGCTCAAGTGATCAGTTCCCTTCGTGGTCCAAGGCCCAGGGGAGCCTGGCTGCCACATGTGGAGGCCATATGTGGAGGCATACGTTACATGGAGGAAATTTATCACTGTAACAGAGAAAGCAAACAAACACAGAAGACAGATAGTTATGCCCTCCATATAAAATGGGGGTGGGGATTCCCTGTGCTCCTGGGTTGCAAAAATCTGAAGAAAAATTATGAAGGAAGAAAAGTGGTAGATGAGTGAAAACACAGATAAAGATAGCTACACAAGCATAACTGATGAAAACTTTTTCAGAAGAAAATAGGAGAGAACTGATGTTATCTCAGAACAGGCAATGATTTCTTAGATGTGGTACTACAAGCATGATCCATAAAACAACACTGATAATTGGGCTTCCTCAAATTAGGAGAAACATTTGAAAATTATTTATCTGGTAAAGAACTTGTGGCCAGAATATATAAAGCACTATTACAATTCAATAATTTAAAAAATAGTCAAGTTAAAAAATGGGCAAAAGACCTGGAAAAACATTCTACCGAAGAAAATAAAAGAATAACTAATAAGCACATGGAAAGATGTTCATCATCAGTAGTCACTGGGTGAACGCAGATCAAAATCTCAGTGAGGTAACCAGTACATATGCAACAGAGAGCTGTCATCAAAAAGATGGGCAATACCACCTGCTGGCAAGGATTCATAAAAACCAGACCTATCAAACATTGCTGGTAGGAATGTAAAATGACACTTTGGGAAGTTTGGCAGCTTCTCCAAATATTAAACATATATTTATGAGATAACCATATAATTCTATCCCAGATGTCTAGAGAAATGAAAACCTACGTCCACACAAAGACTCATGAATGTATACAGCAGTATTATTCATGATAACCAAAACATGTCCATATACACTGTCAAGTGGAGAAACAAATGAGCTACATCCATATACTGAAATGTTACCCATTAATGAAAAGAGTGAACTACTGGTATGTACAATGATATGGAGAGCCTCAAGAAGATGATGCCAAATAGAAGAAACCAGAGATGAAGGCTACTTATGATGTGATTCTATTTACATGAAATTTCTAGAAAGTATATAATAATAAAAAGATTAACCAGATTCATGTGTGCCTGGGGAGGCAGTTAGACATAGGGGTTCACTGCAAAACAGACATAAGGAGTCTTCTAAAAGTGAATCGTGGTGATGACTGTATGATGATATAAACACTCTAAAAATCACTGGATGGTACAGTTTCAGAAAGTAAGGTTTTGGTATGTAAATTGTAACTCAATAGAGGTGTTTAGAACCATAGCTTGGACAATGTAATCCAGGAGAATTAACTGCTTGACAACAGGAGCCCTGGTTTTATCACCTTTGCATCCTCAAAGCACTGCTCTAGGGGGGAAATGGTAAGCACTGGCCTCATCATGGGTCTTGTGCTCAAATCACTTCATTCATTTATCCAGCGATTCATTCAACTAACACTCTGAGCTAATTTTTCGTTACATGCACCATTCTAGGTGCCAGCGATGTGGCAGTGGACCAGAAATATAGTCACTGGTATTAAAGGACTAACATTCTGGTGGGGAAGACAGAAAAAATGGGAGTTACTATTTACATTAAAATATAATACCTGGTGGCAGTAAGTGCTCTGAAGAAAAGCACTTACCTTTCCCTAAGGAGTCAGGAACCCTCCTTAGATGGAGGTCAGGGGATGCCCTCTGGAGAGGTTACAGTGGCAGAGATCTAGTCATAGACAGAGGGGTACATTCTTTCATTCGCTCACCTACTTGTTGGAATATAAATTCCAAGTAACCCAAATATTCCTTCTCCTGTTATTTTGTATTTCCTTCCCATATGTATGATTATGAATGAAAAAATGGCACCTGACTGGGAGAAGCAGGGTGTTAAAAATACTTCCCTTGGGGTTTGGGTAGTTTGTAGATGTGGGCAGTACTCAGTTCCCCAGGAGATCCAGCCCCTGTACCGCACAGACAAATCAGAGTTGGGAATGTGGCTCTTTACCCCAAACTGTCCTTGGCTGACAGGAGTCCTGAAGCCCAGCCCAGCCTGTTTCCCACTGTGTCACAGGATGGAGCCTGTGGGAGATCACCTGGGCTTGCAGAAGGTGAGGCGTGCAAGCAAGCGTCAACCCTGGTGCGGTCACTGAGCCAAATTCTGCTCTCCCCAGACCACGGTTCCCCTTCCAGGAGGTGTCAGGATGGATGGCTTCTGGGATTCCCCCTTTCTGAGGCATGGAGAAATCTGGAGTGTGACTGTCAATCCAGAGAGGAGTTGAATGAATTTTAGATTTTACTGACAATTCAGCCTCACGTGAGAGTGGTAGTTTCCTCTAACACAGCCAGGAAAAGCTTGTGCTTCATAACAAGAGGTCTCATCTGCCCGGAGCTGTTCAATGGCCCCGCTGGGCTAGAAGGGCTGTGAATTCTGCTGTACACAAACACACCGGCCGCCTCTGCCCTCCTTTTAGCCCCAACGTCGAATGTGGTTGGCCTCCCGCTCTGGATTTCAGGGAACTTGGTTAGGAAGGGACCACACCTGATCTTGTGGATTTCTTGAGGTCAGAGTCAGTTCAGTGGCCGCTGTTTATCTTTTTTCTTTTCGATGAGAATATATACTAACAGAAAAATATCTCTCTTTTCTAATCTCATGAAAATACAATATGCATTGCTAAATATTGAATTTCTTGGACTTCACTTTTTGCCTGATGGCAGAAGTTTACTGTATTTCAAGGCCAAATGCCTTTACTTGATTCCTAGAGCTTTGGTCTTATAAATCACACCATTTGTAAAATGAGTTTACTATAAAGTAAATCACTCACTCATTTTAATATCATTAGTAGGAAGAAGTAAACTGAATGTCCCTGAATTTCCATCCTGTAAATACTTAATAACAAAGACATTTGTTGAATTTATAAGTTCCTGCACTAACATGATAATGTAGGTTGATGGCTTAAGGCAATGGTCATTTTCTCCCCAGAACAGTAAACCAAGTCCTGATTGTACCTTTTACTTATATTTACTAAGGATACAGAGCCATTTTCCAAATGCTTAAATTTTTAGAATGTTTGTGGAAACCTCATGTTATCCGTGAACTGCCTTTTATTTGTATGTTTTTGAAAGTTATTAAACTACACACATCCCAAGAGGTAGTGTGCAGTACAGCCAGTATGAGCAGGTGTTAATGTACTGCCTCTGGTAAGGATATTTGCTCATAATATGACTGCTGATTATGTGCAGTGACTACTTCTGAGTCTCTTTACACATGCATTGCATTGCTTTGCCTCACAGCTACCTTCTCAGGAGACACCACTATCATCTGTCTTCTAGATGAACAACTAACACTCAAAGACATGAAATAATGGGCCCAAGGGCACATTGTGAGGCCACATTTTGAAGCAAAACCTAAAGGCAGTGTTTTAACCATTCTTCTAAGCCAGTTCCCAGTGCAATTATGCACTTCTCTTGCCCTGTTTTTAAACTTCATTGAACACTTCAAATATAAGAACATTCTATCATCCAAAACTAGCCCCAGTTCTGTAAGTTGAATGTTGGAGCTTTTTAAGATTTCTCTAGAATAATTTATTAGTATCTCTTATTTACTTTTCATCCTTTATTCTGAGGATATTCCCTCTTGGTGGGCATCTCACTGCTGGCACCATCCCACCTCCATATCCCCACAGCAGCACCTCCACGTGGGACACCTGAATAACTCAGAGACCCTATAGCTCAGTCAGTGCTACTGACTTTTTAGAGAAGTGCCCATCTGTTCCTCAAAAAATTCCTATTTAAAGCAGACAGGATCCTTTAATTCATACTCAGTATGTTCTAAATTGCTGGTTTTCATTTTAATTATCTTCCAGCACTTCTGGGTATATGTTCTTTATGCTGAAGCAAATTTGGATGATTGTAAATGATTTTTTTAAATTTCTGTGACAGATTGTTAAAGTCTGGGCATATGGAAAGCTGTAAACAAAACTAAAAAATAACGCATAAGTAAAGGCTCTATGGCCTTCCTCAGCTAAATGTAAATTTCCTTCAAATGACAATATGACTCATAATAAGCATGTGTGTGGAACCTCTGATGTCAATAAATACATAAAACCTGTATACTGTGGTTCTCAAAACTATAACCAGAAACTATTTGACCATAGACAAGTGGCAAATTATTCATTACCAATGGTATGCCTCACTACTGGGACTTCCTATAGTGAGTATAGAAGAAATTTCTAATTCAAAACTTTTTAAAATTTATTCTAGGATTTTAACTCAAAAAATTTTTAAATAAGTTATATTAAATTTCTTTCCAAATTTATATCCACTTATGAAAAGGCAAATCTCATGTATTTAATGATTAAAAATACTTTCCTTTGCTACAATTTTGTCTTCCAGCTGGGACAGATGAAGTACTTCCAGCCCTAAAATCAATGGTTTGGGAGAGTCCAAAGCTTCCTAAACTTCCTCAAACTCTCATGCATCTCCATTATAGTGGCCAACAGTGAGCTAGTATTCTTTCATTTTGGCTTTCTGTGCCTCACCCAGGTGACTTAGACTTGAAACTCAGAACTTTCTTAAATTGAGCAAAAAGATGCTATTTGAACAGAGAACATTAGTATAAAAGCAGACCTTAATGAAGATTTTGTAGGTCGCTTATTAGAAAAACTTATGCCATACATCTCACAGAAAACAGCAGTCCCATCTTAGATATTTCAGCTCAGCAATGTCCCCTTTTGGTCACCTGTCACACGGTAACCTCTTGGGCCCTTCTCTTCACAAAGTCCTCCCCAAGATGCTGACTTCTCCATCTGCCCTCTGGGCTTCCCCCCAGGAACTTATATTGCTTATCCATCTTTCATCCTCTAAATTGCCAATTTCCTTAGATGAATTCATCAAGGTCTGAAAAAGCAAACAAACTTCCTTTTAAATATGCTCAACTCCATTCATGGGCAATTGAGATAATAGATTTTTTTGCTCACTTTTCCTGATTACCCTCAGATGTCTAATCAATGAGATGACATAATAATTTATCTATTCATGCACCCAATTACAGAGCTTTACAAATATAGACAAATCCACAATTATAATCAGAGAACTTCAAACCCCATCTCTCAATAACTGATAGACCAAGTAATCAGAAAATTGGTAAGGTCACAAAAGACTTAAACAAAGAAAAACTATCAACAAACTTGATCTGACTGACATTTCTAGAACACTCAACACAACATCAGAATACACAATCTTAGTGAACACAGAACATTTACCAGTATAGACCATGTTGTGACCCATATACCAAGCACCAGTAAATGTGTAAGGATTTCAATAATACAAAGTATGTTTTATAGCCCAAATGAAATTAAACTGTAAAATACTGACAGAAAATCTGAAAAACATCCTCAAACATGTGGAAACTAAGTAACACATTTACTGAATAACCCATCGGAATAAAAGGAATTAAAGGTAACTTAGAAATTATTTTGTACTGAAAGAAAAATGAAAACACAACATGTAGGCTTTGTGAGACACAAATAAAGCAGTATCTATATAACGAATTTTATAGAATAAACTCCTTATTAAAAAAAAGAAAAATATAAACTCTATGACTTCAGTTTCTACCTTAAAAAAGTAGAAAAATATCAAACTGAAGCAGAAAAAATAAAGACAAAAACAAATAATGAAATAAGTAACAACAAAAAAAATTTTTCAATAAATAAAATCAGGTCCTTTAAGCATATCGATAAAATTGATGAACTTCTAGTTTGACAGATTATGGGAAAAAGAGAAGATGAAAATTATTGTCAAAATACTCAAAAAGGGGATATCACTAGAAAATCTCTAAATATTAAAAAGATCAAAGATTATGAAAAATTTTGTGATATTAAATTTGGTGAATTAAAGGTGAAATAAATAATCCCCCAAATTTTTCAAGAAGAAAGAAAAAATTGAATGGAATTATATTCATTACAGTAATTGAATCTGTAGTTAAAATCTTTCCTATAAAGTAAACAACAGGCCCAGATGGCTTCAATGAGAACTTTAAGAAATCTCTATGGAAGAAATAACACCAAATCTATACAAACTCTTCTAGAAAATTAAACGGGAGGGAATACTTCTCAACTTGTTTTATGATGTCTGATACCAGAACCAGAAAAATACTTTACATGAAAGGTACCAACCAAGATTTCTTATGAAATAAGGCAATTACAACATACACAATTTTAGCAAATCAAATGTATATGTATCATATTGTTTGGGCTACTTTACCATCCCACAGGAGGAGAGAAGAGTTTCTGCCTCCCCTATCAACAGCCTAGCCAATGAGAGACTGTTACAACTCAGCCAATAAGCAACCACAGCACATGGGACTCCCAGTTTCCTCCAATGGACTTTTTGTTTAGAACAATCTCCCCAATACATGCCCTTCTATAAAAGAATCTCCTTTATTCCCCAGAGTTGCCTATGATTTTGCTACAGCTTTCTTATTGTAAATTGCAATTCTCTGCTGTTCCTGAATAAACTCATTTTTGCTGGGAAAATAGATGATGTCTTATTTTTGTGTTAGCAATACCCACACACCAGTGTTTATGAAATTATGTGAGCAAATTATTCTATTTATCACGTTAAAAAAATGAAAAATCAATACCTTTTGGTTCCATGTATATTTGAAATCATAGTTTTTCTCTCATTTTAACTTCACAGCTAAAAGTTTGAATTGGTTAGGCTCTATGTCTTCATTTCTTTGATCGTAATAATTCTTCAACTTACTGGTTCTCTTGAAATTCCATTCAAGTGTCTCTCACCAAGGCCAACATTACCCTTGTTGAAATGGTCTTTAGTCTCTCTCATTTCTCATCTTTGTAAATATCCAACAGTACTCACTGATACCTGGATAATGAGTAAAAGATAAACTTAGAAAGGGGGGCTCAGTGATTTCTTTTAAGATTTATCTCTTAGATGATAGTTATGGGTTTTATCATATCTCGATCACGTCTAAAAAGGAAGAAAAAAAGAGGTAATATTAAAAAATAAACATAAAGATTGTATTTTAATGGAATTAAACATGTTCAAAGTGTAAAATGATGAGTAGCTTTATACTTTAACTTTTAAAATAGAAGTTAGTTATTTTAATGTTCAGATATATGCTTAAACTCTATTGATTAGCAAAATGATTTAAGATATGGGATGTTGATGGATTAATCAGGATTTTTATGGATATATTTTGGAGGAGTTTCAGTTCTTATGACCACAAAACAAATGAACACTTATTGGACTAGAGTTATCATCTTCTGTACCTATAGATTCTATGGATCAGAAAGTTGGACAGGGAAGAGGAATAGAGAATTCTCCGCTAAATTTGCACTGGTATGGCAGCCTGAAATGATCTGAAGGCTTTCCCACACATATTGGAGAGCTGATAAGATAAACAGCTGGGTACTGATAAACCCGGGTCACCCTCCATTTGTACTCTCCATGAGGCCATCCCAGCGTGGCAGCTGCAGAGTAGGCAGATTTCTCACACCTTGGCTTAGGGCATCCAAGTCATGTAAGGGCCAGGGAGAGGGTGCCAGGCTGAAGCACTATCACTTCTTCTAACCTAGCCTCAGAAGTGATGCAATTTTAATTTTCGCTTAATTTTTGTTTCATTACAATGTTCCCATTCAGAGGAAACTAGACTGTGCCACTTGTGTAAGGAAACTCAAAGACTTCAGAGGTATATTTAAAATCATCGAGCCCCTGAAATTCCAAGACAGCAGCCTTCCTGGGAGGAGGAACAATGTGCAGGGCGACTACTGAGAAAGCACCAAATGTTATATGTGCTCGAACCTGTTTCTCAGGAAGACCAATTAGTTACTAAAGGATATTCTAATAAGAATCCCATAATGATAATAATAAGAGGGGGACAATGACACAGCATTGCCACACCTTATCTATTTCTATAGTTGAATACTGATACGCCAACTCAGGATGGGGCTTCAGCAGATACAATTAATGGTTGCCATAAAAATATTCATAATTATTTTCTGAATAGTCACTGAATATGTTGCTATGTACCAAAGTATTTAAATGTAACAGAAATCAGATTTTCTCCTATGCCTTTGTTAAATGTCATAAAAATACATTTTTACTCCACTTATGAACATAGATAAATACAGACCGAAAGCCTAATTAATTAAAGGAACTTGGCTGTAGTAAAATCAACATGCCTCCTTGTGAATACTAACACTACCAAAAGGAGGCTAATATGCCAGAACATCTAAAAGAAATGGTTTTATTAACCATGAACTGAGGATAAACACCAACTAGGCATAACTAATAATATTAATTGGCTGGAAAGCTAGCCAATTAATAGCTGCTAATATTGTCAATATTGACCTTGTACCCCTACCCTAGGACAGAACAGAAATGTCAAATAAAGCATAAAATTGTACTATTTTAAATAATGTTGGTTAAAAATGTTATATAAGTATATAATTATGTGTATATAAAATATAATTATAATTATACATTGATAATTATATTTTGAAATTACGTATAATTATATAACATATATATATATATAATTAATTTCAATAGTCTTGGTTCTCCTACATGTTTATTGAAAAAAACTCCATTAACTACAGGCAGCCAGGATAACATCAGTTACAGGAAATGAAGTTGTATCTAAACATCCAATACATCAAAAAGTGACATTTATGATTTATATTGAAATCACAATGATATTTAATTTTTAGCTCTTTTTATGAGCATTAGAACAAAAAGCATAATGGCAGCATCTACAGTAAAGCATATTATACATTTAGATATGTATATATATATATATTTCTAAGAAATTATTTGATGAATAAAGAAGTGAATAAAGGTTAAAAAAATCATGGAAACAGCATTGTCAAAACTGTATTTTAGTAAGGTTAAAGCATATTGATTTATTTCCAGAAAAAATTTGCTAAAATGAGACACCTATATTATTCCATAAGTGTACTTAGAAAGCTGTTCTTACAAGTGATAGGAAAAGCTACTAACTAGATTTATCAAGCGATTACAAACACGTACAGACAAACCCTACTTACTTGGTACATGCTTTTTCTGTTAGGACTTAGATCATATAGGCTCTTACTATCTCACACCTGTGTTTTATGTGGTCTCAGCCTATAGATAACCAATGTCATGGACTGGCCCTTGTGGTTCTTATTGTGATCACAAGATGCTCTTAGTAATAACCACCAGGAAACCTTGAAACAAAGAAAGTTTTACGACTCACAGGTCCTGGACATTACACAATATACCTGGGGCCCCCCAGCAAGGTCATGGGTAGAGAAAGCACACAGACCTGGGTTCTGCTTTTACTGGGTCCAGGGTGGGGGCCTAGAAATCCACAGGTTCACTTTTATTTAGCAGCTTTTATTTTTATTTTTTGAATTAAGGTAGTTGACATACAGTATTATTAGTTTCAGGCCTACAATGTAATGATCAGACAATTATACATCTTATGAATGCTCACCATGATTAAGTACAGTTACTGGCCTCATTATTGGTGAATTTAAAACATAACAGCAGGAACTGAATAGGAGGAAGAGATAAAAACAAGTGGCCCAAATGGTCAATCATCAAAATTAACTAATATCTTGAAGGCAAAGAAGGAGGGGATGGTGGTGGGCAGGCAAGGGGGGCCTGGCTCTTTGTTTAGTCCTGTGGCTGGTAAAGTGCTTATTGAAATAGCCCTCTTTGAAGTGAGGTCTCAACAATCAGAGCTTAAGTCACGCAATCGCTTTACAGAAGAAGAGAAAACCTGTCTGGCAAGGGTTTATACTACAACCTATTAGGACAGCTATTATCAAAAAGAAATAAAAAAGATAAGTGTTGGTGAGGATGTGGAGAAATCGGAATCCTTGTACACTGTTGGTGGGAATGATGTAAAATGGTGCAGCCACTGCAGAAAACAGTATGGAGATTTCTCAGATAATTAAAAATAGAGCTACTAAGTGAGCCAGCAGCCCCAATTCCAAGTATGCATCCATAGAAGTATTTGAAAAATATAGCACAATGTGATCGTCAATCCCTTTCTGACAATCTATTTCAAAAATACACTGGCAGAAAATTAAAGATATATACATAAAGCTGTTTATCACAGTGCTATTCATAAAATCCAAAGCTATTAAAAATATGTCCATGTGCAGTGGCCTGGCTGCATAAACAATGCCAGGTTCTCCCAGTGGAGAATGCTGCAGACATTAAAATGACTGGACAACTCCATCTCTCATATCCGAGTGATCAGCTGGACAGAGCAAGTGCAAAGAGCAGGGTGAACAAGAGCGTGTGTAGGATAGCACTCTGTAAACCAGGGAAAGGAAACCTCGGTGCCATGGCATCCGGGGCCTGCAGGAGCAGCTCTCAAGCCCTCCATTCCTCCTAAATGTCACGCCCCAGCAGAAGAGATGGACACCACACTGTTTCAGCTATTTTACCATCCAACAGGAAGAAGGCTTCCACCCCCACTACCCCACACCCAGCCAATGAGCAGCCATGACACATGGGACTTTCCCGCTGACTCCAGTAGATTCTGCTCAGAACAGCCCTCTCAGCTTAGCGCCTTTCTTTATAAGAGAGCCTCCTCTGCTTTGTTCTTCAGACATGCCTTTGGGTCTGTTGTAGTTTGGGGGTCCCAGACTGCAATTCTCTGCTATTCCCAAAGAAACCCACTTTTGCTAGTAAAATAACTGATATTACTTTAATGTTAACACTACCAATCTAATCAATAGGAAAATGTCAACAGACTAGATATATTTTAACCTTTGCCTCACTCACTTATTAATGAAAGTAAGGATGGCATCATTTTGAAAGCCCTTGAAACCCTGTGACTTGATAAAGCAATTCTCATTAGGGAGTCAATGCAAGCCTCAGTTAAGAAATGACAGAAATACATCTTTTTGGATTATCTAATTGGACAATTCTAAGTAACTAAATTAGGCCAATTCCACCAGAAAAACTCATAGGAACCTGGTAGATGACAGCAATTTTTGTAGCAGATTCAGAAGCGAGTATTTATTCTTTCATTCAACCAAATAATAAATTTGCATGTACCTGTTTTGATAGGAAGTTATTATTCATAGTGCTAAATAGCACAGTATTTAGCACTGTCTTATCCTCAGTGAGTAATCAAGTTCAGTAAGACATATGAACTGTAAGAACACAGTGTGGTATACACAATAATAAAATACAGATGGAAACAGAGAGAAGCCAGTGACTTTTGACCCCATATGGTCTTAAGAAGTACCAGGTGAGAGCTTTTTTAGGTAGTTTGCAAAGTAGTTCTGAAAAGATAGATGGTCTTCTAATAACATGGATATCTGCTGGATTTTGATCTCTAATAAATAAAGATGTAATGACCAAAAGTAATAAACTCTTGTATAATAATTGTTTTTTAACTTCGATTAGGTGTGGGTATCACCAATGCACCTAACTGAATAGCTTAATTTTTTTTTACTTATGTGACTCCTTACAATTACAATTGCAGGTACTACACTACTGCCTTATGCAAAAATTTAAAGGACAGTTATTTATAGTCTCAGTGGATATATTTTATCAAACAAATTATATTTTGGCAATCCAATTAATTACATGCATATATTCACTTGGCCTACAGGAATTTTCCTAAAGGGGAAGGGATTTTTATTTAGCAGAAAGAAAGCATATATGTATGGCCTGGTAAATTCTGTATGTTTCCATCTATTTCATATATAGTATATATTTTATCTAAAAAATTCTATGTAGTAAACACAAAAATGCAGGCTAAGCAAGCAAATTTATCTCAACACACACTCCTTTCTGTTAAAGAAATCCTTCATGTGTATGCACCTGAGTTAACAAAAACACATGTTGTGGTAGGCTGTTGTTGAATATTTTTCTTATGATATATTTTTGATATATCATCAATTCACAGTGCATACAGAAAATAACCTACAAAACATATACGTGCTCCCATTTCACCTTAAATTTATCTCATTACTTTTTATCTCAAACTAAGTTCACTGACACTGAATTTCATCGTCAGTGCTATAACTTTGCTGTAAACATGCTTTAACATACTCAAGAAAGGCGTTGTTATAGTATAACTAAATATGAATTTTCTTATAATTCATATAAGATATTCCAAATATAAGCCAGTTTTCAGTTAACAGCATCAGAGGACCCAAGTCAGATTTTAGCATCATTGTGTTCTATGCACAGGTACCTAGGTGGTGTTGGAGGGTGTTCTGTATACTTGTGCCCGCACAGACTGGGAGGTGAAAGCACATGGTAATGATATTCAATATTCAAGTGCTACAGACTGTATCTTCTACGTGGCTGCAGCATTACTGCCTGTCTCACGTCCTCTTGTATCAAGTGACCTTGTCACTCTTCTCTGCAAGAAGTGGAGTCACATCCTCTCCTTTTGGGTCTGAGCAGAATTTTGTCTTCTGTGACCAGCAGAATACTGTAGATGGAATCGACACCGAGGCTTCTGGGGCTAATCAGAACGAAAGTCATGTAACTGCTACGTGGTGCCATTGGGAAGCTCTTGATCCTGAGGCTCCTCCCGGCCACACTCTTGCCAGAGTCCAGTTACTAGGCTGTGAGGAGCCCAGGTCACCCGGAGGGGCTGCATTTGGGTACACGGATGAAGATCCTCGGCTGGACCTGCCTTCAGGTCGTTCCATCCAGGTGTCAGAACAGTGAGACTGGAAGCCATTGTGAAGTGAGCTCCATCTCCCAGCCGTGTGTCCCCAGACCCCAGACAGCCAGACTGAGAAGGGGCATCCCTACTGTGGACTTCCTAAATTTCTGAGCCATGAAATGAGAATAACAAAATAGTATTTTTGTGCAACAAAATTCGGAGACATTTTTTATACAGGAAAGATAATTAAGAAGAATAATTCTAACAGGACCTAATTCTCAGTATTGTAAATTGCTGTGGAGAATTCCTCTAGAAGGGATCCTTATTATCACACAGCTGTAATGCGGACAAGTGTGTGTGTTCACTTGTTTACTTTTGATAGACATGAGGGATTACTTGAACTATGCAATTTTATTCTGAACTGCGCATAACATTTTGTTTCATTTTAAGTCGTGTGGTATTAACTTGAACTTATGAAGATTAAACCTTTGACCTTAACTTCTTTAGCACAGAGTATTGTGGTCAGATGTCATGTTTAGTCTTCACTTCAGGCACTCATGCTCAGGGGATTCAGAGCCCCTGAGATGAAAGTTATGAACCCCGAACAGAGGGTAAGAAAGAGAAGAGGGGGAAAATAATTCAATTCAAAAGTTAAGAAAAACAGCCAGCAACGATAACAAAACAAACTTCTACGGGACTGGTTTTAACAAAGTTAATGCCTTTATGATCTTGAAGTTTACTTGTGATTTGGAACGTCTGCATTCTTCAAGTGAAAAATTTTGAAATAATTTAAAATTTTATACAACAGAACACTGAAATATATGTGTGGACTGTTTTCTTATTTTAATCCTAATGAGAGTTAAGAACATCTCCATTCATTTTAAGTTCCAATTATAGCTTCATTATATTCATCATGGCCACATAGTGGGCCAATTAAGCATTCATCAGTCTTGAAATTAAAAATATTGGACAAAAAACTTGAACCAAGTGGTACCTACACAAATCTCAAAATCCTGTTGGCTTTTCCATAATGATCCTGCCCAAAATGTCTTCCATTTACTGAAAAATATGCTGTACAATGAAAGACCATCCATAGTACAATGAATGACCATGACTCCTCACTGATAAAAAGTGAGCTTTCAGACACCCACCATATGATCAGGTCTCCAAAAGACTTAGGTAGAAATAATTGCTACCATTATATTCTAAAATGTGTTTATTTTGCAGCAGCAACCAAATAGAATACATATTCTCATTCAAAGTGATAAAGTTGAAAGGAATGATTCATAAATCGAAAAATGAAAGTGGCACTTATAATGAAAAAACATAATTTACTATTCAGGAAAGAATGATAAGTGAGCCCATGCTTTCACTCAATGAAAGTTAGAATAAGAGAGGATTTAAGAGTGCTTCTGATGAAGAACATTTGCCAGGTGGTGATCTCTGGCCAAGAGCTGGAAAGGTGGCCCATGAAGAAGCCATCTGTGGTCAGCACAGATCACACCGCATGGCACCGAGTTCAAGGTTTGGTATCGTAAGTCTAGTTGAGACAAACAATATGATAAGAATGACTGTAAAGATAATCTGATTGCCCCCAAAACAAAACGAAAGCTTCAATCTCATTTCTGTAGTGCAGAAGCTTTCTTAGCTGATACCAGTGTGGCTTTACCACTCTAAGCCACATTTTCTTACCCCTGGAAATGGGAGGAGAAATTTAAAACAGTATCAAAAACACCTAGTGACAGTTAGATAAAACAATTACTACCATGTATGTACATGAAAACCGTGGCGATAAGAATGGGACTTGTGAGCACCCCTGCCTCTCTCTAGCCTTGGGCTGAAGAAGAGGGTCTAGCAGCCATGTATCAGTGACGCGTCCATGGTGCCTTCTGCTAACATGCTCAAGATTGGTCAGAGATATGCCTCGTTTTAGAGTAACTGAAGAAAATGAGGGAAACTAGTTTCTTGGGAAAGTACTGAAGACCAAGAAAAAGCTATTATTTTTAAGAGCATATTTTCAGAGAGGACAGGCATTTCTAGGGCTGCTTGGCCTCTTTAAAAGAATGTATGCTATTCTGAAAGGACCAAATATGAAAGTAAAGAAATAAAGTAAGAGATGGAATTAAAAATATAATCATAAACCAAGAAAGTATAATTATGTGTTATCTACATTATACATCTTTGAAATTCTTGCCCCTATCTTGCTTGAATCTGTGCATTATAGGTAAATTTCTGGCTGCTCTGCACCCCATGCAATTGATCAGGGCTGGATAAACACACAGGGGCACCCTGGCTGGCATAATCTCTAGCTCCCAATCACCACCATGAACTGGCATCTGGTGTTCCTGGTGGTTGCACTACACATCCCTGTCTGTCTACTTGCTCTCTCTCTTAGGTGACGGTTTCAGACCTTACGCTTTCTCCTCACTGCGTGGCTCCCTCCCCACATGGACCCTCAGCAGATGACCGTGACTCCTCACTGATAAAAAGTGAGCTTTCAGACACCCACCAGCAGTTTCACCCATCGCCATTGCCTGCACCCACATGCTTCAGCTTCCTCCTGCAGACATGAGCGAGGCAGCTGTGCCTGACACTGACATCTGCACTGGTGCACCTCCTCTCATCACCTCTTTCCTACTCTGCAGCCAAGTCTGGTCAACCTCCCCTCCTTTCTTATATCAAAGTTTCTCTTTCTACTGGTTCCTTCACTTTATTGCACAACATGTTGTTTTGTCTCCCATCTTAAAAAATAACATTGTCTTCACTCCACTTCCCAACCAATAATTGATCCTTTCCTTGTTCCCCATTAAACAAACTTTTTCCAAAGGGTTTTCTGTACAGGCTGCCTTGAATTCCTTTGTTCCCATTATCTTTTTAAACCACCTCCAAGCAGACTTTGTCCCACTGCTGCACTAGAACTGTTCTCAAAAATCAGCAATAACCTCTCTGCATGAAATCCAAGTATAAATCCTCAGTCCTTACGCTATTTGGCAGCATCTGACATGGTGGGTCACTTCTTCATCCTTCGTACCGTTGGCTTTGAGGACACCACAGTCAGTCTTCTCCTTCAGTCTCTGATGTTTCTCCTTTTCACCTTGATGTTTCATGTTGGAACAACTCAAGACTCTAAGTCTTTGGTTCTCTTTGCTGGTGTATCAATAGTCTCTCCCCAGATTTCCTCTAGTCTCCTGACTTTAAATACTGTCTCTGCACTCAATCACATCTCTGCCTCAAAGTCAGGGCCACATCACTGACACCCTATTTAACATCTCCACGGGAACATCTAACACACATCTTAACCTTAAAATGTACAAAGCAGAATTCCCCTTAACAGCCCTGCTTCCCAATGTCCATTGATGGTAACTCCATCTTCCCACTTGCTCAAGAAAAATGTCTGTGGCCCTCCAGCACTCCACGTCTGACCTGTCGGGAAATGTTCCTTGGCACATCTAGCCTCAAAATACGTCTAGTGTATGACCTATCTCAGCACCTTCCTGCTACCTCTCAGGTCCAAGCCACCATTATTCATCAATGAATTACTGAAATAGTTCATGTAATCATCATCATACCAGTCTTTATGCTTCCAACCTTGACCCTGGAGTCTGCTGTCAATTTAGCTACAGGACCCTCTAAAGATATAAATTACATCATGTAAATCCTCGGCTCAAAACTCTCCAAATGTCTGAGTTCTGCTCAAATTGAAAGCAAAACTCCTAGTCATGAGATACTATCTAATCTGCTTGACTTCAGTATTTTCCAACCTAATTTTTATACTCTATTTAAAAAGAAAAAGTAGTAATTCTGAATATTATAAAAAATTATCTCCCATATAACAGTTTCACTTCAAATTTCTAAGAAAGAATATATTACCTTTGTAAGTCAGAAAATCAATTAAATAGAGAAAATTAAACCCAATTAATACACATTTTTCTGAATTTATTATGAGCAACTTATTTTTTACCCTCTGAAACACATGGGAACCTAAGATAATGAGATCAAAATACTTAGGTTGTCCTGGTCAAAACATCAAGGGAGAATTATGATCTGACTGTGATCCCATTTTCAGGAAGCCCCAGTTTCTTTAATGGTTTTCAGAGGTCCCATATACAGCCAGAAAAATCCCTCTCACTATAATTTTGATTTTTATTATTTTATTCATCATTCTGCAAATGTTTGCTGTTCAAAATCCTTGTTTCATATGATGTGCTAGATGCTGTGTGATCTCATATACATTTTGTAAGGTAAGATAGCATTTTTATTGAAAAAAAAGGTGGAACAATTTTGGATCAATAAGTAAAAATATACCAGAAATGCCCTAGATATGAGGCCTGGAGCACAGACGGCAAACACAAAGTCCTCAGCAGTTTCAAGCTCCTCCCCCATCTAATTTTTAAGTGAAAAACAACCCCCTCTGATCTGACTGTAACATCAGAGTCCTACTCAACCACAGTCAGGACAGCCACCAGCAACCGACCAGGTCAAGGGTGCTCCGGAGGAACCAGGTGGGCCTCAGGCCAGCGTTACAGCTCAGAGGCGTGCGGAGTAAGGTTTCTTACTAGTAATCATTTCACAGACTGAAAATTAAATTAATAATCATAACACAAATACTTAATGTGCATTAAAGAAGATTGGGTAGGTCCTATAAAGAGCACTACTAATTTGTTTGAATATCATAATTATAACATTTCTGAACTTCAACAACTATCAGATTTTACTCTATTTTCATAATGTGAAATCTCTTTCAGATGCTTTATGAACTCAATGATCTTTCACCCCTTATTTACCTGAATTTGCCCACATTTAGCTCAGTAGGGGAAACTCATTTGCTCCCTAATAACATACATTCAATTCAATGTTAACCACCAACTCACCCAGCTTTCTTTTGCAAGGAGATTGTTGAATAAAAGTTTTAGCCTTTTATTATGTTTACTTAACAAAATTTAAAATTTTTGTTATTCCTTTTTTATTATTTCCATTTTTCATATCTATATGGCCAAAAATGCCTCTGTCATTTCAAGTATATTTTTATTTATTGGTCCAAAATTGTAGCTTTTTCTTTTTAAATTAAAAACATATTATTTTATCTTATGAAATGTGTATGAGATCCCACAAGCAAAATGTCAGGATCATTCATGTCCTTTTTTTTTATTACTTTCAATATAATATATTATAGGTTTACTCCAGTTCAACTGCAAAAATAAGTATTTGTGTATATTTTGGGATGCTATTTTGAACAAGAAAATGTTATAAAGTCATCATAAAGTTTCATTTTACCTGTTATTTATCTGTTGCAAATAACTACACAATATTTGCCTAGATATATCTATATCAAAAGAGAATGAAAGCAACATTTTGTCTACGTTACACATACTTTATTTCACACCTTTATTTTTAATGTATGCCCCAAATTGCTGATATGTTTCTTTTTTATGGATATTATGAAATGTTTATGATGCAGAGGGTGAGATAAACATTCAGTCATCAGGAAAGCATGTGTGCCTGAGCCAGGACAGTACCTGGGCTGGCAAGTGTGGCTTAGGAGGAGCATGATTTGGGGCATCTGGTCTACTTTTGAGGATGGATGGATGTGCATGTACATGCCCCACCCCCCACCCACCCCCGCCCACACACACACAAGCAGGTCTCAGAAGGATACAATGCCAGCTCCAGGTACATAACACACTGAAAATGGGCCATTCTTCCCGAGGATAATGGGACACCAGAAAGTTTCCATTTCCTAGAGGAAACTTCAAAATGAGGTTTAGGGAGCATTTTTCTCACAGAGACCTGAAGCAAATAAACTGTCTGGGGTATCTAGGAAACAAGGGGCAATGTGACATGACTGGTCCCTTGAGTGGCCATAGGATGGGTTCAGACTCAGAAAACAATATGTTTAGAGATAAGGGACATTTCAGGGACTGTCATTCAGGGAGCTTTTGCAGGGCTCCAAGTGGGGGATAACAGGAATTTATTTGTGTCTTCCAAGGATTATTTTAGAAAACATGTAAAAGATAGTGGAGGACGAGAACCAGATGGCTGCTGGTGGAGATTCTCACAACAACCCCAGGAAGGAATTAGTGGCCAAGCGAACAGGGATGTGCGCTGAAGAGAGAGGCAACCTGTATTTAGAATTAGATCATCTGTAGAATGCTTTGGAAGGTGGTAAGATGAGAGCTGGGGAGGCAAGCTAGAATTTTCAATCTCAAAAGAGAAACACATGAGGTAAAATGAAAATCTAAAGAGGAGTAGAAATAGTGGGATATAGTGGGACAAGGTAACTAGAGTGTAAGCATGTCAGTGGTCTGCAAAGACACTTCTCAATTCAGGGATTCACTAGGAAGACCCCCAGGACTCAGAACGGAGCTGCACTCCAGCTGAGATTGAGTATAGCAAAACGAAACAAAGTAAAACCAGTGAGAAGGTGAAGGGAGATCAGCCTGGATGAAACCAGGCTCAGACTTCCAACAGTGCCCCCAGAGAACTCACACAGGGTGTGCATGTCCCTCCAGCAGTGGGCTGGGATGGCACGTGGGAAGGGTTGTCTCCGAAGGAAGCTCCTTACAGACTGAGTGGCCTGGGCTTTCCCATGGGGCTGGATGTGGAAGCATGCTCTGCCCAGCATGTGTAAAACTCCCCCACTCCCAGAAGGAAAGGAGTTGTTCAGCACAGACCGTATTGTTTGTACAAACAGCCGAGGCCCAGTGACCCACACTCATACAGGATGATGTGATCCCTAAATGATGTCATCACCAACTGTGCAAGCAGAGGTTTCTAAGGATGGAAAACTCAGGTCTGCTGTGTTAATTCCTACATGGTGGGAGGAAGAGAAAAAAGATTTGGTGGCTAGATGGCCCCAGGTCATGAAAGGAATTAATAAAACAAAAAATCGAAAATGATAAGCTGTTTAAAAAAACGATGCCAAGGCTTTAACCAAAGGGGATGGACTGGAGAAGCTGTGTCACTGGGAAGAGGGAAGAGTCGGAGGGGAAGGAGGTCGGTGGTGATTCTGTGTTTCCATTTGTGCGAGTCTAGGTGAGGATGATACACCTGAGTGTGAGTATCTAGCTCTGGAGACACGGCTTTGGTGAGAACCAGTTTTGAGTGTGGGATTTAAGAATAACCAGAACATGGCTAAGCACTGGGGAGGCTGATATTGGGTTTGCGCAGGGGGTGGTGTGGGGGGAGGGATGTTCTTGTTTGTTTACATTCTGTCTTTAATACTATTCAGATACATTCATCATTGTTGATATACTTATTTCAACTATACAATTGGTGGCAATTATACCAGAAGCAGATTTATATTACCACACATCCAGAAAGAACCTTTTGAGGCTGAAGCCACAGGTATACGCTATAAGAGATTGAGATGCACACTAATGAGTTGTATTTTCTCTGTTCCCTTCCATGAGTAAAGAGATAAATTAGATACCTTTGTACCCACAAAATGAAAAAAAAACATATTGTTTTGTATTCCATTGACCATTGATTTGGAATTAAAAACCGTATGTAAATATAAGCATATGTGTAAGGTGAAGTGCAGTCAATAGCTTATGCTCCCTTAAGATCATAAAAGTTCTTAGGGGGAGTCAAAGCCAGGAGAAGTAGTTCTATTTTAAAATTTCTTATTTAGAAAATGATTCAGAAAGTAGGTGGTTTAGAAGCTGAGTTCATGGAAAACTTTCTGTGAAGCAAAGAGGTGGAATATGCTGGAAAATGCAAAATTCAGGCATCACTCAGGAAAGATATTTTGCTTTTCTAAAATCAGTAACTACAGTGAAACAATTATTATGTTCTTCAAATCCTGGGAATGAGACTGAAAGATCCAAGAGCACAAGTCCATTACTTTTTACCAATAGTGGGCTTTTTTCTTGAAGTTCTATTTATGGTTATCTAAATGTGTGCTTAGGTTGGCAAAGGTACCACCTTGTATATTGTTTTTTTTTTCTTGCCATTTTTCTGGACCATTTTTAAATTGGTGTGTTTTCTTACTGTTGAAGTATAAGAGTTCTTGGTGTACTTTGAAGATGCCTTTATCAGATGGATCTTTTGCAAAAATATTTTCTCTCAGTCTGTGGGGCTTGCCTTCTCATTCTCTTGACATTGTCTTTAGCATGGCACAATTTTCATCAAGGCCTGTTTATCAACTCTCTCTCTCATGGATTGTGTTTTTGGTGTTGCATCTAAGAAGTGATGGCTGTATACAAAGTCATCTAAGTTTTTCTCTATGCTGTCTTCTAGGAGTTTTATAGTTTTGTGTTTTACATTTGGGTCTGTGGTCCATTCTGAGATATTCTTGTGAAAGCTGTAAGATGTATAACATTCTTATTGTTCAATGAGTACAGCATCTCTGTGGACTTGTGATGCTGGCTTCAGCTACACTCAAAGTGAGTACAAGGTGAACATGTTACGACTACAGCTTAGGAAACGGAGGCACTGACGGCCCTGAGAAGCCAATCTGTCATTTGCAGCAGACTTTACTTTGAACTAGAGCATGCTTCAAATACAGAAAGGAGGTAATATTATTGTAAGAAACATGGATGATGAAAGAAACTTCTCATTTCTTTTTCTACCCATTACTTTCCTGTGTTAGTCAACCACTTATGTGAAAAATGATGACAAGAGAAAAATAGAATAACCCATAGTTCTTTTTCTTTTCAGCCCTTCCTTACTCATCAATAAGTCATAAGTAGAGAATGCTGGTAAAATGTGCACACATCAAGACGTGAAAACAAACAAACAAAAAGCAGGTGATTTAGTGCTGTGCAGTCTGTTCTGATATGAACAAAATATGCATGCATGTGTGAGTTATAACATATGAACTGCATAATTTGGTGATTCTGTTGATGAATTAAATACTTTATATTTGCATTTAATGCTGGTATTTCATAATGTGAAAATAGATAGTAAAATTCCTAACAATTTATAATTTCAATTTTATTGCTTAGAATGACAGTAAGTACAAAAAGCACTGTAACAAATAAAGAAAATGTAAAAGAAAGAAAAGAAACATATTTCAGTCTTTTCACACTTTTTTCCTGCTTTTTGAACAAGAAGCCTGCATTTTTATTTTATACTTAGTCCTACTTATTTTATAGCCAAATATATGGCCATTTATTATGGCCAAATATTGCTGTTTTTTGTGCCCTTTCCCTGAAATACCAGAATTCAGATAGTAAGTAGGTATTGCATAGAATATATACTTGAATCAGCATGAGGCCTAATTTCACCATTACATATCCTTTATCCTAAAACACAATTCCCCAAATCATTTAACATTTAAAAAAATTAGGGTGTTATTTTATAACTGATATATTATAGTATATTTCTTCTCCCAAGAAAAGGCTATTAAAATAATGGCAGATCCCAAAACTAGACTTAGAAACAAGAAAATTCACAGCATTACCTAAATTATCTATTTAAATTAGACAAAGCAGCTGAATCAATTATAAAAATGTGATTTCTCTGTGCATTTGATATAAATGTCAGCGAAAGATCATCACTAGCTTATTTCCCAGTCTTCCCCTATCCCACCACAGCACTGATACGGTAAGATGAATTAGAGAAGGAATCAAGTTCTGCTCCAGCTAACCAGAGCCCTAAGGAAGTTTTGAGATGAAGGAAGAAAGGAGTGAAGAGCCCGTCCCTAAGGAAGAGGTCCAATCTGGAGGCCACGTGGGACTCCTAAGTGCTTCCTGTTTACTCTGGTAATGTGTTAAGACCAAATTTCCCTTCAAACTCCTCCCCTGAATGAGCAATATAAGCAACTAAAAACTGAAGTACAAGGAAGCCAAATCTTGTTTCAAGAGGAGTCATTTAAAATTACATCTGTCATTGGTCATACCCATCATTGCTCAGAAATACACACAAGCCATGAGGGTATTTGGCCTTATGTCTGGCTGTGTGCCTAGTCACATACACTTGTTGAAGAGGGATGAAACTGTTGAATGGTAAAAGCAGGCTGCTGAGAACGAATTGAGACTACAGCTAAGTATCTGAAAACAGCCCAAAAGAGATCCTCACAACAGCAATCAAAGCTGGAAAATCACAGGAGAGAAAATCATCCAGCACTAACAGATAATTCTGAAGTCTTCACACCAACAGCATGTGAGTTTCTGCACCATAAACCGTAAATCAAAAAAAGGATGATATATGAAAAGGGCAGGGAAAAAACAGCTTTAGTAAGAGACTGACCATAAAGATACATTAACTGTGTGCAGAAAACTAGAAGGTAGTTAGAAGGAATACAAATGACTCAAATATTTGTATATAAATGTGTAATATATGGGCAAAGGAACATAAAAATCATAACATATTTCTATTTCTGTATGTAACATAGGTGCAAAGTAAATGTCATATAAGACTATGGATTGGTGGGTACTTGTCCACAGGCATCCTTGTGATGTGGTGAAATGGGGGGTCATGGAATAGGGTGATGGAAGGGTCCATCCTTTTAAAGAGAAACAAGGTTCTAAGAAAAAGCAAAGTATTCATTAGAATTATTATAAGTATCTTCCCAGGAAGCATAAAGAAAACATTGTATACAAGAGAAAAAGATATCATATAGAAACTTGGCAATTAAAAATTTAAAAAAAATAAAAAATAGGTAGCCTAAATAAAAAAGATAAAGTCAGTGAGCTGGAAAATGGCAGTGAGGAAGGTTATCATAAAACAAAACAAGGATATTAGATTTAAATTTATATTTAAATTATAGTTCAGGCATAAGAACAGCTCTCCCAACATCTTCCTAACAAGCATGCCAGAAGAAGACAAAACAATGAGTAAAGAAAAGACAATAGTCAAACAGATAACAGGACGATTTCCCAGAATTGAAGATCAGCGCACACGCACGGCTGGACCAGTGCTGAGAAACCACACCTACCTGTACTGGCCAGACGCACCTCAGGTGTGGACCCAGGAACAATCTCATGGAGACAGTCTACCCTGTGAGACGCCTCTACCGTTCTTCTTCAGACCTTCTGTACCTTGCCTGCTCTCCTTAAATGTCAAATCTTCCACAACCTCAGCTGAAGACCTCAGTATTTCCTAGGGAATACAGCTACCACAAATGAGAAAACACCATCTCACTTCCAATTTTCATGACCACCTTTCCTTGCCTACCTTGCATGGAGCAGAAAAGAGAGAGGACAGGGACAGATGTCACTCACCACCTGCTGTGCTGAGGCTCTAGACATTACGTACTTGATGGAAACACTCCAGGCAAAGCCCTTAACCTGGTGTGTCAGAGACATGCCCGTCTCTTTGGACAGCCATGACTTCACCTACATTTCCTCCTTGCTTTTGGGCAGGGTCATGTGACTAATCCTGGCCGATGTGCTGCAAGCAGCAATGACCCATCTCTCTTCTGAGCCTGAACATTGAAGACCTGCTGAGTGACACTGTCTTCCCACCACTGACAGCCTCGAAGCCATGTGGTGAGGTGGCAACAGGAAAAGATGGAAGATGCCTGGATCACTGGGTCAACAAATGCCTGGAGTGTGTGAGCCTTTGTCTGAACTCTTGAGCTTCTGGATTGTTAGTTTAGCAGAGCCTGTTCAAATTTGCCCCTGGCATCCCCTGTCAGCGTCTGCCTACCCCTTCCTGCCATCTCCCTGTGCCTGGACCGTTGCACTACCCCCTGGTGGGTCCAAGAGATGCTGCTTGGGTTCTGGAGAGGACAGCAGCCCTCTGGCCCCTTAGTTCCTTCCCACAAAGTCTCAGATGCTGTCAATACAGAAAAATGAACATTGTTTTCAATTTGACCAATATATGAGCTCTTCCTAAGTATAAGCCTTCACCAAAAATCATACCCATAGAAGAGACTGCAAATGAGTGGCTAAGAAGATCCTCCTTTTAGTAAAGGAGAGAATTTCCAATCCCTCATATCTGTAAAGCTAGCCCTGCTATTCAGTGGACTACAAGCATACTTATATTTTGGGGATTTGGCAAATGTAGAAATTTGGATTGGTTAAAGCATTGAGGTGGTAGGAAAAACTATGGGAATAAATAAGTTCCTCTCAACTAAGAGACAATCTGGAGGGATAATATGTATGTGTATATATGTACTATATATATATGTGCACATATGCAGACACACATATATACACATATATACCTATACAGACACACACACACACACACACACACACAATAGAAACATCTTGCTCCATGGTTCTGCTATTCAAAAATGAATAGATTTTATTTAGAATATCAAATACTTCTAATATAGGGAATCAGAAATAATGTTTAATTTTACGGGGAGATAAAATATTACTGTTTCCTGTCAATTAGAAACAGTTATTATGGGATATAGAGCCATGAACTTACTCATCAGGTGATGAGAGTGGAGAGAAAAAAGACTTCTTACATATATGCAAGATTTCATAATAATGATATTGACGTTAGAACTATAAAAAAATGCATTAAAAAGTTAGAATGCAAAAGGAATCAAAATGAGTAATGTTCCTAATGATTAGGCAATAACAAATACATTATCTTATCTATTAATTATTTACGATTAGTCTTCCCATACATTCTCATTAAATACTGTGACCTCTCTCTCTAACTTGGCCAACTAATGTATTAAAACAGAAAATTTCATGGACACTGTAGGAGGAAAGAGAACAGAATGGGCTAGTTTCCATAAAATGAAAATTTACTGGACAATATGGTGTCTCTGAAGTCATGCTTGAACTGTATTGTTGCATCCATCATTCACTAAAGGGCTTGATAAGAATCTTTAATATCAGCTGAAGAACTTTTGCATCTCAAATCAGTGAACTCACACTAATGAATAGTAAGACTTGGCAACCTGATTGCAATATGGGAGGAAGCCAGCCTGTTAGAGTGACAGGTGGTTCTCCAAGTGACAAAATGCCAAGGGCAGACAGGTTAGATGCTTCCCAGCTAATGGACCATCAAGAGGATACACCAACACAAACACTGAAAGTAAACCACAGAGGACCGTCAGATTATCTGGGCTGATTTAATATAGCAGCTTTGTTGTAAGTGATGAAAGCTTGCATTTGAGAGGGGAAGAATTACTGTAAAATCCTCAAGAAAAAGAAAATGGCTTGAGAAACTGAATATATAACAAAATAATATATAATTATATGAAATGACTACTTTAGGATCTGTGATGAATAATGAGTTAAGTACATTTTCTCCAATTGTAACATGAAAATTCCTTGCAAATTGTTTCAACAGAAGCAATCACAGGTTATTTAAAATTCTTATTTTCAAAAGTATTGTACACATTGTTTTCATGAAGTAATCTGTAAAGCACTTTCAACTACTCTTCCTTGGAAACAATATTCCCTGGATAATTCCTTGAAAGGATAAATATTTATCATCTCTTTTCTTTTTAATAAGTAATGAAAATACTCAAATCTTATTTTCCAGTCACAAAATTGATTTTTATTTATAACTCAATTTTACTCTTTCCTGAAATAGTGTAAGAAATTAATATTATAATATTGAATTCAGTAACTACATGTTCTAAAATCCCAATGACATTACCTAGCTCTGGAATAATCTTTTAATAACTTTATTTTGAAATAATTTAAGACCCATCAAGGTTTTCAATAATAGTACAGAAAGTTCATGTGTACCCTCCACCCAGCTTCCCACAGTGATGCATAACTACAGCTGCATCAAAACCAGAACATTGAGATCATATAATACTATCAAAACGGGTAAAGACCTTACGGAGCTTTTATCAGTTTTTTGCATGTCATTTTCTGAGGGGATGGGGGAATATATAGCTCTATGAAAGTTTAGCATACATATATATTTGAGTAATCATCACCCAACTCAAGAGAGACAGTACATCACCTCAAAGCAACTCCTTGTATTATCTCTTAACAGCACAAGCTTCCCGCAACTCTAATCCCCGGCAGCCATGGTCTTATCTTTATAATTCCATCACTTTAAAATTGACACATTAATGGAACCAAGTATGTAAACCACTGATAGTGGCTTTTTCTCCCCTCAGTGATTCCCTCAAGATTTATCCAAGTTTTCATGTGTTATCAGTGCTATTTATGTGACTCAATATTCCTATTTTCCTAGAAAGTTGACATCAGTCTCCTAGCCCTCATACAATTATAGCGTGAAGGAAACGAGTTCTTGGTTTCATGGAATAGAATGATACACAGAGGATCATATGGGTTTAGGGAAATCAGTCCTTGCCTAGAGATCAAGCAGGTAAAGAGGAAATAGTCAAGGATCATGCAGTGCCTCTAGTCAGGTTAAGGGTTTGGATGGAGACAGTTTAAGCAGGAGAGTGTCATCATCAATTCTGCATGTTAGGATCACTGAGAGTTTGTAGAGGATAGTTTGCGATGGGGAGAGCAGGAAAATCAGGAACAAGAGAAACACCGTCTCTGACAAGGGAGGTAAGCCTCGTGTTTCCTGACATGGTTGTGCGGACACATCCTGTCCTGCTGGTCTTGGTGGAAGACTGTGTGATTAGGGATGTTTCCCTTGGGAATACACATTCTACCATCTTTTTGTCATTCCTAGACTAGGAAAACTAGGATCCTCTCTGATTGCCATGGGTTCAACTGAGGGCTCAACCAATCAATGTTGATTGATAAGGTGAAGTACAAAACGTGTCAAAATGCCATGTATTCAGGAAGAATATATTCTTTATTCTTTACAGTGATTAGGAACAATTTCTCTTAAAAATAGCACACAACGCTTAAATGAATAGAAGAATACTTTAAAACAGACTTAGTGCAAAGCTCACATTGCTGTTTAACTCAGTCGCCACCTTTGTTTTCGTTTGGTTTTTAATTTCCATGTCAGACCCCTTTGACAATCTGACCAAAACCAAAGGCTGTCTTCAGTGAGTAAGGCTTGCACGTCATGGTTGCCTGTGGAGTTTCAGCCTGGGCTCAGATCCCTTGAGGTCCATTCAGAAACACCAGCCAGTGGTCTGTGGACTCAAGGCTGAGAATTCCCAAATGCCTAAGAGGTTTAGGCTGACACACTCATTAGAAGCATTTAACATTTAAAAAATTCCCTCACAGATACTCACTTTTTATTCTGAATCTTTAGAAAGTAGCTTTGTACCCTTACAGAAACTGAAAAGAGCCCTAGGAGCCCAGGTAGATTTTTTCTCAGTGAACAAAACAGACTGTAGATGAGCAGCTAAAAATCCAAGCAGCCAAACTGACCACGAAAACAGAGAAGTTGATGCTCTGGTTTGGGCCCATTTCATAACTGAAAGTTCAACAGGGTGATGCCCTCGTCTGGGAAGATAGTTAAATACAAGGAGTTTTGTATTTCTAAGTCTACTTTTGAAAACGTCTTTAATAATGAAATTTACTAATAAATAGAAGTATACTTTAGTTCCCCTAAATGTTTAAATTTCATGATTTTGAATTTCATTCTTTTTTTTAAAGCTAAGATGTGTTTATTATTAGTTCTAATCAGGGCTCATGGATGTTAGCTGTGTAAATAAAATATTCTTTTGGACTAAACTAAGTGAATTGCTTTGTTGTAAATATTACTTAGAGCAGTGATTTTCAACAGGGGTAGGGGTGCAGGAGCTAGGAGGATATTGCCTCCCAGGGAATCTTTAACAATATCTCTAGACACTTTAGGTTGTCACAACTGGTGGCAAGAGGGTGACACTGTCATCGTCTATGGGGTAGAAGCCAGGGATTCTGAACATCCTGCAAGGTACAAGATAACCCTCACCATCTGCAAATTACCATCACAGTGCGGCTTAGTATTTCAATATATAAATTTTGGGGGACACCATTCAGTCCACACAAGTATTAAAGGAAAAAAACTATTTATGATAGTAGTGATAAGTTGAAGAAAATCTAATTTAATAATAAAATACCTTGAAAATAATGAATGCCTAATAAATGCACCTCATTCAAGCACAAATATAACAAATACATAAACCCCAGTAAGGCTACACTGCATTTTCAGACCTTGATGTAACTAAGACAACAGAAAGGTTCATTCATCTGTGAAGGATGTCCTGCAAGTTTGCTTTAATACAGTTCCTGAAAACTATGGGTCATCCAGCAATCCCAGATTTTCTATGTAACTTAAGAGATTTTAAAACAAGCCATAAACTTGGGTTTTTTATCCACTTATAAATATTTCCACCATGGACTTATGGCTGTCATGTTGTGGATGTATAACAGAGGACTCTTCTTTCAAGAAGTGAGCTGCTGCTTCAAAATTCAGCTTCAAGATTTCTATAACTAACTAGATATAAGACTGATATTCTTTTCCTGAAATATATATATTACTATTTGATTTTCCTGTACCACTAACATTAAAATTTTATAAGCCACCGAAGAGGTAAATTGAAAAGGGAATGAGAACTTCTCCAGAAAGTGATAAAAGAGCAATTGCATTAGGGAACATATAAATTTTCAACATGTTTCCTGAAAAATTTCTTCTCTGAACATCTTTCTGTATCAGTTTAAATCCTTTTGATTTTAGCTAGCTCAGGTGAAACAGAAATGAGAAGTATATGACATTACACACTCTTATTGCACAGAATGGTATGTATCCGCTTTGACAGGAAGCTAATTGTTTCAGCTTTGCTTTCTTAACCTCCTGCAAAATTATTACCCATTTTCCAATTGTGAAATCTCCCTTTACTCTAATTTTGCCACTGCTACAATGCTACTTGCCTTCACGTCCTCAACTAATCTGCATGAAAGTGTTGTCGACCCCTCCTGTCTCTATTCCTGCCCTTCCCACTCCATTTTCAAGTCATTACCATTTGGATCCTGCCCTTATTTCCAATGGAACCATTCTGATCAAGGCCACCCTGTGTCATCACACCATGGGGACATTGCCTCTTTTTAAACTCAGTCACATCACCCCTCTCACCCTCTTCTCTGTGGATTCTCTGTCACCAGACATCCCTGGTCTCTCAGTTACTTCCACCACTTCTCCATCCTTTGTTTCTCCTTTACCAATAGATGTTGGAATTCCAAAAGTTTTGAAATTCCCTACATGCTCACTTTGTTGAATCTCAGAAAAATATCTTTCTCTCATAGTCACTCAAGTGCTGAGGTTTCTCACACACACACATCATCATGCCAATATCCTGAACAGCAGGTGCGTGCACACACATACACTGGACTAGCATGCATCGCGATTCAAGTTTAGACTGTTTAGCACTCAGCTCGCCATTTCCCCTCATCCCTGCTACCACCACCCACCTACCAGTCATGCACCCTGATTTTCCTCCTACCCTTACAATAAGTTCCACCACTGATTTCATTTGGGATAGAGACCAAGACACACTCTTTCATCACTGGGCTCTCAGATTCTGCCATCTCCATAACTTCATCCAGACATATCCATGCAGGGACAGTGGTACCCCTGGGTTTCTCGGTGTACAATCTACACAGCTCTATGGGATGTGCTGGTAATCCCACCACCAGATCTCAAACAACCACCGAGTTTCTTTAGCTCTAATTCCAGAATATGTTTTGCATCTCTCCATTTTTCCCATCCAATTCCTGATGGCACTTAAAATCATCTTTTCCCTGGACTATGAATCCAACTGATTTGACTCATGCTTCCAGTCCTGCCTCTCCAGTCTCTACAGTCAAAGGGACATTTATAAACATATATATCGTACTTAAATTTTTTAATGTCTTCCTATCACTCTGCAGATTATGCTCAAACTACCTGGCTGGTAAGTCCTCCAGATCTGGCCCCTTCTCCCCTACTGTCACCACTCTCACCCTAGGGTTCAGACTTGCTGACCTCCCTCATTTGTTTGAAAGGTACCAGGCTCATGCTCACCTTTGCCTTTTCCCACCCTCCGCCTGCAACAGTCTTCCCCACTCACATCCTTCACCTATGGTCCAAGTCTCAGTTTAAATGTGCCTTGGTTAGGGCCCCTCTGCTCTTCTCTAGACCAGACCAAGTTGGCCCTGCTGACATTCCTGCTCTCTGCACGCCCCCCACCATAACATGACTGAGCATCACCATGGTTACAGGTCTCACCCTCTGTCTCCCAGGAAGATAGGATGTCTTGTTCACCACCTTATCCCCAGCATCCAAGCAAGACTTGACACAGCAGGTACTTAAATTACTGCTGTTGAATATACTCTATTATTACCTTAGAATCTCAGATATGTATAGAAAATGCAGAAACAAAAATTCTAAAGATTTTAGGATGATGTAATATCCAAGATAATATTCAGATGGCTTAAAGTGACTTTTCTTAAGAATGAAGTCTAGAATAAGTTTTAAAAATTAAAAAAAGCTTATTTTTTTCAAGTTAATATGTACAGCCTATAACTTGAGTCTAATATGTGTTTTTGCTCATGCAGAAAATCATGTAACAGCTTTCCTGAGAAAGATAAAGTGGGGTCCTTTTTTATTTCAGAATGTTTCCCATTGAAATCTGGGAGATTAAATTTCCCTGAGGGAGGAAAATCTAGATTAGTAAGTGAAAAGACTCATCATTTACAAACGTTGTGAATTTTAACACATTTTTACCATAGCCTCTAGGCATCTGATGCTTGTGGTGATACATGGCATGTTACCCCAGGGCTGTTTTGTTTGTTTTTCTCATGCTGGGGAATTGTTCATATTTTCTGACACCTTCTTTCTCTTACTTCCTGCATAAACCATGCTCAGAATCTGTAACAAACAAATATAAAATTGCATCCTTGCTGAATACTGGATTTTAAAGAGAATATAATGCATTTGCCTGAAAATGTAATAAAACATTTCTCAAATGAATGCTTTCTTTATTCAGAATTCTTGGAAATTATTGAGTTGAAGATTTGGGAACAGACAGGAGCCAATCATATGCTATCTAAAACGAGTATATAGATTTGGATGCTTTACTTGGGTTCCAACATTATTTTATCTCATATTGTGCCAAGAGCCTTGCTGTATTCTCAGGTGAAGGCTTTAAGCTTCAAATCCTCCTACTCACGATATTGTGAAGACCAGGAAAAGCACAGAGGGTAGAGCTTCAGGGACCCAAGAGACACAGGAGCCCTGGTCCTGCCCCCTCACTCAGACAAAACAGAAGGCCCACTGGAAACAGTGGAAACTGAAAAGTAGCACATGGCCTGAAGCTCTGTTGTACTGGTATAGTTAAGTGTAAATGTCCTTGAAGTTCATAAATGGTAGGGGATGAGCAGAGCTGGAATGAAAGGGCTTTTGAAAGCACACGAATCTCCAGTCTCTAATGTTTGTCCAAGCTTGTCAAGAACGTGGGAATACATTTCAGGTGACTGGTTTGGGGGCATGCGTGGCTGGAGGTAAGGCCCGGAGGTGAGCCCAACCTCAGCTGGGCGTGTGGAGACGGGATCACTGGAGAGCGTTGGAAATAAGATGAGAAGACTAGAAAATAAAGCTGCATGAGATGTTGCCTAATAAACTCAAAATAATGTGTGTATACTTTTTAGCACTTCCATTAAGATTTTAAGATAGGCAGCTTTGTATAAAAGTTCTTTTGAATTTGTAGGATGTCAAATTCCTTAAGTCTCTGTCTCTAAACTCATTTCCCAGAGTGAATTTCAGAATGAGAGTTCAAGCACGTGTGCACGCACACGCACGCACACACACTTGCTTTTTACAATAGAAAGCCAATTAATGGTTTTTTTGTAAAATATTTAAATATGAATAGATCCTATAAAATATAAACTAACTCTTTTAAAACTTACAGAAGGGGCAGGGGTACTGAGGTAATTCTGGGAAGACCATCAGCCTTCCACCACAAGACCGGGTCCAATGACTCTGGAGCAAGATGCTAGCTTTTAGGGGAAGCCAATTCTATCAGTGGCCCCTTAACTTGGTTTTGAACTGATCCTACTGAGGTACCAATATTTTAAAACAAATTCAATATTTCCATCGGATAACAAATGGATCACTATTAATGAAATAGTGAAATTAGGAAAATATATCAATAATACGTATGTAGTCTTAATTTACTGTGAGCTTTTGAAATATTTTCCTTTCTCTTACTCACCAGGCCATGGGTGGCCCTCATAGTGGCAATATTTGGCTACCACATAGTCACTTTGGAAAACTCAGGGCCTTGTATGTAATTTTCATATACCCCAAAGCGCTGGACAAGGAATATGAAAGAAGTCAGTGGAACTCATGTAATGACATAGGACAGGAGGTTCACTCCCAAACCAATCAGGCAAATTTAACAGGGTGATTGAATTGATAAAAATTAGCTTTCACCTTCATATTCTATATACACATATAATTAACATCTGCATGAGAAAAAGATGCTATTTAAGGCCCACTTATTCTGATAGTTAAAATATCCCAATTTCTAAGAAATCATCATTAACCATTCCATCCACTCTCATTTTTCAACTGTAAGAGATTCTACATGTTAACATTAGTTTCTTAAAACTGACAAAGTTACCTACTCAAACTAATTCTATGTTTCTATTTTAGAAATTTAAAAATATGAGTACATTTATTTATATTCCCCACACCAGAATATTTTTGTCTTACTAGCTTCCATTTGTTTTTGCTTAAAGCTACCAACTATTGAAGTGATCTATGATCATTATAGAGCATTCATATACCACAGCTACAATTTCTCTAGCTTTGTGTTACATAAATTCAGTATTAATGCTAATTCTATTTCTATAGCTTTTAAAATACTGTGACTTTCAGTGCCATTTCTAAGTGAATTTATTATTTAACTTCTTATGGTTCTTAATCTCTAAAACATTTATCTTTATTTATCCCTAATTGGGAGAATTTCATTGTTAACTCAGTTTTGTTTTTCCAAGGACTTCTAATGTTTCCTGATCCATTTCAGGCTTGGTTAATGCAGAGAATCCTCAAGTCACACACACCTAGAACTTCATACGTATTGCCCCAGACCCATATTCAAATTTAGACAATAAAACCAACCTAATTTTCTCCTTGAATGCTACAATAATTTTTCCTTGAGTTTTAATCACTTCAACATGTCTGGTGTTAAGCATTTCACATCAAAATACCGTAGAGTATGACATTACCATCTGACCTGTTGATTCAGTCTTTTATAATTTCAGAGAAATGTTTAATGTATCTTTATTTTTAATGCTTCAATTGCTGAAATCTAGAATCTAGAAACAATGACCTTTGTCTTCCGTATCTATTCATTTTTCTAAATTGGTTTTTACATATATTCTATTACCTTAAGTCTTTCTTCTATGTTAGCAACTTCATATATAATAGCACTAGTTTTTCTATTTTGACCTATAATCATGGCAAATTCTAATTTTATGTCTCTCATTGGAAAGCTCCCTTTATATTTCATTTTCCTATTATACCTAAGTTCCTTTAAATATTCATATTTTTATTGCATTTCATATCAGGAAACAGTTATGAGCATTTTCCTTCCATTCGGAGTTTTATTCTGATTGGTTCTGCTGTTTCCTATTCTTTATGATCCTGTTCTCCCATTCGCTATATTTGCATGTGCAGGCATTCTAGCATTCCATCATGTTCTTGATGACAAATCCTGGGCGACATCCTATTGGTTCTCAGGGTTACATGCTGACTTCATGACTCTCTTCCCATCCTACTGGTTAGCGGTTTGTTTTCTCTGCAGAACTGCAGTGCACCTGTGTGTAGCCTGTGGGTGCCAGAGGTGAGGGGTCTACCTGCATTTGTCTTCTTTTCACTTAGATCACTTGGCCTTGGCCTTCCCTGAGCATGTTAAATATCCTAGATCAGGGTCATTACCATACACTGAGCTGTGTTTGTGTGTTCCCAATGGGTAATATGCTGATATTGCAGACCATTCCTCAATTCACTTGGCAGTACAGTGTCTAAACTGATCGGAGAGCAGTTTTCTTGTCCACTTCCCTTGGTTTCACCCACCTTGCCCCAGTCAGAAGAGAAAAAGGTTAATCATGAACTTATAATTTGGTTATTTCCAAGTCTGAAACATTAGTGAGCCCTGCTGGGATTTAAATAGCATACAGTGTCGCTCTGTGACAGGAATAGGGCCAAGATCAGGGAAAAGCCATGCCGGATTACCTGCTCCCCTTCAGAATGTCTTTCTTTCCTTGGACATATTTGAAAAAACATTATCAACATGAGGTTTTCTTCCTTCTCTGGTTCAGCTTCTATAGGTGATTTTTTAAATTCATTAACCTTATTTCAGTTCAGAGAAATCCTTAATAAATAGCTCAACACAGAGAAGTAACTATAAACTCTCTTCAAGATTAATAACACATACTCTGAACTCAGGCAAGGCTCAATAAAAGCAAATGAGTCTGCGTAGATAGGTTTATGCCTGTTAGAATCTCTTCATGATACAACCTATGAGAGCTTCTTCAATGAGTTCTCACACTTCAAGACTGCCAATATTCTTTAAGATGAAAACTGTATTTCAGTAAAGAAGTCTTATGCCTCAGTCTTATCTAGGTCTGTAAACGTAGAGTGCCTAACTGTGATGATATGTTATTAAATGGAGGTTAAAAAGAACAGAAAGTTTGCCAAAATAAGCAGCCCTATAGGATTTTTGCCACAATTCATAGTTAGTATGAATTCCATCCTGGATGTGGGATAGGGGCTGTGAGGGATCCATGGGCCTGGAACATAACATCGGCAGGGAGCAAAGTGAATGAAAGTCAGAATGCCAGGCAGTGGCCAGCTACACAGACCCATGATTGCCATGGTAAGGGCTTTTTCATTCTAAGCATGATGGGAAGCCCTGGGAGGCTTTTAAACTGGAGAATTATACGGTCTGATTAACATTTTTGAAAGGTCATTCTGGATACAGTGTGGAGGAGAGACTGCAGGGAGGTGAGGATAGAAGCAGGACCATTCCCAGTCAGTGCCTGGGTCAGGGATAATGGGCTGAGAGGAGCAGCAAGAAGGCAGAAAGGTGGGTCATTCAGGACCTAACTGGTGGGTCAGGCAGAGGGACTGGGAGCAGAGGGTTAGGAAAGGTGAATCAGGTTTGGTGTTTGAGCAGGTCAGTGGATTCCAGTGCTACTTCCTACGATGGGGAAAGCAGAGTGAGGGGAGACTCTGGCAAGAGTTCTGTAGAGGTTCTGTTCAAGGTGATATCCTCACTGACATCCAAGGAGAGAGATCGAGTCAGCAGCTGTTTGTGGAAGTCCAGAGCTCCAGAGAAAGTTAGGACTGTAGATACAGGTCTGTGAGTCAGCAGCATATGAAGGGTTTAACCATGGCACTGAGGACACATACAGAGGGAAAAGAGAAGAGAGGAGAGAGAACACAGACCTGGGCAGGTCCAGAACAAGGGGAAAAGCCAACAAGAAAGACTGGAAGAAGCAGATCATCTGGAGGTGGGACACACACACACACACACCAGGACAGTGTTATGTGGCAGGAGAAAGCATGTGCCTCTGATGATTTTATAAGTGAAAATGTTATTTTATCCTATAAATCACATTTAACATACTATATCTAAATTTGAGTTCATTTTAATCACATCTTCTTCAAATTATTCATTGACAGAAATGTTGCAAGTATTGCCTGAGGCAGTCCCGGCTGTGCCTGCTGTAGGTCAGATGATTTCGCACCCCTTCATTTCCCTGTGCTCAATCAGCTATTCACTCAGAGCTCCTCTGAGTAGATACCTTGCTGGTGGGAGCACTTAGTTTTAAGTTCAACATATACTCCCATTTATTAAATGATTGACTTTCTAAAAATTGCTGCATTAGTTCAGGCTTCCACTAACACTTTGTTTCAATATTTCTTTGATAATGCATTTTGCACCTGAGTTTTTAAAACTTTAGCAATAAGGAAACATAAAGAGGTATTTCAATTTTCAGTATACTATCTACTTGTTATTAACAAATATATGAAGAAATGCTCAAATGTACTGCATATTCAGACATTTTAACTATGAGTTGCCTTTTCAGATTAATAATTTATTACTGGATCATGTCTCCATATGTTGACTTTAGGTGTTACTAGGATATTTTATAGTTATTGGTCAATCATATAAGAAAATATAAATCCTTATTCCTTGCATCTTGTTTCTGTATTTTTTTTTCCAATTATACTGCAGCTTAGTCCATCAAGATTTCTATTTTGGACACTTTCACTCAATAACATTAACAAAAAGAAAGTAAGTGTAAGGTTTAGGAGAAAAGAAGAAAACCTTGTTATCTGCAGGAGATATTTAAACATACATATAAAACTCAGGAATGAACAGAAAGACTGATCAATTGTGAGTAAGTAGCTGTAAAGATCAAAGTTTCAGTCTAAGACAATGCAGAAAACGCAGTAAGATACTGTTTGCCTAAACATTGGATTATCACATAGCCAGGAATTACCCTAGGTATACTTTCTCTTTAAAGAGTAAGTTTTAAATCAATTATTGAAATAAGAGTAAATAAAAAGTAGATGGAGAAACACTAATATAGTCATCCTTCTCCAACTAAACAAAAAATGTAATGTAACTGAAATCTAAAAGATTTGGGGTGGGTGGGAATTGGACATTTTTCAAAATTTATGACAGTACAAATCTCTCTAGATCTATAAGCCAATTCTGAGAAAGGAAAAGGACTTATTCTGCTATATAGAAGATAATATTACAAAGCCAAAGTCCAGCATTCTCAAAGATATAGATAAATAGGCCATGGAAGAGCAGAAGGAGTCCAACTTGCAAACCACAGCTGTCTAGAGGCTGGGCACATGAATCAACATCACCAGAGTAGGAAACCTGCTCACTATGCAAGTAAAATTAAGATCAGTATAACAGTCTAAGGTTGTTGGAAAAACCTCCAGACAGAATATGCTGTATGAACAAAAAGGCAAAACTAGGGAACACTTGTGAAAAAATATAGGACAGTATTTTTAAAACATCTTTCCCATCTTAAAGTCATAAACAAGTTGCAAATCTCAGAACAGAGAAATGGCCACTGATGAAAATGCTCTGTATCTTGTCACTTCACTGAGAATAAAGCTTTAGAGGCATCTCAATGCCTGCCAGATTAAGTTAAAACTTACTACTGAATGAACTTATAACAAAACAAGCCATCGAGGTCATTCTGCCCGTGGTTACCCTGATGTGGTAGTCAGGCACAACTTTCCCTAGTGCCCTGTGCAGTCCCAGCACTTTTCACATACACCGACCTTAACCATTACTCATGCCCTAGTCAGTGCTTCTCAGCCATGATGTCGTCCTCCCCACCTGCAAGGGACATTTGGCAGACTCTGGAGACATGCGTGGTTGTCATAACTGGGGAGGGAATTCTACCGGCATTTAGTGGGCAGAGGCCAGGGATGATGCTAAACATCCTACAGGGCACTGGACATTCCCCAGCAGGACAGAGAATTATCTGGCCCAAATATTACAGTGCTGTTTGAGTAACTCTGGACTGGACTAAGAGCTCCTTAGGGGCACAATTGTGGCCTCCAAATTTTTATACCCAGCAGTGAATACAGCAGTTAAGACATACTTGAAATCCAAATATAATTTATTGAATAAAGCACTAAATGAATTGATTTACTACTAACAATGAACATATTTTTTCCCTAATTCTTTTACTTTCTTCACAGAACCTGCTATTATAATCATTTATTCAAAATTCAGCATCAGATGGATTGCACTGAAGTTCATTTATACCTCTCAATTACCCAGTTCTAGGGCTGTTAATACTGTCATTTTAACAAATGACAAGGGAACTATTTTGAAATGAAGGTAATTTAAAGATGCAACTTTGAGAAAATTATCCTACAATCAAATGAAAATAAGAATATTATCATATAGCCTTAAAAACACCTTACAAAAGAGCTGAAATTGACAAACATCCCTAAAGAACACATAGTTATTCTGTGGATTGGATTTATTTATCTGAATCCGACAAGGACTCCCCAGTAATTTATTAGAATTTTTCAGAACCTCACTTAATTTTGATATGAGACATGGAATTAGATATTGTCACCTTTACACTTCAGATAACTTAAATAGCAAGGTATATATCCCCCTAAGGATAACACAATTCAATGTTATATATACATTAGAAATACAAAGAGGAAAGTGGAATTTTTTACATCTAAAATCTCCAGTAATTTTTACAAACAAAAGTGTTTTCCAACAAGCTTTGCAGTTTGCTGTGTGGTAAGGGTTAACAACGTTTTTTATGACCTGAACACAATCTTTGCTGCTCAATCAGACAATGATCGGTTTCCCTGGGATGATAAGTAGTCCAAGGCTGCTGTTAACTATCAACTATTATTATTTTCAAATGCACAGTTCCTTTCAGTAACAGCTAGTTTAGAGACCAGCAAGAGTTTACACTATCATGAACCTTTAAGCAATTCATGTTATGACTACAGACAACAGTCTCCTGTCCGTGAGGCAAAGCTGTACATCACAAGTTGGTTTCATTAGTGGGGGTGAGGGGGAGAAAGAATTACCCATCTACTTCCCTTTAATTACCAGTTTTCTATAGAAGTTCTCGCTTATTTTTCAAGGAGCATACCCTGAGGATAGTGTTAGGTTTCCCAAGGAAGTTTGTGCAGGCTGTTTAACTGGGATGATACACAGGGCCAGGCTGACAGACGGGAAGGTCATGCTAGCAAGTTTAGTCTATGGGGACTTTAGTCAACATGTTGTGACAATACAGCTGTCCCACATAAAGGAGATTCATGGCCCAGGTGAGAGAGAAGTGAAGGTGGCTCTGGGAAGACATAGGAAAAGACAAAGCACATGGGGACGTGGTTCCTTCAGAGAGAATGTCCTCAGGCACAGAGGCTGGGGCCCAGTGCAGAGCTTAAACTACTCAGTTCTACTTGTGGATAAGACAAAGTCCCACCTGTCACTAAAGACCAGAAGTCAGATTTAAACTTTTTGTTCAAGAAAATGTGTTTATGGAATGCTTCACAGGCCAAATTCCACACCTGATTCATTTGGAAAGTTTAGTCACAGTATTAGTAAAGATAATGATTGACACATCATATAGTGATTTTTTTACATCATTTCATCCTTTAATAGTTCAGTAGCTATCTTTAAAGGATTAGGACTTGTCTTTTAAAAACTGAAAAATGAACCACATAAAAAATGAACCATACCTAAGAAGCTCATTCTTTAAACTGAAGGCATGGAGGGAGGTAAAGCCTTTCTAAATACCTTATGGGGGTTGGGGAGTGACAACTGGAGCCACCCCACCACTCCAGGAAGGGCTCCGGTTGTTTATCAATGAGGTTGCAGTCCTTGTCTGAGCCTTGAGGGGGCTCTGCCATGCCCAGCATCAGAGCCAGGCACTCAGTCCCTTGCACGCTCCCCCTGAACTCCCAGACAGCAGGCATGCCATGCAGGTCAGGAGTGATGCCTGCGTGCCCACGCTGATGGCAGAGCGTTCTTCACTTTGAGGACGAAAAAAATATGTGAATACCAAATGCCCTTTAGGCAGAAGTCTCTCTATAAAAGTAATTCCCCTGCATGCCCTGCTCAAATGGTTATTTAAAAAGATGTGACACCGTGGACAAGAGGAACAAGGTCAGCCTCATCCATGCTAACCCGGGGCCTTTGAGGCAGACAGTGCACCCCAGCTGCACCTGGAGCAGATGCTGAGTCCAGCTCTGAAGAAAGCCACTGACACTCCAGTCTTATCTTTGTCTTTCCTCACATCCTGCAACTATGACCACTTCTTTAAAATTCCAAAATCCACAGAAATGTTTCAGGTGAGAGTCTATACAACATGTTTGGCAAAGCTAACTTCAAAGATGTAGACCCCACTCATGTCATCTGGTCCAACCTGCCTGGTTGAAACCAAACTTGAGAAAATAGCCCCCACATTTGCCTCTTCTCCGTGTGACCACCTTGATGCAGGTGAGGGATGGAGATGGCCATTCACCCCCAGCTGAGGAGTGAAGTCAGCTCAAGGTAGAGTTCCTCCAGGTGGGGATGGAGGGAAGGAGAGGGGATACAGGCAGATGGAATGCAACTTGGCCTAATGGAACTGAAGTTTAAGGAAAATAGGGATGCTTGGAGAAGATAAGCATTAGATGAGAATAGACTTGTGGGAGAAAGTCATCTAGCTCCAGCATGGGAAGGACACTGCAGAACCACATTGAAGAACCAGGCCTGGGACTGGAGAACCCATGGTACACACACCAGTCAGTGGTCCGGGGAAGAAGACAAACCTCAGACATGAGTCCCCTTGAAGCTGCAGAGGAGGCCAAGACGGCTGCATAAATTCCCCAGGGTCTCAGAAGGGCGAGGGCATTAGGAGAGAGACAAAGAGAACATACTTGGTGCTCACTGCTGGGATGGGAAGCGGCACTTGGAAGATGCTCTTTGGAAAGAAGGTGCGTGCAACTTACTGAGCTGTGACTCTGGGGAGGCGGGCAGGCCGAGAGCTTGGTGCTGCTACAGGACGGTCACCAAGCAAGGGCCTAGCTGAGGCCAAAGCGCATGTGTGGGAAGCAGGCTTTGCCGCCCGCCTGCAGAGCGGCCTCTGTACGGCCTCAGCTGCCTCCCCTCCCGGCTCAGTGCCCCTTTAAGAGATCACGTGGGAAACACCTAGGGCTGTTACCATCATTCCTCAATTCCCAGCAATTCCTAGACTGTGTATGCGACAGGATCCCCTGAAGACCTCATACAACTCAGTGTCAGGCATCAGAGACACCTTAAAAATGATGTTTTTCTATAAATCATAATGCAAAAAAGAATGAACAGATCTGCCAAAAGTAAAATCAATTGTTGGTAGTCTGACTAGAGTAAAACAACCGTGGTTGTAAAAGAAGCTAAGCGGTACGGTGACCAACCTCTCCTTGGTGCTGGCCCCCGCTTCCTTCAGGGCACAGGGCGGTCAGCACCCATCACCACAGTTAAGTGAAGCCCGTCAGACAGCCTGGTCACACCCAGATGGGGCAGCTTGGAAGAGACCTGACATTCTCCTTGTGAAACTCATGCCACTTGAAGTGTCAGTTGAGCTGATGAGAGTACCCACTCTACCCCCACACTACTCCCCCATGTAAACAAGCAGCACCCATTCACCGATGGGAAAATCACTGAAAATATTCAAGACTTCACCCCAATTTCAGAAAGAATGAGCTCATGGCAGTCATGAAACGCTGAGCTTAGAAGATTGATTTCCACACCAAGCCTTCTAGTGTCTCAGCTGAAACCACCTGCTCATTTCTCAGCTGAAATATCCTGTGAGTAGTTGTCGAGAACTAAGATTTGCTAATTTTGTGTATTTTTGCTTTTCTCTTAGCTCAGATGAGAAACACATGCTCGTCACCTCTGTGTATGAAGAGTCCAGTATGAACTGTTTTCCTCATTTTATTCAGAGCAGATCAAACAGTTATCATTGCAAAGTTAACCTGCAAAACAATATGACATGTACAAGTTATTTTACTAATTGTGTTTCTTTGTAAGCTAGCAACTCAATCGAAATATGGCTGTAATTAGTGCTGCTTCCAGGTAGGAGATACTACTGGCATTCTTAAGCTTGGAAGCCACATGAAGAGGCTTCGAGTTCCTTCATGTTTAAAGAAGAGACTGAGAATGGGATCCGGGATGTCTCAGCCCCAGAGCTCCGTCTGTAATGGGTCATGGCTGCAGCTGAGGGTAAGTGCCTCCTGGAGGGAGCCCCAGCATGGCCCTGGGACGGCTGGAGCAGCTGACTCAGAAATCGCTCCTGGGGCCGCCCAGTGGGTGCTGGGCATTGGACATAGTGTGGAAACAGGTGTTTCTCTGCAGAGTTGGATGGGGTGATAACCATTGAAGGTTATCAGAAGCTTAGATGTCATTTAACGGTATTTAGGAAGGCAGGTGCCACATTTTGGTTCACAACTGATACTACGGGTGTTCTTTACAAAAGTTGGGACTGAGATGACAAAAGAGTTAGATAATAATTACCACTGTCCAGGTGCTGAGAAGAGAATCGAAATAAGCCATCCTGAACCCAGGCTCACTTGCTCTCTCTGCCAAGCAAGGTCACAGTGAGAAGAGGACCATCTGTCAATCAGGAGGAGACCCCTGACCAGACCCTAAATCTACCAGCCCCTTGATATGATCCTTCTCAGACTCCCAACTGTAAGAAATAACTGGTTAATGTTTAAGCCACCCAGTCCATGATATTTTGCTATAGAGCCCAGAGGCCATGTGGGTCCACAGTTACCTCCCTAGTTGAAGGAAGGTAGGTTTAGGTTCGGTACAGCTCCTCCCCAACACCCACCTGCTCACAGGGGTCCACAGGCCCACTTGCATGTCCCCAGATTCCTACACAGGTCAAGCTCTCATATCCGGCACTGTGGTGGAAATGATTGGCAGCACCCCACCAGGCATTCTCCTGGCATCAGAAAGTGGGAATTTAGGAGACACCTGATGTAATCGAATCAACATTAACATCATCATAGCATGTGGAGTTCTCTAAGATAAGGTCCTTTTGACTAGAAATCCTATGAAGTGAGACAATAATCCTTATTTTACAACTGAGGAAACAGTACTAGGAAGGTCATGGGCTTTCCATGGGGACACTCCTGTGAAAGGGCCTGTGACCACCTGCTTCTCTCATCACTTGGTTCCTTCTCGCTTCTGCCATCACAGCTCCCACCATACAACTATACGAGGGCTGCCTGCAACTTTGTGGCACATTGTTACAATCCTTAAAGTTGTGGCGCGCCCATATTCCCAGTAGAGAGGTCTACCCACGCGAAGGGGCTGCAGTGAAGGTGCCTGGGTCAGGAGCTGAGATGGAGACACATCGAGAAGTTCTTTGGTTTTGTGGGGCATCTTTCATAACAACAGCATGATAAATGATATTATCTCTTCACTTTGGTACTGTCTCAGATTGTAATGTATTTAAGAAGATTGTTTCTTAGAAGAATCTACACAACCAAAGGCAAATCTCTATGTAACGCTCATATACCGTTTAAATGATCTTCTCTTCTCTCTGGAATTAGGAGAGCACCAGCCATATTTCTCCTGATTCTTCAGGGATATTTGAAACATACACACGACTTTGAATCTGACTACTACTCTGTGATCCTCACAACGAGTCACAAAAAATACTAATTAAAATAAAAAGATAACTGAAAGTCACATGTGGCATCTCGGCAAAGCATGGAGAAGAAAGCGACTTTGTCATTGCTAGAACAATGTGTATTTAGATGTCTTTCCCCTCCATTTTATTTCATATTTTATGCCTTGATTGTCAGTGTTCATCATTTGCTTAAATAAAAGAATGAATGGATTAAAATGAGTAAGTGGTTGTGTTCCTGTTTTTGGTCAGGTTTATAGAGCATATTCATTAAATAACTAAATTTATTAGTTACAAGGATAAGGCAAAACTTCCAGCAAAAAGCTTAGCAATTAAAAACACATGCACGCAAGTACAAGCATCTAGAGTTCATTTTCTACTCTTTTCAGACTATCTTGTGATAAATTAATTCAGCCACATCCTGCTGTGCAGTCTCTTCCTCATTACTCTGTTTTGCCCTCTTCTCTTATTGTCACGGAAAGACCTAGAGACCTAAAATAGATACTAATTATTCTCCACTTTAACCCCCACTGTTCAAAGCAGAATGTGACATTTTGACTGTGAGGACAATTGACACAGAGCTCATTAAAGCCAACAGAATAAGTGAACCCAAAAGAACAAAGATTCTGTTCTCAGAGTTAAAGTTGAATAAATGATAATATCTCTGTCAAATATGAGTTCCAGGGCCAATATCACCATTATCATTATTAAAATCTAATGAAAAACTATAATACTATAATGTTACAAATAAGCTATATGAACACATAAGCATATAGATTAGTAAATAAACATAAACCTCTATTAGATCATGTGGAAAACACAAAAAGATGGCTTTTAAGACATTGCTGATAATTAATACTAGGAAAGACAGTGCTAGAAATGAGCACCATAGGTTGATCTCTTTCTAGAATGTGAATACAAAAGCTCTAAACAAAATATTAACAAACTAAATCATCAAGTTGCAGCAAACAACCAAAAAATTAAGTGCACATGACCAATTTGGGTTTATTCCTAGATTTGAGTTTGGTTTAACAATTGAAAAATAATATACACAGACACAAGCATATATACATTCACATGTATGTAGACACACATAATTTAAATTAAGCTGTCATGAAAAATTTTTATCAAAATGTGCTGATTTTGCATTGTAATTATGGCAGGATTTCTCTCTTTTCACTCTTGAGTTTGCCCAGTGGGAAGACTGAGTATCTCTCTGTGTAGTCACTATATAGACACATTTTACATAGTTAAGTTTTTTTTTGAAGCAGTTTTCACACAAGCACACATTCATCCTTCTCCTGTGCCTTACAGTCAATTAGCAGTTTTTAAACTAAAGATAAATCAAATAAGGAAAAAACTGTATAGGTTGTTATGGGAATATTTCCACAACATCTTAATAACTAAAAAAACACAAATTACCAAACAATATAGTTAGTAAAATGCCTTGTGTATAGAAAAACGCATACAAAGCAAAATTATTTATTAGTTACATACTCTTTTGTATATATAAATGTTCATATGCATATAGTTATGTTTACATATACAAACTGGCATGCATGTCTACACATAAGCATATATACATATAATTTCCAAATAAAATACTGGAAATACTATATTTAAAGTTCAAGAAAGACACACCACCCTGTAGCATGGCTCTCCTTGAGGAGTCTCGAGTCAGACAGGGGCTGACCAATGGTAAGAATGTGCTGTGGTACTTCACAGTGTGGGTAGTGTACCCACTACCCTGGAGATGAATGTCAAGGTGCTTCCCTCCTGTATTTTAATACTAAGTAGAAAAGTACAGCAAAAACCTTTGTGGCTGTGTTTCTTCCTGTGTATGTTTTAAGAGTACTGAGAAGTGAGAATGACGTGTCAAGAGTGAAGCACATTGATCATGTCAATAAATACTGGGAAGTGTCCTTTGAAGATGGGACCCATCCATTATACAGGGAAAAGACAGTGACTACAATTTCCCTACATTGTCAACAAAATTAGATGGTACCATTCTTGTATTTTTTTAATCTTGTAAATCTTGGAGAAAAGCTGTAGCCCAATGTTATTTTCATGCATCCAACCTCAGGAAATGCTTGGGCAACTCTCCTCTGAATTCTGCCTCTACCCTTGATCCCCTGGCCTGTTGTATTTGAGTATTTATAGATTTTTAAAAATATACTCTGAATTGTAATCCTTTATTCTCATATATACTGCCAATACTTCTTAAGTCTTAGCTCATATTTTAATATTATAGTGACTGTCATATTCTATCTAACATATTTTTATGATGTCAATTTTACCTTTGTTTTCTTTATGGTTTTTGCTATAAAGGCAAAAACTCTCATTTGTGATTTGTTGGCAAGGTTATTTTTGATCCCAATGTTGAAAATGAATTCTTTTTATTTTCTTGTAAGACATTTATAACTTTGTTTTATGCTTATCACTTGGATGTTTCTGGAATTTATTTTTGTGGTTCACCTATTCATCACTTACTTGAAATATCACCTTTATGATAAATTGTTTTCAAATATATATGATCTCTTAATATTATCTACTGTGTTGCAAAGACTGACATGTATTTCTATATTAATAATAATGTTTTAATTACTCTGGATTTGTAATGTCTTGCTGCTTGATAAGGCAAGTCCCCTTATTGTTTGACATGTCTTTGGTTGTTTTTGGGGATTTTTCATGTGAATTTATAATAAATTATCAAGATCAAAGAGTTCCTGGGAAAAATTTTTTTTTTACCAAAATTTGTGATTTTGTATTATGATTATGGCAGGATTGCTCTCTTTTCACTCTTGAGTCTGCCCAAATGGGAGGACTGAGTATCTCTCCATGTATTCAGGGTATAAGACAGCTTTTACATAGTTTAATATTTTTTAAAGGCTTTCAACATTCCATATTAGGGTTTCTTTTAGGTATTTTGTAGGGACTTTGGTAGCTGTTGTTTATGAGACTATTTTCTTCTTATTACAATACTTACATGGTCATTCCCTTAGACCCTTTCCCTTTCCACTGCTAACCGAAGCCACCCACTGAAGTTGAGAATTTCAGTGAGTGGGTTATCAAGGTCACTGATGGAGGTCACAGTGGACTTGAGGTGGACTTGATTGCACTAGGACTCACTGAGAAGGATACAGAACCCTCCCGTTGTTGTCCCCCTAAGTGACAGGGCTCTCAGTTTACACAGATGTGATTATAGCCAAAGTTGGACTGAGGAATGAAGGGATACAGTTTGGCCATTAAGAGCATTTCACTTCTGCCAGGAGTAAATTTGAAAAAAAAACTGTTGTCCATCTACATATATGTGTATGTCTAAAAGAGTATCATTAGTTTTGTTATTATTTAATTTCACTACAAGGTTATTATGCCATTCTTAGTCTCTTCCTATATTTGATTTTTCTTTCATCAATGGTGTCAAAAAATTTGATCCACACTGCTGCTTGAAGCTGTAGTAGATTCCTTTTCAGGACTGTTTAATATTCCTCAGTGTGAATCTACTATGCCACTGTTATCTGGGTTGTTTGCTCTTATGAGCATTCCCTTGAATATTCTTAACCCCTGGTAAGATGAGTTCAGGTTTATCTATGATGTAATTATTAGGCCAAAGAATACAGAAATTTTCAATATAACAAAAATTATCAAAATCTATTTAAAATACATTTCAAACATCTGTGCAGCAAATTAGATTCACTATACCTGTCGATAAGCTACATGAAAGCAAATTATCTCAAACATTAGAAACTTTTAGGCTTCCTAATTTCATAAATTATCTAACAAAATTAGTTTTTAACATTAAATACTCAGTGGTCAATATTTTAAACAGATAGCCCAAGTTTCAAAGTATTCTATTTTCTCCCTGTTTTCATCCATAAAGTTTCAATTTCATCACTATTTAATCTCAGATTGAACATGGTAACATAGAGATCTTGAATTTGCCCCTTGAATTGGATCAAATTAACCCTTTGAAAATATCAACAAGAATTCCACAAAATGTTTCATTTGATAGAAAAATTTGTACAGGGGTTCTCAGAGAAAAACTCTGTCTGTGCTCACACTTCCCCTGTAAATAGACTAGTAAATTTTGGAACATTTTGCCATATTTTTACTAATATCACTGCAGTATCTTTGAATACATGTTATACTTTAATAAAGTTGATATCTTGTGTAGTAAAGCACATCACTAAAAGATATATTAAAAGATATGTTTAAACAGTTTAATTTTCACCACTTTACTATGAAGTACCATTTCTGCTGCAATCACTGCTATTATTTTCACAGCCACAGAAAATATTCTTTGTTTTTGCCAAAATACATGTTAAAATAATAAAGCACTTAAGGGTTTGTTCTGTTATGTATTTGTATCAAGTGTTGTTATAAAAGTGATACACACTCCTTACATTTGCATGAGACTATTGTACTGAAATAAGTAAAATGGATAGACAGATGACTTGTGAAATTTCTGTCATCTCATCCTTTAATGTAATTCATTGTGGTTTTGCATTAACAGTCTTGTGTTCTTCCCAGAAGGGTCATAGCAATAGCATCAGCCTGTTCACCTACTACCTTTGGTATAGTGGTAATAGCAAAATATTTAAGATGATTTTTTTCTCGTATATTTTCCTTCATTTGTGTTGTGAAAGTTGATTGTGAGAACTAAACATGTATTTTAGTTTTAATTTTTTCTACACTTGACAACCTTTTCCTTGATTTTATCAGTATCTTAGCCATTACTGTTTGGTTTTTGCTTCTTCTGCTGGTTATTTTCATTTTGGAGTTTTCAAATTAGTTTCTCATCTCCTTTCACTCTTCTGCTCTCACCTACATGCTGTAGACTCCATGTTTATATTTTGGCCCCAATCACGCATATGAGATTCAGACCCATAGGTCAAGTTGCTGAACCCATTCATCATGTGATCAATTCTGTCCCCCACAAATATGCAGATTTGGGTCATGGCAGGAAAGTTCGAGTTATTTTCCCATAACTCAGTCATAACAGTAATTCAAGGTAGATGGTTTCATTTCCACTTTACATCGAAGGCACTGAGCATTACACATATAATTTTCTAAAGATTATATAAATTGTATTTGGTGAAGCAAGACTCAAGCTAAGGTCTGTCTAATACTTTGCTCTTCCAACAAAACAAGTAATAATATAAAATATTTTGACCAGACTGACAAAAGAAGGGTCTTTTGGTATAAGTGCTACGCAAGCAAGTACTCTCAGCACTGGAGGGTGTAGTACAGGACTGCTGCCTCCACCCCATCTCCACCTGAAGCTTGGAAAGGTTATTGGTACCTGAGGGGTGTCTAGGTGGGAGGGTGGGGGGACCTGTGCCCTGTGGTAAAGCTTTCTTGGAAGCCATAAGCTTCTACCACTGCAAAGTTTGAACTTTTCATAGATGAACCACCAACTACCTTTAAAAAATATTCCACTCCATTTGGGAAATTGGTTCTTATACAAGAGAGCTCTTCTGTAATTATCACTGAAACGGCAGTTTTTGCGCTAGTATCTATCACAAGACATAGAAATAACAGCCCCGAAGTGCAGAGAGACCGAGCCTAGAGAAGTCTCAAGAGATGGCCTCTAAATGCCAAACAGAGCCGCTTAGGCTGAGTGTAGACGCGAAGATTCTCACTTAGAAGATCCTGCTGATTCACTAGGACCTGAGTTGCAGTGAGTCTGAGAAATAAAATCACATCTCAGATGCTGTCTTTTCAGTGTTTGGCTCAGGGTCTCCCATGAGGATGAAGGGTAGGAGGTGGGGGCCTAGTAGTTTTGTGGATGGCTTAATCAAAGAGTAAAATAAGACGATAATGACAAAGAGTCCAGAGGAAAAACACTGGGACTCTATATTGTCTTCATGTTGACCAAGGAAACAAGGTAGTCATGAAATTCCTGTTAGCCTTCTATATAAGTTCAGTCATTAAACTCTAAAAGCTCAGGATAAGGCTGGATCAAAGACAGACTCCCTGTCTTGGGGATTAACCTCTGTGGTTCTGTCTCAGCATAACCAGAGGTATCAATACTCCCAAGGAATGTTACGCACCTCTTACACACCATGCAATTCATCCATGATTGGTGCCTAGTACATTTTGAAGGTCACTTTGTACTTTTTCCTGCCACTGTAAAATTCACCTCCGTGTGATCCTTTGTACCTTTCTCTTCCCTCTTCAAAGACAATTTCACCAATGCTTTCTGTGTTCATCAGTTGAACTACCAAGGAAGCCCAACTACGAAATGTGGGAAAAGAATAGGAGGTAATATTTCTGCAGCCATGATAGCCTGAATTAAAATCCATAACTCATTTCTATTACAAAGGTTTCAGGCAGACAATTATGGTCATTTTTGTTTCATTAGACCCAGAGTTTCTGTATCCTTGGTTCCCCATAAATATTATTTTCATGCAAAAAAAAAAAAGAAAAATTTTGAAGTGGGGATAGCATATCATTAAATTGCTTCTATGAAGTAATGACATGGTGTCAGGTGAGGGGTCTATAATGGGGGAGAGAGGTTCCCTCCTCCTATATTCACAATGAATTCACTTTTTGCAGTTTAACAAGCAAAGAATTCAGAACGTTGGCAGAAGTAAGCTGGCCATGTACAGGAAGGGTGGATCCACAATGTCAGGGCAGCTTCCCTTGACCATGGAGGTCCTGAGAGGAGCAGACTAAGGGTTGACACTGTGGGGGCAGGGAGGATTGGGGGACAGCTGGGAACTGCACCTGATACAGCACAGGTGATTTTACTCAAGATTTCCATCTCCACTGAGCAAGAACTTCCACAAACCACCCATGCACTTCATTTAAGAGATCTGCAAGCTTTGGGATTTCCTGGAGTTAAAAAATAATATCCTCATCCGGTGGAGAAAGTAGAATTGGTGTCCAGGTGTCCTTAAAGCTGAAAATCTTGTCAGTTTATTCCTTAATTTAATAGAAGCAAGTTATTTCAACTTTCTTTATGCCAATGCCAGCTGAAAATTTAACTAGCTTTGGAAGACAACTGGAAGTTTATCAACAGCCTCAAAAACATTCATTCTCAGGACAAAACAGGAGTCAAGAAGATGGATTTCTTAAATAAGGGAAATGCGTCCCTTTGTTAACAAACATACAACTGACAAATCATAGACACTGAAGTCCTTCTACTCTACTAAAATGACAGATAATTTCCAAATCTGGGAAAATTAAGAAAACATGAACAATAAAAATGCATGTGGATAAAAATCCAAAGTTAGAACCATGCTCTTCTAATATGAAGAGAAAAATCAGCATATTATTATGAGGATTTATACACACACACACACATATGGTGGGGGCAAAGAGGGAGAGATTTTCAGGAATTGACTCAAATGATTGTGGGAGACTAACAAGTTTGAAATCTGTAGGGCAGACTGGCCGGCTGGCAATTCAGGAAGACTTGATGTTTCACTCGTGGGTCCAACTTCTGCAGGACAGCAGGTGGGAAACTTAGGTGGGGTTTCTATGTTGCAGACTTGAAGTAGAATTCCCTCTTCCTCAGGAAACCTCAGTCTTCACTTTTAAGGACTTCAACTGATTGGATGAAGCCCACCTACATTCTGGAGAGTAACATACATTATTTAAAATCCAGTGATTAACTGTCAATCACATCTAAAAATTACCTTCACAGCAACTTCTAGACTGATGTTTGGCCAAACAACTTGGCACCATAGCCTAGCCATGTTGACACATAAAAGTAACCATCAGTCACAGAAAGGTTAAGCAACATTCCCAAGGTTGCACAGCAAGAAAGTGCCCAAGTCATATTTTGAAGCCATCTGGTCCCACACAGAGCCTTTGCACCAAGTTAGTCTGCTGTTGGAAGTTGTGTGTGTATGGATTTGCCCATTTTCTGTCTTAGGACATGAGATTTCAAATACCAAAGAAAAATTTTAAAAGAAACACTCAGTGATAAAAGCCAACATAAAAAGTAAGCTAATCACGGACATGCACAAGGTCAGAAAAAATTCAAACAATGACACAGTAGTGAGTGACAGCACACAGCTTCCTCTGAGCAGTAGTTACTGAGGGCATGGGTTGTCTTCAATCAGAGATATGGTGGTAGAGGAAGTGTTGTGTCATGGAGGAGTGACAGAGGTGTTGGTAATGGCAGGCAGCTGGGACGCTGATAAGGCTATGGGCAGGCTTACTGCCTCCATTCCTGGGATTCACAGGGGATTTAATTACTGGAGCCTTTTCTCCTTTTTACATATCATGAATTAGACATTGAATTTCAGCAATCATTTTCAAGCTTTCTGCAATTCTCTGGGGCTGGCAAAATAGCTAAGAAAATATCTGTGTTTATCATAAAAATAAATCTAGCAAACGCTTGAGTCACCTAATGGCTTATTTATGGTAAACATTTAGGTATTTTTAAACAGCATCATATATTTGAAACAAAGGTGGTATAATTAGGTTCTAAATCTTCCTGGAGAGCCATGCACCCATGTAATGAGGCCTGGAGAGAGATGAGGTATCAGGTATCTTAGTAACTAAGCCTCCACCTAATAACTGAAGATAATAAGCTTCAGGAGGTTCTGCTGGTTGGTTAATCAGTGTTATAGAAATAGAAGTAGTGTTGTTATCAATTATAAAAAAGCATAAAGACATTTTCTCAGCTACAATGAACAACACACACACACACACAATGTGGATTCTGGAATAATCAGCTTGGATCTAAATTGTACCTTCCTCTTTGTCATTTTGTGGTGGACAAGTAGGAATGGAGAGAGTTACAATCATTGCAGCAGGAGGCAAGAAAGTGAGAGAGACAGATGGAGGGAGAGGAGAGAGAGACAGAGGGACAGAGGGGCAGAGAGAGTCAGACAGACAGAGGGACAGAGGGGCAGAGAGAGATAAAGGGAGAGCTCTTTTGTTTGCTTGCCTTTTTTGAACGTTTAATTACTAACTTTGTAAGAGCTTCATAGGACCCAGGTGAACATAATTTCTGAAGATCCCCAGGACCCAGAAAAGGCAGCCCCACGATTGTGCATGGGGCCATCCCACTAGGGGACATCTGGCTGCATCTTGAGAGCCCAGGACTTGAGAGAACTCAGAGGAAGCCTTCCTTCCAAAGTCACAGGCAGCTGGGGGTTCCATCTCTCAGAACTGAGAGAGGCTCCAGTTAAAATAAATGCCCCCTTTCCCACATACTGCCCCCCACAACACACATACAATTCAGTACTCCATGAGATCATCTAAAGATTAGAGTTTTTGTTTATGTTCTTTGGGGAGTTTTAAAACAAAAGTTTGTAAGTATGAATTTTATTCTTGTTTTGATTTTATTTTTTACTTAAGAAGGACTTCAACAGGTGTTGGTGCAGGAAACATTGTCACAGTGTCTGAGCCCTGTCCAGCCCAGACCAGCATTAGTGTACATACCCCAACAATAAGTTTGGAGACAGAAAAAACCCCCTCACACCATTTAAATAAAACCTAATGATTCAATACTTCTGGAAAACTTTCAGCTCCCCTGTCAAAAAACTCATGTCCATTTGTAGTTATATCCCTTTGCCCCACTCCCACCCCTTCCAAAACACTTACCTGCTTCTATATCTCTATATTTGCCTTTTCTGGACATTCCACTTATCTGGAATCATACAGCAGGTGACTTTTCTGCCTGGCTTCTTTTGTTTAGCATAATGTTTTAAAGGTTCATCCATGTTGTATCATATGTCAGACATCACTAACTAGTATGGTTGAATAACATTCACTGTGTGTATATTACACCTTTTGTTTATCCATTTATCAGTTGATAGGCATTTGGGTCATTTCCACCTTTAGGCTATTATGAATAATGCTGCAATGAACATTTGTGTATATGTTTTTGTGTTTTCAATTATCTTGCATATATGACTAAGAATAAGATTCCTCTGTCATATGGTAACTATGTATAGCTTTTTGTGGAATTGGCAGAATGTTTGCCAAATTTCTGGCAGCTATCATCATTCCAATTACTAGCTTTGCCTTCACTTCTTTGGTTCATATTTTGGTGCTATGTTGTCAGAACATATATGTTTTTAATTGTTATACTTGCTTGGTAGATTGGCCTTTTATCATTATTTAAGGATCTTCTTTGTATCTCATTACAGTTTTTGTCTTTAAGTCTATTTTTCCCATTAAATCTATGTTTGTTCCTGCTATGGCTCTTGTTGTTTTCTTCATGTGAATTTCACTTTCAAGTGCCTTTCATTCCTACCTAAATGATTCCCCTTAATATTACTTTTAGGATTTTACTTTTAATAACTAATTCTCTTCATCTTTGTCGATGAATACCTAACTTCTTAATCTATCTGAATAATTGTTTTCATTTGGTTTGGTTTTTATGTAGAAATAATGGTTGGCAGGCTTTCAGTACATTGAATAAGTCATCTTAATGACTTCTGATCTCAATGGTTTCTGATAAGATATCAGCTCTTTAGCTTATTGGGAATTGCTTGTGTGTGTTGAGATGCTTCTTTTTTGCTGCTCTCAAGATTAACTATTTAGGCTTTCAAACAGTTTATGGTGTGTTGTGATGTGAGTCTCTTTATATTTATCTCATTTGGAGTTCACTGGGATTCTTGAATATGCAGATTAAAGTTTTCATCAAATTTGTAAAGTTTTAGTCATTTGTTTTCAAATTTTCCTTCTGTCCTGTCTTGCAATGGGTTTCAGCTCTGGGCAAGTTCGCTATGGATTCAATGTGACCAAAGAAATTGACAGCAAAACATCCTTTGGGGTGAAAGGGTTTATTACCCAGCTTGTTCTTCCAGGGGTAGGTTGAGCACTAGTGTCTCTGCCTCTGCCCAGAGCACTGGGCTGAGCTCTCTATATAGCACAATAATAGCTTATTGCCTAAAGGTGTGGAAGCGGTAGCCTAGCAACAGGCCAGTTACATCATCAGGTGGTTTAAGTTCAGTGAGGATCCTGGCCATAGGAACCCCAACTTCCCCAAATGTCCATTTGTCTATCTCTTTTTCCTAGGGGCTCCCATTATGCATATGTGCATATTCTTAATATGTTCCACATGTGTGTTTTTATTTTCCTTAATTTTCTTCTTTCTGTTTCTTAGAATAGGTAATCTAAATTGATCTAAATTGTCTTGTCTTAAAGAATTCTTAAGGAATTTCCATGATTCTTTCACTTCTCTCCTCAAATGTCCTTAGTGAGTTTTAGTTTGTGTACTTTCAACTCCAGAATTCTGTTTCATTCTTCTTTACCACCAGCACCCCTAATTTCTATTGCTTTATTTAAATTCTCTATTTGATGACACTTTCTATTTTCTTTAAGTTATTTATACATGGCTTCCTCTAGTTCTCTGAATACAAAAAGATTATTAAAAGTCTTTGTCTAGTACATCCAACATCTGGGCTTCGTCAGGGAAAATTTTTGTTGACTTTTTTTTCCTTTAAGGTTGGGGGTTGTCTTCCTTTCCAATATCTTTTCATATCTCATAATTTATTGTTAAAAAGTAGGTAGTTTAGGAGGCAGAGCCAAGATGGTGGCGTGAGTAGAGCAGCGGAAATCTCATCCCAAAATCACATACACCTATGAGAATATAACAAAGACAACTGTTCCTAGAATAAAGACCAGAGGACACAGGACAACATCCAGACCACATCCACACCTGCGAGAACCCAGCACCTCGCAAAGGGGATAAGACACAAACCCCGGCCCAGCGGGTCCTGAGTGCCCCTCCCCCCAGCTCCTGGTGTGAGGAGAGGAATCAGAGTGGGAGGGAGAGGGAGCCCAGGACTGCTGAACACCCAGCCCCAGCCATCCGAACCAGAGTACAGACACAATGCATGCATGGGGTCCTGGATAGTAGGGAAACAGGGCAGCAAGACTGGTGAGCGGGTGCCTGAGGCCAGCACCGGAGGACAAAAGAAAAGTGAGCGGCCATCTTTTCTTTTTTTGTTGTTGTTGTTGTTGTTGTTTTGTTGTGGTGAGTGCTTTTTGGAAGTCATAAAGGGACAAGAACACCAATAATAGGGGAACAGAGCAGCAAGACTGGCGAGCGGGTATCGGAGACTGGTGCCAGAGAACAAAAGAAAAGCGAGCGGCCACCTTTTTTTGTTGTTGTTGTTTTGTTTTGTTTTGGTGAGAGCTTCTTGGAAGTCTTAAAGGGATATGGACTCCAATAGTAGGGAAACAGGGCAGCAAGACCGGTGAGCGGACGCGCGAGGCTGGTGCCAGAGAATAAAGAAAAACAAGTGGCCATTTTTTTTTTTTTTTTGGTTGTTGGTTTCTTTTGGTGGGTGCTTTTTGGAAGTCTAAAAGGGGCAGGGCAGGACACTTAGTCCAGAGGTAGGGAATGCGGGGATCTCTGGGCACTCTAATACCCTGGGCTGCAGGGAGCAAGGAGGACCCTTACGGAGATAAATAGCCTCCCGGCCACACCCCTCCAATGCAAATCCACCACTTTGGAGCAGCAGCCTGAGCCAGGCAACGCTCACTGCAACAGTGGAGATAAACTCCATAGCAGCCAGGCAGGAAGCAGAAGCCCTATCTGCACACAGCTACCCAGCACAAGCCACTAGAGGTCGCTATTATCTCAGGAGAGGAAGGCCACAAACCAACAAGAAGGGAAGTTCTTTCAGCCGTCACTAGTCCCAGCTCTGAAAACTATTCCTATCACCATGAAAAGACAAAATTACAGGCAAACCAAGATCACAGAGACACCAGAGAAGGAGACAGACCTAACCAGTCTTCCTGACAAAGAATTCAAAATAAAAATCATAAACATGCTGACAGAGATGCAGAGAAATACGCAAGAAAAATGGGATGAAGTCCGGAGGGAGATCACAGAGGCCAAAAAGGAGATTACAGAAATGAAACAAACTCTAGAAGGATTTATAAGCAGAATGGATAAGATGCAAGAGGCCATTGATGGAATTGAAACCAGAGAACACGAACGCATAGAAGCTGACATAGAGAGAGATAAAAGGATCTCCAGGAATGAAACAACACTAAGAGAAATATGTGACCAATCCAAAAGGAACAACATCTGTATTATAGGGGTACCAGAAGAAGAAGAGAGAGGAAAAGGGATGGAAAGTATCTTGGAAGAAATAATTGCTGAAAACTTCCCCAAACTGGGGGAGGAAATAATCAAACAGACCATGGAAATACACAGAACCCCCAACAGAAAGGATCCGAGGAGGACAACACCAAGACACATAATAATGAAAATGGCAAAGATCAAGGGCAAGGAAAGAGTTTTAAAGGCAGCTAGAGAGAAAAAGGTCACCTATAAAGGAAAACCCATCAGGCTAACATCAGACTTCTCGACAGAAACTCTACAGGCCAGAAGAGAATGGCATGATATATTTAATGCAATGAAACAGAAGGGCCTTGAAGCAAGGATACTGAATCCAGCACGACTATCATTTAAATATGATGGTGGGATTAAACAATTCCCAGACAAGCAAAAGCTGAGGGAATTTGCTTCCCACAAACCACCTCTACAGGGCAGCTTACAGGGACTGCTCTAGATGGGAGCACTCCTAAAAAGAGCACAGAACAAAACACCCAACATATGAAGAATGGAGGAGGAGGAGGAATAAGAAGGGAGAGAAGAAAAGAATCTCCAGACAGTGTATATAACAGTTAAATAAGCAAGCTAAGTTAGGACGTAAGATACTAAGAGGCTAACCTTGAACCTTTGGTAACCATGAATTTAAAGCCTGCAATGGCAATAAGTACATATCTCTCAATAGTCACCCTAAATGTAAATGGACTTAATGCAGCAATCAAAAGACACAGAGTAATAGAATGGATAAAAAAGCAAGACCCATCTATATGCTGCTTAAAAGAAACTCACCTCAAACCCAAAGACATGTACAGACTAAAAGACAAGGGATGGAAAAACATATTTCAGGCAAACAACAGTGAGAAGAAAGCAGGGGTTGCAGTACTAATATCAGACAAAATAGACTTCAAAACAAAGAAAGTAACAAGAGATAAAGAAGGACACTACATAATGATAAAGAGCTCAGTCCAATAAGAGGATATAACCATTCTAAATATATATGCACCCAACACAGGAGCACCAGCATATGTGAAACAAATACTAACAGAACTAAAGGGGGAAATAGACTGCAAAGCATTCATTTTAGGAGACTTCAACATGCCACTCACACAAAGGATAGATCCACTGGGCAGAAAATAAGTAAGGACACGTAGGCACTGAACAACACAGTAGAGCAGATGGACCTAATAGACATCTATAGAACTCTACATCAAAAAGTAACCGGATATACATTCTTCTCAAGTGCACATGGAACATTCTCCAGAATAGACCACATACTAGCCCACAAAAACAGCCTCGGCAAAGTCCAAATTATTGAAATTCTACCAACCAATTTTTCAGACCACAAAGGTATAAAAGTAGAAATAAATTCTACAAAGAAAACAAAAAGGCTCACAAACACACGGAGGCATAACAACATGCTGCTAAATAATCAATGGGTCAATGAACAAATTAAAATATAGATCAAGGAATATATAGAAACAAATGACAACAACAACACAAAGCCCCAACTTCTGTGGGACGCAGAGAAAGCAGTCCTAAGAGGAAAGTATATAACGATACAGGCACACTTGAAGAAGGAAGAACAATTCCAAATGAATAGTCTAACATCACAATTATTGAAATTGGAAAAAGAAGAACAATTGAGGTCTAAAGTCAGCAGAAGGAGGGACATAATAAAGATCAGAGAAGAAATAAACAAAATTGAGAAGAACAAAACAATAGCAAAAATCCATGAAATCAAGAGCTGGTTCTTTGAGAAAATAAACAAAATAGATAAGCCTCTAGCCAAACTTATTAGGAGAAAAAGAGAATCAACACAAATCAACAGAATCAGAAATGAGAATGGAAAAATCATGACAGACTCCACAGAAATACAAAGAATTATTAAGGACTACTATGAAAACCTATATGCCAGCAAGCGGGAAAACCTACAAGAAATGGACCACTTCCTAGAAAAATACAACCTTCCAAGACTGACCAAGGAAGAAACACAAAAGTTAAACAAACCAATTATGAGCAAAGAAATTGAAACGGTAATCAAAAAACTACCCAAGAACAAAACCCCGGGGTTGGATGGATTTACCTTGGAATTATATCAGACACACAGAGAAGACATAATATCCATTCTCCTTAAAGTGTTCCAAAGAATAGAAGAGGAGGGAATACTCCCAAACTCATTCTGTGAAGCCAACATCACGCTAATACCAAAACCAGGCAAAGACCCCACCAAAAAAGAAAATTACAGACCAAGATCCCTGATGAATGTAGATGCAAAAATACTCAATAAAATATTAGCAAACAGAATTCAACAGCATATCAAAAGGATTGTACACCATGACCAAGTGGCATTCATCCCAGGGATGCAAGGATGGTACAACATTCAAAAATCCATCAACATCATCCACCACATCAACAAAAAGAAAGACAAAAACCACATGATCATCTCCATAGATGCTGAAAAAAGCATTTGACAAAATTCAACATCCATTCATGATAAAAACTCTCAGCAAAACGGGAATAGAGGGCAAGTACCTCAACATAATAAAGGCCATATATCATAAACCCACAGCCAACATTATACTGAACAGCGAGAAGCTGAAAGCATTTCCACTGAGATCGGGAACTAGACAGGGATGCCCACTATCCCCACTGCTATTTAACATAGTACTAGAGGTCCTAGCCAAGGCAATCAGACAAAACAAAGAAATACAAGGAATCCAGATTGGTAAAGAAGAAGTTAAACTGTCACTATTTGCAGATGACATGATATTGTACATAAAAAAACCAAAAGACTCCACCCCAAAACTACTAGAACTGATATCAGAATACAGCAAAGTTGCAGGATACAAAATTAACACCCAGAAATCTGTAGCTTTCCTATACACTAACAATGAACCAATAGAAAGAGAAATCAGGAAAGCAATTCCATTCACAATTGCATCAAAAAGAATAAAATACCTAGGAATAAATCTAACCAAAGAAGTGAATGACCTATACTCTGAAAACTACAAGTCACTCTTAAGAGAAATTAAAGGGGACACTAACAAATGGAAACTCATCCCATGCTCATGGCTAGGAAGAATCAATATCGTCAAAATGGCCATCCTGCCCAATGCAATATACAGATTTGATGCAATCCCTCTCAAATTACCAGCAACATTCTTCAATGAACTGGAACAAATAATTCAAAAATTCATATGGAAACACCAAAGACCCCGAATAGCCAAAGCAATCCTGAGAAAGAAGAATAAAGTAGGGGGGATCTCACTCCCCAACTTCAAGCTCTACTATAAAGCCATAGTAATGAAGACAATTTGGTACTGGCACAAGAACAGAGCCACAGACCAGTGGACAGACTAGAGACTCCAGACATTAACCCAAACATATATGGTCAATTAATATTTGATAAAGGAGCCATGGACATACAATGGCAAAATGACAGTCTCTTCAACAGATGGTGCTGCCAAAACTGGACAGCTACATGTAGGAGAATGAAACTGGACCATTGTCTAACCCCATATACAAAGGTAAACTCAAAATGGATCAAAGACCTGAATGTAAGGCATGAAACCATTAAACTCTTGGAAAAAAACATAGGCAAAAACCTCTTAGACATAAACATGAGTGATCTCTTCTTGAACATATCTCCCCGGGCAAGGAAAACAACAGCAAAAATGAGCAAGTGGGACTACATTAAGCTGAAAAGCTTCTGTACAGCGAAAGACACCATCAATAGAACAAAAAGGAACCCTACAGTATGGGAGAATATATTTGAAAATGACAGATCCGAGAAAGGCTTGACGTCCAGAATATATAAAGAGCTCACACGCCTCAACAAACAAAAAACAAATAACCCAATTAAAAAATGGGCAGAGGAACTGAACAGACAGTTCTCCAAAAAAGAAATACAGATGGCCAAGAGACACATGAAAAGATGCTCCACATCGCTAATTATCAGAGAAATGCAAATTAAAACTACAATGAGGTATCACCTCACACCAGTAAGGATAGCTGCCATCCAAAAGACAAACAACAACAAATGTTGGCGAGGCTGTGGAGAAAGGGGAACCCTCCTACACTGCTGGTGGGAATGTAAATTAGTTCAACCATTGTGGAAAGCAGTTTGGAGGTTCATCAAATTGCTCAAAACAGACCTACCTTTTGACCCAGGAATCCCACTCCTAGGAATTTACCCTAAGAACGCAGCAATCAAGTTTGAGAAAGACAGATGCACCCCTATGTTTATCACAGCACTATTTACAATAGCCAAGAATTGGAAGCAACCTAAATGTCCATCGGTAGATGAATGGATAAAGAAGATGTGGTACATATACACAATGGAATACTACTCAGCCATAAGAAGTGGAAAAATCCAACCATTTGCAGCAACATGGATGGAGCTGGAGAGTATTATGCTCAGTGAAATAAGCCAAGCGGAGAAAGAGAAATACCAAATGATGTCACTCATCTGAGGAGTATAGGAACAAAGGAAAAACTGAAGGAACAAAACAGCAGTGAAGTTACAGAACCCAAAAATGGACTAACAGGTACCAAAAGGAAAGGAACTGGGGAGGATGGGTGGGCAGGGAGGGATAAGGGGGGGGAAGAAAAAGGGGGTTATTAAGATTAGCATGCATTGGGGGGAGGGAGCAAGGGGAGGGTGGGCTGCACAACACAGAGAGGACAAGTAGTGACTCTACAACATTTTGCTAAGCTGATGTACAGTAACCGTAATGTGGTTGTTAGGGGGGACCTGATATAGGGGAGAGCATAGTAAACATAGTATTCTTCATGTAAGTGTAGATTAAAAATTTAAAAAAAAAAAAAAAAGAAAGAAAGAAAGAAAGAAGGAAAAGGGGGATTACTCCTTAACAGGATAAAACTATTGGTAAATCAAAGATCAACGCATGCTTTAAATATCCTTAATGTTGATCACTTAAAGGGTGTCAGATGATCAGCTATGGAGGTACTCTTTTCTGATAATATTCCTTTCTCTTAATTTAAAAAAAAAAAAAAAAAGCAGTTACTGTGTGCTGACCTCCAATGAGTTCTACACAGTGGTATAGAGGGCATGTCAAAGTGTGGGCAAAGGGTCTGTTTGTTTCTATGCAGGAGATCAAGGCCTAGCTTGGATACCCAGAAAATGAACTAAGATACGATATGAGGAGGAGCTTCCGGCATCAGCACTCTCTGGAGGACTTGTGCCGGGGGATGATCATCAAAAAGCCTCCACAGGGATTCGGACGATGCTGCGGTTGTGGCTGCATCCAGCCCACCATCTCCTGGACTTGCCATAAGAATGAGGAGGGAGATGTCTAGGCTGGCATGTGCATACAGTGAGACAACGAATTTGACCGGATCTGTACTGTTGGAACTCAACCAGGAGTTGGGAGGGGTGCAAGTTGTAGCACTCCAAAATCTCATGACTATAGACTATCTATGGTTAAAAGAACATATGGGATGTGAACAGATCCCAGAAATGGGCTGCTTTAATTTGTCTGATGGTTCAAGTACAGTTGGACAATATCCATCATATCATAGATAAATTTTCACAAATGCCTAGGGTGCCTAAATGGTTTTCTTGGCTTCACTGGAGATGGATGGTAATTATAGATTTGCTTTGTTTATGTCACCGTATTCCTATTATGTTAATATATGTGTGCAAATTAGTTAGTAGTTTAAAACCTATACATACTTAAGGTACTATACAAGAAGATATGTCAAAGAAATAATCAATCCTCCCAAGTTTCCTTCGTATGCTACATCTATAGCTTTTCTTCTTCCTTCCTAATTACAACCCTTAAATAGAATTAGTGCCTCATATCGAATTTACCGAGTATCATAATTCCTCCAGGTGGTAAAGATACCTTGAGACAAGTGCTGGGCATAGAAGCCACAGGGCATAAATCTGCAAAGAAGTAAAAAGCTAACCTTTGCAAACAATATGGCTTCTCTCTCACTTACCAACTTTACATTTCCCTGTATGGCCCCGGAAGATGACTGGTTAGCCAGAGATGGGTAAGATTCCTCAAGGGAGGAACAACCTAAGACAGGCACAGTCGCAGGGTGGCCATCAGGTGAGAATTTGGGGATCAACAGAGGTGAGGCTCAGAACCTCACCCCCCCTGCTTTGAGAGAAATCTTCTGCATCCGTGGATGTCTTGCTGCCCTTGTCTAGCCTGGATTAATACTTAGTCCATAGGCACACACCTGATCATCTGATCATCTACATTTGCCTTCTTACAGCACTAAACTATGTTTTCTACCTTTATCTTGCATCTACCTACCACTTCAGCATTTTATTAAAAATAAAAATAATAATAATAGTAGGAGAAATGGGGGATCAACATATAGATCAAGTACAAAAATCAAACGAATATTCATATTTGACCTGATTGTTTATAGGTCATATTGCATGATCAAAACCGAAAGTTTCTGTGATGACTGCCCTTGTACTGTTCACCATGTAAGAATTTATTCACTATGTAAGAATTCGTTCACCATGTAAGAACTTGTTCGTTATGCTTCAGAAGATTGGAGACTGACGAGAATTAGGCTTGAGATGGATTAATGATTGTACATTGAGCGTTGACCCCCCTATACTGAATTTTATTGTTGTTAACAACCATTTGATCAATAAATATGAGAGATGCCCTCTCAAAAAAAAACAACAACAAAAAAAAAAAAGGCAGCAGACTCACAGAACCCAAGAATGGACTAACAGTTGCCAAAGTGAAAGGGACTGGGGAGGGTGGGTGGGAAGGGAGGGAGAAGGGGAATAAGGGGTATTACGATTAGCAGACATAATTAAGGGGGTCACGGGAAAGGCAGTATAGCACAGAGAATACCAGTAGTGATTCTATAGCATCTTACTACACTGAAGGACAGTGACTGTAATGGGGTATGTGGTGTGGACTTGATAATGGGGGGAAATCTGGTAACCACAATGTTGTTCATGTGATTGTATATTAATTATACCAAAATAAATAAATTAAAAAAAAAATAGATCAAAGACCTGAATGTAAGTCATGAAACCATAAAACTCTTGGAAAAAAACACAGGCAAAAACCTCTTAGACATAAACATGAGTGACCTCTTCTTGAACATATCTTCCCGGGCAAGGAAAACAACAGCAAAAATGAACAAGTGGGACTATATTAAGCTGAAAAGCTTCTGTACAGCAAAAGACACCATCAATAGAACAAAAAGGAACCCTACAGTATGGGAGAATATATTTGAAAATGACAGATCCGAGAAAGGCTTGACGTCCAAAATATATAAAGAGCTCACATGCCTCAACAAACAAAAATCAAATAATCCAATTAAGAAATGGCAGAGGAACTGAACAGACAGTTCTCCATAAAAGAAATACAGATGGCCAACAGACACATGAAAAGATGCTCCACATCGCTAATTATCAGAGAAATGCAAATTAAAACTACAGTGAGATATCACCTCACACCAATAAGGATGGCTGCCATCCAAAAGACAGACAACAACGAATGTTGACGAGGCTGTGGAGAAAGGGGAACCCTCCTACACTGCTGGTGGGAATGTAAATTAGTTCAACCATTGTAGAAAGCAGTATGGAGGTTCATCAAAATTCTCAAAACAGACTTACCATTTGACCCAGGAATTCCATTCCTAGGAATTTACCCTAAGAACACAGCAATCAAGTTTGAGAAAGACAGATGCACCCCTATGTTTATTGCAGCACTATTTACAATAGCCAAGAATTGGAAGCAACCTAAATGTCCATCGGTAGATGAATGGATAAAGAAGAGGTGGTACATATATACAATGGAATACCAGTCAGCCGTAAGAAGAGGGCAAATCCTACCATTTGCAGCAACATGGATGGAGGTGAGGATATTATGCTCAGTGAAATAAGCCAAGCGGAGAAAGAGAAATACCAAATGATTTCACTCATCTGAGGAGTATAAAAAGAAAGGAAAAACTGAAGGAACAAAACAGCAGTGGAATCACAGAACCCAAGAATAGACTAACAGGTACCAAAGGGAAAGGGACTGGGGAGGATGGGTGGGTAGGGAGGGATAAGGGGGTGGAAGAAGAAGAGGGGTATTAAGATTAGGATGCATGGGTAGGGGAGGGAGAAAGGGCAGGGTTGTACAACACAGAGAAGACAACTAGTGATTCTACAACATTTTGCTAGGCTGATGGACAGTGAGTGTAAAGGGGTTTAGAAGGCGGACCTGATATAGGGGAGAGCCTAGTAAACATAATATTTTTCATCTAAGTGTAGATTAAGAATAACAAAAAAAATGAAAATAAAAAAGATAGAAAGAGAAGGGGGATTACTTCCTGATAGGATAAAACTAACTATAAATCAATGATTAATGCATGCTTTATATATCCTTAATTTTGATCACTTAAAGGGTGTCAGATGATCCTCTATGTAGGTACACTTTTCTGATAATATTCCTTTCTCTTAAAAAAAAAAAAAGCAGTTCCTGTGTGGTGACCTCCAATGAGTTCTACACAATGGTATAAAGGGCATATCAAAGTGTGGGCAAAGGGTCTGTTTGTGTTTATACAGAGGATCAAAGCCTAATTTGGCTACCCAGAAAATGACCTAAATTTGATATGAAGAAGAACTTCCAACATCAGCACTCTCTGGAAGAGTCATACCAGAAGGTGATCATCAAAATACCTCAACAAAGATCCAGGCAATGCCACAGTTGTAGCTGCATTCATCCCACCGGTTCCTGGACTTGCCATTGGAATGAAGAAGGAGATATCTAAGCTGGCCTGTGCATACAGTAAAACAACAAATTTGACTGGATCTATACTGTTGGAACTCAACCAAGAATTAGGAGAAGTGCAAGTTGTAGCGCTCCAAAATCTTACACCTACAGACTATCTACTGTTAAAAGAACATATGGGATGTGAACAGTTCCCAGGAATGGTTTGTTTTAATTTGTCTGATTTCTCTCAGACTGTTCATGTACAGTTGGACAATATCTATTATATCATAGACAAATTTTCAACAAATGCCTAGTGTGCCTTACTGGTGTTCTTGGCTTCACTGGAGATGGCTGATAATGATAGATCTGCTTTGGTTATGTAACTGTATTCCTATTATGTTAATGTGTGTGCACAATTTAATTAGTAGTTTAAAACCTATACATGCTTAAGTTACTCTACAAGATGATATGTCAAAGAAATAGTCAATCTTCCCATGTTTTCTTCTGTCTGCTACCTCTATAGCTTTTCTTCTTCCTTCCTAATTACAACCCTTAAATAGAATTCATGCCTCATATCGAATTCACCAAGTATCATACTCCTCCAAGTGGTAAAGATACCTCAAGACAAATGCTGGTCATAGAAGCCACAGGGCATAAATCTGCAAAGAAGTAAAAAGCTATCCTTTTCAAACAATATGGCTTCTCTCTCACCAACTTTACATTTCCCTGTATGGCCCCGGAAGATGACTGGTTAGCCAGAGACAGGTAAGATTCCTCAAGGGAGGAACAACGTAAGACAGGCACAGTCGCAGGGGGGCCATCAGGTGAGAAATTGGGGATCAACAGAGGTGAGGCTTAGAACCTCACCCCCCTGTTTTGAGAGAAATCTTCTGCATCCGTGGATTTATCACTGCCCTTGTCTAGCTTGGATTAACACATAGTCTACAGGCACACACCTGATCATCTACATTTGCTCTCTTACAACACTAAACTATGTTTTCTACCTTTATCTTGCATCTACCTACCACTTCAGCATTTTATTAAAAAAAATAATAATAATAATAAAGGGAGAAATGTGGGATTCACATATAAATCAAGTATAAAAATCAAACGAATATTCATATTTGACCTGATTGTTTATAGTTCATAATGAGTCATCAAAACTGAAAGTTTCTGTGATGACTGCCCTTGTACTGTTCACCATGTAAGAACTTATTCACTATGTAAGAATTTGTTCACCATGTAAGAACTTGTTCTTTATGCTTCAGAAGATTGGAGACTGACGAGAATTAGGCTGGGGGTGGATTAATGATTGTGCATTGAGCATTGACTCCCCTATACAGAATTTTATTGTTGTTAACAACCATTTGATCAATAAATATGAGAGATGCCCTCTCAAAAAAAAAAAGGGACAGAAGGAAGCAACTGGTGTGTTATGTTCATTATCTTTACTGTGGCTGCAGTTTTACTAGGTTTATATATATATGTCAACACTTATCAAAATGCTAAATGTGTGCTGTTTATTTTATGTCTACTGTAACTTAATAAAGCTGTTTAAATTTAAAAAAAAAGAAGTAGGTAGTTTAAATACTATAATGTGGCAACTCTGGAAATAAAATCCTTCCCCTTCTGAGGGATTTGTCTTTGTTTACTGGCTTTCCTAAACTTTAAATTCAGTAAAGTCCACATTCTTTCTTGTGTGTAACAACTGAAGTTTCTGCTTAGGTAGTTTCCTGATCACTTAATTATTGAACAGGAATTTCTTTAAATTTTTTGAACCAGCAAGTTCCCCAACTTTTGCTGAAAATCTTTGTGCACATGTTAGAGCATGCTTTAATTGCTCCAGCAGACAGTTTATGAACCTGCTTTACCCTTTATTTCCTACTTATGCAGAGCCTCAAGGCTGGCCACAGATGAGAGATTTCTTCTCAGGGCTCTGCTAGGTGTAAATGTAGCTGTTCACATATAACCTGGACTTTTGGTTCCCAAGGAATATGTCAGACCTTTTCAAAGTCCCTCTGGGTAATTGATTACATAGTTTCTCCTTTTAAATGTTTTTGTCCAACTTCTTGTTTGGCCAACTGGGTTACCTTAAGCAGCTACAATGTCAAACAACTACTGCTGATTGTTTTCAAAAAGACATTCCAAGGGAAAGGCTATTCATACCTACTGAACTCTCAGTCAGGAGTAGGCCAGTAAGTGGGGGTATCCAGGAAACTGACAGATAAGTCAAATAATAATAATACTCTGGAATGAGGTTTTGGGGGAACTCCAAACCTGTTCTTCCCGTTTAAGTGGCTTCTAGAGTACTGTTTTTCATTGCTAATATGCTTTCAAGACCACTGATGTCAAGGCTATCATGAAACTAAGAAAAGGGTGATAAGAATGCAGTGAGTTAAATCGTTATAAATATCACTCTTGGAATCAATACATGGCTATTTTCTAGAACCAATGCTCCTTGAATTTTTAAGAATTTGGTTATTTCTAGAGTTCTGAAAATGTTGGTTTTGTCAATTTTGGCCAGTGTTCTTGTTGTTTATAAGGAAAACTAGACTTTAGGGTCATTTATTGTCATTAAAGAAGATGTTGTTATGGCTGATTTTTCAATATGGGGTACATTACAGTGTTTCAATACCACCTTTCTTATGAATCTCTAGCCCAAAATGAATCATACACTAGATGAAGAGTAAAGGAGGATCATTTGTTGTATAATTGCATATAATGTTTACCTTATGAACAATAGCAGGTGAAATACCTATGGCCTGAATTTGCAGAAGTGCTGTCACCTTTGTAAAACCTTGAAAATTTGAAAAAACATACAGCTCCATATTCTTCTTCAGTTCTGTCAAAATAAAAGACCCTATAATCCCTTCTCCAATGCCAATTTTCTTTTCTCCGTGTCTGCACAAAGAATTCTGTCAAAGAAATGTTGTAAAAATGTCTGAATCCTGGAGAAAGGAAAGTGACTTGTAATATTTTATAAAACTTACAGAAAGTAGAAGCAGCCTTTATATCTGGAGAAGCACAGTTACATTCTCATGGGGAAATTTTAAAATAACATGAGCCATTATTCTTTTTAAGTTCATCAGTTAGAAAGATTCTGAATATTGTATGACTTTCTGTGCTACAAAATGTGTGCTTTGTTTAGAAATGTCTGTTTAAATATCTGTTTTTGATCAAAATTTTAGTAATCTATTTTATTTTTCTGACATGTAATTTATGATGGCTGTGACTAAAACTCTTTCTGAAATAAATTATTATAGGGCTGTTAAATTATTCGAAACTAAAGTTAAGTTAGGAAAGATTCTACTAATTTTAGATTTGAATCTAAAGTTAAAAGTTGATTATATCTCACTACTTTCACTGCATTAGTTCAAACAATATCAGTCTGTGTGTGTGTTTGTGCACACAAGAATGTGTCTTACTCTCTCATCCAGATAAGTGTGCATTATTTCAGTTTCCCAACCCAAATTTACAGAAAAGAGTGCAACTTCTTTTAAGCCAAAGTGCAACTCATGCATCCTTCTGGGAACTTAATGTGTTTTATCTTTGCTACTTGCTCCAAGGCTTTGGAACAGAAAAAACATTAAGTATGTTTGTGTTTATTTTTCCATTTTTCTCTGCAATGCAGGCTAGGACATCTGGCATTTTCTCATTCATATATGTGTCTTAGAGCTGTGAAGGAGCATTCCAAAAACCAGGACCTCAGGTGGGCAACCTTCCCAGTTGAGGGAAGGTGGCTCATTTTGTAGCCACTTGTGGTGCAAAAATGAGTGGGAGTGAAGTGCTTTAGTGTTGTCTGTTTTCACTTGTTTCTTCTTTTGAGAGAAAAGATGAACTGATGGGGAAGAAATGTCCAGATGAGAGTGCAGACCAATGGACACGAGGAAGGAGAGTGCTTTGGCTATTGGGAAAAAGTGTTTGAAAGTGAATCAGATTCCACAAAGTCCAACTTTCACTGGCTATGCAGCCACACATGACTGGTTCATCCTGCCTTTTAAAATTGTTTGCACTTTTACTAAGTGTTCATTACAAAGTTGACTATGCAGTTGGACATACCATTTTCTACCCTAAATAGTCAGTCCTGGAAGCAATGGTGCCTGGAATGGCAGAGCTTTCAAGGTAGAGGAAGATCATTTATTCCTAACACAATACCTTTATTTGGTTGGTAAATAGCAGACTGGCACATTTTCTAGCAGAGAAGTAATACTGATAACACATCTCATGCTGAAAACTTGTCAAGCCATGTCATATAAATTGTTGTTTGCCATGCTATTTGTCATGTAAGAAGTCCCAAACTACGCTGCATTTTGACACTTAACATGTTACAAAATGCCAGTGATTGTTATTCCCACGGAGAGAAATGGATTCTAATTGACACAGAACTTTTTGCTATTTTTGCCATTGTCATGTGAACTTGGAACCACTCTCTGCATAATTTATGAGAGATGATCACCATTTCTGAATATACAAATGAGAACCCCTCTGAGATAGATCTCAGAGAGTTAGTCATGGTAAAGTAGGAGAGAATATTAAAGAAGGAAAGCTTACATTGCCAAGATAAATGGCCTGACAAGGAAAAAGAACATTGTGCTTAGTGTCATTACATATGCTTTTGCCCAATTAAGGAGTCTCTTGCTCTCTTTCTGGGTCATGACCTCATCAAATAACATTCCCATATGCAGAATCAAAGTGTGTGCATTCTAAGATGCATTCTCCCCTTTGCCTAAGGCATTACCCTCTCTGGCTGCTGAGTAGTCTCTGCTCCCTATACCCCCCACCCACTACCCATGACCTCTGATTCCTGACCTGCCTGCTCCTGAGACCTCCCTGGCTGCCCATCTTCCCCCTGACCAGCCCATGTCTTTGTGCTATGTCACAGCCATCTCTGACTTGGTTGCCCCACCATGACCAGGTCCCTTCTGGGGTGACAAATCTACATTTTCAGTAAGAACAAACCTTGCTAAGACAAAGGGGAAGCTCTGTGAACAAGTTCCAGAGGAAAAGATAAAAGTAAGCAAGACAGAAACACTGACGCTAAAGATGGGCAATTCTCCCGCACACATACTGCTCTCCGATCTTTGGAAGAATAGTAATCCATCTCTGCAAGGAAAACCTTGAGGAAGACTGAATTCAACACAAGGAAAATCGTTAGTACTTAAGACAGACACATTTTTAAAGTCTGGGATGGAACAGAAGAAAGAACTTTCTGGGAAAAAAGAAGATGTAATGACAGTTGAGGTCCTCCAGGGCCAACTGTGAGAATCCCTTGAACCTAGACCACTAGGTAAAGGCAGAACTGTTCCTTCTCCATTTCCCAGCAAAAATCCTGGTTCAAATTAATACAAACATAATTTGTATTTAGCTTCTTAAAAGGTACTGGCCTCCCCTGCTCTGTATGCACTTAGGAAAAATTAATAAAGGTAGCCTCATGAGTCCCTGGAGAGCTCCCCGTGAAGGCCAAACACTGCCGAGATGTGCCGCTCTGTCACACTGATCCCTGGGCACAGACTTCCTTCCAGGGGACGCAGGTGAGGAGCTGCTCTCCCCTCCTGATGACAGGATGTCTGCAATGTTGTTTACAAATCTCAGGACGTTCCCATATCTCTGCTGCAGATGGAAACCTGGGATGACTTTCACATGTCCTGGGTTTCCAGCTGCAATTCAAATGCTAGTTTAGTGAACATTTCATTTATGATAATCTTCTATTTAATGAAACAAAAACTTTGCTGCCTCTTTAGCTTCATACAGAAAACTCCTCTTTTGACAGGTTCTTAACATTTAGACAAAACTCATTCTTAAATATTTCCCCCAACTCAGGTTACCATAATGTAAGCCCACCCAAAGTGATGCCCACAAATATGTCTTCTTGCCACTGTGTGAGCTACTTCCAGCCAAATTCTACATAGCAGATGCTCATTTTTACAACTCTTACTTTTATTACTAAAACTCACGTGAGACATGGCTGAAGACTGGGTAGCTATGCACAGAGATGTCTTCTGTAGCATAAATACCTGCAATAGCCTATTGCAAATACTGTTTAGCCTATTTTTATTCTTCATCTGCTAGACAAAGGATTATGCAGGTGGCTGGTTCCTGGAAGAATGTCCTGGCTAGAATGAAAACTTGGCCAAGTTAAGAGAAATAGTCATAATACAAATAAATTTTTAATAAGAACATGTCCTAAAGTTTGAGCGTTGAAGTCAATATGACACTTTATTGTACAGAGTTTATATTTATGGAGTTATGAAAATGTATGTTGGCCTTTAGACGTTATGCTTGTGTCCAACATATAGACCAGACAATAAATACATTCCATGATGTGGCTGATATTGGAGACTCTTTGAACCTGCAATTCAGTATAGGCCAGCTGCAAGATTTTGGACACGATAGATTATACGATTTAAGTAGTGGTAAACCATAGGTTCTTTCTTCAAAGAGAATGTTCAAATTCTTGCCTTTGCAGAGAACCTCTGATTTCACAATTGCTCAAGTCCTACTGCACACAGACCCTGTTCGCTGGGAACCAGCAGCCCACCCATGTGCAAACAGATGGTCACCACCAAGGGCAAAGTGCCAGAAAGCCAAGGTGTTCTAGTCTCTTACTTAGTCTTATGTGGTTAAAAGTCAACCACACAGCTTTAGAAGACCACCTTTTCTAATATTGACTTAGACAAAACTTCCAAAACCAAAACCACCTGCACAATCACTCAAGGTCAGGGCCAAACTGATTCCCCATTCCCAAAAGGAGCCTCAGTCATTGCATGGGATGTTCAGGGACTCCAGGACCCCAGGTTTGCCCACAAAGCCCTGCTCATGCCTACTTTCATGCAGTCAGCCAAACTGAGTGTGGGTCCCAGAGCTATTCTTCAGTGGAATATTATTCTTTAAAAGTCACAATAAAATGAGATAGGAGTGGTAGCTAGCTACAGCACACACCCATCTTGCATGGCTCTATGTCTTATGTGTGGACATGTAAAGAGCAGAGCATCCACTTTACACATGGCTATATCTGGGAAGCCATCAGGAAAAACTCCCTCTTGAACTTGTCATTCTTCCTTAAAAATAATGAAATTCCTATTAGAAGCTGCATTTTTTTTCCTTTTTAGTCAGTAGTTTTTACTCTGGATACCAAATAGCTAGAGACTTGGGGTCTTGTTAGAAAATTTCCTTCTGGAAGTAAAACAAGCAATGTTAAATTAAATACCACTTGAGAAGTTTACAATTTGATTTCATTTCATTTTTCCAAAAATGTTGAAAGAGAAACACACATCGTGACTCCCCAAGTTTCAGGACCATGTGTCACTCCCCTGTTGGAGCTTGGCACGTAGCACTGTGTCTGACTCACATGGCAGATCCAGGAAGATGCCTTTTAATTAAAAAAATGCATTTTCCTGATAATTAGTAAAAACAAGAACTTATTCATATACTCATGGGCCATTTGTATGTCTTTTTGAAGAAATGTCTCTTCAAGTCTTCACCCCATTTTAAAATCAGATTATTAGTTTTTTTTTGCTACTGAGTTGTAGGAATTCCTTTTATTTTTTGGAGATTAACCCCTTATCAGGTACATGGTTTACAAATATTTTCTTCCATTCTGTAGATCACTTTTTCACTCTGTTGATGGTTTCCTTTGCTGTGTGGAGCTTTTCAACTGGGCGCAGTCCTACCTGTCCATCTTTGCTTTTGTGGTCTGTGTTTTAGTGTTGTTTCTATGAATTCACTGCAAAGACCAATGTCGTGAAGCTTTGCCCCTATGTTTTCGTCTATGAGTTTACCATTCTGGGTCTTGAACAATCAAAATCACAAAGAGATATCACCTCACATCAGTCAGGATGGCTATTACCAAAAAAAAAGGAAAAAAATAAAGACTTCAAGTGTTGGCAAGGATGTAGAGAAATTGGAAAACTTTTACATTGTTGCTGGGAATGTAAATGGCACAGCCACTGTGGAAAATACTGTAAAGTTTCCTCAAAAAAATTAAAAGAAAAACCATCACATGATCCAGCAATCCTATTTCTAGATATTCATCTAGAAGAATTAAAATCAGAATCTTGAAGAGATATTAGTACTCCCATGTTCATTACAACAGTATTCACAATAGTCAGGTTGCGAAAACAGCCTAAATGTACAAAGACAGATGAAGGGATAAAGAAAATGAGGTATATACATATGTGAAGTAACAGAAAATATACACATCGGTCTCTGCCCACAGTCCTAGCACAGAGCCCCTAAAACACTTGTAAATTCCTAAATGATAAGAGCAGTAGGAGAATCTTATGGTCTAATGTGGTGACTCTGGGTGGGCTCCTAGGTGGTCTTGAATGGGAGCTGGTCACCAGTAAAACCAAGCTATGAATGAGAACTTGAATTTTCAGCTCTGTGTTCCTCCCTTCTCTAAAGAGAGAGAGGCTGGAAATGGAGGTGAGGATACATCATGCCTACACGAGGAAGCCTCCAGAAAATCCCACAGTAGCAGTCTGGAGAGCTTCCAGATTGGCAGCCGCAAGTCCTTGGGGCAGAAGCACCCACTATTACACCCTCCCAGAACTTGCCCAACGTACTGCCTACTGCTTAGGATTAGCATCTGAGGTAAGGGAGGAGCTGTTCTGTGGGGCTGAGCCCTTAACCTGTGGGATCCAATGCTATCTTCATGTGGATAGTGTCAGAATTGAGTTATAAAGAGACTCAGCTGGTGTTTCACAGAATTGCTTGGTGTAAGGAAAAACCTCTACATGTTGTTGGCCTGAAGTGAAGTGTTCTGTGTGAACAGAAAGGACGCACACAGCAGGGAAAGACAGGAGGAAAGAGCTGGGTTTTCCTATGCAGAGGGAAAGAATGTAGGTTTTTCTAATACAACATACAGTGGAATATTTTTCAGTCTTTAAAAAGAAACAAATTCTTCAAAACAAAATCTGACAGTGTGGATGAACCTTGAGGACATTTTGCTATGTGAACTAAACCAGTTGCAGAAGGACAAGCAGTGCATGAGTCCTCTTGTATGATTCCAAAAAGAGTTAAATTCATGGAATCAAAGGGTGGAGTGGTGGTTTTCAGGGGCTGGAGGCGGGGTAAAGGGAAGTACTAATCAATGGGTATCAAGTTCCAGTTAAGCAAGATGAATATATTCTAGAGATATTCTGTACAGCTTTGTGCTTGTAGTCAGCAATACTGTGTTGTACACTTAAAAACTTTAGAGAGTAGACCTCATGGTACATGTTTTACTGCAAAATAAAATGATATTAAATTAAATTTTAAAAAGGGATTTGGGAATCAACCCTACATGTGAAGATGTGTTAGGAATGTCTTAATCAATGCATTTCATGTGTATTTTCCTTTTTAATTGTTAATAAGAATGATATATGGCAAACAGTGATGTATAAATAATCTGTGTTCCATTAATGCAATAAGGATTCCTGTGAGCAGAAAAAAGTGTCTTCATCTAATGCTTGACCACATTTCTTTTCTTCTTCCTTGGACCCACAACAGAACCCAGTTTAAATCCAGAATCCAATTCTATCTTGGGCACACTAGGGTATGACTAGAAATGGCAATAGAGGAAAATATAAACATCAGAAATTAAAGAATATTTTTACTCTAAAAACTGAACAAATCTCTATTTCCATCCCCACACCCTCTGTCCAGTTTTTAAAAAATCTGATTATATGCCTTTCTCTTGGAAATAAAATCTGTTTCCTGACTGCTCTTTGCTGATTGCTACTTTTTGTCCTGAAGAGTTTCACATAAATTTGGGCCTAATAAGTCTCTTTCATTCCCTAAGTATTGATGGTTTTCTGGGAGAAGAAAATCCTCACATGTTTGCACTGATTGAGACACTTTGTGATATCCAGACTGAATTGGAGTCACTTCCTATAATCTAAGATACTAATCTGCAGTCAGTATTAGAGCTATTACTGTGACAGAAGTTAAAATGAGGCAAATTAGCTGAGGCATCGTGCATCCATCAGAACAATCTGGAGAGTCTAATAGGTTGAGAGAGATGCCCAGACATTTCTCTCACTTACATTTAAATTGTTTTCATCAGGAACTGGTATATTTAAGTAAAATACTAGAACTCAGAAGGCAGTCTGCTAAGAAGCTCCAAACAAATTATCAAATGAATGAATGTAAGTCAAGATAAAATTTCTACTTAAAATGCCATAGACAGCATTTAAAGACAACTGTAGAATTAAAAAAATACCCTAAGTCATCATTCAGAATTATATACCTAGAATTTCCTTTTGTTCTTGAGAAAACTAAAAAAAATTACCTATTTCATTTCAGATGTCAGCTATAAATTTATGATTTTTGTCAGGAATGGCCCACCTTCCCAGTGCAATTAGCCTGTGATAACAGAAGCCCTTCATAACACTTGAAGAGAAAGTGCAGAATTGGTTATTGTTTGTCAAAAAAAGACAGATACTAGGCAAGTAAAGGGTAGGTGGAAGCCTTCTCTCTTGAAAGCTCATGGAACCATTTCAAAGGGAAAACAACCTGTGCTCACAGACCTAACCAGCAAACTGGTCCAGCTTCCTGTTTCTCCTGCAGTTCATTTGTCCCTGGGGCATGTTATCATGGTTGATTGACTGAATCCTGAAGTCACTGTACACTGAATATCTAGAATTTTTAGAAAATCCTAAATAATTATTCATCTTAAATTACTCTGAAGTCAGAAAAAGAGTATAACTCAGAAGTGATTGAGTTTAAAATAAAGCCTGAATTTAAAAACTTGAACAAAGTGATCGATGACACATGTGCCACTTAGTACTTTGCCCACCCATGGACAAAAACAGGCAAACATCTGATCAACATTACAAACCAATAATCAGTGAGCCGCGTTTTTAGTGTTTATAGCATATGTTGTTTAAAAATCAGTCTTTACTCTGTTTATTTATTTTTTACCTAAAAGCATCTGCATGATTTGAAAACTGGTTGTTTTTGAGACAATGAACATCTGTTTAGAGAATCTTTCCAAATATGTAAAAATATCTACATCCTAAAGTGTTATAGGAATTTGAAAAAGAATGAAGAAATAAAAAAGTCCTAGACTGCCACTTCCCCATCTGCAAAAAATAAGAAAGTAACTTTGAAAATTATTGTTGGAAATGGCCTTTGTTTTGAAGTACACGTACCAAAGTACCTTTCTCTCATTCTCCTTTTACCATTTTCCAATTTTTCTTTTCCCCCATCAGCTTTTCTAGTGATTTCTTGCTTCCTGTGGCCAATATTAATTTTCTGTATGTAGAAGGGGTAGAAAACATAGTTGAGGGAAAAATTAATGTAGAAACTCTCATCATCTATGTTACTTTAAACAAAAAACTCTACAAACATGAAACACAATGATTGTCAACATAAAACTAGTTGAGATTCTGGTTTCTTCAGTTTATTCTTTCTTGAGCTTTTCTGAAATTCAAAGGTTGGACAGAAAACATAAACTTGTAATCTAGAAAATAAAGGAGAGACCAAACAGATTAGGAAAATATAATACATGTCTTAAAGGAGGGTTATAGTAAAATAAATTCATATAAAATGTAAGCATCTGTAAGTTCTAGCTGGTTCTGGATGTATTTCAAGGGTGTAGTACTCAAAGTATAAACAAGTTAAAAATTACAAAAATATTCTGTGTGACACAATTAATATGCAGATTGCAAAATCAATGCCAACATTGCCAATTTTCTTAGCAAACTGTCTAGAAGAAATGCTAGTCATTGAGACTACACGTTCCACGCCCAACTTTGTTTTGAAGAGCTAAGTTGCTGATTTCCAGGAGCCAGATCTACCAGGTGAGTTTCCTTGCCAGCCCAGCATCACAAAGGACCACAGACTAGGGGACTTAAACAACAGAAATGTATTTTTTTACAGGTACAGTGGCTGGCGGATGAGCTGATGTCAGTGAAGATGGGCTATTTCTTCAGAGGCTTCTCTTCTTCCTGTTAGATGGCAGTCTTGCCTGTACAGATCTTCTTGTCACTTTCTCTCTGTGTGTCTCTGTGTCCTTGTCTCTATGAACAGCTGTCGTCTAGGATGGGGACCCACCTTAATGACCTCATCTAACTTAATTCCCCTTTAAAAGTCCATCTCCAAATACAGTCATGTTCTGAGGGACTGGGGGGCAGTTTAGTACTTCAACATATGGGGTGAGGTGGGGGTGGGAGCACAGTTCAGCCCACAATATCTAGTAACATCCCACTTGCTACAATTCTCAGTGCATTGATGTCCTTTAGCTGTACCACTGGTTATGTAGATATTTGAGAAATTAACTCAGTTATTTGACTATGGCAAAAACAGAACCCAACACCTCAATAAATTACCTAAGACAGCGTCCACACAGAACAGTCTGCTGCGATGGGGCACGGCATGGCTCTCATTGATTTGCATGAAGATAATAGCAAGTGTTTTAAGGATGGAACTTGTTTCTGAAATTTTCATAAAATTGGTGACACCAATCGTGTTGTCTTTTCATTACTATTTATAAGCACAGTATCATACTACTTATTTATACCTCCTTAGTTCAATAAAGAGCACAGGGTAGGCAATAGCAGCGTGGCATTCCAGTTTATTCACAGAAACACCACAGATGCAAGGCAGTGTTTCCACCATACAGAATGTATAGGGAGCACTTTAAGAATGATTATTTTAACCAAACATGAAAAAAATGCCATATTTCCATGAAACTATCAAAACTATATGAGGGCAGGAAAACATTTCCTACTAGTTTAATTCTACATAACAATTTAAATGTCAGGAATGACTGTATACTCCATATAACTGTATGCATTTATTGTCTGAAGAAGCAGTGATTTATCACTTATATTTTGTGTATACAGATGATGTTTATTTTGTTAATTTCTTCAGGCTTTTTAATGTAAAAATATATGTAGTTTTCATATGTCATATACATGGAAGGAGAACACACACAAAAGCAGCCTGCAGCCGTATCTGTAGTTCTGTGTGAAGTTAGAAAGAAAAAAAAATCCCTCAAAGCAAGAAAAAATTATGCTACATCTTTTTGTCTTAATTGCCTGAGCAATCAACTGCAACATCCATTCAATAAAACACCCAGACTGATGGCCAGCCTCTCTGGATGCGGAGATGCTCAGAAATACACAGACGGCATCATCGAGCTTCCCTACACCCAGCTTTCAGACTTCTGGTTTATCAAAAACAATACATGAATGCCCAAATATAATTTCAGAACACATCCCTGCTCGCACACACATACAAACAGAATCATTATGCATTATTTGAAGAGAAGGGCAGGCTAACTGGGAGGCTTTTGTATACATGTTCCCGTGCACGGGCATTCTGCCCGTCCCGCTGTGCGTCTGCCTGTGCTCTCTGCTCCTGTCGTCTCCCCAGGACACACTCAGAGCAGCAGTCCCGGCTCATTACGGTGGAGCTGGACTTTTGTCGTGACTTTGCCATGTGTCTTCAGCTTCTTTACCAGATCAGCTTCCTCTAGCTGCTATAACGAATTACCACTAACTTGGGAGCTTAAAACAATACAAATTAATTTTCTTACCATCCTGGAAGCCAGACGTCTGAAGTGGGTACCACTGGACTACACTCAAAGACTGGGCTGAACTGGACGAAACTGGCTGGGCTGGCTTCTTCCTCAAGGCTCTAAGGGAGAATTCATTTCCCTCATCTCCTGGTTTCTAGAGGCTGCTGGGCCCACTAGGATCATTCAGGGTACTTACCCTATGTTAAGGTCAGCTGATTAAAAATCTTAATTCCATTTGCATCCTTAATTCCCTTTTGCCATGTTATCTATCATATTCACCATTTCTGGGCATTTTGATATGGAGGTCAAAATGGGGATGGGAGTGTTGTACCCACCTCACTCATTTTTTTCATTAAAAAGAAATATATTGACCAACAGCTATCATAAATACTAATTAATATATTCAAGAAGCAAATAAAATGAGGACAGAAATGGATTATGTGAAGTAACTGAGCTTTGGTAAACTGGGTGGGGTGGCTCGAATCCCAGGGGGATGGTAATGAGATGATACAGCATTTGAAGAGAAGGGATGTATCGTCTGGAGAAAGGGGCCCGGTGGTCCAACTCTCTTTCTCCATTAGATATGGTGTTACCCCTCATGCACAGGAAGAGGTGCATCCTGCAGGGAGAACAAAGTGCGTGCAGGTGATGGATAAGGGCAGTGCAGGCACCGAAGGGAGGAACGCTTCCCAGAGTTGCATACGGCGAGTCAAAATCAGTTCTGCTCAACTTCCCAAATCTCCTTCCATGTAATTAGAAAATTAGGGCTCCAAAGGCAAGAGCACAAACCGAAGTCCATGCGGCGCCTTTAATTACAAAATAGACTCGGAAGCAGTGTTATTTCATTAGACTAAGAGAACGTACGGAAGCTGGAAGGGGCTCCCTCGCCTCCTCCAGCTTTTCCTGCCACTTTAATCAGCCAAGGATATTCCTACAAAAATTAAACAAGGAAAAGCAAAACTTCTCAGTGAAAAACAAGGGCATGAATTCATTGTGAGGAAATGCAGTGTTTTAACTCAGACTAAATCCTTTAGCATCGCCGCCATCCCAACTCCCTGGGTCCTACGAGAGCTGGTGTAGAAAGCCTGCAGCCGTCCTGGCTCGCTGGCCTCCCCAGCGCCCCCAGGGCATCAGCAAACAGCCGGAGAGGGGGCTTCTGAGATGCACAGACTCCCGAGTGCCCTCGGACAGGCTCCTGACCTGCGTGGTCTCTTTCACCATATGAAAGATGGGGTAATAATAAGATCTGCTCTGCCTCTGTTCCTGGAGTCAAATGAAACAAGGTAAGTAGGAAAAAGTGAGACATTGTGGTCGGGTACCAGAGAAACAGAGCCGGTAGGATCTACATGTATTGATACAGAAGCGGAGGTTTGTTATAGGAATAAGTGCACCTGGTTGTGGAGGCCAGGAAGTCCCATGACGTGCTGTCTGCCAGCTGGAAGTACCGGGGGGCTGGTGGTGTTGTTCAGGTCAAGGCCAAAGGCCTAACCATGAGGGGAACCAACAGTGTGCGTCCTGGTCGGAGCCCATAGGCCTGAGAATCGGGGGCAGATGGCACAAAGTCTTGGTCAGAGTCCGAAGGCTGGAAAACCAGGAGTGGTGATGCCCCAGGGCAGGAGAAGATGGACGTCCAGCTCAGCAGAAAGAGTGAATTCGCCTTTCCTCCACCATGTTTTGTTTTGTATGGGCCCTCAGTGGATGGGATGATGCCCCCATCACTGGTGAGGGAATCTTCTTGCCTCAGAGTACTGACTCAAATGTTAAACTTCCTGAGACACCCTCACAGTCACTTCCAGACAGAAGGTCCACCAGCTTTCTGGGCACCCCTTGGCCCAGTCAAGTTGATACATAAAAATTAACTGTCACCGATGCAAGCCATTCTACACGTAATACTATGTATCTGAAAATTATGTAATCCAATTTTGTCAGAGTATAGTGCAGCCTTCCACCTCATCTGCAGCATCCTATTCCCACGGAACACCCTACACACTTCTTAGTGCACCCTAACTCAGATAAGACAGATTTTCTGTGAAGGGAACAGCATCTCCCACCCTCTAGTTTCTCTCCCCCCACCAGCCCCACCTGCCCACGGCATGTACTGTCTCTCATTACTACAAAACCGTTCTCCATATTCTGGCCTGTGGTAGCAAATCCAGAGAACAATAAAAGGAAATTAATATTTATCAACAAGAGGAGCAGGGGCTAACTATGCATTACAGCATCATTAAATATCTTCTCTCTAAACATCAAATATTTTGCAAGTAATTAGTAGCTGTAGAAACATGAAAAATGTCAATGCATGCCATACAATACTAAAAACAGCACACTCACATAAAATCATGATTTCCAGTGCTCAGTACTAATTTAAGGAAATACATATGAGAATGTTTTCATAATTATGGCTCTAGAAATGCTTTTTCCTCTCAACTTCCTAAACCATTAGAATGTGGTTTATTTTTTCATTTTTCTTGCTGCCTAAAAAACCCTTAAAAATTTAGTCCCTGTAATTTTTCAGAAGATAGATGACTTGAGCAGTGGATTTGTATCAGGAAAATCAGCCCCTCATGTCACCTGTTTACATTCCATGTGTATCTCGATTGCCAATGACATCTGCCTCTTTCAATAACCAACGAAAATTAATTAGTGAGTTCCCACAATCACAAGTTTGAATTTGCTGTCTAGAGTAATTCCCAATGGTACCCAGTGTCCCTTAAATTCCCACTGTGCCGGAGGGCAAGTGATTTCTTTTTGATCCTCTTGCTACATTACCCCTCAAGAGATGCCTTCAGAAATTAATCCAAATTTTAGTTCAGAGCACATCAACAAAATGCCAAAAACTGAAATCCTTCTGGGCTCCCTAATAAATGGTTTGGGAATTAAATAGTACAATAGAAAAACATATCTAGGAGGAAATTCTTCATGTTTGGGTTCAACTCTCTGGTTAGCATTAGATTTCCTTTCAGATCATCATAGCATATGATTTTGACCTTACTGTGCCCTGATGAGGGATCTCTGGTAAGTTTCTGATTCCTTATTCATCCATGAGTTATCACCAATGTACCTCCCCAGGTTAGAACTGGGCTGGATGGGGAGGGACATCTGACATGGCATTTCCCTCAGAGAGGGGCACATTCAGTGCCTGCTGAAGTCAGGTGTTGGAAGTGCATGGAGTGAGCTGGGTGGCTGGCCATGGAGTTATTAGAACATAGAAAGATCTGGATCCATCTACTTGAAGCAAAGCCGACCTTACTCACGGATTTGATTGCCCATGCACTATGGTATGTGGCTAGGCTGGCACAAGGGTGTTTTACAAATAAGGCAACTTGTCCAGCAGCCATGATCCTAGAGACATTTTGCCATAATTCAGTGAATTATTGACAGGAAAAGTGATGCCTTGTTTATTATTTGTTTGTTCTTAGGCACTGTCCATAATCTTTGCAAACATGCATTTCAAAGCAAAACAGCGAAAGGTTGCAATGAGTCCCAATGTAATATACGTCTAACAGTTCACAACAGAGCCCCAGCAAGGCTGTCAGGCAGCATGCTGGCCAATGAGTCAAAAGTGGTAACACAGATGCTGGCTGGGGCCCTTGTAACCCAGGCTTGAAGCCTCCAGATCCAGTTCATCTTTCTGGTTCAAAGAGGGAATGTGGTCCCCCAAAGAACTGGTCATTTGACCAAAGCATTCGAATGAAAGAGCTGATGATGAAGCTGCTAGAAGATACATGGGGTTAGGGGTTTTCACTGAATGATCCACTTAAAAATCACACTGACAAATGTGTGTCCTGTCTCAGTTTGGTTTCTTCAGAATCAGATGCTCGGGTGGAGTTTGGAATACATTTTGGAATTAGGGATCAACACTAATGAAAAGAATGAGAAGATAGCAAGATTGGACAGAGGGAGAAATTGGACTTTGTAGCAGGTTGACAACGCATCAGTCAACCCACTAAGAAGCTCCGGTGCCCAGAGTGCACATCAGGCCCAAACAGTGCCATTCCACAGCTGCCTGGGTCAGGCTCCGGGGCTGCTCAGAAGAATAGATGCAGACAGAGCGTTCTCTGCAGCTGGGGCATATCCAGAGGCTGAGTCCAGGCCCCTCTGCTATCACACTCCGTGCAGACTGGCAGCAAGCCCTTGTTTGATGGACGATCTAAGAGATTCACAGATGTGCATATTTATGCTTAGAATATATATGTACATGTATGTACGTATATGTATGCATATGTATACATATGTATTCTAAGAGACTAGGAACCAGGAGAGCCTGTGGTGCAGATGGAGTCTGCAGAGGCTGGTCTTTTTTGTTCTGTTGAGGACTTTAGCTACCTGAGTGAGGTCCCTCCACATTATGGAGGGAAATCTGCTTTCCCCAAAGTCCACCTGTTTAGATGTTAGTCTCATCCAAACACCCTCCAAGTTGACACATCAACTTCACAATTACAGAGATGCATCTCTATTTTGATCATATTCTCCCCAAACTCTCTTCCTGAGCATCCATATCTCATTCTCCTCTCACTGTCTGGCCTCAAAGAAGTCCTGGATATGCTGATCAAGTCTATTATGTACAGAAAATGCCACTCTTTTTCAAATGTCTTGTAAGACAGCAACTGATGGGACCCACTTTCTTAAGAAGACAAAGCAGGGATCATGCTAGAACGTTCCTTTTGAGATGTTTGAGTTGGGCTTATACTCATCTAGTGAAATTCTTTGTTTTGCTCACTTTTTTTTTAATCACACATAATTTAAGACAATGGGAAACATAATATTTACCAGAACACTCAGAGTTGTATATGCATTTAGAAACAATATTTGAATATTTGAATAAGGCAGTGGGAGTATGGGGGTGCATCCCATGTTTGTATACACTTACCCAACTGTACAGTGAAAACATGTGCATTTTAACATATAAAGTTTTTAACCCCAACAAAGGAAGTATAAAAAATAAAAATTGTGAGGATTTGGAGAAAATAACTAGCATTGCTTAGGTTGATGTATAAAAGCTCATCATGTGTGAAATTTCATGTATGAAATGTTCTGATAGTGAAGCCACCTAAAATTTTTGGCAGGTGAATCTTCACATACACCCGCTCTACATATTACCTACAACTGAATGAAGTCAACCAGTTTCCATTTTCATGCCTCTGCTTCTGCTCAATTCATTCCTTTTCTTTGGGATACTAACTATTCCCTTGTTTCTCTTCTGCCTATTAAAATCCATCTCATCTTCAAGGCTTGTCTTAACTTTCATCTCTCCCAGGATCCTTGTAGGATGCTTGCCCTTTTGAATTCTAAAACAAGCATTGTTACCCATTCTCCAGAATTTTCACTTTGCCTTCAGAGAGGGCATTTGGACCCAAGTTTCTCCAGCCTTCCTTTAAAAGTTTGCACATTCTCTGCAATCAGTTAATGTGTCTTTTCTCTGTGTTCCTCTCAGTGCCCAGATGGGCCCAATAGATGGTTGATACTTGACATGAATATTTTCTGAATGAATCATGAAGAAGGTGGAATACTCAGGTCTGCTCATTTGCCTTGATTATTTATTTCATCACAAAATATTTTTGTCAGTCTGTTGATCTTTTCAGAATAACTCTGCACCCACTTTACATCTTTATTTGTTCATTCTGGTCCCTGTACAGACTCACCCCGGCTTGTACATGTGACTCTCCCCCATGATGTTCCTCACCTTGCTGCTTCCCCTCTCCATGGTACCTCTCAGACCTGCTGAAGTTACTCAATAGATTAATATTCTGATCAGTCAAAAGAGACTTGGAAAGAGACTTAGACCTTGGAAAGATACTGCTAGTTAGATGTACAAATCACAGATAAATGAACTTTCAACACTGCATCTAAGGGCAAAATGTGATTTTGGATGATTGCCCAAAGGAAGATACCAGTACATCTCATTTATCCACCTCACTAAATATTGTAACTATTCCATTGGATCTCAGAAAATATGCAAATTGCACATTTCAATAGGTGGATATTGCAGTTAACAAACAATCTCTCCTAGAAAAGACAGCAGCATAGATTCCAAATCATTATGTAGCTGAATCAGGGCTGTGAATGTTATTCATGAACATATTTCTGGAGTTGAATAGGAGTCTGAATGCACACCACTGATGTGCTCTTATTGATCACACTCCTGAGGTCGGATCCTAGCTCATGGGGTCAATTTTAGGTTGCTGCCAGATCTCATTCCATAAGCTGAGAAAAGCTTCAGCCAGAGCTCCAACCAGCATCCAGAAACACAGACAAAAGCAAGCTAGTAATGAGCACCATCAAGATTTGGGCTCAAATATTTTGTCAAAATGCCAGACTTCTGAGTTTCAGCGTATCTGTAGACAAAGCTCCTTGGTGTGACAACTAGCAGTGTGAGCACTGTCATGCTATCCCTGTAGTCAGTGGGGAAAAATCTCACTTAATTACAGATGTAATGGGATTAAGAATTTCAAGTGACATGGGGTATGTAAACTGGAACTCACAAACCAAATTCATTTCATTTTGCTAGAAAGGATGTAGGCCTGTTCTTCACTGACAAAAATAGATTTTGGTGTTGTTTTGAATTAGTGTCATCACCAAATTCATCACAGTCTCAAAAGAAAGAAAAGACTTTTGGCTGCCAACTGTTCAATCTTTCAATAAATGCAGCATTTATATGTTTCTTTGCCATAAACAGAAAAGTGATTAACAATGATGTCTCTCCACGGAAACGCTTCTCCAGGGCAAGGTTTTCAAACAAGGGAGAGAGCAGTTCTGAGATCTTGGATTATCAGGTTGCTAAGGCCCCAAAACAGTGCTTGGAACAGCAGTGGCCAACGGGGCAAAATTATGAAACCTGCAGTTTGCAACAAGTGCAGACCTTGTTCCTGTGCCTATGGAGGCTCCAGCCTTTACTCTGAGAGGCGGAATGCACAGACAACGACCAGATCATATATGAAAGCAGAGCTCTGAGCCCAAAAAGCCAGCCTGCTCACTACAGCCAGACTTGTAGGAAGTCACCACTACTTCGAAACACGCTATAGGAAGTCAACAATACCTAGGTAATAATTCCTCCCAAATAGCCAGGACTTGGTTAATAATGGAGAGATTTCCTAATTTCTGCCCCTGCTTCCGACTCAGATCAACCAGAGAAAGCCAAATGTGCATCCCTAACCAATCACGTAGGATGCCTGCCTCCATCTCCCTGTGCTAATAGCCTCTAATCAGGGGCCTCCTGAGCCATCCCTGTCTTCTACTATGAAACATTTCTGCCAAATGCTATTGATAGGCACTTGCTCTTGGAATAACTACTTTGCCTACTCTCATTAGGTCTTTTTTATTTCCACAACTCAGTTCTTGACTGCCTGGAGCTCCTGCTTCACTCAGGAGGATCCCAAATCCAGTCATGTCATAACATTTAACACCCCCCGCCCTTGCCCCAAATGCACACACATAAGGTACCTCCCTTTTCAGAGAAATGGTGAAGGCCCAGGGCCACAAACCAAATATTCAAATAGCTGCTGAGGCACTGGCTCCATTAGACGGGCTGGTAGGGGGCTATGAGAGAAGAGGCATCCATGGGTCAGCCCCGGCACCCACACTGCTTGGTTTCAGTGCCCTGTTCCCAGACAGAGCCTGGACTATCAAGGAGTGCTCTCCAATGCCTCCACCTTCTAAGCCATCAGCTCATTTTTTACTTTGTCTCCCTCTTGAGAAAGCACCAGGCTCTGAAGATTTAATTAAATTCATCCAAGTAATATAGTTATTAGGAAACGTGAAAAATGATTCAACTTCTGAAAATTAAAATAATAGGAAATAGTTTTGCTTATAAACATGGAAAATACTAAAATAAAGGAAATATTAGTGAGAGTGAGGTGGAAGGGAACTATATAGGCATTTGTTATAAAATTTTTCAATGTAATTGGGCAATATGTTCTAGTTGCCTGAAATTTTCTCACATTTTTTGGCCCAGTAATTTTGTTCTTAAAGACAAACCTAAGAATCTACTTCCGAAAAACTTTAAGGATTTATACACAAAAAATGTTGGTAGGGGGGTAATTTGTAACAGTGATGTAGAAATTCATTACAATATAATAAGTGAAAATTAGTGTGCAGAGATATTTATATCACACACATACACACACACACACACACACACCTGATCAATAGCGATACTAACCACTACTCTAGAGTATATAAACCAACTTATTCCTTACAGTTACCCAATGAGATAGATATTCTTTATTTCCCATTTTACGTACTAACAGATGTTAGTAACTCCCTGAAAAATAGGTTTTAACATACTTTCATTTATACTGTCTATTCCACTGATATAAATCTATTTTAAACTGTAGCTTTAGATAAAATTTAACACTAATAAATCAGAATCTCCTTGAAAACATTCTCTTCAATTATAGTTGCAATGAATTCAGACTGGCTTTAGCTAGTAACAATTATATAGTTATTTAATCTCATGACTAACACTGTTTTACCTCCTAACAAGAGTTCTTGAGGAATCATATTTATAAAAGAAATCCCATCAAATAATTATTAACCCCTAAAGTATTTTAGTAAACAAGAAAACATATTATTTAAACACTGCTCTGTTATTTATTTCCAGTTACCACATAAAACATACTGTATATTCTTGATGAAATTAAATCCTTTTCACTAAGATCCAAATTTCTCTTTTTTGTGCTCTTTCCACATCTTATATGTATCTCATTTAATTTAATAGTTTATCAAATGAATAACTAATTTAAAGCAAAGTAGAACTCTTCAAAATGCTTTATCTTCTATATGCTGTACACTGTTAATGCTACTGCTACCTCTTACAGTGATTTTGTAGTTACTCCAAAGGAGCATGAAAGAACCAAATAATAATGCTGGGGGTCATGCTGAATGGTGAGCCCCAGAAGTGTCATGGCCCCTCCATTATGTTTCAGCAGAATGCAAAAACTGTTCTAAGCTTGAAAAGTCATGCTCAGGGTTGGGGACAGACAAACAAAAACTGCTGAGCTCTGTATATTCTATGATGAAACTGGTGGCAAATTGCTACTGTGCTCTAATCATAGGTTTAAAAAGTGAGGATTTAAGGACTCCTCTAAGATCACTGCCTGACGGGCCCATGGTCATCAAGTGTCACAGGCAACAGCCAGAATTTCAACAAACCAGTCCATGTGCTTGGGACAGACAGTTTGTGATGGAGTCATGGGGCCAGTATTCTCACCCTATTTGGTCAGAGGGCTCAATTGCTTCCCCACCTCCATTCAGGAACTTTGCATTGAGCAGCTGTCATAAACTCTCTAAGATTTTGTGTAGAAATTGGCTTGATGCTTCAGAGACTAATCATACCACTTATTTGATACTGTCTGGTCAATATTAAATACAATTTTCTTTTGCAAAACTGTAACTTTATTTATAGACATGAAAATATTGAACCACAATTTATTTTTCCCACCAAGTTCTCAAAATAAAATTTCTCCTATCCCTGGTCTTTAGTAAACAAAGTACTGCATTCTCAAATTTCAGTACACTTCATTCATATTATTGGTTACCCCAAATAACAAATATGCTCTGATATTTTTAAATAACACTCTTAGTTTAAATATATATACTATTTCTATACTGTTTTTTATTTAGAAAGTCACTTTCCTCTGGGCCTGATATTTCTCTTTTCTAATGAAAGGAGTGTAAAAGCAAAATATCTAAGAAATTCTCTGAGGTTTTACAGATCTGACTCTGAAATAAGAGAGGGGGAGAGAGAGAGAGAAAAAAAAAAGGAGAGAAAAGGAAATAAAAGGAACAGAAAGGAAAGAGGGAATAAGGAAGTTCATTCAATACCCAAGCAGCTACAGAATATCTCTAATTATTAAATTTTAATTTGCTCAATGAAAGAGAAAGTAGTTGATTTCATCTTTCCTAAATTTTCCAAACTCTTCATTTAAAACATTTGCAATAAATGCAGTGAGAAATGCTGGCTAAACTCTTTTACTTGTAATATTCCTTAAGGAAGGTTTATGGTTAGTTTATAAGACCCCAGGGCAGATGTTAATATTAAATAAGAAGAACAGATGGTAGAAAGGCTGATTCATTGTGATCTACTTGTCATAATACCCTTGATGGATTAAAAAAAAAATCTATGCAGTAATTTTAGAGCAACACTGCTAATAGTGCCAGAATCTCTTAAGCCTTACACTGTTTGATTTATCCCCAAATTCTCTTTCCAATTAAACATGCAGATAGTTGGAATTAAATAAAAGCCTTAGAGAGTAGGAAGTGCTTTGCCTTTAATACACGTTGAAATGCAGACATCCCAGATTTACTAAACGCCATTATTGCTTTCCTAAGACCAAACACATCACACATTTGACAGAAAGAGATGTAATTCCACAAAGCTGCCGTGCAAAACTAAAGAACAATTACCAACAAGAAATACAGACCAAGACTAGACAGCAGTAAAGTACATAGAAAATCTCTGTCTTTTGGAGGCCTAACAGGGGATTTCAAGGTAGTATATACAGAAGCAGTGATTTATGATTCCCATCCTTAATCTAGCCTACAGAAATGGTTCCATAATAAATACAGAAGCTGAAAACCACAGTTTGCATAACAGTCTGTTGTTAGGTTTTATCATTATAAATCTACATCTTTTCTTTGAAACATCCTGCAGCCCTGGAAAGAGATTTACAATTCAATCATTATTTTAAAGTGTGTTACTACTGCAGGAAATGAAGACTGCTTTTTAGGGGTTCCATCTGCTATCATGCCTAGCTGTGCCCAGACATCCAAACAGTGGACAGTGTATGTTCTTCTTAGAGAAATCAGCCACATTTTGTCTGTGCATCCCCAGAACTAACCCGTGTCTAGTAGTGAGCTGCTGATCAACAAATCTCCATGTAATGACATTTTTGAAGATGAGGCATATTAGTTACCTAGGGTTGCTATGAAAAAGGACCATACACTGGCTGCTTAAAGCAATGGAATTATTGTTTCACAGTTCTGGAAGCTGGAAGTCCAAACTCAAGTCATTGGTAGGCCTGTGCTCCCTCTGAAATCTATAGGGGAGGATCCTTCCTTGACTCTTTCTTAGCTCCAGTGACTATTGGCAATCTTTGAAGTCCCTTGGCTTGCAGCTTTTCCTTTAATTCCTGCCTGCATCTTCATATGTATGTCTGAATTTCTCTCATCATATAAGGACACCAATCATTGGATTAAGACTTGCCCTAATGACCTCATCTTAACTTGATTACATTTGCAAAGACCTTACTTCCAAATAAGGTCATATTCAAAGGTACTAGGATTAGGACTTCAACTTGTCTTTGGGGAGGACAAGATTCATCCCATGACAGAAAGGATTGTGTCCCACACTTCTGCTGTATCTCCTTTGCACAAAATAAGATGCTCAACACCTACTTGCTTCAAGGAAGTGTGCTGGCTAATTGCTGGTTTGTACCCTCTTATTACATTATCAATCTTTGTTCATGAAATGCAAAGAAAACAGTGTGTGTTGCCATGCTCTAACTGTTCATCAAACCTGTCATTACCATTGGTACATTCAGGCACAGGGATAGCTGGAGCTCCTGCCTTGGCTTCCTAGGGGCCTAGTGTAGAGAGTATCATGATCTTCCCCAAAATAAAAACTGGGCTATAGTACAGCAAATCAACTTTGCACCATTTCTATGGCAAGAGGTAGTTTGTGAGATGTGCTTTGAATGCTGAACATTGAAATATCTGGTTAATTTTGTTCATTCAGAGATGGGAGAATAATATAAATTGTGGCATTTTCTTACAAATTTGGGATATGCTTTGTTTTAGGATTAAAGAATGTAAAGATTTCCATAAAATGTAAAGATCCATTTTAAAACAACTAAGAAGCATCTGGACTAGGCTAATTCACAGGCATACAAAAAAAGTCACAACTTGAAGGAAAAATTAGTGAATCTTCTCAGGCTTAAAAGGAATAGCTTAAGACATTTCAAACTCTTCTCAGTCTAGGAGCATAAGTTAAGTTTTAAGGGAGGCTTTTAAAAAATGTGGTTTCATTAAAATAGTATTCAGCAATCATTGGACAGATACAACATTTGACTTGGCAACTCTGTATTCCTGTGTGTTCCCAACATGGCTAATTCAATTGTACATATTAAAATATAATGAAATCAGATGTAGAAGTAAAAGAGAAATCTGAGGAAAGGTGAAATTGATGTATCATTAAACATTAGTCACCTACCCATTTTAGAATAAATTTAGAATAAATTACATTTATTCATGTAATTAATGTATGGAATACCCCATGTTCACAGACTGAACTATAGAGAAAAAGATGCCTAAAATGCCCACAGGAGAGGCAGCAGATTTTCAATGATGCATTAAAACTCCTTTCTCAGGACTCCTGGAGATTCACTGGAGAGAGGTTTGCAGGAGGTGGGAAGTGGAGGTTGTGGCCATTAAACTCAACAAAGTTAACTGATTTCAAAGACAATTCGTCCCATGACTGAGGCCTCTCGATTGCATGACCCTCAGAGGTGGGTCTAGCTCTGTGTATGCAAGTCCAGAGGATTTTTTGTGCCTGGCAATGAGTAAATGCTCAATTAGAGTTTGTATAACCTGAAATTGTTGGCAGCATAAGGCGGTCAACATGGAACATGTTTATACTGCCCTCCAAATCCCTGCTTGGAAGGACATGGATTTTGGAATCAGAAAAAAACATAATGAAAGATCCAAGGAAAGAGGCCATGGCATTGCTGTGACATTCCTGGGTAATTGATGAATAGCCCCTCCTTTAAAAGTTTTCGAGAGCTCTTAGACAAGTTGAAAAACTATGTCCACAGACTGAAGCTCATTCTCTCCCATTTTTCCCATTCCAGTGGCCCAGGAGAATGCAGAAAATTTTGTACCACGACTGAAATCAGAAGAGGGCTGACATCAATACTGTTTTTGGCCAGCCTGGCACATCTACTTCCTGTGTGTGGTAATAACACCTAAAGTTTTGCAGTCATGGGCATTTACTCTTTTAGGAAGATAGCCCAACATTCTCCCTGCCCTTGGTAATAATGCCTCAGTGTTCCTATAAGGAACTTCGTCTCCTTAAGATGAATGCCTGTTCCTTCTTTCCATGGGACTGAGGGGTTCCCAAGATGCAGGACTTTTAGAAGTAAAACCAGGTGGTTCCCAGACAATGGGAAGAAGCGGCAACCCCATTTCCCCTGACCCTTCACTGTGAGAATGTCTATCAAATTGCCCCCTTCTTAGCTCCTGGCCCCGCCAGGGGAGGTAGCATGCAACCCAAACAAGTCCAATTAGAATCTCTCTCTTTTATAACTTGACTCTTGATTAGAAGATAGAATCAAGGATAAAATCATTTGAAACCCTGAGCCCTAGAGGGATTGTTCATTGCACCTCACTCCCAGGACCCCTTCGGTGCAGCTCTTCTTCTGAGGATGACCGTTCAGCGACCTGATTCTTCAGTAAAGTTTTCCCTTTCCTTGAATGAGCCAGATGGGAGGGTATCACCTGACTCAGAATACTCCAGAGACTGGTGCCTGTAACTGAGGAGGGGTGAGTGGCAGGGTCTGACTGTGGGGTCAGCAGAAGCAAGGTGACTATAGAAAGCAAATTTCTTTTATTGCCCACTTATCCTAAGGACAGAGAAATAGGACCTGTGGTAGCATTTTGTTAAATTGTTTTTTTGTGTGTGTCTTGGAACACACACCAAGGGCCAATGGTGGTTAAACTGTCAAGGACTTGGTAGAAAAATGTTAAGGTGTCGAAAATAATTAAGTAATGAAGAAAAACACAGCTTTGCCAAGACAGGAGCTTTCTCCCAAGGGGCCAGCAATCTAGGATGACACTGAGCCCACAGTATTTAATGATGGAAAAGCCCAGCTCCCACCTGTAAACTAAAGCTGGTGCTAATAGAGGTAGAGGGACAACAAATACAGCTGAAGAGGACGAGGGCCCAGACTAGTGCCAGTGACAAACAGGGAGCTGCACACAGCCTCCCCCAGGATTCTGTCTCCAGGCAAAATGCAGGCTCGGTGTTGTTTCAAATTACCCCAAGGCAGCATGCAATGTACACACGGAATTTTGGAGCTAGGTACACATTCGGGTCATGCTCCTAAAGGCAGAATGTCCCAGACCTGACTTGGATCCAGGGACAATATTCAGGCATTGGTCCCTAATCAGCTGGGTTGACCAAATGCAAGCATCAGCAAGCTGACCCCACCTTCACAGAAGCTGTGTTCTCAGACACCTGGGCTCCACTGCAAACACCTATTTGGTAAAAATACAACTATATTCAACAGGTATTGCAATTCCTATTTTACAGGTCAGCACCTGAGGCCCTGATACTGATAAGCAAGAAGCTATGGAAACTGGCTGAAACTAGATCAAACCAATACGGCACCCAATTTGACCAAGAATAGACCTCAAGCTTCATTAAATCTTATTTACATAGTAAAAAGCACACCCATCAGCACCATGACAGTTTACAATTGTCATAACAAGCTCAGAAGAGACATCATAAGGAAAAGCTCACCCTCTTGTAAGGTATCTCCCCAGAGAAATCATGACTATTCCGCTCCCTGCTCACATGCTCATGTACTTCCAACAAAAGAGCAAACAGCCCACAAGGAAGGGGCCTCTCTGCCTGTGGAGTTGTCTGCTTCACTTTGCTGTCTAATTTATACCTTTAACAAATATGCCTCATGCTGTGCCTGACCCATGGTTGGTTTCTGTCCTGCCACTGCAGTAAAGGCCCAAAGACTAGGGCCTCCCTCTTTCTCCCACAACAGCTCTGTGATTCTCTTAGATTACTGGTGGGTTACCTCTATGCTGGAGGGACTGCTGTTTGCCTTTCTCATTCATAACAACAGCATGCAACTATTTCTAATATAAAATAATAACAAAAGGTACAAAATTCCAGTTATAAATTAATAAGTCATGGATGTATAATAATATACATCATGGTGACTATAGTTAACAACACCATATCATATATTGAAAGTTGTTAAGAGAGAGAATTTTAAAAGTTCTCATCAACAAGGAAAAAATTGTAGCTATGTAAGGTGACAGATGTTAATTAGGTTTCTTGAGGTGATCATTTCACATACATATATTGGATCATTATGGTGTACACCGCAAATGTTGTGGAGGAAAATTTCCTGCACCCTTCAAGGTTCTTCTAACTGGTTTAAGAATCAAATTGACATGGTACAGATTAACAGGAATAAAAAGTCAAAGTTGAATTACATACCTACGAGGAAGCCCTAGGCATGGGTTCCAAAGACAGTCAGGGAGAATGAGGTCTGTACGCCATCCCATCCAAGGAGAGGGCGTAGGGGCTGAGACTTCAAAGGAAAAGGGAAGAAATTCATAGGATTATGAAAAGAGTAAATTTTTGATATAAACAAGTGTTGGTGGGCCACCCAGAAACAGTGGGGGGAGGGTGGACACAGAGAAATTTTAACAGACTTAGCCACATCCCTCCTCCCTGTCTGTCACCGGCAGTTTACATTGTAAATAGCTGTCTGTGGGGACAGCTCTCCCCCAGAGCAATTCCTCCATCTAAATTCTTTTTATATGTTTACATATATATATAAAATCATCAATCCAAGAATTCCCTAGACAGGAATTACAATAAGGACATTGTAATACTACTTTTCCTGATTGGCGCTGCTCCAGCCACCTTTTCTGCCCCTTCCCAGGGTGACCTAGGCAAGATGGTGTGACTGGAAGTGATTTTCTTATAAGCTTTTCCCAATTGAAATAGTAATTTTATCCCAGGCTCTTTGAGATTCTAGAGAGGTTTTGTGTGTGTGTGTGTGTTATTTCAGTGATAAGACTCAGATAGCAATCAATCACTAAACAATGTAAGCCAATTATAAAATAATACAAGATAACCCACTGCTAAATTTTATGGGTGAGAGCAAAAAAGTCAAAGGATTTTAGAATAATAAAGAACTGATGTCTGAAGAACATTTGCCAGGCAGCACAAATCAGGCAAAGCCATGAATTTCATTAGTATAGAGTCTAGAAGATTTGTAAATGCATTTCAAATGCACAGATTGCTGGCACACCCCAGAATTTCAATACTAGAGAGAAAATGGGAAGATTTATTTATTTATATCACAGGAAAGCCTGAGCTAGTAGGTTTTGGGTTCGGCTGGTGGGTCTTGGGCTCTAAGTGGCTACTGTTTTCTTTCAGTACAAAAACTGCTCTGCTTGTGTGTAGGAAGATGGGAGAAAAATCTATCCAAGTGTCTGGCTCATTATGTAATGGGGGTGGGGACATTCCGTCTGAGTGGGATTCATCCTCCAATCCTTACACCTTGATCTTCAAGAGGATTCAACCAGATCTGTTACCATCATTTTATAAAACATGAAAAACACCCTAAGAACTACCAACTACATTGTGCACACTGAATTTCACCAGACATTTACGGCTGATACTGTTAGAGTAGGCAGTTAGTAAAACAGGAGTGGCAGAAAGTAAGGGAGAGGTGGAAGCTGGTAACTTCTCTTTGTCTAAAACAGTAAGTAAGAGCCGGTAAGTCCCCTAATATAGCTCCAAGAGGAGGGGTTTCCCTGCCTGGGGTAAGTTCTTTATGATTCAAACAGATGAAAGAAAGGCAAGGGAAAAAAGTTGGGGGGTAAGGGGGGCTACCACATTTATTCTCACCGAAGTCCCAAGCAGCTCGGTATGGGTAGATGGCTCCAATGCGCTCCCCACACCAGCCACAGGCTCTGCTCCCTGGCGTGAGATCATTCCTCAGGGCAGTAGGTCTCAGCCTCTCCTCCCTTCCTGCCCTCTAGGCTCCCTGCTCCCACACTCAGGCTGAATTCTCAAGGAGCGCCGGGGCTCCATGGCAATCTCTCTGCTCTCCTGGTGAAGGTCCCGTTCTCCCCATGGTTCCCTCAGCTCTCTCCCCTGCCGCCATCACCTTCCCTGCCCCTTGCACAGGGAGGGCAGCTCCCTGGTGACCAGTGGACGCCTGACATACCAGGAATGGAGGAAGCGAGAGAATGAGCATTTCCTCTCCACCCCCTCCCTGGACTGGCAGTCCTGTGCCTGACTAGCTGCTCTGTCCCTGGTAAACATCCTATACGATAGATGCTATTAAGGCCAGTGGGAATCCTGGTCAGAAAGTTCCATTTTCCCCATATTAAGGCTGATGCCTGCATAAACGACACTGAGACATGTCCAAGAATGACGCTGACCCTGGTCCACTCACATGATCATTAGAATTCCACCACCACAGCCCCTCCCTGGGGTTTTTGGTCTGCATTATGAACATGAGTATGCACAGAGCCAGAGCAGTGATATGGTCTGAATCTAAAACCAGTAAGTATTCAGATAGGCATGGCTGGCCTGACCTCTCAGGCAGTCCACTCTCTTCCAGAGTGAATGTTCTCCTTGCTAAATAAAACTATCTTCTAGCCTTCACCTCTTCTTTGTATTCGTCGTTTGTGTGCACTGAAGAAGGAGTGAGAAGGACCCCTCCCTTTAACAATAGCAATCCGTTTAGTCTAGGAAAGAGGCCATGACAGTGCCCTATAAGACTGCCCAGTTAGGAAAACGAGGACCTGGATTCAATCCCATCTCTGCCACTGGATAAGGCAGACCTGCCTTCTCTCAGGGCTGACCTATAAAATGGGAATTACAATACCTGTTGAATATAGTTGTATTTTTATCAAATAGTTGTATTATACTCAAATAGCTGCGCTATTATGCAAATGCAAAAACTGAAGCTCAGAGGAATTAATGGATTTGCAGGACGCCCTAGACCCAGATCAGACTTGGGGCCAGAGTCAGGGCTGTTCCCTCACCAGCTATGATGAGATCAGCAGAGATGCTGGCCCCTAGCCAGGTGTCCACCGATGTTGGACAGTGAAGCCAATGGGAATTTAGCACAATGTTAGGAGAGTATGAAGTTTCTAGAACACTTATTTGACTAAAACATAAAATAAAATGTGTAGATCTATGCTGAGAACTGCTCTTTGCTAGGTGAGGGAATAAAATTCTAAAGTATTTATAGTTAAGAGCAGGCTTTAATGCCATTCAGGCTTCTGTGGCTGGTTTCTCTTTACTCTTGCACGTTTGATCTTTGTTCAAGAGTTTTACTTGCTTTCCAATGGCTGTAGCAAATTTATTGAAATGTTTGAGCTAAAAATTTCTTTGAAGAAGACCATTTATGTCTGAAAAAAGAGACTCAGGAACATACTATATAACCCTGGTAACCTATTGCAAGAATCCTGCCAACCAAAATTCTCAAAACCCAGCAAACAGAAATTGTTCTCTTGGACTGAGCCCCCTGCAGATCTCCTAGAAAGCACCAGTTTTTTCCAGGGGTGGTGTTTCAGGAGTGGCCAGTGCTGACCCTCCAACGATCTGTTTGGGGTGTGCTGGGGAAGAAGAAATTTTCTCCATCCCTTGAGGTTCTTCTAGCTGGTCTAGGAAACAAATTGACATGAGATAGATTAACAGGAGCACAAATCAAAGTTTAATTACATAGCTATGAAGAAGTCATAGACATGGATTCCAAAGACAGTTGGGGAGAATGAGGTATATATCTCTAACTCCAGTGGGAAAATTCTGGGGCAAAATACCTTTGAAACTGAAATCAGCCGAAGGGAGAAATGAAGTCAGAGAAAACTATTTATTTCTTACAAGTAGTCAACCAGTGTCTCTCCAAAACTGGCTGCAGAAGAAGAGAACTCTACCGAACCTCTCTGGTCCAGATGAGGACTTGCTTGTCCAGGTAATTACCTATTGATATGCAGATGGACTACTTCTCTCCACCTGTTGGAAACATCTATTAATACAGAGATGCACTAAAGCCAGGCGAGAGATTCTGGAAATATTGCAATTTTACCCACAGCCCACCCCTCCGGAAATCTCACCTCACAAGCTACATGTTCCCCATCTTCTGCAATGGCCCCTGTATGAGAAAACTGGAACACTGTAACCAGACTAATAACATAAAATCATGATAACCCTCAAGCCAGAGGATTCAGCTAGGTTCAATGTCCTATGCAGATTAAGTCCATAGCTCGCCCATTCAACAGGCAGTCAGTAGCTGAACAGGTCAGGAGTTCAGAGCAATCATCATGTGGCAGCTGCAGCCAGGGGGCACATCGGGCCGCAGGGACTGTTGATGAAAATAACCTTAAGGGCGATCACGTACATATTTTAATGACACCAGCATAGGCAAATCTTGTCTATCAGGTAGAATGCATGCAAAAGAGTGGTCCTGTGATAGGACAGTGGCAGGAATGGGAACTTGTCCTGGTCTAGTATACCAGAATGTCACCCTCCTCCCTGTGGGAGTTACTCATGGTCAAAATATAGGGCTACAGGAGGTACATACACTGGCCATAAAGATAAAACAAAACTTCCCTGTAAGATGCTCTTACCTCCTGGACATTTTGGGTATACTACCATGATCTTTGGGAGCCACTCTGTTGTTACTTCAGGAATACATAGGAGGCCAGCTTCTAGGCCTTTTCCCCAAGGTGCCAAAAGGGCCAGCCATTGCTGGTCCATGTGTCAAAATGTCCAGGGCCACATACACTCAACAGTGTCTCCAGGGTTGAATGTAGTTGGGGCTGGCAGCAGGATGTTGCTCTGCTGGTCATACCATGGCTTCAATAACTCCTCTTTGGTTTGCACAAACAGTTGTATAGGAGAGGCAGCAATGTATGTTAGCATATCCACAGGGCTCCAGGCTCCTTTAAGGGGCTTCTCAAATGCCGTACCACTGTCCATAAGTGAACTGCCATAGACTATTGGTGTCTGACTTAAGGCTAAATTTCAATAAACCATGTACCTTTCTATCATGCTGGCCTCAGTAGGGTTATATGATACATGAAACTTCCACTTCATTCCTAATTGCTGCACCCATTCTTGTAATGCATGTACAGTAAATTGGGTGCTTTGATTGCTCTCAATCACCTGTGGCTGGTCATAGACTACAAAGAGATGCTCTAGGCCTCCTCTTGGTGGTTTGCTGATCTGCACAAAATGCAGAAGCAACCAACAGGCCAGCAGCTGTATCCACACAAGTCATGGCATACCAATATCCTTCTGATATGGGCAGAGGCCCAATATAGTGTATCTGCCACCTGACAAGGGGTACTGGCCCCTTTACTATTGTCCCATGTTGCTATGGGGACTTGGTGTAAGTTCCTGTCAGAGCACACAAGGCGCTCCTTCTGGGCTCTGCTGACTTCTTCAAAGGTCAGTGGCAAGCCCCACTGATGGGCCACAGCTCACATGTTCTTTTGCCCCACATGCAACAAACACTAATGTAACCATAGGGCTACATCAGAGGCAGGCTTTCCTTCTAGCCAATGCATCTGGGCCAATGTGCCTGCATCATCATTTCCTGGGGATGCCAAAGGCAAATGGCCAGTCACATGACATACAGTAACAGTATTTGTCTGACTAGAGGCCCATAGGTCTTGCCACAACTCTTGCCCCCAAAAGGGCTGGTGACCAACCAGGGCTCCTGGGTGATCACAAGCCATACTGCCTGCAACTCAGCCCATTGGCTGCTCTTCCCCTCTCCATCTTCCATCCATATTGTCTCAGTCTTAGGGTAGAAAGCCACAACACTACACTTTGGGGGTTGCCCGTGACTGGAGCTATCTGTACACCAAGACTCTTTAGATATAGGGGCCTTTCCCTCCTGATAAGGACTCTTGGCTACCAATGGCTCAAAAGCAAGTTCTTCCTGCTTTCCACTGGTATATGTCAGTGGCCCCAGTAAGTGTTGGAATTCTCCACTTAAGGGACTAGTAGAGAGGGTACTATGCTTCTGTAAATATGTACCCCATTTGCCAGTGTAGGCATCTGTGTCACACCACTCTATAGTTTTTGGGTCCAGTCTCGTACCCACCCCGCGATGGGATAGGTGGTTATTATCTTGATTGGAGCTGTTCCTGTGTTGGGCTTCATATCCAGCAAAGTGTGTTACACAGCAGACAGTTGCTTCTCTATCAAAGGTGTACTGGACCTCTGATCATTTCCATAGTTGTGATCCAGTAGGTTGGTGTGTCCATTCCATCCACTGCCAAAGACCCCATCCATAACCACCTTCGGTTACATGAACATCTAGCTCACAGTACCTTGATGAGTCCATTATACTCAAGGCCTGTACTACTTGCTTAGCAGCAGTAAAAGCACATGCAGATGTTTCATCAGACCCACCTAATGCCCTTTTGTACCAACTGGTATAAGGGTTTCAGAATTTGCGCAAAGTGCGGGATAAACACTCTTCAGTAGCCCAAAAGACCCCCAAACTCTTGTAATACTGCCACAGTGGTAGGGATGGGGAAAGCCTGGACCTTGTCTATGACCGTTTCAGGTATAACTTTAGTTTTACCCAACCAGACAACCCCCAAGAATTTTACAGACAAACCAGGTCCCTGAACCTTGGTGCCATTCACAGCCCATCCTTTCTCCTGTAGATGTTGCAGCAGTCTAGGAACTGCCCCTTATAAACTGCAAGAATATCAGATGTGAGCATAATATCGTCAATGTAGTGATACAGCTTCTCTGTTTGTGGTTTCTTCTGTGTGGCCAAGTCCTGGGCTACAAGTCTGTGACAAATGGTGGGACTGTGGAGGTATCCCTGTGAAAGGACAGTGAATGTCCACTGCCGACCTTTCCACATGAAGGCAAACTGTTCCTGACTTTCCTGTGCTATGTCAGTAGAGAAGAAAGCATCATCAAGGACCACAACATAATGATACCCCTGTGGTTCATGACTGAGGGTGTCCATAAGGGCTGCTATAGAGGGGACAGCAGCATGCAAAGGGGGTGTGACTTTACTCAATTCCCTGTAGTCAACAGTCATATACCATGAGCTATCTGGCTTTTTTAATGGCCAGACTGGGGAATTAAAAGGACTATGAGTGGGCTTTATGATACCCACCTTCTCCAACTCCTCTGGAGTTTCTCCAGTATCTTGTGCCCCTCAGGCAATGTATAATGCTTAGTATTTATAACTCACCTAGGTACAGGCAGAGCTATAGGTGGGTGCTTAGCATATCTCCTCAATACTGCCTTTACCACACATACCCTCAGTCTGAACTCACCTGAAGTGGTCTGTAACCACAGGCCCTGCAGGATATATATCCCCCAGATATATTCAGGGATTATTTTTGGGAGAAATGTACACAGTATACTCCTTTGGGGGAAAATGCTCTATCCCCAATGGGATTTGGATTTTCTTCACTCTAATTGCCTTACCTCCATAGCCATCTATCATAGTAGAGGTCCCGGGAAAATGCTCAGGGCCTTAAATCAGAAAACATTTAGCTCCTGTGTGCACTAGCACCAGGAAACATTATACATTCACAGGGGACCAATGAATTGCTAATTCTACATGTGGCCTCTGGTCTTCACCACAACCCCCAGTGTGGGGATGCTGACCTGCCTCAGTCGAACTGCGATGCCCAACTGTCCTTCTGTAGGGGTGAGGGCCCAGATGAATCCTGAGTACTGTCCCACAGGATGTTTTGCAGGGATACAGATCGGACTTGGGACTTTGGCTAGGGTTTCCATGTCCTGGACCTCAGCAGCTGGAACTGCTGCTCTGGCTTTAACTGATACCACAGTTCTAACAAAATCCTATTGGGCTGCCCATCAAATTTTTCTTTCACTATCCCTGTCTTTATCAAATCAACCCACATCTGGATCCTCGAGACCTTCATGGGACCCTTTGCACCTCTCCTTTCAGTCAGAGCCCTTACTTCCCTCTGTGCCCTTATTGTTTCAACCTCCCCCAGATCTGCTAAAATACGAGTAGCTTCACTTATGGGCTGCCCTATGGGGAGTTCAAGAGTAATCACTAGGGCCCCAAAGAGAGATGGGAGAGCTGTATGGAGCACCAGATTTCTCATTCCTGCAGTGAACAACTCCCCATCGGGGCCCTGGTGGTCCATATTATAGATGATATTTTTCATACCCAGCTCCTGCAACACCTGCTGGAGCTCTGCATACATTTTCCAGCTAGTGGGTAAGTGTGGTAAATCACCCTGATTAGGCCAAACTGCCCTGATGGCGGCTGTCAGCCAATCCAGAAGCATCCAGTTCCCTGAGGTGTGATGGGCACTTTGCAACTGCTGCCAGAGAGAAGGGTGAGTTGTCAAAAAAAACAGTCTACTCATTTCAGAACCCCACATAACAATGTTTCTCACCCCCATATCTCAGAGATGCAAAAGCCATGTAGGCAGAGGTTCTGATAGCTTCTGCTGATACCAGTTGCTCACGTCCACCAGCTCATCCTGGGTATACAGGTGGAGCATATAGTGCTCCACAACCTGGTGGGGGCGGCCCCTTTCCCTGAGGAACCAGCGGTTGTTGCGCTTTTACTTTCTGAATTATAACCGGGCGGGCTTTTAATACAGGAGAGGCTGGTGACTCAGGCAGTGGCCTCGGCAACAGATCAGCAGCCACACCACCTCATCCTCTCCTGACATGGCTTCTACCATCTGAGGGCACCGCTCATTCCTCCCCTGCCCCCACGACCCCCTGCAATGCGGACTCTCCTGCTTCCTCTCCCCTCACTGCGGCTAAGGAATCTTCCAGGAGGGCAACTCTTCTTCTCAATAATTGTGTCTCTTCCTTAAGTGCATCCCACAGGTCATTGCCCAGCTCCTCCCAGGGATGCTGAAGTGTGTCTCTCTCCTGCCAAAGTCTCTCTCTCGCTCTTCAGATAACCATTTCTCGCTCCTTGATAACATTTTCCACTGTCTGGAGGAAAAGAGATCCTACAATCCCAGCTGCTACAGGGCCACTCAGGGCCTGTAAGGAGTCTTCTCTCTCACAGAGGGCTAATTCTGCAGCTTCTGGTGTCTGAACCCTTCCCCAATTCTGGAGAAGGCCCCACCCCTCTAGGAGGGACTTTGCTGTAGACCAATTCCCCACTGGAGCTCCCCAATTGGAAGCCCCACATATAGGGGGACCCCAAGTGAAGCTGCACCCTCTACCACTGCAGCCATTGGGGCCTCCCTACCTTCCCTAGAGGCAGCCTGCCCAAGGGTTGCACTGATGTAGACAGATTTCAGATTCAGGGGTCCTGCCAACTACTTCCAGATGTAACTCTTGGGGGAAAATCCTGGGGCAAAATACATTTGAAACTGAAATCAGTCAAAGGGAGAAATAAAGTGGGAGAAACACATTTATTTCTTACAAGCAGTCACCCATGTCTCTCCAAACCTGGCTGCAGCAGAAGAGAAAGTTCCACCCAACCCCCTGGTCCAGATAAGCCCTTTCTCACCCATGTAATTACCTAGTGATATGGAGATGGACTACTTCTCTCCACTCCTTGGAAACACCTTTTGATATGGAGATGCACTAAAGCCAGGTAAGAGATTCTGGGAACATTGCAATTTTACCCAGAATATCCGTCCCATTCGGAGCCAAGGAGGACAGGGTAGAGGTCTGAGATTTCAAAGGAAAAGGGAAACACTTCATAGGAATAGGAAGAGTAAATGTTTGAGAAATAAAATATTTAATGGGCCGCATAGAAGCATGAAGCACACAGAGAAATTTTGATGGACTTTGTCACATCCCTCCCTGTCTACCAAACCTAGTTTACCTAACTGTTAGGCTGGAGGAAGGAAAAACAAGGACATGCAAACAGAACAGAGAGATGCCATAGGGGGAGAACAGACCAGACCCCAAAGTCTGTGTCGTATATGGAAAGGGGACAGCTCTCCCTGAATTCCATCCTGATGTGCCAACTAAGACCCGGATGTCAGCCTCCTCCCTCTTGGAAAGAAAAAAGTTTCTAGTTGACTGTTATGTCACCTTTAGCCAATCATACCTCTCCACACCCACTAGGAAAGCTTGCCCACTCCTCCCCCTCCTAATCCCTTATAAGCGCCCCAGCTCCCTAACCAGGTGTGACTTCTCTGGCCTCTGGCAATAAGGCCACAGAACCTCACCCGGGGGTATTTAAATAAATTACCTGGCCCTTTGTTGCCTCTCTTTGCCTGCTTATTCCGGCTAGAATTTATCTTACACTTGCAATACAGCTATCCATGGTAATAGCTCTCCTGGAGCGGTTCTTCTATCCAAATTCTTTTTATGAAGTTGGGCAGTGGGTGGAGGTCAAAGTATCTTTTTCTGAGTCTTTGGGCCTTGATGGTTTTCTAAGCTCAAAATGATCTGGGTATCACAATAGCACAACCTGGGCTGGCCTGCCCTTGATCTCTTACAGTAGAGACATACAGGCATAAACCAGGCTCTGGTCATGAGATTTGAGGGTAAGAATCACCATGTGCCGCTTCATTCAAGAGCCCATTCCACAGAAGAGCTGGAGAAGGGAGGGCCTTGTGCCTGTCCATCACAGGCCCTGCCTGCTGCCAGCACCCAGATGATGTTGCCTGGATCAGCACAGGAAATAGGCTGCACAGAGACTTCTCAGGGCCAGAACTGGTCAGAGTCCAGGAGGAGAGAGATGTTGGCTTGGCAGTTACACTCAGTTTTCTGAGGTGCTGTAGGGCATACTTACGTGCGTTATGTCATTTACTTATATTTAAATATCAATAACCCTATCACGCAGCTCCAAAATTCTGTAGGGGTTTAGAACAAAGAGCTCCAGGACATGCCACTTTGGCATACAGTTATTTGGAGCTGAAAACAATCAAGGTCCAAAAAACTCAGGAAGAAACTGATTTTCCCACTAACTGCCTGGAAGAATTTAGAAAGAGGATCTGATCTAGAAAGGGAGCTATCAGCATAGATAACCACATTATAATATGAAGTAGATGAGGTAGAGGAAGGAAATCAGCAAAGTTTATTTCTTAAAATTCCTCTTCACGTCCCATTGCTTCTGGATGGCTCAGCAAACATTTGTTTACCAAACATTTACTCTTTCATCTTCTTGTGAATTGCTTCATTCCGTTTGAAGTCCCAGACCACCAATGCATTCGGTCAAAAAATACCTCATCTTGCATGTCTTTGTAGTTTCTCATATTTATGTTCATTTCCCATACATATGTAATTAAACTTGATTTTCGTCTATTAATCTGTCTCATGTCAGTTTCAATGCCTAGACCAGGCAGAAGAATCTTGAAGCATAGAGGAAAATTCTTCCTCTCTGACACTTCCCATGTCATGAGGCACACACCATCATGATCCCCTCCCTTTAACTGAGTACAGAATATATGAGTATAATGAGATTTTGCTCTCATTATATGACAAAGGTGAAGACATTTTGCAGGTATAATTAGGTCCTTAATCAGTTGACTTTGAATTATTCAAATAGGAGATTTCCCCTAGGTAGACCTGGCTTGATCAGTTCAACCTTCAAACAAGAGTATAAAAGTAAGAGGCAAGAATCAGCAGTAGACTGTCTTGTTTGCCTCAAAGAAAGAAAATCCCATTTTGTGGAGAGCGCCATATGGCAGGGTATGGAGGTAGGAGGTAGCCTCTCGGAGCCATGGGGCTCAGTCCTCCAATTGTAAGGAACTGAATTCTTTCATTAGCCATGCGAGCTCAGAAGAGGATCCTGAGCCTCAGATAGGATACCAGCTCTGGGCAGTACCATGACTGCATGTTGGTGAGACATGGAACAGAGGAACCAGCCTGACCCACGAAAATGGGAGCTAATAAGTGTGTGCTGTTTTAAGTCACTAAGTTTGTGGTGATTTGCCATACAGTAAAAGAAAACCAACACAATAGGTATTATTAGTTTCCATTAATATAAAAAGAAAACTGACTCAGAGGGAAACTATACCCCACAGGATTGCTAATGAAAAGCCTTGAGTTTGTCTTGCAGGACAATAAATAGGGAATTCTCTAACACTTGGTAAGATTGTATGACTTGTCAAAACTGGTTATAAGCAACATAGATGCCCTCAGACTTTGCAAAAGGACTGCCCACATCATAACCCAAATTTCACAGTCCAAATTTCCACCACATGTTTCATGTCAAACAAACCCCCTCTCAAATTTGCCCATGTGACCCATGATTAAACATGGGGTGGTAACGGCATGTGCCTAGTGGACTTTCCAAACTTCCCCTTCCAACCTGAGATCCTTTCTCAACCTCATACTTTTTTATGAAAGTGTAACTTTCAGGATGGGGCAGGGAGAGAGATCTGGGCTAGCCTCCTGTCTCCTCGCACTGACAGCTTGCAATAAAGAGAGCAAATAACAGTAAGACTCATCAAAGCACATGACAGGACAACATTTCAAAAGAATGCAATGCAGTGCTTTCTGTAATGCATTTGAAAATCTCCAGGAAATGAATTTTTTAAGGATTACTGAGAGCTTTTGTGGTTTTACCCCCTTACTTTTCCCTCTGCCTCACATCTGAGTAAGCTGATGAGAAAGCCTAGGTGTTCCTTCCTTTGGTGCCAGCCTCAGTACTGACCATAACAATGTAAGTGGAAAGGGCAAAATATGAAATATGGTATTTTCAGATGTTGTAAGAACTGAAAACACTACTTGAAAACAATTATTGTGATTACATTTAGCTTTACTCTTGTATTGACAGAATCTAGCAAGCCTCTCAGTGCATTTTTTTCTTAGTAAGATTTTATTTTTTCAGAGCAGTTTAAGTTTCACAGAAAAATGGAGGGGAAATGTAGAGATCTCCTATATGCTCTGTCCTTGCACATGTGTAGATTCCTCCATTAAAAACATCCCCCCACCAAGGGGCACATTTGTTACAAATGATGAACCTATACTGACACATCATAATGACCCAAAGTCCATAGTTTACATTACAGTTCACTCTTGGTGTTGTATATTCCATGGGTTTGAACAAATGTGTGATGACATGTATCCACCATTATAGTATCACATGCAGCAGTTTCACTGCCTTAAAAATCCTCTGTGCATATTAATATAAAATGGTGGAACATTTTTCAACAAGGATACAGCACAAAACGATTGTTCAAATGACACCGTGAACTCCTTCAGGTTGTAGGTAGAATATTATTCACTCTTCAACCCACAATTCCTGGCATATGAATGACTTTCAATAAACAGTTGATTTGTAGACATGAATGAATAAAATAATGGTCATCCAGTGAGCACATATGATAAATTACTGAAATGATATCCCATGAAATCAAAATTAATGCTAAAAAGTATCCTTTTATCAATTAACTAGTCCATCTACATTTAATTTTTACTCCCATATCTAGCCATTTCTTTCAAAATTGTCAAAACTTATTTTAAGTCTAGGCTTTTGTAATATCTGGTCATGTGTAATATCTGTTTTCATGCCAAACACTGTTGTTGGCATACATAACTTAATCTTTCTCAGTTAGAAAATCCTAGCCATTTGTTTTCAATATGCTAATGTTTGATTTAGCATTTTTAAAAAAGTGCTCTTATGTACTAATGACCTATATAATCTTTTTTCCTTGTACTTTTCTTGACTGATTTTAAATTCTACACGTTGTAAGGTAACAGAATCTTCCAATTTTCTGTAGTCTACATTTCAATGTAGAAGATTCTTTTTTTTTGTCAAAATCTTTTTAAAAAGTTTTTTGAGGTAGATTATTGATATAAAAAAAGGCAGCACATACTTCATATACACAATTTGAAGCCGTGGGGCTTGAGCATGTGCTCATGATACATTTATTTCCTTGATATTTCCATGTGTATGCATGTCTCCAGCCTCATCCAATTGTATACATTAGCCTCTTTTATAACTAGTTGTCTATCAAGCATCTGCTTTCTCATCTTAAACCCTTCTAAACTGGCCATTGTAGCAGCCCAGTCCTTTCTGCATTGACACTTTCCATTCTTAAGCTTCTCATTAACATGTTCGATGGCTTCAAAGCCCCAGGGCAGCTGTTACACTCAGCCATGGCTACTCCAGCCATTTCATCAGGCTGAAAGAATTTTTAAATGTCTGGTTTGATTTATTTTAATGTCCCTTCTGGTGGTACTTTGTGACTTCTCTTCTCCCCCCGGAGCTGCTGCTTTATTCTCTCAAAGCTCTCACAGGCCAGCCCCGGAACTGGGGACCTTCCACGCTCAGGGGGGATTCAGGGGCTACTGTTGTCTTCTCTGAAGTAGGAAACAAAGAATTGGAAGACATTCACCTAAGGAAAGACAAGTAGTAATGTGTGGGGAAAGATTTATAAAATAGTATGTGAGGATTCATGACTGCAGGTCTCTGGGCCCACTGAACCAATATCTATAAAAATTACTGCTTGACATCTGGCACCAAAGATAATGGTCACTGACTATTTAGAAAGTTAACAGAAAAATTATGGTCCTTCAAATTAAGAACACTAGAAACATTATCTTTTATTCATAAGGGAAGGTGAAGAGGAACCAGGGGATTCACTGAAACTTCAGAGTCGATAATAATTCTGAAATCTCTGTGTGTAGCAAGCTCAGACTTGGGCTTTATTTGACTCCCTTGTGATGCACGCTTAGTATCTATAAAATCTCTGAAGAAGTTTTCATTCCTGTGCTTAGCAAATATTTATCAAGGCTCACTAGGAGCTAGGTACTATTGTGAGAGCTATGTTATAGGAGAAACCTTCTCTCACGAGGTCTACATTCTATGTGGGGCAGCAAGAAGAAAACAATAACGAAGATAAACTTCAGACCAGAGCTCTAGAAGATCAAGAGCTAGCACTGCATCTTCCAGTTAGTCTGATATAGCTAGTTATTTATTTTTGAGAATGAACTGTTTGAGAGGTATAAATGCCTATTAATAATCTGGTGAATTCATTTTAGCTAATTAGAAAAGTCTTTCTCTCTTCTTAATTAGAAGAAGGTTGATAATCAAGATTAACTCCAAGTCAAGCAGTTTTTAAATTTAAGAAAACAGACACACTTCTTGTGACAAAGGTTTTGGCAATTTTTGCTCGAGAACAAGTGTTAACAAGTCAATAGTTCTAGTTTTCAGAATGGTTTTTAGAAATACTAAAACTAACCTTAAAATATTATGTGAAATTACTTTTTCAGTAACAGATTTAGAGGGAAACTCAACATTGTAGTAACAAGATACACAGGTGAATGGATAAAGAAATAATTGTGAGGTATATATGTGTTTATGTACAATGGGATACTACGCAGCCATCAAAAAGAATGAAACTTGCCATTTGTGGCAATATGGCTGGGTCTTGAGAGCATTATGCTAAGTGGAGTAAGTCAGAGAAACACAGATAATATATGATCCAAAGCTTTAAAAGGCTTTCTAGTCCCCATTTTTTGTTATGAAAATAGATAAATTACATACATCATTTTTATTAATGAACATAATTAGATAAGTTACACATACAACTAATAAAATACAACAAATGCTCATGCACCATCTGAGTGATCTGATATATGGAAAATCCCCCCAACTCCAAAGCCCTTTGGGCTCCTGCCCAATCTCTTCCCTTCCTGCCCCAGGAGGAAGCCACCAGCCTGAATATTGTTTCTTAAGTCTGTTTTTTTTTTAGTAGTCAGTACATAGTCATCCTATAATATATGTAATATGTGTAGGTTTATAGGGTCAAATGAAATTTTTGAAGGTTTTTTAACTTTACATACTTATTCTCCTGGGATTCACATTCACTTGTGGCACTGTTCATTTTGATGAATATAGTTATAATCATCCCTTTATAATACTGAATTTCATATATAATGATATAAAATTTATTTTTCCTATTCTGCTGATAATACTTTGGGTCATTTCCAGTTTCTCTTTGTGTTTACTTCCCCAGTGCCAGTGTGACCAGGTTCCTTGCATGTCTGTCATACAGGGGTGCTGTCTCCTATGGTATCTACCCAGGAGGATGGCTGGGCTGTTGACTTTGCTCCTCTTCAATTTGTTGGGATGCCACCAGACCATCTAACAGAGGGTCGTACTAACACTGGTGGTTATGCACAGTCGTGGTCAGGGTTCTGTACTCCACTAGCTGGAGTTACTGGATCTTTCATTTGTTTCCATATATTCCTAATGAGTTGGCATCTTGTTATAAAATTGCTTTAATATTTAAAGAGGTTTAGGACTTAATCAAGCAGTTAACACATTTAATTCACTGCCTTTCTTGAAATTGAATCTTGATAGCTGCCACTCTTAGTTTCTCTCAAGATTGTTTTTTTAATTACCTGCTGTTTCCAGTTTCAACTAGACTTTTAACCAAGGTTGGATAAATGATATTGAGGACTTAGAATTTATTTCTGGAATGGTGAGAACAATTCAGCAGGCAGGGTGGTGTGGCAGAGAACATCACGTGGCTGCACTATGTAGAGAAGTGGAGAGCCACCTCTCTGAGTTCACGTTGACCCTGAGTATCCTAAGTTAGGAAGGCTCATCTTGGGGTTCCTGGAAGCACCCTGGGGATGAGAAAAGCTCTGAGCACATGCGCTGCAGCAGCAGAGCGCATGGAGCTCGAGGTTCGCAGTGAGGTCACTGTGACAGGAGCTTCATGAGCAAAGGCAAAAGTAGCTGGAGTTCAAGAAATTTATTTTTATGGTTCAGATTTGAGCCCAGATGCCCCTCCTCAGAGTCATGAACCACGTAATGTAGACCTTTGTTAGCGGGTCTTTCTTTCCTCACTCTGATCATTTCTTTCAGGAAACATACAGCTTCTGCAGTTATGTTGTCTGTTATGTCCTGACTAGTTTACGACCTGCGCCCACCCCACCACTGAGGGTGGGAACTGTGCCTCCATGTTCACCCCGTATCCATTCCCAGAGCCTATTTTGAGACCTGGCACACAGCAGTTGCTCAATACATACTCCCTGAATGCAGGAATGTGATGGGGGGTGATGGGGAGGGGCTTTGTGCCACCTCTCTCCTTTAGTCAGTGTGGAGAGCTGTGAATAGATTCCTTCCTGGGACCTGACTTTTAGAAGATGAATGTGGAGCTCAGCAAGACTCCCTGGGAGCTTCCCACTGGCCGTGTCCACTGGGATGGTGATGAGTGGGCAAGCACAGGAGGTGGGGGAGCTGCTCATGGTGGTGACACAACAGGAGGAGCCGAGTCTGGGGCATCTCAGAGAAGAGCAGCCCTGAGCCCAGCTTCTGAGGAGAGCCACTGCTGAGCCCATTGGGCACGGCTTTCTGAGGTGTCAGCATCTCCCCCACCATCTTCAGGGGTCATTTGCTCTGCAGGGACAATGGTGAAGACAGGAAACAGTCATCATTTTAAGACATCACTTGAGTCACAAAGAAGCAGCCTCAGGAAAGAAATGCATACTATTTAATGCATAAATATTCAAAGCTGCTCTTTGAAAAGTTTCTACACCTGAGCAAGTCATTCACCAAGTCTTGGCCTCACTGTTCAATCTGGGAAGTAGGGCAGTGGGTAGCTTTTGTGCTTCTCTTTTCATCTGAGCATTCAAGAATTGGAGGGGAGTATTGTGAGAGGAGCCCAGCTATGCCAAAAGCCAGCATTTTTGCTTTTAGTATTAATAAGTATTTGAGTTTGAGTGTTTTCTGGGATGTTGGTGCTCATACAAAATAGAGAGGAAGCAGATGGGGGCCAAAGACTGGTCCCATCTGACAGAAGGAGGGAGCCTCGTGGACTGTTCATTGGTCTGAATGCTACAGAGCTGTGGACAAATGTAGGATACATACACTAATCTCACAAATACAAGGGAGCAAATCTGATACAAATACCAGCTTTGTTTTTCAAGATAAAGAAGTTTTATATGGTAGAGATAGGACATATTTCAATAGGAGAAATTTGGCTGCTCCTGACCAGAGCGATTATTTTCTATGTATTTAATGTAATCTTACATTTTCAGATAATGAATTTAAATTACATATTACACTTTGCTGAGAAAGGAAATCTGTTTGCCTATCATTGATATATATTCTTGTTATTTGCCAGATAGCTTCTTGTGGACAAATGATAATAGATTCAGATAGGCAAAATCACATTAAATAATTCTATCACTTAATTGCAACAAATTTATAGTAGATCAGAATCAAGAAGCATATTAGCAGAACCACTAAATTATGATGCAAGCTCCATTTTACTTAATATACATTTTTTACAAAAACAGTCGGTTGTAGAGAGATCTCTAAGTAATACCAGCTTGGCTGGTTTGCAGATAAATAGAAATAATGAATGTGCCTGTTCTTATTCTTTACACTTAAATGCATATTAGATTAAATTTCCATTTAACCTACACTATCAATAAATGCATGTATCTAGACATATCTCCCCTGAGAAGTCATTAAGTTGGATTATTTCTCATGTGAAATGTAACTTTGAGGTAAAGAGGTCAAGAAAGGAAAGAGCATATATGTGTTTGGTTCTCAAAGGGGCTGAAAATGTAATAGCATCTCAGATGAAGACAGACCAGCTAAGCTCCCACCATGTGTCAGAGCCAGGGAGGGGAGGTCATGCCCGACCTACTTCTAGGCTGCCCTTTTGTTGCTATTCCTGTCATTTTATGGTTTCACTTTTGATATTTTTTTTAGTGCCTCCTAAGTTCCACTTTGTATTCCTTTATAATGGAAGAGCATGAGGTTTATGCATGTGAATGCATGTGTATGTATACAACTGAGTGTGTGTGTGTGTGTGTGTGTATGGCCATGGACATGGAATCATGTACATAAGACTAGGTGTGTAGCTATGTGTGTTTGCCATTTTTTAAAGAAAATTGAGAGTTTCCATCATAAAAACCTATGTATCAGTGTAAATTTTTATTTTAACTGTAAATCATACTCCCCAAATTTCTTGGTCTTTGCAGAAAATATATAAACTCAAAAAGCAGATGGAGTTCAGCCTTAGCTCACCTGGGGAGAATGCCATTTATTTGTTAACTTTCATAGTTAGTGCATTACAAACTGATTTTTGCTCAAATGCAGTTATTAAAAATCATAATCAGTCAAATTCATTATTTAACAAGAATTTAGTTCCAAACATTTAATACAGTTGTGTTAAAGACAGAGCTATAGGAGCTGGAGAGAAACTATGGTAGAAACCTCTGTAAACTGGAAAACAAATGTTAATATATCTGATTTTTAAAAAAACTCTATTTTAATAGTCATTGGTCACTCGATATCATAAATTCAGAGACAGTTGTCACTAATTTGTTTAAAAGGTTCTTTTTGAAGAATACAGGCCTATGGGCTTTGCTTCTCTGACTTGGAAGAGGTGCTGGTTGCCCTGCCTTCACCCAGGAGACAGGCCTCATCCTGCGGGGGCAGAGAGGTCACTCGCCCCTGGGTGCTCCTGGCAACACGTGCTCGTTGGGGGAGGAGGAGGAGAAAGGCACCATGTACAGTTCTGTCACTGACTAGTGGGTGTTCAGGGAAGCCTGGGCCTCAGCTTTATTACCCATTAAATGGAGATAATTGTGCCAATTCTTCTGGAATTTGCACTGATCAGTTAATATCAACTACCATGAATATGTGTGTGTGTGATTAGGAAGAACAGACTGTGAAAGTTCACAGTAGGAATGGATCCCAGAGCAGCAGACCGACAGAAGGGGAAGAGGTGGCAAGGATGACGGGCAGTGGACAGGCAAAACCAGGACACCTCTGGGAGAAAAAGAGAGAGAGCCTGTCCCATCCCCAGCTCACTCTGCACATGCCCCCTTTGCGGGTGACCGTGCACACACCCGCCAGTCCCAAAGCCGGAGTCAGCACTTGTCGGGGAGGGCCATCCAGCATGGGGGCTCTGCAGTCAGGAGGACGTGATGCTGGGGTGCAGAGTGGCGGTGGGCAAACCTTTCCCAGGATAGGTGTGGGCTGAGGAGTCTGCAGACAAACAGGAGGCCAGCTTCCAAGAAACTACATGCAGGGAAGGCCAAATTATCAGTTTGATTAATTAATCCCTCAGAACATAATTACTCTAAATCTTATTCCTGGGAACAAGATATCTGAACCAAGATTTGTATCTGCACAGAAACCAATATTAAGTGGGAGGTTTCGGAGATAATTAGAGTCCAAAACCTCAGGAAAAACTTAGTGGTGCTTGAATAGCTAAGTCCCAAATTCAACATTCCCCGGGGCTGAAACAGTGACTGCAAAATAGGCTTAGATGGCGGGGAATGGCCAGTTCCAGGTGACAGTGGGGTTTGGGCTGGGAAGTGAGTTAAATATAACTTGGGCAAAGCAGAGCATGAATGTGGCATTTTGCATGCTGTCCATGGAGAAACAGAGCAGCGTCAGAGCCATCACAGCTCACAGCCAAGGAGGAGCTGGAGAAAGTGGTTAGGACACCATGCAGGTCACATGACTGGGAACAGCATACGGGGCTCAGCAAGTCACCTATGAAGAGGGAAGTAGTTGGCACTAACCCCCAAGCAAGTGGGACCAGGGGAACTCCAGATGACTTGCCGCAAATACCTCAGCTGGTCTAAAATTGACCCAAATTATCAGCCAAATGAAACCGAGTGAGCTGCATGTACCCCCAAATCAGGGTTGTTACCTGGAGAGTGAAATAGATACAGAAGATAGGTTCCAGGTGGCTGAGTGGGGAGGGCAGCAGAGGAGGAGAAGGGTTAGAGAGGAGAAGGTGTTAGAAACAGCAAGGAGAAAGAAGCAGCTTCCTAGCAGGAAAGGGGAATGTGAGGCCTGCTCGCTGCAGCATCCAGGGGAAAGGGCACTTCCTGGGCTCAGAGAGAAAGTGGGGCAGTGTGGGGCCCAGAGATACTGAAGAAGTGGAGACAGGACAAAGAGGAAAGGAAAGCCAGCATAGATGTCTGTTAGTCAGGGTTCTCCAGAGAAATAAAACAGAGAAGATAGCTATTAGATAGGTAGATATAAATAGATAGATGATATGTAGATACATAGATTTATTTTAGGAACTGACTCATTCTGTTGTAGAGAGTCCAAAATATGACAGCAGAGGTCTGCAAGTTGGAGACTCAGGAAAGAGTTGTGGTTAAGTCCAAAGGTCATCGGCTGGCAGAATTCCTTCTTGCTCAGGGAGGTCAGTCTTTGTTCTATTAAGGCCTTCAACTGATTGAATGAGGCCCACCCACATTATGGAGAGTAATCTGCTTTGCTCAAAGTCCACCAATTTAAATGTTTAATGTCATCCATAAACACCTTCACAGAAACATCCAGAATATTGTTAGACCAACTATCTGGGCACCACATCCCAGCCAAGATGACACGTTACATCAACCACCACATATGTTTCCATACTAGACTTGTAGAGTTTAAAAGCAGAAGGTGAGAACAACTTGAGACTTGGGATATATGGGAGACAAAAGGAAAGGAAAGGAAGTCATTTTCAAGATAGTAGTGTTGGGTGAATCAGATTCAAGCAAATATGTAAAAGTGTAATACAAATTACTTATGAATAATACAAGATTGCGGAAAACTAGAGAAAAGGCCATGGAGGCTGTAGCGCTGGAGGGTTTTGGCTCCTAGCAAGTTCACTCTGGATTCACGGAGACTGAAAATCGACATCAGAACATGGGGAAAGGGGTTCATACTCAGCTTTATTCTCGGGCGGCCGGTTGAGCACTTAGATTATATTGGCTGCATCACAGGCAGCAAGCCTGTCATCCACAATCCAAGTGGAGCTTTATATAGCAACACAGACAATAATGGCTCATTGCCAACACATGTGTAAGCATGCACCTGCACGGTTGGCCAAGTATTACACATGCATGAGATAGCATTGCACGTGGGCAATGTGTCAGGTGAGCAACCTGGCAATAGCACTGCGATTTTCTCTACAGAGTCTTTGAAAGAAGAATTTAAAAAATAGTATTTATCATGGAGAAGAGGCAGAAGGAAATTGAATTTGTGGATCTGTGGCTTTGGGAAGAGTTGATATTTGAGAGAAAGTGAATCACAAAATAAGTGAGAAAGCGGTTAATTTTGGGAGTATGTTACGAGGCTGATGTCACACATCTTTCTTCCCCTTCTGAGTCTGGTACCAACTGGAGATGGATCCAGGAATCTAGCTGGACACCTCATCTAGCCATGCTGTCCACATATCCACAGTACAGATATGTGGCCAGAGAGACTTCCTACTATTTCCCCAGAACCCCATCGTGCTTGGATGTGGATAAACTGTTCGGGGATGTGGATAAACTGTACACAATGACAGGTAGGGCCTGAGAGTCTCAGACCAGTGGCCTCCTCAAATAAGCCAAACAAACAGTGGTCAGGAGCTGCCAGGACTACCTAAGTACACTGTAAGTTCAGAAACTACATTTTAATTCATTACTTCCCCTTTCTTATATTTTGGATCAAGCCCATCCATGGTATAGATTTTATCAGGAGAGTAAGTACTCAGAATGGCAAGAGAGAGAAGCATTTTATAAACATTCAAATCTTATCCTGTTGCCCTAATGCCTCTACCCGCACATGGGAAATGTCCTTCATGAACCTCCTTGCTCCTGAGCCCCAGCCAGTGTCCCTGGAGCCTGGGCAGAGTTACAGTAGCAGCCAGGGTTGGCTGCTGGGCCCAGACCCAGAGCCAGGGGCTGGGTAAGTGCTGCATCAGAATATCCCATTCATCCCCACAACCTGCCTGGCATAGAGCTACTGGCAATGTAACTTCTCAGAGGAGGGAACAAGACACAGATACTGAGTGCGGCAGGGGTAATAAGTGATGGAGGAGGGATTTAAATCTAGATGCATCAGAGCCAAGCCTATCACCGTAACAACTCACTCAACTGTTTCCTGATTGAATTGTACTTGCCTTTTTTTATGTGGATAGCCACTGCTATATTGTGAGTGTCCTGGGACCAGAGTATCTGCATTGTTTATAATTCTAGTACCTAGCAGAGTGCCTATCCCATAACAGATGCCTAATAAATGTATGCTAAGCTAAAGAAGCGGCATAAATTAGAAATGAGGAGGAGAGAAGACCCTATCGCCCAGACCTGGATGGAGACAGGACAATCTGAGACCACCCGTGATGCAGAAAACTCATCTGTTATTCTAAGGAAGCCATGAAAACACAGGGGCGTGTTTGAAAAGGCCCCACTAATGGAGCAGAGCTGGACAGTGGAGCTGGGAAATCAGGGCTCTGTGGAATGGATGGACTTGCAAGAAAAGATAGCAAAGACTAGAGAATAGAATGAACAAAAAGCACCTGACACATTTTAAGGGCCACACATTAATCAATGAGCCTGAAGCAGAGATTTGGTGGAAAGAAGAGTTAGAAAAGAAAGATGGAGAAAGGTGCTGGAACCAAACTGCCAAGGGTCCTACCTCCCTTGACATTGTGCAAACCTGGTGATGAACGTGGATCAGCCAGGCTGCAGCAGGCTGGACAGAGGTGAACTAGGGAAGGGAGGAGGGGCTGGAGGTCAGGGAGGGAAGGAAGGAGGAATAATGACTCGGGTTCCTCACAGAGCACATGCAGGGCAGCAGGCATCTAGGAGAGTGTCCAGATGAACAGAAATGACAAGGAAAAGAGAACAGGAAGAACTCTCTGGAAATGGAGTCAGGGGTGCAGTGGGGGTGGGGGGATGTGGATCAGAAGTGACTCCAGGGAAAGCTGGGAACCTGCAAAATACTGACACAGAGGAAATGACACAAGTGACAGGTGATAGGTGGGGCTAGTGGGAGAAGTTGGGCTCGGCCTCAGGCTTGTGATGTGAGGAGGGCAGAGGGTCTGGGCCATGAGCTGCAGGATGCAGCTGCATGCTGGGGTGGGGCCCCCAGGACACCATGGTGCTTGGATGTGGATAAACTGTTCCGGGGGAAACAGAGACACAAGAGGTGGTGGTGGTCTGGACCACAAACTAGTGCAACTGCACATCAAACTATTCAGGAACTGATCACATAAATGCAATTATTTCTAAATTCAGTCTTTCAATCCATCAGGTCTGAGTAGGCCAGCACCAGTTACGCCTACTGGGTCCCCTTACACAGGTAAGCCATCAACACCACAGGCACAGTTATGACACTTGCAGTTTCTGACCCTGGACTTCCAAACCATGTTTCTGCCCATGGTGTGAGGTAACGCCTTCCACTGTGTGTTCTTCAACCCCAGAGCCTAGGGCCTAGGACAGGCTGGCCCGCGGAGCAGCTGGACACCCCGTTTCTGGGCAACCACCTCACAGCAGAGCTGGCTGTGACCATGGTCATCCCTTTGGGACTTTCCAGTCCATTCAGGGCAGTTTTCTAAAAGATAAGAGGAAAAACAACCAGGAGGCCTTAAAAAAAGTCTTTTTAAAACTCCAAGTTACAGTGGAATGGACTATTGAACTTTGTAGAAAAAAATGAGTCCACCTTACCTGGTGAAGTTATTACTTGTAAAGGTTGATTCAGCCAAACTCCTTTATCAAAATGGCAGCAGGTAAAGTTGCCATAGTGGAAATAAATTGGGTGAAGCGGGTGCTCTGCGGCTGAACCTGTGGCAGTGGAGATGAACCCAGGCAGCCTTCATCAGGCTTGGTCCGGCCAGGCTCTGCCCCCTCCCAAATCTTGTCCCGGGGGGCTCCCCTCCATGGAGGCAACTCGCTCTATGGGCTGCCTGGGCAGGGCCTGCGGGCTGGGGACAGTGAGGGCTGGGACTCCCCCGGCTAAGCACCTAGAGGGCTGCGGTCACTGTGGGCTGGGCACACCACAGGCTGGGGCACAGTGCTGGGGATGCTGCAGGCTAGGGCACTGCAGGGTGGGGTCACCAAGGGCTGGGGACACTGAGGAAGGGACCTTGCAATCTAAGGACCCCAGGAGAGGGGCTTAGCAGGTGCGGGCACTGAGCCCTAGGAGCAAGGGGATGCAAGGATCCTCTGCACAGTCGTGTTTGGGTGAGTAAAATGCCTAATATGGCTGGGTCCCCTGCTCCAGCACCCACAAGCCTTTTCCTCAGGTCTGGGGGCACATCTGCAGGGCAGGGAGCTTGTGGTTGAGGCCCCCTCACTGGGAAGGAGACCATCGGGAAGGACTTGACCCTGGCAGGGGCCGTTGAGATAGGCAGAAGACCTGGGCTGGGCCTCAGGAAGGCTCCGGGAGCAGAAGAGGGAAGGAAGGAGTAGTGAGCACCCCAGGAAACTGAATCCAGAGGTTATGTGACGCTGCAGTTCTATTGTGTCCAAACCCAGGAAAGCGAGACCTGGGCACCAGGCTTGTGCACCTCACAGACACATTTCCATTGTGAAGGACAAGTACATTTCCACAGAAGGGAAATAGGATCTTACTAACAGATGAGTTTACAGGACTGTATCTTGGCCCTTGCTAAGGAAATGGTGATGGGTTAGCTTTTGCCCATGTGGCTGTTTCATGGAGGCGTTTCAGGGCTGGGCAGCCAGACCTGTGGCACCTCTGGGCCCTGCATCAGCACTGGTGTCTTGAAGCAGCTAATCCATCCATATGGGATCCTGGTTTCAGAGCCCTGTTGGTGCCAGACTGACTCACGCAGCTAACCAAACCAGGACATGACTTTAACTTCCTCAGCAACATGCTTGGAATTCATCTATCTCAGTTTATTACATGTCCTGTCAGTCCCTATACAGGTCAGGTGATCTGAGACCAATAGGAAAATACAATCATGTTAATTTGTTATCCCTCATAGTGTTCGTACCAGAGCACAAACGACAGAGGATCCTACAGCCTGAATTCCAATGTGAGCACAGGGCATTGCACACACAGGAAAACCTCAGTCCACAATCAGACCAAATTGTGTCCCCTCCAAAATTCATAGGTTGCAGCCTAATCCACATTGTGAATGTATTTGGAAATAGCCAGTTAAAGAGGTAATTAAGGCTACTAAGGTAATAAGGGTAGTGAGGCCTTAAACCAATAGGACTCCTGTCCTTATAAGAAGATGAAGAGACCGAGGGAGTGTGTTCTTGCAGGGGAAAGGCTGCAGGAGGGCGCAGCAAAAAGAGAAGGGGGCACCTCCCAGCCAAGGAGAGAGGCCTCAGGAGAAGCCAGCCCTCCGGCACCCTGATCCTGGACTTCCAGTCTCCGAAAAGGTGAGAAAATGCAGTCCTGTAGTTTCAGCCACCCGGTCTGTGATAGTAGCCCAAGTGGACTGAGACAGGGGAACATGATTAAATGGGACATGAAATAAAAATGGTTTTCTCATTGTGTTAACTTATAGAAATTAATATTCTTTCTCCATTGCACAAAGTGTGCCCATCTGAAACAAGCAATTCTGCTCAGAATTTTCTTTCTTTAAAAAGGCTTTCCATAAGGGGAAGCCTAGGCCCAACCCCCAAGGTGGTTCATCCATCTTTAGTCATACAAGCCTGTGGTTTGTGAAGACTGAAAAGATCCTTGCTTGAGGTTTTTCCCAAGGCATCGGTTAAAGAATATATCTGGAGACTGGTGGGGACAGAGACCTCATCCAGGGAAATACTCTCATGATCTAAAATGGCAATGAGAGTGACCCTCAGGGACTGGGACAAGCCCAGAACCCAGATGTCTTCATAGGGCTGGGGCACCACTTGGGGTGAGTCTCTCCACACCTGGGGAAATGGTGCCTCCGAGATTGGGGTGGCTATAGTCAACAGGGGGTTTAAGGTTCAGAGTTGTCCTGGGTAGTGATTGCTGAAGGTAAGGTTCACATCCCTGGGGCATTCAGAGAATCAGCTTAGGAGAGAAACTAGGAAATTTTACACTGGATTTCCTAAAAAAGTATTCAAATGTCAATATTTCTAAAGATAAGAAAACAATCCATGAGGAGTTATGTGTCACAACTTCTGGAATAATAACTACCATGATCAAGTAGAGTGGTTATTGAACGTTGACTGATTATAAAAGCTAATAGGCTCCACATATTTACACTGCTTTGTGGATATAGCCAAAAGGATTTGGGCAAGTGGGAAACTGGCAAGAGTTTATTAAAAGGTTTGCTCTCTGTGCTTTGAGGCCAGTTTCATCACACAGTAATCCATACCCCTACAGCACTCCAGACCAAAGCAGCTGTCCAGCAGCGTGATTGCCTTCCAGAAGGTTCCATAGTCTGCCATCAGATGGGGCTCCAGAGGTCTTCATTCTTCTGAGGTGGGTCACAGGTGAATTTTGACTACTACAGCAAAAGCTGTCTCCAAGTAGCTTCAAACAATTCAGTGAAACAAAGCTCTGTGTTGCTAAATTCTATAGCAGTTCCTCCAAAAGCTGATTTGATCCTTTGTGTACCTGTTGTATAAGGAAACAAACAATGCAACATAACACATGAGGTCTTCTTCTAGCCTGTATCATAGCTCTCTCTTATTATGTTGGATGCTATCTGCAGTCTTTGAAATCACTGTTATAAGGACACAATTTAATATGAAACCATTGGCATTCTCTGTCCAAATGCTCATGCCTTCCTACAAGCTGACATTCATTTATTTCCCTCCTGCATGAAGCTATAATGCTCCTCAGAATATTTCCAGCAGCTCCAGCATCCCTTAAAACCCAAGTGTGTAAGGGGTTCATTTTCAATTAATTGGATGTCACAATGTATGCGATAGTTTGTTTGAGTTACAGAATGTGACTCTTTACTGAGCAGAGAAAACTGTTGGGGCTGTGAGACCACACCCAACCCCATGGCTTGCCCATCACATTTCTCCATGCCCACCGGGGCCTTGCCTCAGACACCCAAAACCCATTCAAGAAGCTCTCTGTGGACTGTCAGTGCCTGTTCAGGCCCCCTGTGGCCCAGTGCCTTTGCCCTTGGAGTTCAAAGTCAAGTGACAGCTTGTGTCCCTACCACGACTCTGGCTACTCTCAAAACACATGTACTGCCCACCACCCAGGTGCCATCTTGGCCACTGCGAGTGAGTGGCCTATCCTCAGTCCAGGCCAGCTTGGCACACACTCCTGCAGCCTGTGAGCCTTGGCTTGAGGCAAACACATGCAGCCAGAAGTTGTCGGGACACTTTGAAATAAAATACCATATAGTGTATGGCTTCAGGTCTCTTTCCCAGAAGCCCTAAACCAACATGGTCAAAAGATCGGTATGTCCTAGTCCCAGCAAGAGCCTCGATTCCAAACAAGGTTAATGCTGCTTCTCTGTGGGAAATACAGAAACGTGTGGGGATGTTTTGTTGGTATGATGCCTGATTGGAACACAGTGTACTGTTACAGGGAGGAGGTCCTACAATGTGAGGGACAGTAACCTGCAGTGAAGAGTGTGCCTTCCAGCTGTTCATCACCAGAACCTAACACCCCTGCAAATTGAAAACCCCCTCCTCTGAGCAAGTTAGAATTCCCTCCCTTAGCACTAATGCCTTCTCCCTCGGGTCTCAGATAAAGGTAGCCTTTCTAGACAGTGCCGTAAGACGGCTATCAGAAGAAAGCTAGCCCCTCAGCATACCACGTAGGGCCCACCCAAGGCTGAGTCTCTCCAATTATCACTGCAGCGCGCCCCGGTCTCCCAAGGGAGGAAACAGCTAAATGGGTGCCCCTCCCCAGTACTCCTGATGGATTAATGAAACCACCCACTCTAAATTAAACCCTATGGCCACAGAGCCACTACTGCTTCACCCTGACATGGCAGGGTAACTAGGACAGCTATGAAATCTCTGCTTAGGAAAGCTTAAGATAAAATAAATCTTAAAAAAATTCCCAAATAACTGAAAAATCAGGAGTCCAAGGCTGGGGAATGAACCTTGTGATGTAATGTTTTCCAAGGATTCTGAAGGGTCCTTCCATTCTGATTCTCAGTCCTGTTGTAGCTGCTAGAACCTCCTCCAATGGCACCAGGGACCGCCAGGGCAAACAGATCGTCATGCATCAGTCCCTAGAGGCTGAAGGTCTCAGCAGAGTCTGTGTGTCTGTGAATGTCTGCCGAGTGCATGCTGATGACCAGACGTGGGGCCTCTCTTCCCACAGGTATGAAACCGAGAGGGAAGCCCAACTCCTTTCTGAATATATTAGAAGATTACACTTTGGACCAATTTATGAGCAGATTTCATCTATTTTTCTCCATAAAGTTCTAGATAGTGTCCAGTTAGCTTTTAGACAGATTTCCCAAGAGGAAAAATTGTGTCCTGGTACTTCATCCACCCTGTTTTCCTTCCCTTGACCCATCAAACCTCCACTTTTGCTAATAAATGCTCAATCAAGGGTCTGGCTGCTCTCCGGCTGTGGTCTTAGTTACTTAATATGCGATCTCAGAAGGGATGAGAAATACCCAGCCACAGTGAAGTTCACTAAAAAGACCTTGTTCCTTCTCTAACCTTTGGAAATAGTCCGCACAACAATGGCCTTTTGTAAATTACAGGATTTCAGAGCTGAAAGTGTGTGGAAGACTCAGGGAGTGGTGAAACGGGAGGTTTGGCAAGGGGTGGCCCCGCCTCTGCAGGGTTCCTGGACTCACACCAAGGTGGCGCTGTGCACGAGAGCAACCCTGACACAGGACTGTCACCTTCCTCAGAGGCACGAACATGAAATCCGTGAGTCAGTCCCACATCTGAAACAACGAACAGGACAGCACAGGAATGGATTCCCTGTGTCTCACCCACAGTGGATTAGAAGTTTCCATCTCACATTTCTTCACTTCTAAATGGGTGCTGACGGGTAGGGGGGTAATTCTTGACACCCACTTTTACAGGGGGTAACAGCAATCATGAATTTCTGCCAAATGTATCATCACAGCTTAAGAAAAGGAGAAGAAGAAGAAGAAACTTAAGTATGGGGGGCATTTAAATTAGAATTAGAATTTAAATTTGAACTTGTCAGTTTTAATCTCCTAGACCTAGGCTTGTGCTAGTTTTATTTTTGTCAAGCATTAACTAGGTTATTTGTAATGTATCCTCACTGTCTCAGAAAAATAACGATATATGTTTAGCTTCATGTGAAATTCCCAATTTGAGACAGATTAGAGTCAATCTTAACTATAATTCATAAGTTATTTGGTGTGGGTATTCAAGCATGCTGGAAGGATGTTTGAAATGATCTAAATTTCACACATATTATGCACCCACACTGTCTCTCTCTCTCTTTTTCTCTCCCTGCATCCAATATGAGAAGTTGTTAGATGTACAGAATATAATGTAAATATGTAAGAATATATAGATATGTCAGCACGGAACATGATTTACTTTATGATGATAAGGGTTACACTGGCAGCTATCTGGAGAATTAGGAGGCTGGGTCCTCTGCAAAGCAATTGTGACTGGGGGAGCCAGGAGCAGAAGAACTCTCCAGATGGCTAAACACATGCACAAATATGTTTTAATTCTGATACTGATATATGGTTTGAATTTTAATATAGTAAGTATATGTTTCTGTGTGGGGTTGGTTTTTAGAAGGGTGTGATTTCTCGGCATAATTTTGCTGCTGTCATCTGTCAACATCTCTGAGGCAGGTCAAAGTGCTGAGTGATGTTTTCTGTCTTAATTTAATTGCCTGTTATTTTATGATAACTAAAGTCAGAAGGTTGCCTAGGTTTTAATATTAACATGAAAGTTTCATGACTTCCCAGTTTCACGACCCATCTTTCTGCATTTGTGGATTACCTGGGAAATCATCGTGCCAGTCGTCCCTTCCTGCCTTTTGTTACCATCATAGTTTTACCAAGATCAATTGTACTTTTTGCCAAACCACCTAGTACCTGCCCTGGAAATTTTATTCCAAAACAGAATTCTTTCGTCTCCTACAGAACTCAGCAGACTCTAATCCTGAGGCTTCTGTTAGAGAATTCTCAGTGCTTTATTTAAAAACAGGTTTGAAGGTTTAAAAGTCCTCTATTTAAAAACAGACTCTTGGGGCTTGGTAGATATGGTCACTGTCCTCACCTGCCCTTCAGCCACCTACACGGTCCTGTTCTCTGCACAGAATGTTCTACCCAAGTTGCCTTCATCTATTTCAGTTCAGTATCTCCTGCCACCTCCATCTGTGATGACAGCTCATTTACAGAGAGAGCCAGCCGTGTTCATTCACTGGCTGTCTGCCTTGTAAGAGAGTTGCAGCCTACTATGGTCCACTGTTTGGGTTCAAGCACACAGCAGAAAAGAGTTGAAGAGAAGAGAGGAACATAGGCTTCTATTCTGCCTGCAAAGGAACTATGTTTATAATGGGAAGTGGTTGAATCCAGGGGGAGACTAATCGACTTGGTTTTCAAAGTCTATTGGAAGCAGATGCAAATACCACCCAGGGGAAGGGACTGGTGGCATGGTTCCAGGAGGGGATCTCTGGATCCTGAGGCCCTGCGCTGCCCTGTGCGGTGGCTGAGGACTCCCATCCAGACCTCCCCACTCCCTGTTACTCCCCTTTCCCATTAGTGAAGCTCTGTCTGTAAAATATTCTTCTGAGTCAGGTGGGCCTCAGTCCCTTGAGGCGCTGGAGCAGCTATGGCTTTTCTGGTCACCATCACACCCCCTGCTACAGAAATATGTGGGTGACTGCGTTCCCAGGGCCATTCTTGGGACCAGCCTTTCTCTTTCCCATTTCTACAGAAAATACTGCCCAAGATGCCCCACAAAGGAAGGGGCCTGGGGTCCAGTGAGTACAGGAAACATGAATGTCATGAGCTGCCTCCCAGACAGTGAAAGCGTGTTAGTTGAGTCAATCTTCTGACTACTCATAGTAAATAACTTATTTTAATGACATCTTGAGAGGGGGGCGATATTGCTTATTAATGCTCTGGTGAAGCAGGATTTTAGAGAACAGATGTGAGAAAATAGGTTGTGACCAGGAATTAGGCAAAATACAATCTATCTTTTTTTAACATCGAATATATCACAGATCAGACTATAGTGACTAACTCCATAATCACTAGTGTCTGATGTGTTTTAGAACTGGGTGAAGTGGTTATTCCTTCCTCACTTCTCCCTCATATAACTGTTCTGGAGTACATGTTTGCTTAAGGTTGTGAGGACAGGGCTGGAAATTGATCTGTGTCTTGACGGTCTTTCAAGATCTTTGGTGATTTTTCCACTACCTGTGCAATGCCAATGGTTTAAGTTGAATGAGTGCCCAAAACATGAGAACCCAGTTCTTAGTGTCTCCTGTGACAAAGGGTTGGGTAATCACCCACCACCATCTCACCTTACCCCAAAACACATCTATATCCTAAATACATGCAGACAGTACATGCAGGCTACATCAGAAATAAACTACAGAAAATGAAATTGAAAAGACAAAACCCAATACACTGTAAAGGTCAAATATTACTATGCAATTTTTGTTGCCTTGAAAAAACTGGAGCATGACACATATGTAGAAAACTCCCTTCTGGCTGGTAAGGAGGGAAGATGCTGGGGATGACAGTGATACAGTTTCATTCTCTTACATGTAGCTGTCCAGTTTTGCCAGCACCAGCTGTTGAAGAGACTGTCATTTCCCCACTGTATGTCGATGGCTCTCCTTTATCTTACATTAATTGGCCATATATGAGTCAATAGAGAGTCATATATGGACTATCCTATCCTATCCTATCCTATCCTATCCTATCCTATCCTATCCTATCCTATCCTATCCTATCCTATCCTATCCTATCCATCTACGGCCCTGTTCTTGTGCCAGTACCAAATTGTCTTGATTACTGTGGCTTTGTAGTAGAGCTTGAAGTTGGGAAGTGAGATCCCCTCTGCTTTACTCTTCCTTCACAGGATTGCTTTGGCTATTTGGGGTCTTTTGTGGTTCCATATGAATTTTAGAACAATTTGTTCCAGTTTGTTAAAGAATGATGTTGGTATTTTGATAGGGATTGCATTGAATCTGTAGGTTGCTTTAGGCAGGATGGCCTTTTTGACAATAATAAATCTTTTTACACAAGAGCATGGGATGAGTTTCCATTTGTTAGTGTCCTCTTTAATTTCTCTTAAGAGTGTCTTGTAGTTTTCAGGGTATAGGTCTTTAACTTGCTTGGTTAGGTTTATTCCTAGGTATTTTATTCTTTTTGATGCAACAGTGAATGGAATTGTTTTCCAAATTTCTCTTTCTGCTAGTTCATCATTAGTGTATAGAAAAGCAACAGATTTCTGTGTATTAGTTTTGTATCATGCACCTTTGCTGAATTCATTTATTAGATCTAGTAGTTTTGGAGTGGAGTCTTTAGGGATTTTTATGTACACTATCATGTCATCTGCAAACAGTGACAGTTTGACTTCTTCCTTACCTATCTGGATGCCTTTTATTTCTTTGTTTTGTCTAATTGCCATGGCTAGGACCTCCAGTACTATGTTGAATACAAGTGGGGAGAGTGGGCATCTCTGCCTTGTTCATGACCTTAGGTGAAAAGCTTTCAGCTTCTTATTGTTCTGTATGATGTTGGCTGTGGGTTTGTCATATATGGCCTTTATTATGTTGATATTCTTGCCCTCTATACGTATTTTGTTGAGAGTTTCTATCATTAATGGATGATGAATTTGTCAAATGTTTTTTCAGCATCTATAGAGATGATCATGTGTTTTTTTGTCCTTTTTTTTTGTTGATGTGGTAGATGATGTTGATGGATTTCGAATGTTGTGCCATCCTTGCATCCCTGAGATGAATCCCACTTGATCATTGTGTATGATCCTCTTCATGTATTTTTAAATTCGATTTGCTAGTATTTTGTTGAGTATTTTTGCATCTATGTTCATAAGGGATATTGGTCTGCAATTTTCTTTTTTTTCAGTGTCTTTGCCTGGTTTTGGTATTAGAGTGATGCTGGCTTCATAGAATGAGTTTCAAAGTATTCCCTCCTCTTCTACTTTTTGGAAAACTTTAAGGAAAATGGGTATTAGGTCTTCTCTAAGTGTCTGATAAAATTCAGTGGTGGATCCATCTGGCCTAGGAGTTTTGTTCTGGGGTAGTTTTTTGATTACCACTTCAATTTCTTTGCTGGTAATTGGTCTGTTTAGATTTTCTGTTTCTTCCTTGGTCAGTGTTAGAAGATTGTATTTTTCTAGGAAGTTATCCATTTCTTCTAGGTTTTCCAGCTTGTCTGCATATAGATTTTCATAGTATTCTCTAATAATTCTTTGTATTTCTGTGGTGTCCATCATGATTTTTCCTTTGTCATTTCTGATTCTGTTTATGTGTATAGATTCTCTTTTTCTCTTAATAAGTCTGGCTAGGGGTTTATCTATTTTGTTTATTTTCTCAAAGAACCAGTTCTTGGTTTCATTGATTTTTTTCTATTGATTTATTCCTCTCAATTTTACTTATTTCTTCTCTGATCTTTATTATGTGCCTCCTTATGCTGACTTTGGGCCTCATTTGTTCTTCTTTTTCAAGTTTCAATAATTGTGACTTTAGACTTTAGACTTTCAAGTTTCAATAATTGTGTTCATTTGGAATTGTTCTTGTTTCAATAGGCCTTGATTGCTATATATGTTCCTCTTAGAACTGCCTTCGCTGTGTCCCACAGAAGTTGGGGCATTGTGCTGTTGTTTTCATTTGTCTCTATATATTGCTTGATCTCTGTTTTAATTTGGTCATTGATCCATTGATTATTTAGGAGCATGTTGTTAAGCCTCCATGTGTTTGTGAGCCTTTTTGTCTTCTTTGTACAATTTATTTCTAGTTTTATGCTTTTGTGATCTGAGAAGTTGGTTGGTACAATTTAATCTTTTTGAATTTACTAAGGCTCTTTTTGTGACCTAGTATGTGGTCTATTCTGGAAAATGTTCTATGTGAACTTGAGAAGAATGTGTATCCTGCTGCTTTTGGGTGTAGAGTTCTGTAGATGTCTGTTAGGTCCATCTGTTCTAGTGTGTTGTTCAGTGCTTCTGTGTCCTTACTTATTTTATCTCTGGTTGATCTGTCCTTTGGAGTGAGTGGTGCATTGAAGTCTCCTAAAATGAATGCACTGCATTCTATTTCCTCCTTTAATTCTTTTAGTATTTGTTTAACATATGATGATGCTCTTATGTTGGATGCATAGATATTTATAATGGTTATATCCTCTTGTACTGACCCCTTTATCATTATATAATGCCCTGCTTTATCTCTTGTTGCTTTCTTTGTTGAGAAGTCTATTTTGTCTTTTACAAGTACTGCAACACCTGCTTCTCTGTTTTGTAATGCACGTGCTGAACCTCAAGTTTTCAGACGTGTGCAATCTCAAAGAGGTGTCCACTTCAAAGAGGGCCATCTGAATAGACATATTGTCAACCACATGACTAGATAAGGAGTCAGGCCTGCCCCCCAAGTACTACTGAGACCCCTTTGAGAGATCTTGGTTAATTGCGATAACTGACTACCTGCTGCTTGGTTTTTCTCTTTTCGCACTATAATTATTACTCTTCTGTTTTAAATTCACCAATAAGTGAGCCTGGATACCCTAGCCCCCAATCTCCACCCTAATAAAAGCCGATTCAGGCCCATTTGCACTCTCTCTCTACCTGCTACCCTGTTGGGTGGCCCTGGTAGCCTTTGCCAGATAATTTCAAGGACCTGTGAGCAATAAACCTTTTATTTCAATTCTCTGCTGTTGTTACTGAGGGTGTTCTGAGATTATAATGAGAACCACAAGGGCTGGTCTAACCACAACAGCAGTTAGTGATAGGCAGAGCCCAGCACACCCCAGGATTTACTGTAGAGGTCTCACTGAGAGTGTCATTCCCTACTTAGAACTCTGGGGAGAAAGAGTCTCAGGAATAAGTGCCAGAAACAGACATGTTTCTGCTTAGTGAATGATATCTCCTTATGGTCTCTTTACATTATAAAGCTGATCTTATTTCCCTTTCTGTTTAAGGTGCTAAGAAGTTCAGAATAATAGCCCAATCTACCCTTAATGAATTACATTTGTGCACTGTTAACTTTATACCAGGGCTTAGTACTGCTTTCACTTTTCTCTTGTCTTTATTTTTGTTTTAAAAAAACCATTTTCTTTACCCTGTATCAAGTGTCCTTAGGAATGAATTACTAATGTACCAACAAAGGAAGTGAAAAAAAAACAGACTCTTGGAGGAATACCATGGAGGCAATGTTGTCAGAGCAGTTACATCTAGAGCAATTTCTTTTACCTTATCTCCATTTTCTTCCACCCACACTCAGATAAGAAGGGTGATCTAGGTCTCCTCCAGAGAGATTCCACCTCACAGTCAAAATGAACAACAGGTTTGGGAAAATGTCCTAGCATCATGTTGGTAAGAGCATAATGCCACATGGTAGATTATTAAAGAATTTCAAAACTATCATCATAGGAGTAGTTCTGTGTGCTCTCTCAGCACACCTATGCAAGTCTGAAAGTTGCCACTCTATGACCAGAGTTTGCTGCAATCTCTTAGAAGTGGAGAATGGCAGACACTTGCTATGGAAATTCAAACCTTGTTTTCAGAATAAGCCAGCTGATCTTCATTGCTAATAAAATTATTAATTGGCACAACCTGTATGGCAGCCAACTTGGGGATACCTATATCAGAATTACAAGTACATATGTCCTTTGCTATAGCTGCCTCACATGTAAGAATATTCTTGCACACATGTACAATCATGTATGTACAAAGTTTCTCACTAAGCATTTGTTTATAATGGAAAAAGTGGGAACCAACCTAAATAGTCTCAACAGGGACTGCTTAAGTAGCAGATTTGATCCATAAAATGTAGCTGTACAAAGAGAACTTTTATAGTATACCAATGTATATTTTGTTAATTATGAATCATGTGAATGTATCACCCACACAAAAAGAAAATGTAAAGTCAAATCTTATCCTCTGAGAATAAGAAAAGAAGAAAGAATGCCTACTTATATAACAAAAGCTCCACTAACACTGGCATCATTTTAAATATAAAATATATTTTACTTCAAAATGTTGGAGCCAGAAGGTAAAATACTTTTTGGAAACATTTCTAGTTGGATTAATCCAAATATAAATGATAAATACATAGATATACTGAGGTGTAATTGCAACACTTCTTCACTACTTCATTTTCTTCCTATTGCTATAATAGCCATAATACTTTTCCTCTACCTTAATATCAATTAAAAATACAATATCTTTACCAGTGATTGATTTAGAGTAACCTCAAGCCAGAGAAGAATTTTTAAAATATGCATGTTCAATCAGAAGCTTAGGGTATTTAGTTATGCAAATACTAAAATTCTGGGTGTAAGTATTACATAAAAAATTTAAGTCTCAGGCATAACTCAAATATTTCCAAAGTTTGCAATATATAGGAAAGCTACATACATAGGAAAGACTATAAATAGGAATAAGAATCTTATATATCTATAAGGAAATAGTGTAAATGAACAAAGAAATGATAAGTATTAAACATTTTGTCCTATTTGTATCTTTAAGAAATAGCATTCAAATCATATCAAACTGTAATTAACCAGGTCTGAGGAAATGTGAGTGAATTTTAAAAAGGATACATAAACGTCTGTCACTAATCATCACAAATGTGTTTTCAGAATATTAAAGTCTAAAAAAATTATTTGAATATCCATGTTCTAAAAATAAATTAGGTACAAAGAAACCTAAGCCTGGTATATTTCAATCTGTAGCCAAAGGGTAGCAGTTTGCAAGAGGGATTGGTGCTATCATTTCATTAATTATGAAGAGAGAATACAGAAAGGAAGCCAGGATAAAGCCCCATAAAATCCCAATTTTAGAAGAGGAGTAGAAGCTTGCAAAGAAGATTTTTAAAGAACAATTTAGACAGAAAAACAAAACAAAACAAGATTAGGAGCAGACAGAGTCCTTGCCATCTGGATGCTCAAGGACAAAAGCATTCTAGAGGGAAGATTAGGTCATTTGAGTTCAGTTTTGCAGTGGCATCAGGATAAATAAGTGATGACATTCAGTGGCATTTGACAATGTAGTGGTTCTTGGCAATGTCAGCTCCACGGAGTAATGGGGCATAATCTCTACTGTCAAGATTGAGTGAATCATTAGAAGGGAAGCCAAGATATCCATGTAGGTCCCAGCATCTGAATGCTAAAGAAAGGCTTTGGGACACAGACAAAGGGGAAAGTAGTGTTGCAGGAAAGCTTTCTAAGACAGGAAATGTACACAAATGCACAGACACGCTGAAATAGAGCAGATTGATGCCAAGTTGGGATCATTAACAGGGTGAGGTCCCCAAGGAGTCTGGCACATGCATCACAAGCATAACATGGATGACAATCTATGGTCAAACAGAACTTTCTCCACTGAGCAGGAGGAAGGAGTGATGAGAGCAAGGGCCAGTTAGTGTAGAATTAATTTGGGAAACTATGGAAGAAGATTGGGACATTCTTGGTAATTCCTACATCTCCTTGGTGAAGTTCGTGAAGCAATTTTCTGCATGGGGTTGGAGAGGTGTAATGGTATAGAAAGTGTAAACTAGGGATCGATACTTAGAGCAGTTTTAAATAGGGATTAGTAGAGGGAGGCTACGAGGGAGACATGGAGGATTCCCAGGAAGCACTGTGGGAACTGAGCTGGTGGAGAGGGTGAACCTTTAGAGGCTTCAATCCCCAAGTATGAGTGATAATCTCCAAGACTGCTCACCAGTCTAAATGGGCAGGGGGCAGATCTACAAGGTCTGAAATGATTGTAGTGGGGAGAGGGAGAAGCAGAGCTGGAAATAGGGAAGGCTGTGTACAATAGTGAGATATTACACTTTAAAACTATACAAATTAAATGTTATGTGGTTTCCTGGATTGAATCCCAGAACAGAAAAAGGACATCAGTGGAAACCTAAATAAAGTTTAGATTTTAATCAATGCACCAAAGTTAATTTTTTATTTTTGGCAAATAGACCATGGCTATATAAGATGTTAACATTAGGGAAAATTAGGTGAAATGTACTCTGGAACCCTCTGTGTCACCTTTATAACTTATCTATAAGTTTGAAATTATTCCAAAACAAGATATTATTTAATTTCAGATTTCACATTTAAATGAGTAACCTAAAAGCAGACACACAGACACACACATCCCAGTCTGGTACCATGATTTGGGAACATTCCTTGTTTCCAAGTTTGAAACACCTACAAACTTCAGAGTCAGACCATATTCCCCTGCGTAACGATGCCCACCATGTGAATGGTTTTGTTCTCACCACTTGCTTCTTTGTGGGTCACGTAGCACTTGTCCAAACTTCTAGAACACAAATGGTAGCTCAGAGGGGGCCTGTCATAACCTCCAGGCTTCTCTACTTCTTCCATGCAGCCCATGTCCACACTGAATCAGAGTTGGCCCTGTGTGACAGTTCTATGGATGTCATGCCTGTTCGTAAAAGGCATTAGAGCCATTTACCTCACTTGCTTTGGGGTACACTAGACAACATTCTGTAAGGACACTCGAGCAGACACGTGAGTGCCTGTGTGGAGACAGTGAAGGTCCCTGGCCAACAGCCAGCAGCTATTTCACAGCAATGTCAGGGAAACAACTTGAAGAGGATTCACCAGTCCCAGTCAAACCTCCAGATCACTTCTGCCCCAGCCATCATCTGGCCAGAGCCTAATGAAAGATTTTAAGGCAGAATTTCCCTACCAAGCTGCTTCTGCATTATTGACCAATAGAAACCATGAGATAGTGATATTACTATTTTGAGATATGAATTTTGGGTACTTTCTTACACAAAAAACTGAGTAATACAGATTTTGGTGCAAATAAATGAAGTGCTGTAAGATTGGCAGTGGGACTCAGCATTGGGAGAAGCTGGAAGTACCTTGGCAAGAAGGCTAATGAGATCCTAAAAGGCTTTGAAGTGACCTTCAGAGCTCAAGGCTATGAACAAATCTGTCTTTTCCTCTAGAGGGCAAAACTGTATCTTCCATGGCTGTTCATCAAACAAACATCCTTAAAGAGAGTCTAAAACAAAGAGCAATCAGTGCCTCCACTCACAAGTTGGGCAGAGGTATCAGAGACCTCTGGAGAATTATTTCCCAGCAAAGCATGTGTACTTTGCATGTGAAACAGGCATGAAAACTGAGGAAGGAGGTGGACAATAGTAGCTAAACAGGTATCTTTCATTGAATCTTGCCTCCTAATAGTTATGTCACTGTGTAGTTCCCTCCCACTTGTTCAAGTGGCAGTATGTGATCTTCGAGGCTGTTGTAGATGGCATTGTCACTTTTCCCTTGGACTTGAACTGCTCACCTTGGTGTTGAACACCATGCTATGAGAACATTCAAGTATTCCTGTGAGAAGCCCACATAGAGAGGAACCGGGTCTCCTGGCCAACAGGCATCATAAAATTGATGTGTGTGCAAGAAAGTCATCTTGAAATTGAACCCTCCACCTTATTTAAGCCTTCAGGTGCCACCTGACTATACCCTCTTTAGACACTCTGGACCTGAACTATCTCATGGATAATTAATATAGCAACAGTCAAGGATGAAATTGGGCTGTGATTATTAGCTAGGTGCAGAACTTATTATTATGGTTCACATTTGGAACCTGGAAGGCAGAGGGGTTACAGACATTCTTTATGAAACTTTCTGCCACTTATGAGATTTTTATCTTACAGTGACCATCAGGCATATCCTTCCCATGACCAAGAATTCACTATGCCATTATAGCCAGCCTACTTCATTCTTGAATCATTCCAGTAATTAGAAAGCCTTTCTTTTTATTGAATAAACATGTGGTTCTCTATAATTTTTGTGACTGGGTCTGAATTTTGTCAAAATCCACAAAAATAAATCTGATTTTTCTATACATTAACATAAGTTGGTTGCATGGTGCATGAGAGTTCATCTCCAGAATATATAATTTTTTACCATAAATTTGGCTATACACCCATAATATCATTGGCCTTTTATAATTTCTTATATTGTGGCAATAATTTCCTGGCACTGTATTTTCTGCTAACAAACTTGGATAAATGAGACAATATAAGTAAAATCAGGTAGTCTGGCTTATCCAGTTTGAATCTGCTTAGCATAGAGTTTTCCAAGTAATGATATTCTCTTAAGTCTAGGAGAATTGTGTGCCTATAGAAAATTGAGAAAGCAGAAGGTCTGTATTTAGCCAAGCATTTGTTTTTCCTTTGTGTATTTGGAAGAAATCACTTTAATGGTTTAAATGTTTTACTGTATACATCACATCCTAGGAGGAATCAAGTGAGTCATTTGAGCGTGTGGTTTACTTCCTGCTAGAATCCAGCCCATCATTCTCTGGCTGGCTTTTAGCTATGAAGCAACGCACTCAGAGAACAACACTGGGCAGGACATTCACACTGTCTAGCAGGGAACAGCCCTGGTTATGAAGACAACTTTACTACAATGGTGATGACAGCCAAGTTTAATTGAAGTAGAATTATGCACACCATTTTCATCAATAATTAATATGTTGTTGGATCAATAAGATAGCTGGATTAAGATCAATATTACATCATAAGAAAGTCAGTGCTCAGCATTTCAATACCATTTTTTAAAAATCTGAAATGGATTACAATATTTTTATTTCCCAAAGGAGCCACATCAGCATTTGCCTAAGGGATGGAGTTATTATACCTGGAAATGCTTAGCACTTTGCTCAGGACCAAAGAGACAAATAACAGCAAAACTGGGAATGCAGTTAGGTGTTCAGTCAATTGAGTTACATTTTTTCCAGTTTAGTTACATTCCTGACTTCCAGCTTAAGTCAGGCTCTGGAGGGGCTGAACAAAATGCCTTGTAGGAATTGATGAAACCACTAGGGAGGGAGGGGCCTCACCATGGTTTGACTAGCCAGTGCTTCCATCATCACTTGAAAAAGTAAAAGTTTTCTTTCCCAGATAATATTCTTGAGAATATAATAGGGCTTTTCAAGTATTTGGTCCACAAGGCTGGTGTGGTCTCTCCCCTTACTCCCTCTTGTGCCTCAATAGAATTTAACGGTCTAAAACTGAAACATATGAAACACATAGTCACACATATAACTAAAATCATAATGCATTTAAGATAAAATAGAAAAATTTATCAGAATCAATGAAGGCCTGGGGGAATTCAAATGTGGGAAGATGAAGAAAGTGACACTTAAAGAATGAAGGATGAGAAGGAGTTAGCAAGGTAAAGCATGGCAGAGGAACAGTCTAGGTAGAGGACAGGTGTGAAGGTCCTGGGAGATGGAGTGTGATGTTGGATTTTCAGGACATAGAAGACACAGGTATACCTGGGAGAGAGTGAACAAGTAATTGAATGGGGGGAGATGAAGCTGAAGCAGTAGATAGATACAATTAATAGGACTGATTAGATCATGTAAACAATTTTGGGTTTTATTTTCTGATGCAGGTACTTCCAGAAATAAGACAAGGACAGATCAGATTATTTGTTTATTGTCGTCAACATCAAGAATGCTTAATTATGATATGAGAGACAGAGAGTCATGGACAGAGAGAAGAGGGGGATTTATCAATATGGTCACATTTGTTTTAATTTCCCAGTTACATTTTATGGTTAATAAATTTGAAATTATTGACAACTTTAATTAGTTCTTTCCCATAGGTCATAATACTTTCAATAGAGAAAATATTACATCCCTAAGTGCAGTAGTAACTGTTAACCTAACAGCAAAATCAGGTAAATGGAGGATATTCTCAACACTAAAATACTTTAGAGTTAAATGTGTAAATATTTCCTATGTACTAATAGCATCTTCAGTTCTACAGAGTACCACTCCTTGTGTTAATGATTTCTTTGATAGTTTTGTCAAATCTTGATAAGGAAAATTCAGTTATTTTAATATTGTGCTGCTGTGGTAGTTAAGTGTAAATATATCAAATTAAAAATGGGAACTCCACACAAAGATTCTTCCCAGAAGGTGAGGTATTCCAAAGTGCAATTATAAATTTAAACAGTAAGGTATGTACACTTTTCCAATTGTGTGTCTTAGTTTCTTCCTCATTTTTGCAGGGATAAATATTTTCTGCCTACAAGCTTTGTTTTCACTAATTGAAACTCATTCAAAACTTTAAAAGCTGATATTTTTTGATCTGTTGTTTACTTACTATTTGATTAGTTAATTCCAATTGGGTTTTAAAAAAAGCAAGCAAAACCTATAGGACTTGTTTATAAAAAATGTTTACTGTCACCGTAGCACATACAGGCACGGTTGCATGACAGCCAAAGGACAAGCTGGATGTGCCGTGCGGAAGTCAGGCTCAAACGTCCTAGCTTATTTTCATACAACTGTTAATAACTACTAATTCCTTAAAAATGAAAGATCCAGGACAAATGCTGAACTGAGCAAGTTGATTGGACAATAGACAAAAGGAGACCCTACTGGGTAAATCAGGATGAAAAGCCACCAGTGTTTGGGCTTGAGAATAAGATCCCACATATGTGTTCACTGTTGCCCCTCAGGTATGAAGCAGTCTAACTGATTAGCTAAGCAGAAATCCTTGCTTCCTTCTTACTGTGTCTACAGGAATATGCATTAGACTAATCTCCGTAAGTTTTCCCTTATTCCTAAAGTCTATAAAACAATGCAAAGTTGCTTTGCTTTTAATAATCTCAAATCCTTTCAGAAAATCATGAGAACTAAGAGTGGCCCTTGGTTACATTATGAAAAGAATCTGCTATCACTGAGAAGAAAATATTCTACTAAATTACCTCAGATGAGTGCTTCTGCCTTTGGAATAGGCAAAATAATACCAATTTTGCACACTTTCTCCCCAAAATTGGAAGCAGACAGAATTCTTCCTAATTCACTAAGTACTGCACTACTCTAACAACAAAACTGAATAAAGACATTATGAGAATATAAAGCTACAAAATAATATTTCTCCTGAATGTAGACAAAATGATTCTCAAAAATATTGGCAAATTTTATCCAACAATATGCAAAAAGCATTATACATCATGATATACACCAGATTTTTTTCCTGGTATATAAGACTCATTGAACATTTGAAAAATCAGCCAATGTAATTTAATCTACCATATGTAAAAAAATAAAAATCATATAACCTTATCAACTGATGGAGTAAAAGCATATAACAAAATCTAATACCCACATGTAAGAAGAACTCTCAGCAAACTTGAAATAAGAGGGTTTCCTCAACTAGATAAAGTACAACTACAAAAAATAGATAAAATTATATTTAATGATAAGAAACTGGATATTTTCACCTAAGACTGGGAACAAGTCAATGTTCTCTATTACTATTCCTATTCAATATCATACTGGAAGTCTCACTAGAGCAATAAAACAAGAAATAGAAATAAAAGGAATAGAGACTGGAAAGGAAGATATGACTATCTTTAGTCATAGAAAACATCATTATCTATACAGAAAATTACAAAGAATCTATAAAAAACTCTGGAACTTGTGAGTGTAGCAAGGTTACAGGGTACAAATCCAGTATACAAAAGCCAATTGATTTCCAGCAATTAATAATTAGAATTTGAAATTTTCAAAAGCAATACCACTTACAAGTTTTCAAAAAAGAAATCTTAGATATAAATCTAATAAAATATGGACAGAATCTATACACTGGAAACTAGAAAAACACTGATGAAAGAAATCAAAGTTCTAAATAAATGGAGATTTATTTTATGTTCATATTTGAGAATATTTGATATTGTGAAGATGTCAATTCTTTCAACTTGAACTATAATTTCAATGTAATCCCAAATAAACTCTCAGCAAGCTATTTTGTAATATTTTAAATGGAAGCCTAAGAGACCTAGAAGCTAGGATATTGAAGAGAAACAATGTTGGAGTACACATATCAAATTTCAAGACTCACTGTAAACCTACAGTAGTTAAGATAACATGGTATGTACAGAACACGCATAGGTCAAAGGGATAAATTAGAGTCCCCAGAAGTAGACCCAGACAAATATAATCAACTGATTTTTGACAAAGGTGCAAAAGTAGTCAATGGAGAAAAGATAATCTTTTCAATAAATGAATGCCAAAAAAAGACAGATTACACAAAATTAACTCATAATGGATCAAAGATTAAAAAAGTAAAACACATAGCTATAAAACTTCTAGAAGAAAATATCAGATAAGATCTAAGTCACCCTGGTTTTGGTGATAAGTTTTAGAGACAACACATGGCACTAATCATAAAAGGTAAATTTGGTAAGTTGGAAGTCACTAAAGTTAAAAACTTCTGCTAAGTGAAAATGCCTTAGGAGAATAACACAGCAAGCTACAGATTGTGAGTAAATATTTGTAAAAAATTCATATTTGAGAAAAAGACCCACACCCAAACACACAAAGCACTCTTAAAATTCAACAAGAAAACAACCCAATTCAACATAGCAAAAATATGAACTGAAACTTTACCAAAGAAGATATACTGATATTAATGAGTCCAATAAAAATATGCTCACCATCATTTGTCATTAGGGAAATGCAAGTTAAAACAACAAGATAGTACTACACAATAATTACAATGGCTAAAGCTAAAAGGAAAAAAAGTAACACAACCAATTATTGGCAAGAATGAAGAGAAACGGGGAATCTGATCAACTGCTGGTTAAAATGTAACATAGTACTTGCTATCACTTTGGAAGACAGTTTGCTAATTTCTTATAAAACTAAGAATAGTGATGTCATATGATCTGACAATATTGCTGGTAGGAATTTACCCCAAGTATTTGAAAGTATGTATTCACACAAAACAACTACATCAATATTTATAGAAGCTTTATTCATATTTTACCCCAATTGGAAGGAACTAAGATGTCCATCTGATAAACGGATGAAGTGTGGTACAACCAAATAATGGAATACGATCCAGCAATAAAAAGAATGATGTGCAGTCTTTCCATACAATGATGTACATGCATCTTAATCCACATTACAAATGAATAAACAGCTAATCTGAAATAACTGTGTACTATATCGTTCCATGTATGTGGCATTCTGGAAAAGGCAAAACTATAGAGATGGTAAACAGATTAGTGGTTGCCAGGAGTTTGGGGCTGAGGAAGGGTTGATTAAGATTTTTAATACTGTGAAACATCTTATGTTATATTTATATTTATATTATTTTATATTCACTGGTGGACACACAACACTATGCATTTGTCAAAACCCACAGAGCACAGAGTAAACTTCAATGTATGTAAAATTTTAAAAGCTTCCTTAGGAGGTCATAGGATCCCAGCCTGGGATGAAGACTGTGACTAAAGAATCTACTGTGTGCAAATATATGGGACAACGTCATGGATAGAGTAAAAGGTGTAAAGGGAACAGTAAAAGGTGCTGACCTTAGTAATACTGGGAATTAGTGGAATCTGTAAGACTAAAGGCAAAGGGATCTATACAGAAGCACTGTACTCTAGTTGATAATGCTGCTCCCTGTAGGTTAAATATTGTGAAGCCATTACCCATATGCCCTGGAATTGAATAATTAATATTAAATAAATAAAAAGCAGATAGTGGGAGTCAGATTTTTAATTGTTGGGGTGGAAGTTTATCTACAATCAAATGGAGAAGGCAGAATGATATCATAGAGTTGGAGACATCAGTATGAATTCATTTCTATATATATATATGTGCATGTGTGTGTACATATGGATATGCACAAGGTGCTTCTAGATAACTGCATATGCACAGATTAGTATACACACACAGGTTTCCTTGTTCTATTAACTGAGAGGTCCTAGAAGTGATGACACCTCAGTAGCAATAAGCACACTTGTCACCCAGATCTCGCTTTCTTTTCCCATTCTCCAATAAAAAGAACCAGGGATACTTGAAAAAATAGCTGATTCTACAACTGAAACAGGAAATACACTTGATAATCCTGGAGCATTTTTAGTGTCAGGACATAAGGAAGTACTTGGAAAAGTCTGCAAAGATGAGAGACAAAGCCTATCAAAGAGACACAGGGGCCAGCAGACAGAGCTCCCAAATGCTAAAGCTGGAACAATTTAAGCAACACAATTAAAAAAGAAGTATTTCACAATAACCCAAAGTATAAACGAAGTATCCATGAGTCCATACTAATAAATTAATGGTGTAAAAGAAAGCAAAATTGGAGAATAGATACATTTCCTTTAGAAGGATTTCAAATAATGTATGTAGACATGTCAGCCTCCAGGAGAAAGAGCATAACTCCCATTCCCTGAATGTGGATTGCATGTAGCAACCTCCTTCCAAACAGTACAATATGGAAATGGGAGGGGAATAACTTTACAGGAGAGAAACCCTGCAAACACTACCTCAGGCAGGTGAGCAAGATTAACATCGACAGTAAGTGGCCCTAGATGTGACATGATGAAAATGACTAGGGCATTATCACAGCCAAGACAAGCCTGAAAAGAAATGACAACTAAATGTTATATGGTATCTTGGATCAGAAAAAGGATATTAGGTAAAAAACAAGGAACTCCAAATAAAGTATGAACTTTAGTTAATAAAAAAATGACAAATACTGATGAAGTAATCGTGACAACTATACATTACTGATAAAGATGCTAATAGGAGAAACTAGGTGTGGAGCATATGGGAACTCTGTACTATCTTCACAAATTTTCTCTAGATCCAAATCTATTTTAAAACAAAAAGCTTATTTTAAAAGATAGGGTTAGATTCTTTCTACCAGCCAATGCAAATTGATGACTTTAATTGGAACAAACAAACAAACATACAATAAACACTGGGCAAAAATATTGGACAGTTTCCAGGTTGTGTAAAATTTTACCTTTCACTCTTTGGATTATTTATTCTTACTTTAACATCTTTATTTTACTTTACCAACTTCCAAATTACATTGTTTAATGAGAGAAAAACTGAAGTACATTTTCTTTTCACTAGCATTAAGATGGAGCTCATTTCACCAGGGATTCTTTGAATCCTTGCTGGCTACGGGCTGTAAGGCTGCAAAGAAGGCAAGAAAAGCAACATGAAAGCTGATTTATAAGTTTTACATGAATAGAAAAAGTTGTATACTGAAGCAAATATAGAGGCTCCTACTTAACATTTTCTGTAATCTTAAAATTATAAAAAATATTTCATACCTTGGACAATATCTGGTGAAATCAATACAACTTAAAATTTCCACTAATTATGCCAGCTACTTAACCACCCAGAGCAATTTGATTCACTTAGTTGGGGGCTAATTCTGGTTTGGCAGCTTTGGAGAACACAGACAAAATGTCCTCCTTTTGAACTGGATGAATTCTGATTTCTAAGTGTCTCAGAAGAACTGAACAGAAACATACACAAGCAAAAGGCATGACATAGAACAATCATTTTTACAAGTGTCAGTTTATAACCCATTGTTTTCACAAAGTGAATGCATTGTTCATCTTAAAGTTGCAAAAGCTCAGCAATGGAAAGGCTCTTATTACATTCCCATTTCTATTTTATAAGTCACTGGCAATGAGTTCAATGCCTAGACACATTTCTCAAAAGAACGAATATAATTTTGCATTACAAGTTTTTTTTTAAGAAGTAGAATCATCCATTGTAGTAATCTGCAATTTAAACATTTCGCATACTATTTCCTTTCTCCAACTGCTCTCCAACCCCAGGTGACCAGGAGAGCAGCACACATTTACAGTAGTTTAGATAAACAAACTCATCTGTTGAACAGGGGCAGTGGCCCCATCCATGTCTGTGAACCGTCGTATTTCTGTAACAGTGTGTAGAGGAAAGGAATGGAGCAAATACGTTCTTGCAAGAATAGCCAGGACATGCTCTCCATTCGCTTCTGATCCCAGGCTTTCCTCTTGGGTGTGTCTGACTTGCATAATTAGGCTCTTCACTTCCCATCAGAGACTATGTTACATTTGTGAAGTCATACTGTTCAGGAGTTTTTAATGTTTTGGTTGATGGTCTTGTCTTCCTTATTTGCCTACTCCAGCATGTAGTCTCCTGGGTAGAAATTCCCTTTGGTTATTTAGCAGTGCTCCAGTTGTGGAGGGATGTGATAAACCTTAAATTTTCCATCACTTACATTCAATGTCTTACCTGGTTATGTTACGTGGATAATTTACTCTCTTACATTACACTTGTTAATGTAAAATATATGGAAAGCAAGTTGAGGCAGTAATTTATTCCAACTATGGAACACTGAGCTGGAAACAGTAATTTATTCTAGGAGCAGCAGTCGAGAAAATAACTAAGGTTTTGAGTGATAATTTGCAACAAAGCCCACTAAACCTCAAGCTTCAGAAGACAGGGATTATACTTTCTTCATTTCTACGTTGTCCAGCCCTTTATATAGTAGACGTTTCAATAAGTATGTGTTGAATTGAATAGCTCACTGGGGTCATGCATATTTCCCACTTTGATGCTACAAAACTACAAAGCTTCTTTGAGGCTGGTCTTACTTAAAATAGGAATTACATGTAAAGACAACAGGTGACCTAAAGCAGGTGTATTTAGACAAGGGGATCAGATCTGCTGGTTTGCATTACACAGTGAGAGGCTAGAATTTTTTAATAACTTAACTGTTGTTCTAAACCAAGAGTCTACAATATTCTTCTAGGCATTATTTTGACCACCACTCATGATACTGTTCTGCTTAACTTCAAAGCATAATACTAATGTGCATCTGTGATGAGATTCTGGACTGGTGCTAGCTGGTGGTTAAATCCCTAGGAGATCAGAAAAATCCAAAGTAGTCCATGGGAATAGAACTCTACATATTTTTCAATCCCACAAATTATAATACTTCCTTTCTTTCTCTATGGATTTACTTGACTCAGTTCTTAGGGTTTTTGATTCCCTATGGACAGAAACAGCAAGCCAAAAGAGTTCTCCATTCATGCGGTATGGGCACACTAGCAGTTGAGAATGACATAACACTGCCATTCTGACCTTATTAAGAAGCTCTTGTTTCCTTGGCGGGACGTGGATGGCAACCGAAAGGGGGAACTTCTTATTTTCGTTGGAATTTGTCCAAAATATTCCATCATCTGTTAAAGGTTTTTCAAAGCAATAAAATACTGCATCAGTTAAGCAACTCTGCAGGACTTAAGAATTGCTTACAAAAGCTGTCATTGAAAAGTGATTTGTAAAGGATTTTGCAAAAAATGTGATCTTGTAAATTTTCACCATCATAACATCAAGCTGGACTGATGTTCAGTTTTTCCCAAAAACTGAAAGCCCAGTTACTCTCTGAATTTAACTCTATTCAGGTGGGACCCAGTACCCAGTTAAATGAGAAGATTTGATTGAGGACTTCCTCAGTCTGGGTCAGCACCAAAGCTTTCTATCCTAGAACCATTAACCAAGATCCGAAGTTTCAGTCAGGGACCTATCGGTGTTATTCTCAAGGTAGAAGTAAAAAAAGATGGCAGAATGCTTAGATTTTGGTCAATTTTTTTTCCCCTGAAGATGATAATTATTTCATCTGAAAAGATCTCTGTGGGAATCAGCATATAAAACCAGGCTGAACTACAAAATGTGGAAGTGTCATAAAACATAAGGAAGAAAGCATAATCACAGAGATAAAAATTGGTCACTCTTATCTAGCTCAGTGGAAAATTAATTTGGCTAGTGGATATGAAATAACTTATTTCCAATACTAAGACCAAATGGTTAGATAAAGGGTCTCTAGTTGTCAAGTCCCAAGAATAAAACTATTTCATCTTAGCCTGAAAAAAATGAATCGTTCAATTCAATATCCCTTAATTCTGATTCCAAATTCCCAAGTACTCTTTTTATTGTTGGATAATTACACCCTAACCTAATTGCCTCACCAATTATCTGTTGGCAATATCATCATGTCAATTAATATAAGAGTGATGCTTTCTTGTTTATACATTATGTATGTGAAAATTTGGGTAGGTTTACCCTGAGTCATGCTTTCCTCAATTTTAAGAGAGCTAGTATTACCCAACTTGAAGTTTTCCCAAAGAAAATTTCAAATAATGTGCAAGAAGCTCCTAGAAGACTTCCTAGTACATGGAAACAAGGTAATGAGCAGCAGTGGCCATTATTGCACCATTTTGAAAAAAAAGTTTTCAATCATTCTTATGTATATCTTATCACTATATCTTCTGTTCTCTTTGGAGCCATTAACACAAGTAGAAATGTAATAGATATTTAATTATGGAAGCATGGTACATATTCATTACCAGATTAATTGTCAAGAACAGAGTCCAAAGAACAAAACCCACCAGAAGCTTCGGGAAAAAGCTGCCCTCCCTATTTCATCTAATAAATTCTTACATCTGTCTTGGTTTGACACTTCTGCCCCCTTGAATGTGCCATCTGGTTTGGTTGATTATGAACTCTTCTTCCAGATGACGGCAATCATAGTCTTCTGCACCAGAGAAAGTTTAACTACCAAACTCAAAATTTAAAACAAGACCTGAATTCAGCTGATTACATACACATATATAACATTTCAATTGTCATGCCAGTGTGGGATTAAACTAAAACTCTTCCCAAATACAACCTATGTTGGGGATGTGTGACTCAGGATTAGTGCCCCAAAAGAGAGGAGCAGGAGCATTTGTGCAGAGTAAGAGTGCAGGATGGCATTTCCCCAGATGTCTCGCACTTGTGTCAACCATTTCTGCAGAGGGCCCAGAAGGGAGCGTCCTAAAGGAGGCAGTCATTGAAGTCAGCCCCTCCATTTGTTTCATGTACTTTCCATTGACCTATAACTTACTGCACATTTGGCATTTTCCAAGTTCTTTATGAGGGTTGGGCTAAGACATTCTATAATGCCATTTAATAAAATAAGAGAATCATATTTCCCGCTGTCATGCTGTGCTTACTTTTCCCTTTGACCTTTAAACAGTTATCTTGATTGAAATCAATATTGCATTATTAGAGTTAGGTACTTTGTCTTATTGAGATTTTAGTTTTACCTCAGAACTCTTAGAAAATCCATGCATTACAGAAATTCTTTACGGGTGTTTTGGTTTTGACTGTTTACCCCATCTAGCTTTAGACAATAAAATGTATTTTTTTTTTCATTGTAAATGTACACAAATGTTGAGAATCACATCTACTCAAAAAGGGGTTACTTGTCAATATAGTATATTGGAGAATGTTTGATCTTTTACTATTATGTCTTAGCAACACAGATGATGTACAGAAGTCAGAGAACACATTCTTGTTATTCATAAAGTCTTAAACAAAAAAATCTTCAAAAATACTATTTAATGTCTGTTCTTACTGGAATGGTACCTTCAGAAGTATTTCTGTTGATGGAGGACAGAAGAAATCCTAAATAGGGACTGGAGGAGGAGAGATTCATCCTCAACAGAAGGGAAATTTAATTAGCATGGTCTAAGAGGAGAAGATGGGAGAAAAGAAAGGTGACAAAGGGAATCTATCAGGACACTGAAGCACATGGTTTGCAGAAGAAAGTGTCCTATGTGACATAGCAGGCAGGCCTGGTTTCTAGAGCTTTCTCCACCCTGAGGACAGGACATGGAACTGGTAGGGATGTGATGTAGTTTACCTCTAATGATGCCACTTGGGGTGGACCTTCAGAGACTAAACTGAAATGGAGATGGCAAATTTGCATTAAAATCATCTGCATTTCTGGCTCACATTCCTAAGGCCAGAGCAAGCCATGGGTAGGTGGGGAGTGCTGTGTCAGAAACCAGGATTTCTGGGTCAAATAGAGCTGGAGTCAGGGTCTTGTTAGTCAACCAGTGCTCTGTGGAGGATGTAGAGACTGAGCCCTATTCCTCCAAACCTGAAATGCATGTGAATTCCAGAGAAGGACCTACTATGTGTAGCAGCAACATGGAATGAGTGGGAAAGCTTTTGGAGCCTTTCCAGTGCTGGTAAGTCAGGCCTGCCATGGTTTGATAGGTGACAGCTCTGGGGACATGGGAGGGTGTTATCACTCTGTTCTTAGAGCTGCAGCAGAAAAAGAACAGAGAAAAACACTATGCTTGCATCTGAACAATATGTAGTTCTAAAACCAGACCCAGTCACGTCTGTCTCCTTCAGACATCAGACATCTGCCTTTATGCTAATAGCCCTCATTTATCATAGCCTAGAAACAATTCTATGTTGGGAGACACTTCCATTGCTAAAGGGCCCCATTCAGAGAAAATCACCCCAACAGAAGAATATGTGTTCAAGATCCACGTAGACAGAAAACCATGAAGAGCTTGTTAATGCACAAGAGAGGTACTGCAGATAGTGACGCTGAAGAAGAAACTCCAGCAACCTCTTCAGGGAGAGCCACTCAATGAACATACTTTATGTGGGTTTCTAAGGAAAAAAATTAGCTCACTCATGTTGACCAAGCATGGGTATCTCAACGAAATTTCAAGATGGAAAGAGACCAGAGTGACAATTTAGTTATTTATAACAGGGTTAGAGCTGGTGGTCTTATCAGTTTTCTGAGAACACTCTCTTGTGATGGGTACATTAATTCAGGAGAACAAAATGTAAATTACAATGTTGTTGATGAGTGGAAAGAGTTAGAATGGGAGGAAATGACTTTCTTATGGGATATGTCCATTAATCCAGGAGCCCTTAAGTGGTATTTTTCTGTCCAGATAACCAAAAAAATTTCCTAGAGTCAAATCACCATTTCTCTGGGATGGACAAGTGAATCTGAAAAGATCATGAATCCTCTTTTTCTAAAATTATTCAATTTGCCATATAACAAATTATAGCAAATGTGGTAAACGATTAAGAATTGTGTCAGACAAGGTGACCCTCAAGGATTCATGCCATTAGATAATTTCCTCCCCTTGAGTGTGGTGGAAACTGTGACTTGGTTCTGACCAATAGCAGTTGACAAATGTGATGGATGTCACTCTTTTGAAAGGGCTACATTATTTGGCAAAATGAGTACTTTTAACTTCCCTCACTCAGTTCCATTTTAAGGCAAAAGTGATGGGATTTTGCAGATAAGATCACAAACTAGCTAATTTTTCGAGTTAAGAAAAAGGGAGATCACCTTGAGTGCGCCTGACTCAATCAGATGAAAACCCTTATTAGGGCACTGGATATCCTAGGAGGAAATAGCAGCTTTCTTCCTGCCATGCCATGATTTCCTATGGAGAAAACTGTGGAAAAGAACTATGGATAGCTTCTAGGACATTAGGGCAGCCTCCATTTAACAACCAGCAGGAGGCCAGAGTACTCAATCACACAGTCCAAGGAGATGAATTCCGCCAACTTGAATGACACCAACAGGGATTCTTCCTCACTCAAGCCTCTAGACGAGAATGCAGCCCAACTGACATTGTAATTGTAGCCTCAGAAACTCTGAACAGAGGACCCAGGTAAGCCATGATAACTTTGTGTTTATTGGTTACTTATCATTAGAAACTAATACAAGAATGCAATAAATTTTAAAAATGATCTAATGTTCCTGGTTCAGTTATAAGACACTCTAATTTCATTGGCAAAGTGGAAACCATCTCTCATGAAAGTTTCTACTACTGACTGATCTTCTTCAACAAATACAGGAATCTACTTGTTTCAGTTTTTCCACACCCATAAGTCCCCCAAATCTAGAAGTACCTTTTGAACGTTCTATATGTGCTAAATTTAGGAAAAATTTATGTATCAACTACATTATCAGAGTAAAACCAGTGTAACAGTGCAACAACAAGGATTCGCTAATCATGACGTTACTGACAAGACTGCTCTGCAATTCATCTGAAGCTTATCTCATGACTCATACTTTCTTAGGGTCATTGTTGTTTTTTACTCTCTTAGCTTTCTGCTCATTTGCAGCACTGTAACTATTTTGTATTTAGATGAGGCATGGATTAATCTAAAATATGGAGATGAACAAGATGCAATAATGATAAACTTAAAGCAGCATAGCACCTCCCTGTAGGGATGAACACTGGAATCCAGCGATTACCAGGACTACCAGTCCACGGAGAGCAGATCCTTCATTGTTGATTAATGCCAGAAAGCTTAAAAGTGGGAAAGACCCACAGTTTCCACTGCTGAGATGCACACATTCTTCGTAACTGAATTGTCCAGAAAGAATCACAGAGAACACAGAAAATGTGAGCAGATTGCCAAATCATGTCTGGGAAAAGACCAGCCACGTTGAGCAAGCATTGTATGGTCCACGTATGGTTAACTGCATCTCTGCTGGACTGTCAAAGAGACACCAGGTCACCAGGCCATGAGCAAATGTCCTCCTCTGAACCTGCCTGCAGAACCTCTCACATCACAAACAGCAGGGGCCTACCATCCCCTGGGGAGTAGCACTACTGCCCCCATCCCTCCTGCCAGACCTTTTCCCCAGCAAAGGCTCTAGAATTTGTGAATAGGAGGCTTTAGAATTGGTGTATAGAAGGTTCTAGAATTTGTGGGTAGGATTTTAGGGCAGTAGACTGCATGGAAGGAGGGGCTGGGGGTGCTTATCTGAAAACATTCTGCTTTTGTTCTTATACTGTATGTTTATTTGGCCTGACTTGGATTGGAAGTGAGTACAAGATTATACAGAGACTCAAGTCTCCCAAGCCACTCTAAGTACTCCCTCTCCTTTCTCCAATAATACAGTTTAGATTCAGAGACTGCCTACCCATGTAAGGAAGTTCTATACCACATAGCAAAGTATCTCTCTTCATAAAATAACAATAATAGTAATTAACCAGAATTTGCATTAACTCATGCCCTGGAAGGTTGGTTGCAGAACCCTCTCTGTTAATCTTCTCCATGGCAACCAATACTTCTGGCCACAGTGGGGCAGATTTTCTCAAAATCTGATGGCACAATGGTGCCACATTCCAAGAACCATGGAGACTGGGCGTGACGCTGGTAGGCACGTAAGTAGTGGCATCTGCTGCAGGCCAGAGGATGTTAAGATCAAAGTGTTCCAGGGAGTCCTCAGTTTCCTGGACTTCCGAGGAAAAGAAGAACCGGCCCCGGGGATGCCACTCGAAGAATCAGGGCTACCTCTTTGCAAGATCATATTTAAACTGGGAAGTGAGTGATACCCAGCTCAGGCTGATGGGCTTAATGCTTCTCTTCACTGGTAGGGACGGATATTCACAAACATGAACAAATGAGTTAAATGGTGACAGTTCCCATCAGGAACAATAAAACAGAGAGGCTGGGGGAAGTTTGCAAATCATTAGGCTTCTTTACCTTATAAGCCTAGGCAATTATTCAGAGTAATTAATCTGAACACAACTATTAGCCAGAATATATTAGTAATACAGAGGAAGCTGAGCAGCTTAAAAACACTTACAAAAGGAAAAGAAAATATATTTGAGATGAACAAATACATCTGCTCTATGGATTTCACACTTACAGGCAGAACCAGCTGGATAATTTGCGGAGCTGGTGTAAAAATGAAAAGGTGGGGGATCCCTGTTCAAAGAGCAAGAAAAAGAATGCAGTTGAAAGTCCTATGATACAGGCCCTTTTTATTTAGAAGTATCTTACTAGCAGTAAAATTTAATAGGAGTAATGTTATACATAAATAACAACACAAACTTATAAATCGCAAAATTTATTCTAGTGTAATAACTGTATATAATATGTAAATAATGATACTTCATTAATGTGATATCTTGATTGAGCATAAGATTTCCATGGCTCACTTTTCTGAAAACTCATGAATTAAGTCATCACAGTGAAGTACGCACAGAAATCTCACTTTATATTACTGTAACTGGAGGCAGCATTACTTGCTTTTGGCAAATTTAAGATCAGAAATAATTTTTGATAATTTTTAATGGTGAGTAGAATCTATTTGCTGATGTAACCCTTAATGAAAAATACTATATATTCTGTGACAGCACTGGGATACATTTCTGATAAACTACTTTGAAGTATAAATTTTACTGCGTCTAAAGACAATGAGTCTTGTGGGACAACTTTTCTAAAAGTATTTAACTCCTCATACAAATAAACTTTATCTCTGAATTTAACTTTTTGCTATTAAAAAAATAGACTTTATGCATTACAACACTGAGCCGAAAATACAGAAAGTTTCCATATCCTCCCTCCCCCCACAACATGTGCACAGCAGCCCCAATTATCAACATTCCCCCCTGAGCAGTGCATTCATTACCATCAATGAGCTTACACTGACACATCATAAACACCCAAAGTCCATACTTAACATTAGGGTTCACGCTTGGCTTTCTATATTGTATGGTTTTGGACACATGTACAATGCCATGTGTCCACCATCACAGGATCACATAGAACCATTTCACTGTTCTGAGAATCCTCTGTGCTCCACCCATGCATCCCCTCGTTCCCCCAAACCCGGTAAACCACTGACCCTTTTGCTGTCTCCATAGTTTTGCCATTTCCCAAATGCCACAGAGTTGGAATCACACAGTATGTTACAGTCAGACAGCACTGGCTTCTTTCACTTTTACTAAGTGAAGCATTTAAGATTCCTCCATGTCTTTTAATGGTTTGATAGTCATTTCTTTTCAGCACTGAATAATACCCCATTGTCTGGATGCACCACAGTTCATTTGTCTGCTCACCTCCTAAAGGACATCTTCGTTGCTTCGAAGGCTTGGCAATTATGAATAGAGCCCTTGTTAACATCCAGGTGCAGGTTCTTATCTGGACAGATTTAATTTTAAGTGTAAATTTTCATGATTTCCTTTTGATGTTTCCTCTGGCATTTTCTGTAACTTGTGGATATTGTACAAGAACTAAAACGTGGATTCATGATATGCACATAACTCAAAACAACTGTTTTGCAGTTAATCACTGTATCTTGAATAACATGGCAATTAATTTTGAAATTATCTTCCTCATTAATAATAGATTCCTCCAAAGCTACATATGCATATAGTGTTCTTTACCATCCAATGTAATGATCCTTAAATTTTTATTTTTATTTTTAAGCCTGTGGGTGTTCAACTGGCAGTTTTGCAGCAATTTTCAAAACCAGAGTCTCACTCTTTGAAGATTTGCAATAACTCCCTGATAGGCTTTGTCACAATGTCCGTATGAATATTTTTATTTTGTAATAATTTACTACAAAATTCCCTGCCTGAGCTCCAGCAGTTTCTGTGTCAGGCTGGAGAGTTGATATCTGTGCAGTTGCTGTAGGTGGGGTGTCACTGCAGGTCAGCCCCACCCCTCATGGGCTCTGCTCTCTCTCGGCCGTCCCCTCTGCTGTCTATCTACTGCTTGGGCTACCATGTTACAGACGCATGCACCTGCCTCTTCCACTCTTGCCTCTTTGCTCAGCTAATTGTCACTCTCTCCCCTCTGGGAGACCTGTCTCTGTACCCCTTCTGTTCAAGTGCCCCCAAAGTGAAAGTTGGGTTCTCATTCCTTTAGAGAAGACAACAGGGGTCTGGGGACTCTGACCACAAAGGTCACCTCAGCAGTGCTGTCTTTGTTCCCCTGGGATGCTCAGGCCACTTACCCATTTCCCTCCATTCCCCTCTGAAGCTCTCGTGTGCCATGGGGTGGACCCCAGCACCAATGTTTCACCTTGTTTTCAGCTTCTCTTTCCCAGGGGGAGCAGCAGTTCTGCCTGCTCAAGGTCGTCAGGGGCATAGGTCCCCATCCCCTTTCCCCTCTCTCCAGGACACACCCCGTGTTCCTGGCACACAATTCCCATCACTTTAAAACCTTGCAAAGTTACAGGCACGTCCACGCCTTGCACATGCTGGTTCAAGTGCCCAGCAGGCTGCTGTTCCTCTTCATAAAGACCCAGATGGAATTCCACCTCTTCTGTGAAATCTGACCCAACCTATCTGGTTTCTTCATCTTCTGCCTCTCATAGTATCTTAAAAGATTTCTGTTAGATTATGGCCAAGATTTACTGTGATTATTTGCTCTCACATCTGCAACTTTCAGACCACTGAACTCTACAGTGATTTGGGCAGGGAATATAAAGATTCCACATTTCACCCCAATTTGCTCTACCTATGACCCATCTCAGCATAGATTATTTTCTCTCACCTGCCCCATGTTGCCATAATACCCTCAAATCTGACAACTCTATTCTGTTTCAACAATCTAGTCACCCCTGTCATTTACTGTCCTCTGTTCTCATACGAGCATAACATCTGTAGATTTTCCTGAAGCCTTCAAACTTATTCTCTGTGCAAAACATATATTTGAGGTGAAATCTTAGAACTTAACAATCCACAGTTGAAGCTCGAATTGGGTAATAAAAGGTATTTAAGCTTTGAAAGGGGAGAACAAAGGCAAAAAGATGTGTGCATATGCACTGTGTATATTTGTGTGTATGTATTAGTGTGTATGTATAAATTAACCAGATTGGCTCACAAGAGTCATTTCAGTGAGATGGAATCCAAGAGATAAAAATCAGTTATCCAATGTTCCATCATAGTTTAAAAATTTTTCTTCTAGATTTTCATCCTTCCTCTTATTCTGTTTTTTTTTTTAACTTTAAGAGGGAATGGGTTAAAACACCAGATAACCAGTTTTGTGATTGGGCAAAGACTGGTTACAAAGAAGTAAAAACTAGAGAGTAGGGGAAAAAATGCTGTTCTGTATTTTGCATGTTTACCATTTTCAACCCTGCAAACTCCTGAAAGTGGTCTTTCCTAAAATAACCAGAAATCACCTTGTATTTTTCTATTTTTACATTATTTTATGTGAATGACAAGCCCAAGGTGATTTGTGGGGGATATTTGAGGGGGTTTGGCTGTTGATAGACACTAATTCTTCTTAACAAGAGAAATGAGGAGAAATTGATGATGACGGTAATTATCTTAGGAGTATGGTTGAGCTCCTTGGAAGTTTAGAAGTCTGGAGATATTTGGGGCCAATTACAAGGCTATAGTAACCAACTAATAGTATCTCTTAACTTCACTAATTAATGGTGCTTTGGAACCCTTAGCCTTTCAGGAACATCCCCTTCTCCCACTGCCTTCTTTTTTGACTTGTGAGTCAATGAGTGGTTATACAGTATAAAGATGTAATCCTTCTTGATTAGAAAAATAGCTAAGGCAAGAATCAGGCAAAGGGTGACACTGTTAGCCTTAGGCATAAGCTATTGGAAAGGAACTTGCTGGAAAGATGAGGGAAGAGGGAACCCCCACAGCTGAGGACCTAAGTTACTATGGTAAGGTAAAGCAAAGATGCCTAGATGTCTACTTTTAAAAGTTAACACACAATGTTTCTGAGTCCAGCAAGAAGTGTACCTGAGGAGCCCAGAATTAGGAAATGGGAGGTGGGAAGAAGGCTGACATACAGCAGGAGAATTATGACTGGAGAGTAAGTTTCTGTACCCTGGCTTACCTGGCTCTTCTGCATCTTTCTCTCACTTGAGTCAGGACACCCATGAGGAACAGGGCATGATGAGTGTATTCAGGCTTGACTTCCCAGATGTGGCAGTTTGTGACAACAAAATGGTCACAACAGCATCTGTCACCACACATGTTCTTTCACAATGGTTTTTGTCTCTTCCAAACCCTATCAAAAAGTATAATCTATTTCCCTTCTCTGGGAATCTAGACCAGCCCTTAAGTGTTCTGAACAACAGAATGTGACAGAAGTATTCTGGGACTTCCAAGCTCAGGCATTACAAATATCTGACAACTTTCATTCTTATGCTCTGGGGTAAGCCAGCTACCAAGTAAGAATTCCATTTTCCTCAAGATTGCCATTCTTTATCCACTGGGGAGTGGCACAAGAGGAAAACTGAGGCACCCACTAATAGCAGAAACCAAAAGTCAGAACCAGCATGCTAGCCATGTGAATAAGACCATCTTGGAAATAAATACTATGGAACAGTGGAGCCACCCAGGGGATACCACATGGGACAACTTCTTCCCCTTCTAAGCCCTATCTCTGTTGCACAATCACCTGCAAATAAATGACATTTAAACCACTAAGTTTTACAGAGGTTTTCTAACAGCAATAATTAAAAACAACTTCATTGACCCTGAGGTTCCTACACTCATCATACTGCCTGTATCAAGAAAGGCATGTGAGAGCACCTGCTGAAGGCCACTCATGCCCCTTGAGTATGTGAATGAGCACTCAATAGACCACCCCCCTACCAGGCAGGACCAGGCAAGTGAACAAAGACCACTCTAGTCAGCTGAAATAGAGGATTTAATACAAGGATTTGATATGTACGTGATGAAAGGGTGAGAAGATGAACAGGTTTCTGTGGCAATTTCACTGCACAGAGGAGCTACCACCCCAATAAAGGAAGGGGTAGTGTTTGGAGTAATCAAAAGCAAGGGTCATCTTGTGGGTTAAAAACATATTGAGGACCACCCAGTAGAATCTTGGAACCATGGAGCTAAAGGCTTTCAGCAGGAGTTAGAGGATTAAAGAGGATGTGCTCTGCTGGGAACACTGCCTAAGGCAGAGACAGGAAAAAATACTCTGGCTTTTTCATTTCTCTTCTTCCATCTCCTGGCAGGGACTCCCACTGGTCAAATCAAAAGGGTAGCCAGATGACAAGGTAGCTGGTAAACAGAAACTTCTGGAGTTAGCCCCCTGGGCATAGACTACAGCAAGAGAAGCAATCAGCCAATGTGATCCAGCTCAGCCCTGCAAGCATTTGTGTGCACATCTAGGGAAGCATAGCACACTTGTGCTCACAAGCAAGCCTGTGTCCCTGTCGATAAAAAAGAAAAGGATGAAGAGGTCAGTCACAAAGTGCAAATGCGTCTCTCCTTTTCCTGTATGTTACACTTTATTAAAGTGATGCAGTCTTGTCTCAGAAGTTACAGGATAGTTTGAAGACAGGACTTATATGGGCTGAATTGTGTCCTCTCCACAAATTCACTTAAAGTCCTAACTCCCAGGACTTCAGAATGTGACTACATTTGTAGATAGGGTCGTTAGAGGAATGATTAAGTTAAAATGAAGACATTAGAGTGGGCCTGAATCCAAAAGGACTGATGATCTGATAAGAAGAGAACATTAGGACACAGGCATGCACAAAGGGAAGAATAAGGACACAGGGAGAAGATGGCTGTCTATGAACCAAAGAGTCAGGTCTGAGAAAAATCCAGCCCAGCTGACAATTTCACTTGGACTACCAGACTCCAGAAACTGTCACAAAAATTAATTTCTGCTGATTAAACTACCTAGTGCATAATAGTGCGTTATAGCAGCCCTGGCAAACTAATACAAACTCTTTGCTTTTTTTTTTTTTTTTTTGAGAAGGCATCTCTCATATTTATTGATCAAATGGTTGTTCACAACAATAAAATTCTGTATAAGGGGGTCAATGCTCAATGCACAATCATTAATCCATCTCAAGCCTAATTCTCATCAGTCTCCAATCTTCTGAAGCATAACGAACAAGTTTTTACATGGTGAACGAATTCTTACATAGTGAATAAGTTCTTACATGGTGAACAGTGCAAGGGCAGTCATATCACAGAAACTTTCGGTTTTGATCACGCATTATGAACTATAAACAATCAGGTCAAATATGAATATTCATTTGATTTTTATACTTGATCTATATGTGGATCCCGCATTTCTCCCTTTATTATTATTATTATTTTTATTTTTAATAAAATGCTGAAGTGGTAGGTAGATGCAAGATAAAGTTAGAAAACATAGTTTAGTGTTTTAAGAGAGCAATTGTAGATGATCAGGTGTGTGCCTGTAGACTATGTGCTAATCCGAGCTAGACAAGGGCAATAAAACATCCACGGATGCAGAAGCTTTATCTCAAAAAAGAGTGGGGGGGATGAGGTTCTAAGCTTCACCACTGTTGTTCCCCGATTTCTCACCTGATTGCCCCCCTGCGACTGTGCCTGCCTTATGTTGTTCCTCCCTTGAGGAATCTTAGCCGTCTCTGGCTAACCAGTCATCTTCCGGGGCCATACAGGGAAATGTAAAGTTGGTAAGTGAGAGAGAAGCCATATTGTTTGAAAAGGTTAGCTTTGTACTTCTTTGCAGATTTATACCCTGTGGCTTCTATGCCCAGCACTTGTCTCAAGGTATCTTTAACACCTGGAGGAATTATGATACTCGGTAAATTCGATATGAGGCACGAATTCTATTTAAGGGTTGTAATTAGGAAGGAAGAAGAAAAGCTATAGAGGTAGCATATGGAAGAAAACATGGGAGGATTGATTATTTCTTTGACATATCTTCTTGTAGAGAACCTTAAGCATGTATAGGTTTTAAACTACTAACTAACTTGCACACACATACTAACATAATAGGAATACGGTGACATAAACAAAGCAAATCTATAATTACCAGCCATCTCCAGTGAAGCCAAGAAAACCATTTAGGCACCCTAGGCATTTGTGAAAATTTGTCTATGATATGATGGATATTGTCCAACTGTACTTGAACAGTCTGAGAGAAATCAGACAAATTAAAGCAAACCATTTCTGGGATCTGTTCACATCCCATATGTTCTTTTAACCGTAGATAGTCTATAGTCATGAGATTTTGGAGTGCTACAACTTGCACCCCTCCCAACTCCTGGTTGAGTTCCAACAGTACAGATCCGGTCAAATTCGTTGTCTCTCTGTATGCACATGCCAGCCTAGACATCTCCCTCCACATTCCTATGGCTAGTCCAGGAAATGGTGGGGTGGACGCAGCCACAACGGCAGCATAGCCTGGATCCCTGTGGAGGCTTTTTGATGATCATCCCTGGGCACGAGTCCTCCAGAGAGAGCTGATGCCGGAATCTCCTCCTCATATCGTATCTTAGTTCATTTTCTGGGTAGCCAAGCTAGGCCTTCATCTTCTGCATAGAAACAAACAGACCCTTTGCCCACCCTTTGACATGCTCTCTATACCACTGTGCAGAACTCATTGAAGGTCAGCACACAGTAACTGCTTTTTTTTTTTTATTAAGAGAAAGGCATATTATTAGAAAAGAGTACCTCCATAGCTGATCATCTAACACCCTTTAAGGGATCAAAATTAAGGATATTGAAAGCATCTGTTAATCTTTGATTTACCAATAGTTTTATCCTATCAAGGAGTAATCCCCCTTTAATTTCTTTCTTTCTATTTTTTTTTTAATCTTTAATCTACACTTACATGAAGAATACTATGTTTACTATGCTCTCCCCTATATCAGGTTCCCCCTAAAAACCACATTACGGTAACTGTCCATCATCATAGCAAAATGTTGGAGAATCACTACTTGTCTTCTTGGTGTTGAACAGCCCTCCCCTTTCTCCCTCCCCCCCTATACATGCTAATCTTATTACCGCCCTTCTTCTCCCCCCCCTTATCACTCCCTGCCCACGCATCCTCCCCAGTTCCTTTCCCTTTGGTACCTGTTAGTCCATTTTTGGGTTCTGTAATTCCGCTGCTGTTTTGTTCCTTCAGTTTTTCCTTTGTTCTTATACTCCTCAGATGAGTGAAATCATTTGGTATTTCTCTTTCAACACTTGGCTTATTTCACTGAGCATAATACTCTCCAGCTCCATCCATGTTGCTGCAAATGGTAGGATTTTTCCGCTTCTTATGGCTGAGTAGTATTCCATTGTGTATATGTACCACCTCTTCTTTATCCATTCATCTACCGATGGACATTTAGGTTGCCTCCAATTCTTGGCTATTGTAAATAGTCCTGCGATAAACATACGGGTGCATCTGTCTTTCTCAAATTTGATTGCTGCGTTCTTAGGGTAAATTCCTAGGAGTGGAATTCCTGGGTCAAATGGTAGGTCTGTTTTGAGCATTTTGATGAACCTCCATACTGCTTTCCACAATGGTTGAACTAATTTCATTCCTACCAGCAGTGTAGGAGGGTTCCCCTTTCTCCACAACCTCGCCAACATTTGTTGTTGTTTGTCTTTTGGATGGCAGCTATCCTTACTGGTGTGAGGTGATACCTCATTGTAGTTTTAATTTTCATTTCTCTGATAATTAGCGACGTGGAGCATTTTTCATGTGTCTGTTGGCTATCTGTATTTCTTTCTTAGAGAACTGTCTGTTCAGTTCTTCTGCCCATTTTTTAATTGGGTTATTTGTTTTTTGTTTGTTGAGATATGTGAGCTCTTTATATATTCTGGACGTCAAGCCTTTATCGGATCTGTCCTTTTCAAATATATTCTCCCATACTGTAGGGTTCCTTTTTGTTCTATTGATGGTGTCCTTCGCTGTACAGAAGCTTTTCGGCTTAATGTAGTCCCACTTCTGTGGACATTCATTTTTGCTGTTGTTTTCCTTGCCCGGGGAGATATGTTCAAGAAGAGGTCACTCATGTTTATGTCTAAGAGGTTTTTGCCTATGTTTTTTTCCAAGAGTTTAATGGTTTCATGACTTACATTCAGGTCTTTGATCCATTTTGAGTTTACCTTTGTATATGGGGTTAGACAATGGTCCAGTTTCATTCTCCTACATGTAGCTGTCCAGTTTTGCCAGCACCATCTGTTGAAGAGACTGTCATTTTGCCATTGTATGTCCATGGCTCCTTTATCAAATATTAATTGACCATATATGTTTGGGTTAATATCTGGAGTCTCTAATCTGTTCCACTGGTCTGTGGCTCTGTTCTTGTGCCAGTACCAAATTGTCTTGATTACTATGGCTTTGTAGAGCTTGAAGTTGGGGAGTGAGATCCCCCCTACTTTATTCTTCTTTTTCAGGATAGCTTTGGCTATTCGGGGTCTTTGGTGTTTCCATATGAATTTTTGAATTATTTGTTCCAATTCATTGAAGAATGTTGCTGGTAATTTGATAGGGATTGCATCAAATCTGTATGTTGCTTTGGGCAGGATGGCCATTTTGACGATATTAATTCTTCCTAGCCATGAGCATGGGATGAGTTTCCATTTATTAGTGTCCCCTCTAATTTCTCTTAAGAGTGACCTGTAGTGTTCAGACTATAAGTCTTTCACTTCTTTGGTTAGGTTTATTCCTCGGAATTTTATTCTTTTTGATGCAATTGTGAATGGAATTGTTTTCCTGATTTCTCTTTCTATTGGTTCATTGTTAGTGTATAGGAAAGCTATAGATTTCTGGGTGTTAATTTTGTATCCTGCAACTTTGCTGTATTCCGATATCAGTTCTAGTAGTTTTGGAGTGGAGTCTTTGGGGATTTTTATGTACAGTATCATATCATCTGCAAAAAGTGACAGTTTAACTTCTTCTTTACCAGTCTGGATTCCCTGTATTTCTTTGTTTTGTCTGATTGCCATGGCTAGGACCTCTAGTACTATGTTAAATAACAGTGGGGAGAGTGGGCATCCCTGTCTGGTTCCCAATCTCAGAGGAAATGCTTTCAGCTTCTTGCTGTTCAGTATAATGCTGGCTGTGGGTTTATCATATACGGCCTTTATTATGTTGAGGTACTTGCCCTCTATTCTCATTTTGCTTAGACTTTTTATCATGAATGGATGTTGAATTTTGTCAAATGCTTTTTCAGCATCCATGGAGATGATCATGTGGTTTTTGTCTTTCTTTTTGTTGATGTGGTGGATGATGTTGATGGATTTTCGAATGTTGTACCATCCTTGCATCCCTGGGATGAACCCCACTTGGTCATGGTGTATGATCCTTTTGATATACTGTTGAATTCTGTTTGCTAATATTTTATTGAGTATTTTTGCATCTACATTCATCAGGGATATTGGTCTGTAATTTTCTTTTTTGGAGGGGTCTTTGCCTGGTTTTGGTATTAGGGTGATGTTGGCCTCATAGAATGAGTTTGGGAGTATTCCCTCTTCTTCTATTTTTTGGAACACTTTAAGGAGAATGGGTATTATGTCTTCTCTGTGTGTCTGATAAAATTCCGAGGTAAATCCATCTGGCTCTGGGGTTTTGTTCTTGGGTAGTTTTTTGATTACTGTTTCAATTTCTTTGCTCATAATTTGTTTGTTTAACTTTTGTGTTTCTTCCTTGGTCAGTCTTGGGAGGTTGTATTTTTCTAGGAAGTTGTCCATTTCTTCTAGGTTTTCCAGCTTGTTGGCATATAGGTTTTCATAGTAGTCTTTAATAATTCTTTGTATTTCTGTGGAGTCTGTTGTGATTTTTCCATTCTCATTTCTGATTATGTTGATTTGTATTGATTCTCTTTTTCTCTGAATAAGTTTGGCTAGAGGCTTATCTATTTTGTTTATTTTCTCAAAGAACCAGCTCTTGGTTTCATTGATTTTTGCTATTGTTTTATTCTTCTCAATTTTGTTTATTTCTTCTCTGATCTTTATTATGTCCCTCCTTCTGCTGACTTTAGGCCTCATTTGTTCTTTTTTTTCCAGTTTTGATAATTGTGATGTTAGACTATTCATTTGGGATTGTTCTTCCTTTTTTAGGTGTGCCTGGATTGCTATATACTTTCCTCTTAAGACTGCTTTTGCTGCGTCCCACAGAAGTTGGGGCTTTGTGTTGTTGTTGTCATTTGTTTTTATATATTCCTTGATCTCTATTTTGATTTATTCATTGATACATTGATTATTTAGAAGCATGTTGTTAAGCCTCCATGTGTTTGTGAGCTTTTTTGTTTTCTTTGTAGAATTTATTTCTACTTTTATACCTTTGTAGTCTGAAAAATTGGTTGGTAGAATTTCCATATTCTGGAATTTACTGAGGCTCTTTTTGTGAGCTAGTATGTGGTCTATTCTGGAGAATGTTCCATGTGCACTTGAGAAGAATGTATATCCTGTTGCTTTTGGATGTAGAGTTCTATAGATGTCTGTTAGGTCCATCTGTTCTAGTGTGTTGTTCAATGCCTGTGTGTCCTTACTTATTTTCTGCCCGGTGGATCTATGCTTTGGGGTGAGTGGTGTGTTGAAGTCTCCCCTAAAATGAATGCATTGCAGTCTATTTCCCTCTTTAGTTCTGTTAGTATTTGTTTCACAAATGCTGGTGCTCCTGTGTTGGGTGCATATATATTTAGAATGGTTATATCCTCTTGTTGGACTGAGCCCTTTATCATTATGTAGTGTCCTTCTTTATGTCTTTTTACTTTCTTTGTTTTGAAGTCTATTTTGTCTGATATTAGTACTGCAACCCCTTTCTTCTCACTGTTGTTTGCCTGAAATATGTTTTTCCATCCCTTGACTTTTAGTCTGTGCTTGTCTTTGGGTTTGAGGTCAGTTTATTGTAAGCAGCATATAGATGGGTATTGCTTTTTTATCCATTCTATTACTCTGTGTCATTTGATTGGTGCATTAAGTCCATTTACATTTAGGGTGACTATTGAGAGATATGTACTTATTGCCATTGCAGGCGTTAGATTCGTGGTTACCAAAGGTTCAAGATTAGCTTCTTTGGTATCTTACTGCCTAACTTAACTCGCTTATTGAACTGTTATATACACTGTCTGGAGATTCTTTTCTTCTCTCCCTTCTTATTCCTCCTCCTCCATTCTTCATATGTTGTGTGTTTTGTTCTGTGCTCTTTTTAGGAGTGCTCCCATCTAGAGCAGTCCCTGTAGGATGCCCTGTAGAGGTGGTTTGTGGGAAGCAAATTCCCTCAGCTTTTGCTTGTCTGGAAATTATTTAATCCCGCCATCATATTTAAATGATAGTCTTGCTGGATACAGTATCCTTGGTTCAAGGCCCTTCTGTTTCATTGCATTAAATATATCATGCCATTCTCTTCTGGCCTGTAGGGTTTCTGTCGAGAAGTCTGATGTTAGCCTGATGGGTTTTTCTTTATAGTTAACCTTTTTCTCTGTAGCTGCGTTTAAAACTCTTTGCTTGTCCTTGATCCTTGCCATTTTAATTATTATGTGTCTTGGTGTTGTCCTTCTTGGATCCTTTCTGTTGGGGGTTCTGTGTATTTCCATGTCTGTTCGATTATTTCCTCCTCCAGTTTGGGATAGTTTTCAGCAATTATTCCTTCAAAGAGACTTTCTATCCCTTTTCCTCTTTCTTCTTCTTCTGGTACCCCTATAATACGAATATTATTCCTTTTGGATTGGTCACATAGTTCTCTTAGTGTTGTCTCGTTCCTGGAGATCCTTTTATCTCTCTCTATGTCAGCTTCTATGTGTTTGTATTCTCTGGTTTCTATTCCTTCAATGGCCTCTTGCATCTTATCCATTCTGCTTATAAATCCTTCCAGGGTTTGTTTCACTTCTGTGATCTCCTTCCTGACAACTGTGATCTCCCTCCGGACTTCATCTGATTGCTCTTGCCTTTTTCTCTGCATCTCATTCCATTGCTCTTGCATTTTTCTCTGCATCTCCGTCAGCATGTTTGTGATTTTTATTTTGAATTCTTTTTCAGGAAGACTGGTTAGGTCTGTCTTCTTCTCAGGTGTTGTCTCTGTGATCTTGGTCTGCCTGTAGTTTTGCCTTTTCATGGTGATAGAGATAGTTTGCAGAGCTGGTACGAGTGACAGCTGGAAGAGCTTTCCTTCTTGTTGGTATGTGGCTTTCCTCTCCTGGGAGAATAGCGACCTCTAGTGGCCTATGCTTGGCAGCTGTGCACAGACAGGGCTTCTGCTACCTGCCCTTTTGGTATGGAGTTTATATCCGGTGTTGCTGTGGGCGTCGCCTGGCTGGGGCTGCCCCTCCAAAATGGTGGAGCCCCATTGGAGGGGGAGTGGCCGGGAGTCTATTTATCTAGGTAAGGGGCCTCTGTGCTCCCTGTTGCCCAGGGGGTTAGAGTGTCCAGAGATCCCCAGATTCCCTTCCTCTGGTCTAAGTGTCCTGTCCTGCCCCTTTAAGACTTCCAAAAAGCACTCTCCAAACCGAAACAACAACAGCAACAACGAAAGAGGAAAAAAAAAAAAGAAAAGGAAAAAATCGAGCGATTTTCTTTGTCCTCACGCGCCAGTCCCAGGCACCTGCTCACCGGTCTTGCTGCCCTGCCTTCCTAGCACCGGGGTCCCTGTCCATTCAAGGCTTTCAAAAAGCACCCCCTTCGTGAGGCGCTGGGTTCTTGCAGGTGTGGATGTGGTCTGGATGTTGTCCTGTGTCCTCTGGTCTCTATTTTAGGAAGTTTTCTTTGTTATATTTTCATAGATCTATGTGGTTTTGGGAGGAGATTTCCACTGCTCTACTCACGCTGCCATCCTGGCTCCGCCCCCAAACTCTTTGCATTTTAAGTTGATTTGTTTTCCCTACCAGCCCCACTCCTATCCACTGAACTGAGACCAGACCACAGCAACTGTCATGTTGACAGACACACCTGAGGATCAAATGTCATTTTGTGTTCAGAAACACCGTGCCTTGAGACAGCCACAACTCTGCTTCTCAAGGCCCATGCAAATGCACCTCTGAACCAAGTCCCAGAAATTCGTATTACAGCTGCTGATCCCTCCATGTTGAGTGTCTGTGTGGGGACAGGTAAGAGGATCCCAGAGACTGAAGCCCAGTGACTCCATGTACAGATTCTCATGAGGAAATGTGAGCGATGGCAATTCCCCAGTCAACCTTTTTATCTTTCACTTCCCTATGCCTTTTTTCCCCAGTGGACTCCTGGACTGTCCTCTTTAAAACTTCCTGCCTCAACTCAACTTCAAATAGTATCCCTTAAAAACTTCCTTTTCTTTCCAGGTGTCAAACTTTTCATTTTGATTCCAAGGACGTGGATATTATGTCCTGGCTGAGAAGATAATAGATGGAGAAAATAGCACAACTTTATAACATAAGTGATTTCATAGCACTCTGGTGAGGAAGTAGCTTCTTTGCTATATTCAGGATTTGAAAACCTTAGCTGACACCCTAGAGTGAATAAGGAACAGGCTGGGAGCAGACTCTGTGAAGCTGTGCTCCTTTAACAGCTGGTATTAAAATGCCCTCCTGGGTGTGGATTATTGCTGTTTTACGCCCCACCCCCACATGTACATTGCACATCGATATAGGATAGTCAATAAGAAGAGCCTTCCAAACAATTAAGTTTGCTAGTCAGAAGTCTGTTGGGATATCAGAATATTTTAGGGCTCATACCTTCATTGTCAGCTTATAACGGTAAGGAAAAAAGAGGAAAAGTTATGAATCTAAAATATAAAAATACAAAATGACAAGGAATGGGCTTAGTGACCTTATTAAAATGGAGTGAGTTGATTTAAAGCAATTTCTGCATCTGCCTATTCTTTTGTTTTACTGAAAAAATTATGTCAGTATAAAGAATTGTAATTTTTTCAAGATTTTATAGTGACATTTTTCAAAAACACAGATAACTGAAAGGTGTTCAATGAATACCCGAATATCATCACCTAGATTTTACTATGATCAACATATTGTACTAGTTCCTCACACATTTGCACACATATTCATCTACATATTCATCACTTAATGCATTTCTGAAGTATTTAAAAGTAAATTGCAGGCATCCCTACACAATCTTTCTTTTTTATTAAGGTATCATTGATATACAATCACATGAGCAACATTGTGGTTACTAGATTCCCCCCATTATCAAGCCCCCACCACATACCCCATTACAGTCACTGTCCATCAGCATAGTAAGATATTATAGAGTCACTACTTGTCTTCTCTGTGTTATACTTCCTTCCCCATGCCCGCCCCCATAAGTTATGTGTGCTAATCATAAAGCCCCTTAATCCCCTTATCCCTCCCTTCCCACCCACCCTCCCAAGTCCCTTTCCCTTTGGCAACTGTCAGTCCATTCTTGGGTTCTGTGAGTCTGCTGCTGTTTTGTTCCTTCAGTTTTTGCTTTGTTCCTTGGCTATTGTCAATAATGCTGCAATAAACATAGGGGCGCATATGTCTTTTTCAGACTGGGATCCTGCATTCTTAGGGTAAATTCCTAGGAGTGGAATTCTTGAGTCAAATGGTATTTCTATTTTGAGTTTTTTGAGGAACCTCCATACTGCTTTCCACAATGGTTGAACTAGTTTACATTCCCACCAGCAGTGTAGGAGGGTTCCCCTTTCTCTGCATCCTTACCAACATTTGTGGTCCCTAGTCTTTTCTATGTTGGCCATCCTAAATGGTGTGAGGTGATATCTCATTGTGGTTTTAATTTGCATTTCCCTGATAATTAGCAATGTGGAGCATCTTTTCAGGTGCCTGTTGGTCATCTGAATTTCTTCTTTGGAGAAGTGTCCATTCATATCCTATGCCATTTTAAAAAGGTTATTTGCTTTTTTGGGTGCTCAGGTGTGTGAGTTCTTTATGTATTTTGGATGTTAAGTGCTTGTCGGACATCTCATTTACTTTCTGCTAGCTCATCATTAGTGTATAGGAATGCAACAGATTTCTGTGTATTAATTTTGTATCCTTCAACTTTGCTGAATTCAGATATTAGATTTAGTAGTTTTGGAGTGGATTCTTTAGGGTTTTTTTATGTACAATATCATGTCATCTGCAAACAGTGACAGTTTAACTTCTTCCTTGCCAATCTGGATGCCTTTTATTTCTTTGTGTTGTCTGATTGCCATGGCTAGGACCTCCAGAACTATGTTGAATAAAAGTGAGGAGAGTAGGTATCCTTGACTTTTTCCAATGTTAAAGGAAAAGCTTTCAGCTTCTTGCTGTTAAGTATGATGTTGGCTGTGGGTTCATCATATATGGCCTTCATTATGTTGAGGTTCTTGCCCTCTATGCCCATTTTGTTGAGAGTTTTTATGTGAATGGCTGTTGAATTTTGTTGAATGCTTTTTCAGATTCTATGGAGATGATCATGTGTTTTTTGTCCTTTTTGTTGATATAGCGGTTAACGTTGATGGATTTTTTAATGTTGCATCCCTGGAATAAATCCTACTTGATCATAATGGATGATCTTCTTGATGTATTTTTGAATTCAGTTTGCTAATATTTTGTTCAGTATTTTTGCATCTGTGTTCATCAGGGATAAATTACAGGTCTGTAATTTTCTTTTTTTGTGGTGTCTTTGTCTGGTTTTGGTATTAGAGTGATGCTGGCCTCGAAGAATGAGTTTGGGAGTATTCCCTCCTCTTCTACTTTTTGGAAAACTTAAAGAAGGATGTGCATTAGGTCTTCACTAAATGTTTAATAAAATTTAGCAGTGAAAAAATATAGTCCAGGTATTTTGTTCTTAGGTAGTTTTTGATTACCAGTTCAATTTCCTTGCTGGTAATTGGTCTATTCAGATTTTCTGTTTCTTCCTGGATCAGCCTTGGAAGGTTGTATTTTTCTAGGAAGTTGTCCATTTCTTCTAGGTTATCCAGTTTGTTAGCATATAATTTTTTATAGTCTTCTCTCATAATTCTTTGTATTTCTGTGATATCCATAGTGATTTTTCCTTTCTATTTCTGATTCTGTTTATGTGTTTAGACTCCTTTTTTTTCTTGATAAGTTTGGCTAGGGGTTTATCTATTTTGTTTATTTTCCCAAAGAACCAGCTCTTGCTTTCTTTGATTCTTTCTGTTGTTTTATTCTTCTCAATTTTATTTATTTATGCTCTACTCTTTATTATGTCCCTCCTTCTACTGACTTTGGGCCTCATTTGTTCTTCTTTTTCTAGTTTCATTAGTTGTGAATTTAGACTGTTCATTTGGGATTGTTCTTCTTTCCTGAGGTAGGCATGTATTGCAATTCCCTCTTAGCATGGCCTTTGCTGTGCCCCACAGATTGTGTGGGGTTAAATTATTGTTGTCATTTGTCTCCATATATTGTTTGATCTCTGTTTTTATTCAGTCATTGATCCATTGATTATTTAGGAGCTTGTTATTAAGCTTCCATGGGTTTGTGGGCTTTTTCGTTTTCTTGTGTAATTTATTTCTAGTTTCATACTTTGTGATCTGAGAAGTTGGTTGGTACAATTACAATCTTTTTGAATTTGCTGAGGATCTTTTTGTGGCCTAATATGTGGTCTATTCTGGAAAATGTTCCATGTGCACTTGAAAAGAATGTGTATCCTCCTGCTTTTGTGGGGAGTGTTCTATAGATGTCTGTTAGGTCTATTTTTTCTAATGTGTGGTTCAGTGCCTCTGTGTCCTTACTTATTTTCTGTATGGTTGATCTGCTCTTTGAAGTGAGTGGAGTGTTGATGTCTCCTAAAATGAATGCATTGCATTCTATTTACTCCTTAAATTCTGTTAATATTTGTTTCACATATGTAGGTGCTCCTGTGTTTGGTGCATAGATATTTATAATGGTTATATCTTGTTGTTGGACTGACCCTTTCATCAATATGTAATGTCTGTCTTTGTCTCCTGTTATTTTCTTTGTTTTGAAATCTATTTTGTCTGGTAAAAGTACTGCAACACCTGCTTTTTTCTCCCTATTATTTTCATGAAGTATCTTTTCTCATCCCTTCACTTTTAGTCTGTGTATGTCTCTGGGTTTGAAGTCTCTTGTAGGCAGCATATCTATGGGTCTTGCTTTTTTATCCATTCTGTGACTCTGTTTTTCAATTGGTGCATTCAGTCTATTTACATTTAGGGTGAATATTGATAGATATGTAGTTATTGCCTTTGCAGGGTTTGGATTCATGGTTATCAAAGGTTCAAGGGCAGCCTCTTACTTTTTAGCAGTCTATCATAGCTCACTTATTACGCTATTATAAACAGAGTCTGATGATTCTTTTTCTCTCCCTTCATTTTCTACCTCCTCCACTCTTTATATTTTAGGTGTCATATTCTCTACTCTTTGTGTATCCCTTGACTGACTTTGTGTTTAGCTGATTTAATTATGCATTTGGTTAGTATTTAATTGGCCTACTTCCTTTTCTGTGGTTGTAGTTTCTCTAGTGATAGCTATTTAGCCTTAGGCATACTTCCATCTATAGCAGTCCCTTTAAATACACTGTAGAGATGGTTTATGGGAGGTAAATCTGTCAACTTTTGCTTATGTGGGCATTGTTTAATCCCTCCTTCAAATTTAAATGATAATCTTGCTGGATACAGTATTCTTGGTTTGAGGCTCTTCTGTTTCATTGCATTGAATATATCATGCCATTCCCTTCTGGCCTGTAATGTTTCTTCTGAGAATTCTGATGATAGCCTGATGGGTTTTCCTTTGCAGGTGATCTTTTCTCTTTCTGGCTGCTTTTAATACTCTGTCCTTGTCTTTGATCTTCACCATTTTAATTATTATATGTCTTGGTCTTGTCCTCCTTGAGTCCCTTGTGTTGGGAGATCTGTGGACTTCCATGTCCTGATAGACTATTTCCTTCCCCAGATTGGGGAATTTTCAGCAATTATTTCTTCAAAAACACTTTCTATCCCTTTTTATCTCTCTTCTTCTTCTGGCACTCCTATAATGTGAATATAGTTCTGTTTGGATTGGTCACACAGTTCTCTTAATATTCTTTCTTTCCTAGAGATCCTTTTTTCTCTCTCTGCCTCAGCTTCTCTGTATTCCTGTTCTCTGATTTCTATTCCATGAACAGTCTCTTCCACATCATTTGGTCTGCTCTTAAATCCTTTCATTGCTTGTTTCATTTCTGTTATCTTCCTCCTGAATTCACCCCTTAGCTACTGAATATTTTTCTTTAGCTCTATCAGCACACTTATGACTTTTATTTTGAATTCTTTTTCAGGAATATTGGTGATTTCAGTCTCACCAAGCCCTCCTTCTTGTGTTTGAGAGATTTTGAATTGAACAAGTTTCTTCTGCCTTTTCATGGCAATGGGAGTGTTCGGCGGTGAGTGGCGTGTGTGTCAGCTGGTAAAACAAAGTCCTGCTTGCCAGTCACCTTGCCTGTCTCTGCTGTCTGTGCCGGGTAACTGCACTTAGGGAGCAGCCTCTGGATTAATCCCCTAGGCTGCCATGGGCAGGGAGGCCCTTGGGATAGCTAGGGCACTTGTGGGCATCGCAGGCCAGCGGTGTGTGTGTCTGCCACAAGGACAAGGCCCCATCATGCCTCCCAGTCTTTGTGCCTGTCTCCTCTGTCTGTGCTGTTCAACCGCATGCAGGGAGCAGCCTCTGGGTTAATCCCCTAAGCTGCCATGGCGGGGCAGCCTTCGAGATGGGTTAGGGCAATGGTGGGAGTCGCAGGCCAGCTATACATGTTCTGCCATGAGAACAAAGCCCCTTTGTGCCTCCCAGTCTCCACGCCCGTCTCTGCTGTCTGTTCCATTATATTGCACACAGGGAGGAGCCTCTGGATCTGGGCTGGTTAGCCACACACAGGGAGAAGCCTCTGCATTATGTTGTGCAGTTGCTGTAGGCAGGGGTGGCCTCTGGCTGGTCTGCAGCAATGGCAGGGACAGCCAGTTTGCATGTAGGTGCTGGTGGGGAGGAAGGAGTGGCAGGCCACTTATCATGGTGAGGAGCCTCAGGGCTGCATTGCTGACCAGGGGGATAGGATTCCTGAAGCTTCTAAAAGTTCCCAGTCTGCTTGGCTGAGTGTGCCAGGACGATTTTGTCCACCTGTTCCTTCTCCCAAACCCTTGCTTCCCAGCAGCCCTCTGATCATTGAAAGGTCCCTTAAAGCACCTGCTTTTCTTTTGTCCCAGGGCAGCTGGTTTTGGGAACCTGCTCACAGTCTTAGTCTCAGGACCCACCTTTTAGGCCCTCCAATCTCCAGAACACCATCAATGTGGGTCTGTGCTCCTGGGGTAGATTTCCAGGGCTGGGTATTAAGCAGTCCTGTGCTTCCACTCCCTCACTGCTCTGATTCTTTTTCTCCCACCAGTGAGCTGGGGTGAGGAGAGCGCCTGGATCCTGTTGGGTCATGGCTTTTTACTTTACCCTTTTCCATGAGATGTTTGCTTCTCCCAGATGTAGACTGTCTGGTATACTCTTACTTCTGGTCACTCTTTTAGAAATAGTTGTATTTGCTGTATTTTCAAAATATATGTGGTTTTGGGAGGAGATTTCCACCACACTACTCATGCCACCATCTTTTTCTCTCTTCCCTACACAACCTTTTAAATGATTTAATATGTATACTAGTAAGTAGTTTCAGTATTTTACTGATATTATTATGTAAAATGTACACACATTGAAATGATGCAAATATTAAGTGTACATTTGAGGAGTTTTGCAAATGTATACACTGTAACCCAAACCCCTATCAAAATACAGAACATTAATCTCACTAGTTTCCAGTCAATATTCACTTCTATTTCACCCACATTGGCAACCTTGTTTAGATTTGTTTTCCAAGACCAGTTTTGCTTATGTAGAATCTCATGTAAATGGAATGGAACCTTATATTCTGTTTTGTGTTAAGGCTTTTTGCCCAGCATGTTTTTATGATTCATTATTGTTCTTGCATGTATCACACATTCATTTCTATTTATATAATGTTCCACTGTGGGAATGTACCAAAGTTTATTATTCATCTACTGATGGATACCAGGGATGTTTTCCAGTTTTTACCTATTTTAAATAAAGCTGCTATGGGCATTCTTGGGCAAGTCTTTTTTGTGGACATGTTTATATGTCTTTGAATAAATAAATAGGAGTAGAATTCTGGGTCATAGAAGAGGCTATAACTTTCCCTTCCAGCACAACTTTATTTGCTTTCCACATATTTCTGTATGTTCTATTTTCATTCTTACTCAGTTCAATATGCTTTTAAATTTTCCTTTGAGATGTCCTTGTTATCCCATGGGTTTGTTTTTTAATTTTCAAGTATTTGATGGTTTTCCTCTTATTTTTCTGTTTCTGACTACTAATTAAGTTACACTATATTTAAAGAACATACTTTCATGATTTCTAATATTTGTAATCTGTTTAGGGTTATTTTATGACCCAGGGTAAAGTATATCTTTGTGAATAACTAGTGGGCACTTAGAGAACAGTGTATTCTGCTGTTGTGGACTGGGAAGTTCTGTAAATGTTGGTTAGGACCCATTTGTCAGTGGTCATACTTGATACTACTATAAATTTTCTGTTATCAGTGTAGTGCTTATATCAGTTACATAGAGGGGTTTGTTAATGTGCCCAAATAGAATTGTGAATTCATTGACTTCTCTTTTTACTTCAGTTAGTTTTTTCTTTGTGTTTTTGGATCTCTGTTGTTTGGTACACACACTTTCAGGACTATTATATCTTCTTGGTGGTAGTCATTTCATTGTTATTCAGTGTCTTTCCTTGTACCTGGAAGATCTTTTTTCTCTGAAGTCTATTTGGTCTGAACCTAAGCTTTTGTATTTGATTGATTTTTTTATTGCATATCTTATTACAACCCTTTTCTCTTTTTCTCACATATATCTTTATATTTGAAGTAAGTTATTTATAGACAGCCTATAGTTGGGTCATTAATTTGTTCAATTCAATTTCTGTGTCTAGACAATTTACTTTTAATGTAATTATTAGCATGTTATACTATTTAAGCCTATTATTTGTATGGATCATTGACTTTTAATTAGGTTTTGCTGATATATCCAGAACATACATTAATAAAATTAACAGTGTTTGGAAATAATATTGAATGACTAATATCTTTCTTTATCTTATGTTTTTCTATCTTAACAGACATATTTTAGAAAGGGGCAGATGTTTACAGTAATGAGTACATTTTTAATAAAATATTAAGAGAACCGGTAGACTGCTGATGGGAACAGGTTTCTTTTGGGGTGATAAAAATACTCTAAAGTTAGATTTCAGTGATGGCTTCACAGTACTGTGAATGTATCAAAACCATTTAATTGTATGTTTTAAATGAATGGATTATATAGCATATAAATGGAACCTCAATTATGCCATTAAAATTCAAAGGTAAAAACGAACAAAACAGTTTGTAAATCAATTTGACGGTCATATTTTGCTAGTTTTATTATTGAAATTTGACACTCCCAAAAAAGCCACACCCTGCATTTGGACACAAATGTGGTAAGATTCCCTTTCAACTTTCACAAGTTAATTTCATAATAATAGCTTAGGGCAGTTTTTAGGTTAAATAATGTCATTATTTTGGGGTGTTGTAATAACATTCCCACTTGAATTTCTTCTCTGTACAGGTAAAAATAAATGAGCAAAGAAAATTTGACAGTACAGAGAAATAAAGATCTAAGAAATCTATAAACTACTGCTGAGCTGAAAGATATTGGCTCTCCACTGAAATGTTTCACGGGCAACTTGGACTGAGTTGTCCAACACCTCCTGCTCCAACGTGCAGCAACTGCTACAACTCCTCTTCCCTTGTCTCTGTCAGTGGCAGCCTCTTGCTCAAGCCAGAACCTTGCATTATGCCTGCGTCTTCCCTCTCTGTCAGCCCAGCTATGGAATGGCTTCTGAATTATCTCTTGGAATGATCCTTCCCTGCCATAACCCAAGTTCATGGCAACTTCATTTACCGCCTAACTACTGACTGCTCTCCAGAAGGCAAAGCTTTATCACCTGCACATTGAGATCCCTTCACACTGGCCACTCCTGCACTTCAAGCTATGTCAGGAAATCCTTTAATCACATATATTTTCCACAAATAGCATTTTCCTCTTTGAATATGTTTTCCTTTAACATTTTATTCATATTCAGAAGCCCAGATAAGATTTCACATTCTCCCTGAAGCCCTAGTTGTCCAGTTTGTTCATCCAGCTTTGGGGTACATTTTTGCTCTACACATGAATATTATATTGCAATAACCTCAGCTTTTTTTTTCATCTCATCCACTAAATTGTCCAGTCTTTAAGGACATGGTTCATGCCTTGTCCATCTTAGAATCCCTACTGTTTTGTCCAGTTTCCAGTAGTTGCTGGCCCCAGTCAGTGTGTGTCAAATTTGATTTAACTTGTTTCAGGATCCAGATGTCCTTCTCAGCCATGAAATCCTTTGGGGAGGGACTTTTCCTAAATATTGCAAGTTTCCAAGACTGGTATAGAGTGCCTGATAGCAACAGTTTCTTAAAATATGTTTAATGGATATTAATGTATGAATTAATTAATGAAAATCAACAAAGTAGCTAACATTAAAAGAGTACTAAATTGGAATAGGGACACCTGGACATCTGTGATTACATGTTTTTAACAAGCTGCTTCTCCTGGGGCTGCCTACTGCATGTTAGGTCCATAGATTATAGAATCTAACTGTGTGGGTTAAATTCTGGCTCTGCCACTTTTAACAGCTATGTAACCTTAGAAAGTAGCTCAATATAGTAGGCATTATTTCAGTTGGCTGACCTTTTAATTCTATTTGGGGTACACCCAAGACCACAGTGCATATACCCTCACATAGTTAGACAGGTGCTTCACTACTTCTGGCCAATGGACTGTGTATAGAAGTTTGTCTCTTTTGGTCCAAAACATTTAAAAATTGGTGCATGATGATCAGCTATCAGTCTCTTTTCCTGACACAGTGACAAGAAAGGCATGAATCAAAAAACAACTGGAGAATTTTACACAAATCAAAATGTTCAGGTTTCTGAATTATCACCAAATAAACACAACTGTGTAACCACCAAGCAGATCAAGAAATAGAATATTACCAGCATCTGAAACAATTCCTTTGTGAATTCCCAATTCTTATGTCCTTTCTTCTCTCCAAATTATCCCAGCTTCAAGCATCACAGATTCTTCTTGCCTCCTTATGCAAGCAGTCCGTGTGTGCCCCTTTGTATGAGGTAGCATTCATTCAGCTTGATACTGGTGAGATACACAGCAAGTACTCATTTCCACTGATGAGAGTATGTCATTATATAAAGACATCAACATTTATATAGCCATTCAACCATTCATGGGCATTTTAGTTATTTCTAATTGGAGAGATGTAGCTACCCTCCCAAGTTATTGTTCCTTTCAGTTTCTTGATGTCGTTAGGCAAGAGGTCACCCTCAGTTCCTTGCAAGGACTTCTCTGTCACCTCGAGCATGCAGGAGAACCAGAGAGAGATTGCCAGCACGGCAGAGGTCACAGCCTCATAAAACCTAATTTTGGAAGTGACATCCTGTGGCTTTTGCAGCGCTCTATGCACTAGGTCCAGCCCACACTCAAGGACAGTGAATTCCATGGTGTATGGATACTGGACAGTGGGCACCACTGGGAGGCATGTCAAAGGTGCTTATCATGTCATAACCTATGGAGTCCAAGAATGTAAGAAGTTAATATGAGATGTGCTGTTATTATGTGTATCATGAAGAAAACAAAATTACCACCAACCACTCTTTAAGACATAATTGATTATAGCATCAACTTAATCTGAAATGTGAAGATATGAAGAAAGTAGGCATTTAATTTGAGTAAAATGAGGTCCTTGGGTTTTTCAGTGATAATCTTGGCAACTTTCTATGAAGCAAAAGTTTAATTTCCTTATACCACTAATGGTGGCACTTTAATCATGTAAGCCAGGGGTGTCAATATGAAATCCCTGTCATGTGGTGGTAAATTCAAAGAATTATATTAAGACAATATCCTATGCACTGGACATCAGGATTAATATTAATGTTTAAAAAAATCAGTGTGGAGGGTATCTAAACTAGATTAGCATTTTCTTGATTGATCTCAGAATTTGCCAAACAAAGCATCCAGAATTTTCTGTATCATCAAACTTCATCCCATCTACTGGAATATTAACCCATCCACCAAAGGACATGGAAAGTGTACGTGTGTGTGTGTGTGTGTGTGTGTGTGCACATGTGGGTCATCCTTGAAAAATGAAGCATAACATTATAATAATTTGAGAATGGGATATAAAAATGATATTCAGAGAATATCATAATAAAAAGTAGGAATGAAAACATATTCTAGATACTTACCAAGGACTTTTATAGTATTGTGTTATTTTTTCAGGAAGGCATGAAGATAATGATTTTTGCCCTTATTTCACACCACACTTAGGAAAGTGGTGATCCAAATATGAGCAGTGGTTGTGGAAAAGTGAGGAACTGCTTAAATAAACTGTCCTGTATCCACACAATGGAAGCTGTGCAGCCATTTAAAGTACTGTTGGTAAATAATGTTTGATAGTGCAGAAAAAAATGTTCATCACATTATATCAAGTGGAAAAATGTGGCAAAAGAGTCTATACATAATATTCACATTTAAAATACAAGATATTCATATACATGAAGAGAGGAATGAATAGATCTACAGAATATTAAAACTGATTTTTCTAGTTTAGAAGATTGTGATTAATTTTTCTTCCCTATTTTGAATATAGAAAAATTTTAATATATATTTTATTTTTAAAACTTTACTAAAAAACGGCTTACTAACAAGACTCATTAGCAATATTCCATAAGCAATGAAGTCATAGCAAATAAGATTAATATTCAAAAAGTAAATCAATGTTTATGACTCACTTGCCATGTTAATTTATAAAAGAATTCTTTATATGAAGTGATATAGAAATTATATGAATAAATTTTGCTTAAATCTATCCCTCAAATCTAGATATTTTCTTATTAATTGCAGAATACTATTATGTACAAATCATATTTACTATGTGGTTCAGATTTTTTTTTTATATTTTGAGGTACACATTTTATCATATCCAGAAACTCAGTTTGGTTTAGAACTCATGGGTAAAATGAAAAATCCATTGAAGAGGAAACTTTCATGACTAATTAATGTTTATGAAGACCTCCAACGTTAATAGTCATCAAAGACATATGAATTCAACTGAGAAAAAGTTTTTTATCCATCTTTCTGGAACAGTCTTAAAGGACTGACAATATCAAGCATTGATGACGATGCAGGGAAATGCAGGTGGGGGTGTAAATTGGCACTGCTACTGAGGAAAACAAGAAGTGATGTCTAATAAAGTTTAAATGTACATGTTCTATGCCCCAGCCATTCTCTACACTACAGAAACACTGCCCATGTGCACATAAACATGTTCATAAAGATATTCATTGTAGCATTGTTTTCAAAAACCCAAAAGAGAAACAATCTAAATGTGTTTCAATGTATTATCAAATTAAGGTATATTTATACAGTGCAATCTTATATTATAGTTAAAATAAATTAACCAGTGCTATAGATATCCCCAGATTAGTTCTCAAAAAATATTATTAGGAATGAAATAGAATTATAGATTTTCAGTTAAAGAAGTCTGGATAAACAGAAAAAAAAACAGAAGAGAATGATCAGTAAAATATTTTTTAGTAATTTCACAGACCTGAAATATCGGCATATCCCAACTGAAATGCACATTGATTGCCCAGCACAACAGATAAAATTAAAGCCACACCAGGGATAACATTGTGAGTTTACAGAACACTAAGCATAAAATAGAGAAGATTCAACAAGCTTCCAAGAAGGAAAACAGCTTTTCTTTTTTTAAATAAAGGATTAAGCAAAAAACTAAAAAATACAGAGTTTTCCAGATCCTGAGGAAAAATTATTTCCATCTTAGAATTCTACAGTAAGTCAAACAATAAATCACATGCCAGAGTAGAATAAAGACATCTCAGACATGCAATTTCCTAACAACTTCACATCCTTGCACTTTCTTCCAGGAAACTATTAGAAAATAATGTTCAACAAAATCCAGTAAATAACCCAAGAAGAGAGATATTATAGACAAGGAAATCCAGGAAACAGAGTGTCCATCATTAAAGAGAGGTGACAGTGAAGGGGGTCCCAGCAACAGGGGTGGGCAGCACCTGGAGAGAAAGTGGACCAGACCAGTCAGGGTCAGTGAGAAGGCTGGGAGGATGGAGTTGATGGTACACACTAAACATACTGTACATTTGTTGACTGATCTGATCATACTGAGAACAGATTTATACAATGGGAGAGGAGCTTAGGGTTGGACTAGTGACAAATGCATAAGGGACAAAGGAAAACCGATCATATGAAAGAAAGAAAAATGAATCATAAGGTATTATTCAAACACCTATGGAAGTACATACGTAGTAAGAATGATGGAAATATTAAATATTGATCTAAACAAAATTATGACAAAAATCATACCTGAGAGCTTACAGGAAAGTGAATGTATATGTGTGGGAATGGTGAGGTCATTGTGGGAGGATGGATGAGGGCAGCTGGGCTCAGTTTTCACATGCGAAGTCAGTAGTTTAGGCCCAAACTGAGGAATAAAGAAGGCACAACACAGGCATGATTCTCAGTGATACAGAAATTAATACCGAAATAACCAGCCAAAGGATCTGAGTGCCTTTGCCTCTGGGGACAAGGGAAGGGGGATGTGCATGCTGGTGGGCAGCTCCCAGTGTTCATAACAAACATTTTAACAGTTATCGGCCTCTTTAAATGTTGTCCAGTATAACTACTCTAAATATTATGAACGAATTTATTAAAACACATTCTAATAAATATAAATACAGTAAAGTAATTTTAAAACATTTTAAATATTTAAAAAACATAAAAAATAAATACGAGCAAAATTTAAAGTAAGTGTAGAGGTTTTAGGAATGATTTTTTAATTATTAATCATAAATGGCAAAAACAAGCCAGTCCTGCAAGTACACTCCCTCAGGCGCACACATGGCCCTGAGCAGTGGTGTGCCACCCGGAAAGGTGGGAGCGTGGGAGGAAATTCGGTGCACAGCAGCCCCGTGGGAGAGGCGGGCTCTGGGCAGGGAGGAGGTGTGGGCATAGGAGAGAGAGTGTGTTGTATGTCTCTACCAACTGAGCTGGTTTTTAAAGCAATTTTCTCACCCATGTTCTTGAACAGAGTGGGTAAATCCCAGTGAGATTAGAGCCATCACTGGACATCGTGAGTAACCTGTGCAGACCCACTTGGACACAATGGTGGAGGAGGTTCCCCTGCTGTCTCTGGAACAGAGACCTCTTTACTACCCGACCTGGCATCATTCTCACACACAACTTTCCACGGAAGATGCCTCATCTCTCTGGTGTGCCCTGAGGTCTGTCCAGGGGACCCTCAGCAGTCCTTGGGCAAAGTGCCGGCTTCCCTCTTTAACCACGATGGCCTGAGTCTCCGTCCCGAGGGATTGCCAAGGTACAGCCACGACCCCACGTGGGGGTTTATTTCTATCTACTGTGGCCATTTCCCAAACACCACTTAGGGGCTTCACCCAAACGCTAATATTAACTGCAGATGAAAAATGGCCATAAAGTATCAGCAAATGCTTGGGAACAAGTGCCCCATTAACTCTTACAAATAGAAATAAAAAGAGATACAGTATGTGCAGCCAAAAATATCAAGAAAATTCTCAGTATTATCTCCTTCTATGCTCAGTTGATTGTTACAGTCTTTCATAAGGACCATCCTCTCCCAGGACCTTTTCCAGAACATCACCCAGCCCTCTGCACTTGCACTTCAGGGATAAGAATATTGGCTTTCACAGGTTGAAATGTTTGGGATTTTTCATATTGGTATGTCTTTAAGAATTTTTATGTCTATGAACAAAGTCTGAATCCTTTATCATACCCCCAGACTACTTATTGAAGAAGTTGGCATGGGTGAATATGGCCAAATCATTCACCTATAAAATGATGATGATAAAGTCTATCCTTTAGAAGGGAAAAAAACAGGACAGGTTTAAACTAGATGCCTTTGAACATCCATCAACAAATGGGTTTGGTGAGAACAATTCACTCTAAATCTCTGTAATAAGGAATCAGACTCAATTTTGGATGTTTGCTGACAGCTTTCATGCCTACCCCTCCCTTCCCCTCTTGCCCTGAATCTGGATAAACCAATGAGAAACCAAGCCACCCACTCTGGGCTTGCCAGGGAGTTCACACCCCACCCCAGAACCACAGTGCATCTCAGCCACTCAAGCTATTTCAGACCTGCATGAGACCTTGTCCTGCTCTTCCTACAAGGCATCACTGTACTGAGTAATAAATCTTAGTGTGCATGCAGCATCATAGTCTTGGCATTGTAACCAAATTTGACTGAGGAGGGGGGTGGAGGCTGATACACAGGGGACCACAGAGAAGTCTCCTTCACTGGATGAGATTGGCACTAAGGGGAAAGACCTGTCAGGAGAAAATTTCCCTAGAAGAAGAGAACACAGGAAAATACTCGTGTGCACTTGGATTGATAGAGCTTATGAATGAAAGCAGAGAACTCTTTCCCAGTCCCCCACTCACCTGCCCTCAAGCAGGGCAGGTGGCTGTACAGGTGAATGTGCTCTCCACCTCTCAGAGCCAGGGCATGGGCTGTGCAGGGCTGAGGCACGTCTCCACCTGGTCAGGTGAGGAGGCACGAGGCATATCCTTCATGAGAAGCCATCCCTGGAGAGAAAGGGTTCTCAGGGATCCAGAGTCCATGAGAGCCTGACGTTTGGGAATAAAGGGTCCCACAAGCACTTGGGGAATTATATAAGATAGAACACCTGGATTTCCTTACTTACTGACCACAGAAGAGTGATCAGACAGCAAGTCAGACAGAGACACAGACAACCTGGACTTGCACAGGTGGAGTTCACTTGCCCTCACTAACCTCCTGGGCCCAGTAGGATTGCTTACACTGTTGCTTTCCTTTTTCTTAAAGCACAGATTCCACTAAGAGTGGGCATATTGCTGTTTTACTGAAATCTAAGCAAGGGAAACTCACTTTGGGGACAGTAGTCACCTTAGTGTTTTCATGTTTTTTGTATTTCCAGTTCAGGTTAAAGAAAATTAGCACAGCTTTTATAACAAGCAACTTACCTCAACATGTGCATTTGTAAATATAAAGAAAGGCAAAGCTATATATACCTATAAAAGAAAGGTTATTACCTAAACCTCAAAATTTTCACTCTTCACACATGCATGCATACACAGAAACCAAAAAAAGGAAATGGAAATATTCTGAAGAAACTGGGAATTAGAACTACCTAGAATAATTGTTTATCCAGAGACTATAAGGGCAAACATAAATCCAAAGAAAAACTTATCCTGCCTCTGTTCTTGAGGGTGCTTATGAGTAGGAATCAGGTTTCTTGAATTGTAAGAATGGCTGTATCTCCTCTATCTCACCCACTGGAAGTCAGGATCAACCTGAGACTGCTGTAATCACAGTCCCTCTGCAGCTTCTAATCAGTGGGGGTCAAGCTAGATGTCTATAATGGCTCTACATTTTGTATTCAAGTGGCACTCTTATTTTGCCTGTGCAAAATTTCCCCTCCAATATCAACAAATTAAACTTTTTGCTGATCATAAAACAGCATGAGCATACTTAAAATACAGGATGAAAAGCGACACAATAGTTGTTTGACAATTAACAAAAAGTACATTAAAAAAACAGTAGAATTCAGTAAATATCTAAGTAAAAAATACCCATATCAGGATCAATATGAATGGGATTATACGACTTACCAAGCCAGAAAGGTTTAATTAAATAAAAGATTAAAGTGATGGGAGGCTGCATTTCTTCAAAATTCTATTTTTATTGCAGCTTATTAAGGAAACATATGGACCATCCAAATGTAGGATATGAATTTTAAAAATTTTTTAATAAGGTGACAAATCAAAATGATGGATTTAATAAAATTTCCTATTAAATTTTCAGTTTTCCAAAGGACTCCTTTCTTTCGTAAAACAGCTATGTTCACTTTAATTAATTAAACCTTTGCAGAAAATCACAATAACTTTTTCAGGATTAATATTAAGATGCCATGATGCCTTAGCAGGTTGTAGAGAGACTCAGCCTGCCCAATTTAGCATCCAAAACAGGTATGCCCCTGGCTGGCTGGACCCTGAGTGTGACATATTGAAGTTTTTCTGATGCTTATACTGAATTTCTCCAGGGCACTCAATCTTTTACGTAGGTATTCAATGGACTATCTGAGATTAATTTGTTAGTGGTTGTTCCCTGCCAAAAGATTTTGTTCTTTACTAAAATTTAGTGGATTTTAAAACTTAAGAAGGAAATTAGATTGAAAGTCCCTAACATAATACATTGAAAATATCACAAAACATCACAAAATACTACAGAATAAATTATCTTACCCTGTTTGTAGAACACACCCTAATAACCCTGAGACCCACCCTTTGGACAAGCTACTTAGTAGCAACACAAACATCGTAAATCACTTGGGAGGCCAAAGAGACTATCAATTAAGGTTACTTTTTAATGACTTACAATTTTAAAAAAATAAAAGTTATATGGATTTTTAATAAAATTATTTTTATAACTTTTCATTAAAATTTCAAAAAAATGACACTTATTGAAGGTATACAATCTGATTATTTGATATACATATGTACAGTGAAATAATGACTATGGTCAAGCTAATTAGCATATCCTCTCCTCCCACAGTTATGGTGTGTGTGTGTGTGTGTGTGTGTGTGTGTGTGTGTGTGTGTGTGTGTGTGTGTGTGTGTGTGGAGGGCACTTGAAATCTGCTTTATCAGTGGATTAAGACCAGGGCTTTTTGACAATGCATGGCAATTCCCACATAACTAAACATCACAATATATGGTGGCATTGTTTTATCTGGTATTTCAGCCTATCCTTGCAAATTTTTTTTTCCCTAACATCATTTGGCAAGTTTTATTCTATTAATACCAATGATTCCTGCAGACATTGTACAGATAGAAGTCATTCTGCATGAGGCACTGAGGCATGTGCCTATACTCAGATTGGTCACGTATGACTATCCAAATGGCTGCTTCACGATTATGTTCATCTGCTTTACAGGACTGGGTGCCATGAGGTCCTCATGTATTCAGACTAAATAAAACACTATATTCAGCAGCAGAATGAGACTTAAAAAAATAATGCTAGAAAAGACAGATTAAAAACCTCTCACTGTTTGCTAGCACCTTCCAGAATCCTACTCAGAGGATGCTGAAGCATAAGACTGAGCCTAACTGTGACCCTTGGACTTCAGAGTGATGATGAGATACCAGAATTTTATGAGAGACTCTGACAGCTACAAAAGCTGTCAGCTGATAGTTTATATATATAGATAGATTATATATGTAACTATAAGATTATAGTTTCTGTTTCCTTTTATCATCAGCTTGATTATAGGTTATAATAGAACTAAGTGCCATGGATTTCTCTTACACTACAAAATCCATCATCTCCATTAAGAAAAAAATGCATAATAATGATGCTGCTGCACTTTTATATTTAAATCTAATATTGCCTGGGCTTAAATCCTTAAATTTTCCAATTAGAACTTTTTTCATCTGAAATTTGACTTGCCAGTGATCTTAAGACACCAATTTTCCCAATTGTAGTTCAATTATATTTTCCTTTCTTGCCAGTTCAAAAAAAAGTATTTGAAAATTTAAAACTATGGGGAAATATTTTTCTTGAGTCAATCTTTTTTCCTTAATTTAGAAGGAATACTGTTTCTTTGGAGTGAGAGAGAAAAATGTGACTCTCTTACTGATGTCTTTTCTCACAGAGTGGCAGTAATTACTAACTCAACCATTCAGAATAGAGAAGTCAAGCCACAGGAAAAAAACAGGGGGGGACATCTAAAGGAACTTTAGGATCTGTTTGCATTCCCTAGAAGTAATGCTAGTTTCCCACCAGCCCATGGATGCCCCATACAGAAAGCCCACCTCATTACTCCCCACCAACCATGGTGTATGGGCAGAGAATATGGTAGAAGCTTCACAGCATTTAATGGATGTGTGAATAAATAAATAAGTGGACAAATCAATAAATGAATCTTAATGATAGTTCTCAGATATCAAATGAATAATACCCAGTTAGTCCTTAGGAAAAAAAGAACACCCATCTAAAACAAAAATCACAGAGGAAAATCCATTTTCAAATAGAATTTTACCTGATGATGCCTTAAAATATGAATTTGGGAGTAATGCATGGCATCTGGCTCTTTTATTAGGCTCCCTGTAAATGTATTAAAGTTTTTAAATTTCACTAAACCTGTCCTATATGCTATTTTTCATTGTTTCATCATTGGAAAACCAGTAAACAGGTATTTTCCTTAATCCTGCCATCACCCAGATACTGACAGTCGTTACTGTTGCAGTCCAGACCCATGTGAGACTCTCTTCTGGTCTGAGGTCAGAGGACTCAGGTCCCGGGGGCACCTTGGGGTCTTTGGGTTGTGCAGATTTACAGACTCCAGTTTCTTGCTCTCTGCACAGGAGAAGCAGGGGCCATCCGTGGTTCTCATGTAGCTCTAACCCAGAAGCAGTCAGGCACCTGCCTGGTTTGGGGTAAGGGTCTGGGTGTGGAGCGTCTGGGCTCTCCCTCAGAAACCCTGGCCCTCTGACGCCTGGAGTCACCTTGCAGCTTGGTGTGTTGATCAAATAACTTGAGGTAATTGCTCTTTCTTAAGCCTCAGAGGCCAAATGCCAAGGCCCGCCATGGTTTAGATGTCTCTTAGTTCATCTGTATTGATATCAAACCGCACTTGCTCTGTTTTATCAAAACGAATCGCCCCTCTGCTCCAATTTCCCAGTTGGGTGTGTTGGACAGTGTCTGGCTGAATGGCCTCCATGGGAACTGGGCAAGTGCTCAGAAGGTCTGTCTAGGCTTCAGGATTCCTCCACATAGTTTGTCTCAGTAGGATTTAGAGACGAGGTCTCAAAGCCATTATTCAGGATCAAAGCTGATCAAAGCTAATTTGCTCAGAGGAGACTTGCACTGCTTCCCAGAGGATATAGGTGTGCAGGGAGCAGGAAGCAGAGAGAGGCAATGGGTCTCCTTTCCTCAGGGAAGTGCCCTTCCCAAGGCGCCCCTGTTTCTCGTGGCTTCTTATTTGATACAAGCTAGGTAAAAACCAACATCCGGAAGAAGGAGAGAAATCTGGGGTCTCTGAATTTTTACTCTTGTTTCTGTGGAGTTTAGAACATGAGCATTTCTATAAATCTTTGAGGACCTATACCCCAAAGCAGCATGGAAATCATGCCACACAGCTTATGTAATCATACTGGGATTTCTACTCAGATTCCAAAGAATTAAGAGGCAAAATGTAACTCAAGTAATACGGCATTATTATCTATCTATATTAATTATCTAGTTACGCTTCTGTGCTTTTCAGATTTACTCACTGTTTCCAGCGAGTCCGTAACCCAGGAGCTGTCACAATGGACTGACTCCTCTCAGCTTCCTGAAGCTTCCTCAGGAGGACGCTGAAGAAAAGCAGCATGTTTCACAGGAATGAGAGGGAGGGAAACCACTCCATTCCCAGTTTCAGAATTAGTGGTGAGGGTGGTAGAATTTTGTGAATATAATATCATCCACTGAACTATATACTTTAGGAGGGAAATTTCATGATACATAAAACATATTTCAGTTTAAAAAGGATATTACATTGAATTGCCCTCACAAAGTGCAAAAACACAAGTTTTACAAATGTTTAAATAAACTGAAATGTATTATAACATGATGGGAGGGAGAAGGAAAACTCCTAGAAATATCCAGAAAATAGCCAGGAAATTAAGGGAAATTATTATTAAAAGTCTTAAGTAAGAAAGAGACATAAGAGACTAGTGAATATATATATATCTATTTGAATACTGTTATTATATATATATAATGTCACCATGACAAACATTAGTCCATGAGTTACTTTTCAGTACTAACCCTGTCAACCAGAGGGCTAAATCTCCTTTGAATTCATGCCGCTTTAGTCTGTGTTGGATTAAAATGATTTTTCTCATGTCTTGTATCTCAATAGAAAGGATGATTTTCAGAGAGAAGTCCTGGAAAATCCTCTTAATCTGGACAATGAGATAATTTTCAAAAATAGAACTCCCTCTTAGTTTTCACACCCACTTTTTCTAGGCCTTTAGATGTTTCTTTAGACACATCACTGTGCAAATGCCAATATTCCTATACTGAGGAAGGTGCTATTGGGGCTCTCTGCTTTATAGCTGCAGAAAAATTAGAAAACCAGAAAGCCTTTGGCAGTGTAAATTAGAAATGAATCAAGTTCAGTCATATGATATATTCATCTTACACAATTTTCAGAAAGGCTTAAAAATGGAATATGGATATAATTTACAGCAGTGGTTCTCAAACTTTAGTAGGTTTCAGAAATATCCAAAGGGCTTGTTAACATGGATTGCTAAGAGCCTCTCCCTGAGTTTCTGCTTCAGTAGGCCTGGGGTACAGGTATAGAGTTTGCATTTCAAACAAGTTCCCAGATAATGTTTGTTGGTCTAGGGACCACATATTGGAGCCACTGATTCAAGGAATGAAGAATCTGAAATTATATGCTATTCCTTTTGCAGGAAGAGGAGGAAGATAATATGCCATTCATTAAATAAAGGACAGTATCATGCTTCTCTCTTCAGATTGTTTCCATTACTTTGAGGGCTTACAGAGATTAAGAAACCAGCCCTAATTATAAGAGTGTCATTTGCTTGCCAATCTAGATCCCAGTTTGAAAGAAGATAGCATTTAGGGATCCCCTCCTCACTTCTAGTTTGAAATTGTTTTATCTTAATCTTTCAATGAAATTACTAAATCATCATTTGGAGGCTGCATTATTCTTACTCTACAACTATTACAGAAGAGGGAAAAATAGTCACCTTATAATCATATCTTTCCCTTCTTTTAATTTTTTTCTGCAACCATCTCTTTTGTGCCAGTCTCAGCTTGTAAATAACAACTGTTGTGGCTGAGCCAACCCCTGCAGTTCTTATGATTGTAAGGTGCTTTTAGCAACAACCATCAGAAAACTATGAAAAACAAAGGTTTATTACTTACAAGACTTGGAAATTGCACTGCACACCTGGGGCTACACAGTGAGGTCATGAGTGGAGCAGAGAAAGCACTCATGGGCCGAAGGTTCTGTTTTTATTGGGGTTGAGGGTGGGAGTCTAGGGTTTCTTGGGCGTTTTCCATATTGGCGAATTCAAAATGTAAGATCTGGAATTTAAAGTCTGAGGAAGAGACAAGATAAGTAGCCCAAATGGTCAGTTATCGAAATCATCCAAGGTCTCTAAAGCAAAGGAATCCCAATATGGGGAGGACACCTTGCCCTTTATCTGTTCGTGTGGCTGGCAAGGCATTTATCTGAGATGGCCCCCCTTTGAAGTGGAAGCCTAAGCCTTGCATTACAAACAACCATCAGGGCTTATATTATATCATCTCATATATGTTACTGCTATTAAAAGAATGGTTCTGCTTACCTGAACATCTTGCCCCATTAAGTCCATCAGTATAGAAATTTGTTTTATTTTTAAGTGGCTGATTTATTTTCTCTACAAATTGTTTTTTTTCAGTTTTATTTTCTCTGAGCTGCTCTATCCAGCTCCCCAAGCCTTCTCCACAGGCAGAAAGGAACCTTTATTTAGTCCAGAGTATAGCTTGGAGCATGTTCAAAGTCAGCTACATAGATGAATGCTTGTGGACTTATCTAGACTTTCTAAGGAGGCTGTTCTTGGTGCTCAAGGAGACAATAGCACCTAATAAATGTGTACAGTCTCCACTTCTGCATAAGCCAGATTGCTCTCTACAAATATACAGCCATATCCATTTGTATCAGGACATAATACTTGGATTCTCAAAAAAAAACCTTGAGAAACTTACACAGATGATTGTGATCAGTTAAGGTATGAGAAGGCATCGTGAACATGAAGACAGGGAGGTGGAAGCGAGCGGGAAGTCTGCCCCCTGCTGGGAAGGCAGTGAACATCAGCTCTGTGGTGGTGCAGATGAGCTGGGTTAAAGCCACGGCTCTTCCTCCTAACAGGACTTTTAACTCACACTTGCCTCTCCTTTCTCCTGCTGTTGTTTTTGTTCCCTCTTTCAGCTTCATTTTCTTCCTCCTCACTGCTGTTAGCTCAAGTTCTGGAATTCAGAGATTTTCTTTGTATGTTCATTCTATTTTTTTTAAAGATCTAATAAATTTGGAGCAGTTTTTCATTCAAAACAATATTGAAAGGAAGGTACAGAGATTTCCCATGTACACATGGATAGCCTCCCCCATCAGAAAACTATATCTGTTATAATTCATGAACCTGCCCCGACACCCCATAATCCTCCATAGTCCACACTTTACATTAGGAGTTACTCCTGATGCTGCCCATTCTGTGGATTTGAACAAATGTATGACATGTATCGACTATTATATCAGACAGATTATTTCACTGTCCTCTGCTTACTTTCTATTTCTACAAACTTGATGACTGTAGGAAATTCATGTAAGTGGAGTCATACAGTATTTGTCTTTCTGTGACTTATTATTTCATCTAAAATACTGTCCTCAAGGTTCATCCAAGTTGTGAAGCATGTATCAGAATTTCCTTCCTGTTTAAGGCTGAATAATATTTCACTGTAGGGACAGACCACACTGTGCTGAGTGAAAAAAATGCCAGTTTCAAACTGTTACATACTGCATAGTTCCATGGGTATAACATTTTTTGAAATGGAAAAATTCTACAATTAGAAATGGATCAGCTATTGTCCACCACTGGGAGAAACTGGACAAAGATTTTGTGGGGTATCTATAAATTATTTATTTTGACTACATGCAAATCTATAATCATCTAAATTTTAAAAATTCAGTTTAAAGAATAACAGTTCTCAATACCTCTGGGTGCATTTTCTAAATCACATAAACTTTTCCACTGTTTCTCAGGGCTACCAGTACACACTATATTATACTCTCCAATAGTTTGTTTTTATAGGACAATAAAGCTTTACTCATATGTAATTCAGAAAGTACTATTATTGAAGTTTGAACCATTTTTGGCTAATCTATCTGGTAAATAGGAGCACACAGGTTTCTGTTAAAAATGAAAATGAAAAGAAGGATCAAAAATTAGACACAACAGAACTCTAATCTTTTAAAATTCTCTACAACTTATTCACTGTTCAGATTGACTTTGCTCATTTAGAATTCTAAAGATTATCTCTGGGGCATAAGCATCAACACACATTGAGTGGACCCCATTCAGCCCGTTGTAGTTCAAGGCCCTCCTTTGCAAGGACACCCACTGCAGTGGTCTGAACCACTTACTTCCTCCCTGAAAGGCAAATTCTATATTCATTAGTATTGATTTCTCTGTCTGGAAATGGCAGCCACTAATTTTAATTCCTGCTTGACATGGAGCTTTCGGCAACTCAGAGCACCTGCCTTTGGGTCCGCTGCTCTGGGAATTTCATTACCATTATGCACCAGCACACCTTGGTAACACTGCTCTACCTTCTGTAGGAAAAGAGGGCCCCTTAACTTGACTTCAGCATTAGTTTATTTGCCTAGCTTGCTATGATTTTAGGTTCTGCTGGCTAGAGGGTATCAGTCCAAAGGGAGAAATGGCTTCATCAGGCAACAGAAAAAGAAATGCCTCCAGTGAAGTAGAAGTTGAGACTGTCTGGTGGGTACTTTGAGCCCCCCATGCCTCTGAATCCACAGGAAGAGAAGGGGGCTTCTGTGTGGCTGGGGTGCATGGCCCTGACTCAGAAGGGAAATATGGGTGGCTGCCACACCAGGTAGGGCTGGAGGAAAGTGCCTGGACTGCAGATCACCCAGGATGTCTTTCAAGACTCTCCTGCCCTGTGGTCCAAGTAGATGGAAAACTGGAATTAACAACCCAATTCAGGCAGGGCTGCTAATGGCTCAGACCCTCCAGGGATGAAGTGTGGGTCACACCACCAGACAAGGAATTAGGCCAAGCAGAAGTGCTTAGTGGGGCAACATAGAATGTCTCCAAATTGCTCTTGAATGGTTCCAAAAATAAGTATAAATACATATGTGTGTGTGTGTGTGTATATACCATAAATATATATATATATATGAGAGAGAGTGAGAGAGCACACACACACAAATGAGGTAAAACAACTCCTGAATTTGAGTGATAGATACAGGGAATCTTGGAATTTTTCTGTAAATTTAAAATTATAGCAAAATAAAAAGTTACAAAAATAAATTACAAGATCATTGGTTTTAAATGGAGTTTGGAGAGCATTTTAGACTCACAGAAACAAAGTTGCTTTCTGTGGGAAACAACTTGATAATGTCTTCAGTAGCTATAAATGTCTAACCATAAAAGCTAACTATTCCTGCACACATGCAGGTTTTTATTACATCTAGCCTTCATGGAATGCAATAGCTGTTGTGGCCTTTCTGCCTTAATCACCACAGAACTATTCTTTCTGGTCACATCTTTCACTTTCCACTTTTGTGATCTACCCAGATGCCACTCACAAAAAGCAGTGGGAATGCATGTAACAAGCTTATTTTACCCTCGTTAGCTAAATGCGTGTTCTTCTTCACAGTGATGCTATACCCAGGGCATATAATAAGCCTGCAGTCACGCTCCTCAATCAATGGTTCTCATATTTTAAAATCGTTTTTTCATTCAAGTTGTGAAATGCTTGTACTTAATACTGGTTCAGGCTCATTAAAAATACATCTCACTGTTAAGTCTAGATGTGGGCAGTGCCAGATGGAAAATGAATAATAGTAGAAACTGGAAAAAAGGAGACTTGAGCAAGAGGAGTCAGGACTTTAGCAAGAGGCATCTCCAGGAGGATATCTATGAAATGGGGACTGACTATGGGGCCAGAGAACAGTGACAGGGAGAAAAGTCTTTGAGGCAGAAGGAACGGCAAAGCAAGATCCCTGATGGGATTGATAAGTAAAGAGAAAGCCCACATGCCTTTGTGGAGAGAAGAGGAAGTCTGTGCATGGAGGTGAGACCTGAGAGACAGAGAGACCATAGGTCATGTGCACTTCACATGCACTGAGGGGTATGGGGAGTCCCTGGAAGATTTTAGGGACAATGAGGGTAAAGGGATCAGACCACATTCCTTACTGCTCTGCCACCTGTCTGCACAATGGCCCAATGTTCCAGAGAAACTGTTTAGGGAAGTTTGTGTAGGTTTCCAAGAGGTCAAAGCATGAGGTCAAGGTTTCTTGATTCCTCAAATGCTTAGAATAACCACCACTACCCCTAACCCCCACCGAATCTCCTAAACCCTTCCTTTGTTTTAAGTGACTCAAGAGAGACCTAGTCCCTTACAACCATGAGAACCTTTTGTCATTTTCTTCTTCTATCCTTTATTCTAATTTAAATGTATAAAGACATATTTTTAAATTACAATCTTTTGATGAATAAACTACTATGTTCATTTCAATTAAAGAAGTTGAGCATTTGCATTCCTCATAATTCATACTAACTGGTTGAGACTATACCTGTCTCTGCCACTCTTTAATGTCTTCACTTGCAGCATGGCCAGGTTGATGTGAAAGTGACTGCCCAGGTAAGAAGTGGAAATGTTTGTCACCCAGAAACTATAAACTTGGATGAGTTGTTCTGATTCAACAACAGGCAACTCCTTCCAAGTCCTACCAAGTACTCTTTTGGAGAGACATGGATTCAGGGGTGTGTCCAGCACTCGTTTAGGAAAACACCCTCATCCTATTTACAGTTTGTGAAGTTCTGGTGGTGATGATCCAAACGTCTGTCCAATTAGTGCCTCTCAGTTGCATCATTATCAGGAGACAATCTCTTTGTCCCACTTTTAGTGAAAGTACAATTAATTCGTATTTTGGGGCTGTCTTCCTGGTACATTACACAGGTAACTATCAACTTTTCAGCAAAATACCCTGTTAGCAGCCACAGATGGTGGCCAGTTGCCTGCTGTTCAACTGGGGAAGTCAAACTGATGACCTACTACTACCACATACCCCCTGTGCTTATTTAACTCCAACTTTTGGATATTAGCCAATAAACTCTTTTGATAAGCTCAGCTTATTCTAAAAGATACTGATAGCTTTTAAGGGTTCAATTTGTGACTATGACATCAGTCAACTGCCCTCTAAAAAGTCCATATTCTATTTGTTGGAAACCACTTGAAAAGTAACACGTCAGAAGAGTGACATTCACTAAATTTCCTTTTTCTCCCCTTCCATTTGAAAATTAAGCAGAGTATGGACACTTAAACTCAAAAAATAAATTGCTTTCTGTTATGTTTAATTTTGTTTTGAAAGCTAAAAAAAATTTTTGTCCTGATCCTATTAGAAATTCATGGTAGAAAACCATTACGATCCACGACCACTGGCCCAGTCAATAACAGGGTTTAATCAGTAATTTTAAAAACTAGTAAGTGCATAATGCAAACCTGTGTCAAGTTTTCATTTCTCTACCTCCTTTAGTCCTCACTGTAGTTAGGTGAAAACTCCAGGATGAAAACAAGTATCTGGGACATGTCTTGGAGGGCTGATTCCAACCCCCTTGACATTGCAGGCTAAAAAACATAGAGGTTACTGGAAACATGAAGTAAATGTACTGGAACTTTTGTACTCCTGGCATTCATTGTCTGTATATTGATGCTGTCTTTACAATTTTCAGTAAATGTTCATCTGATGCTATGGTGATCTGATGATCAAAATTTCTAGAGTTAACTGTTTTGGCTCTACATAGCATTTCCTTTGAAGTTTCCAAAACAATTTGTTTAAAGCACTCTATCTTCTGTGAATAGTATTATCACTATTAAGTACATCATGAACTAGAATCTCATTACTACATTTTCAATATGATATTGAGGGAGGGCAGTATATATGACTAGACACAGAAAGAAAATAATTTGACCTTCAGTGAAATAACTACAAACCACGTGGTTTTTGAGATTTTCTTCTGTTTGCAATATTTTGTATAGCCATCCATATAGAAAATCCCTTGTTTGTGAAGAACACTTTTTAGTTTATTTGTGTATTCTTCATTATTAAAAATCTTTAGACTTCCTATTTCAAGACCAGTATTTGTTACTATGTATTAATGTAAGAAGTCCCATAGAAACACAGAGGAAAAACTTTGGAGTCCACTTCACCAACTATCCCAAAAATTCTCTAGGTAATGTTTGAAAACAGGAAGTGGAAGTAGTATGTTTAAGCAGCCTACACAAACATCATGGTATTACATTGTTTTACAAGTGTACTTCCAGCCAGGCTGATGATACGATTGAGTTCGAAAAATGATAAGTGTGCAAGCAGTCAGTGGAGGCTTCTGGGAGTCTTCTGCAAAAGACAGCATGTACAGAGATTTCTCTCTTCCTAGCCATTCTTCTCCCTGCAGCAAAGCCGATGTAACAACTGAGCCTGGCCACCATGGACCATGCAATGCAGGGCAAACCCTAGGGATAGCAGAGCAAAACTATGGAAGAAACCTGAGCCTCTGATAGAGCCATATAAGAACACTCCTGCTTCCATCACCATGGTAATGTTCTGTTTTGTGTATTTAAGCCACTGTGAAATTTAATTTTTGGATGCATACAACTGAATCTAACTCCTATTAACATGCTGATAAAGAGAGACTGGTAAGTAAAATATTCTTCTCTTCTTACCTTTTAATGTAGTTTTGGAGGACATGCTGCTGAGAGATGTGGCAGCCACCTTGAAACCCTGAGGAGCCATGCTTGAATGCAAGAATCCTCACTGACATAGGTGAATAGGACACAGTGCATAACCATAAACAATAAATACCAATTATCAGAGGAGATCCAAAGACACATTTTTATGCCATCTGTTGTAGCCTCAGAAACAGTATCTGTTTGTCTAACATAGAAATGTTTCTAAGGTTAGGTATTATTTAAAGAACATTTATAATTCACAGTCCTCCTTGCAATTGCGTAGGGCCTTGGAACTAGTCCTGGAAAGTGAAATTTGGGTAGGAATGCCACACCTCCCTGCTCTGTCTTGCTGACGTAGTGAGAAGCTCATGCTGATTCCCATCCCCAGTCTCTCTCCCTCTGTCACAGGGATGAGAACACTGTGGAGCCTCCACAGTGAGAGCCCAGACGTCCTGCCAATCTGCTTGGAATATGTTCTGTGACTCAGAATAATCTTTTGTGATGTGAAGCCCTTGAGATGTTGAGGCTATGTCAGCATCAGGGATGACTGTATCAGGTAACCCTGCTGATGTTAATGAAAATGCTGCCTGTGCTAATGATTACAAGTTCAAAGAATTCAAAACACTAGAATTAATGTAATAAAAGCTCCAGGTTCAGTCTTTTTGCAAAATTAACTGCTACTAGGTTTCTAATGTCTTCTTATAGAAAGCTATTTTCTACAAATACAAATCTATATAATTTTTTTCTTTTCTAAAACTGTTACCAAAATGAATGAAGCTCCACACACTTTGGCATTATGCTTTTTAAAATAGTCTTGTATCTTGGCCATATGGCTGTGTCTTACTCTTGAAGAAATGCATTACGCTGGTACAACAGCTAGCCAGGTAACCGTAGGCATTTGAAGACAGGACAGTGATAGTCTCCAAGGCAGCCAGGGAAGCAAATGTCTGGGCACAGGTTATACTGCTCTTTAAAGCACATCTCACTGTGATGATCAACTCCATGGGTTCGAGACCAATCCTCAGCCTGAGAGAGGAGGCCTAATGCCTGCCAGGGAATTGGGCCCTCAAACAATTGTCTTTACAAACTTTTGAATCAATTATTTTAAATTATTTTTCTTAGCTCCTGGCAAATGTTTCAATAGGTTTTTACATTAATCTTTAACATTAAATATTAATCACTGTACACCAAGGACTCATTACTGGAGCTGAATTAGTCAATTTTATCGGAAAGTAGAGAATTTAAGATAATTATACTGAGTTTTAAACATCAAGGAAAAATCATGGGGTTTCTTTGGGAGATGCCCATTTCCTGCCCCATATTTAATGGTGATGGCAGGTTTCAGTTGTGAATATTATAGTATGAATCTACAAAAATGCACGTTATTTGGTTCATATTTCCTTTAATAAACCACCGACATACTCCAGATTAGGGGATGCTTCCTCCTGGGTTTTAATATAAATCGGTTGTAACTACAACCCAGGCTAGAACTCAGGTGTTTCTCAAGGCCTGTGAAGGGAAGTGTGTCTTGGCCAAGATGCAGGAGTCAAGTGCACATATTATTAGAAGCAAATCTCAAGTAACTTTCAGCCTCAGAGGGGAGTTCCAAGGCAACGGTGTCCCAGGGGATACACAAGCCTCAGGGATGTATAAGCATTTTTAGGGGATGCATATACAGAAGGTTAGAGGTTCCAACCAAGTGTCTCAGCAAGACATGCAGGACCGCAGGGCCACATTAGCAAGTCAATGACGATGGACAGCAGGCACTACCTCCTTCCACAAATAGGAAAAAGACAATTTTTTACCCAAACAGTGATTCTACAGAAAGGAATCCTAAAAGGAGAAGCAGAGAGGAAAGAGATGGAAGGGGTGACAATAGGAAAAGAGAGGGCGGGAGAGGCAGGAACCAGCGCAGGGAGGATTCCTAAGTGGGGAGATGAGATGTGGGCACCTGGAAGCCAGCACTGCTCGGCTGAGTCCTCCTTCCACTCTGTGCAGGAGCTTCCCCTTCTGACTGCAGAATGGCCAGAGCATAGAGCAGTTTATTTATTTACTTGAACTAGTCCAGGAGCTCATGAAACGGGTCAGTTGGACTGAGCATGGGGGTGGGAGGAAGAGGGATGAGAGGGAGAAAAGAAACACAGCAAGGGGCAGTGTTTCCGGGGTGCTGCGCCTCCTAAGCTCCCTGGTCAGTCACCACCAGAACCCTCAAGCTTGCCACCAGACAAAAGCATCACATGATCCATGTGAGGCATTGGAAATTCCAGAATTAGTCTTCTTCAGTCTCCAATTTTTCCAGGCTTAAGGTGTCACACAACTCAGTAGGCAACACTTAGCCAGCAAGCCCATTCCTGAGATTTTTCTGTCCAAGTATAACCTCCCAGTTCACTGCCACCCCAGGAAGGTGGAAATCTCCAGAAAGCAGGATGCAAGTCCCAGAGAGAAAGTCACTGAGAAACTTGAAGGTTCCTACAAAGCCAGGGTGGAAGACATGCTTGGGATGACTCTAAACCTGCTTCAGGAGATTACCTAAGACTCAACTCCAGGAAGACCCAGCTACAGAATTTGTGAGTCTCAGTGCAAAATGGAAATGAAGGAAACCTTCCTGAAAAACTGTTAAAAGACACAGAACATCAACAGCAGAGCATTAAACATGCCCAGGGGGTTTCTAAGCATGAGGCCCCATGTGGCCACCTGCACCCTGACCCCAGGATGCCCCTGCAAAAATTTAAGGGGAGCATGGGAGTCTATTAGACTATACAGGTTGCATATCAGCTTTGAAAAAACACAGGAACAAAACAGGAAACAGCTTCATGTGTTACTTTAATACTTTATCTGGATCTAGCACAGGCTGATTTCTGTTAGCAGCTCTGAGTACCCACTGTGACAGGGAAGCCAACTGGTAAACCTACCAGTGTGCTGGCGTCTCTCCTTACAGTTTTGACACTGCAGGGGCAAAGTGCTTCATTTTCCCAGCTGCGTATGGATACTAAACTGTAAGAGCACTTAATAAAAGGGGCAGGGAAATTAAGAGGTTAAATAACTACATGCAATAGCATTTGGACCTTGATAAGCCACAAGGGACACTGAAGTTAACAATGGGTTAATTTCAGTCTTTAGTATCTAAAATGAAAGTTATTATCATCTTTTGTCTCTATTTATTGTCTTTAGCCTTACAAATCATCCTCTATTTTCCAGGAGCATTGGCAAAGGTGGTTGGTAGAAGCATAGTCTCTCCACTGAAAGATCAACAAGATGGTAGTAAGCAAGGTTAAATCTGAATCCTGAACTAATATCAATCAATCATGCATTCTAAGGCTAGCACTGCTTACTGTCACAGACAGACACATGACACTGGGTTTCAGAGGATGGTGGTAGTGGTGTTTTCCCAAGGGGCCTATGGGGTAACATCTGAAAGTGAGGAGGAGTAAGAGAACAGGCTGCTCTGTCCCCTGAGGAATCCTCCCCATGTGGGCATGGGCCCTGGGCATCTTGGGAGGAGGCTCCTCCACTTGCCATGGTAATCCTCTTGTTGCATCTAAGTTTGTCCACAAATAGCATGTGTGTTTTATCCTCCAATGACCCTATGGACACTGAGTCCAAAATGGGCCACACCTGCTACTACCACAAGCAGGAAGAGCTCAGTGGGGCCTGATGTACTCCCACCTGGAATGTCTGGGCAGCCAGATGTGTGGTTTCAAGAGATCAGTATCACACGAGGGAGACTGAGCTCTGAAGACTGCACCACATGGTGTGAAGCTGGTGGCCTACGGCTGTTTGAAGAGGGTTGGGGTCCATCATGGACCAGATCCAGAAGTTGCTGCAGACAATGAAGCGGCTTGAAAGCAGATGAGAGATAAACCCACTTCTTCACCAAATGTGATAGCTGCTTTAAGCCAGGATGGAAGCCCAAGTCCATTAGAGTAAAGGAGACAGCTGAGCTGCAGGGCAGAGTTGAGAGAATAAGAGTAAACTAGTGCAGGGTAGTGCAGGGGGAAGATTTTCAACACATTTTGTGATAGAAGTTGCTATTCAAAGCAGTCTTCTCAGTAGAGATGTTAGGAGACTTGAAAACTCAATACACTCTTTCATTCTTAAGTATGGCTTTAGCCTCTTTGAAGTCCCAGAGCTCCTACCAGATATTGGGAATACAGTGGTGAAAAAGTTATTCACGATCCCTGGTTTTAAGGGCTCAGGTCTAGAGGAATGTGTTATAAATCAACCATATCCACTTTCTACTTAATCCCCAGCACCTCATCCTCTTTTAGATTCAATGCTGTGTGAGGGTGATGTACTGGCTCAGAAAGTGCTTTTGCCAATAACTTTGCCCTGTCTCTGTCTATAAAATGGATCTACTACTGCTTACTTTGTGGAACTACTATGAAAACAAAGCATATGGAAAGTGCCGGGAATGCTCTCTGACATGTGGTCCTCATTGAAAAAATTATAGCTGATATTACCCTGAGCGTTTCTCTTTGTTCATTGTTTAACCACTGATGTCTGGCAAGCTTGTTTCCTCTGCCAAAGAGGGCAGGATAATGGGAAAAAAGGACCAGATATAGGGCACATTTGCTGAAGTCAATTAGCATTAAGATGCCCTATAAGCAAGTCCAGAGAGTTGGACAGTTATTTCAGGAAGAACTTAAATGGTTGCTCATTTTCTGTTTCTCAGTATCAAGAGAATGGGCTTTTATGTGTACTGTGTGATTTTAAACAGAAACCTTGAGGGAATCAGGTCTAATATACCTTTAATGATATTTCCAGGGCCAGAACACATGTGCACCTTGTGCTTGGCGCCTCCTGTCCTAATGCCAATGACTCAGGAAGGAAGCATCTGTTCCAGGCATGGGGGCTGCGCCAGGAGCTGTCTGTGGATTTGCGTGAATGTTTTATTGAAACTTCCCCAGCCTCCTTGTGGGTGGAAATTATGCCTAAGGAAGCTTGGTTTCACACTCTTCCTTATGAACTCATAAAAGGAACAAAGGCTGACATGAGACACAAATCAAAAGTTGAGAAGAAATCCAGGGATTCGTCCTGACAGTATGTGAAGAGGTGAGACTCAGCAGGTAGCAGATGGTGTTTTCTCTTCCATCCATGTGGTATATTTTTATTCCTACTCTCCTTCTTAACACTGACATAGTTATCTGGACTAAATTTTAAAAAAATCACTAATCTTATTTAAATAGTGTTTTGGGCTTTACTCTAGAAGTATGGCAAACACAAAACCCTCTTAAATTCTCCAAAAGCAATTATGAGAGAAATTGCAGAGAACTTCAAATATAGTCTCATACAGATATGCACACACACTTTTTAAATCCATTCCATACAATCATACAATTTTGAGCAAAAAGCCTTTTACTTAGGTTGCACCACAAGCATTTTCCACTATTTTTTCTAGATACACAAAAGCAGCACAAAAGTGTATTTCAAATCTTCTTGTTATTAAGCTCATACAGACCCACAAGCTGTGGGAATTTTACTTGCAGGCTGAGCCCAAACCTAATGCAAATCAGCCCTGACCAAGGCTCTGGGAACCCTTAAGTCCCTGAGACAAGGACTCAGCACGACCCTGGGGAGAGCCTCGGGTCCCAGCGGCCACCGAGCTGTGCCTTCCCTCTCTGTCTCTGAGATGCTTTCCCGTCCAGCCAGCGGGACTCCTGGGTTCCGACTGAGTCTCCCTGCCAGGTCCATTACATTCCTGTATTAGCTAGGATCTCAGCCTGTTTGGGCTGCTATAGCAAAACACCATGGTCGGGGGGCTTATAAACTACAGACTTTTGTTTCTCACAGTTCTGGAGGCTGGAAGTCAGACGTTAAGGCGCCAGCAGATTTCGTATCTGGTGAGGGCCTGCTTCCTGGTTCATGGATGGCTGCCTTCTCTCTGTGGCCTCATATGGCAGAGGGGCAAGGGGGCTTTCTGGTGTCTCTTTCACAAAGGTTCTGATCCTATTCACGACCTAACCATCTCCCAAAGGCCTCACTGCCAGATACCATTACACTGGAGGTTGGGCTTTAACATACACATTTTGGGGGTACACAGACATTAAATATAGCACAAGGGCTGCTGTAACTGAGTACCAGAGACTGGGTGGCTTAAACAACAGAAATTTATATCCTCACAGTCCTGGAGGCCGGGGGTCTGAGATGAAGGTGTGAGCAGGGCTGGTTTCCTCTGTGGCCTCCCTCCTTGGAGCACAGATGCTCTTCTTTCCGTGCTTGTCTGTATCCTAATTGCCTCTTCTCATAAGGACATGGGTCAGATTGAGTTTGGGTCCACCCCAGTGACCTTTTACTTTGCCTGCTGACAGGCTCTACCTCCTAGTAGAGTCACATTCTGAGGAGCAGGGCTGGGACCTCAATATACGGATTTGAGGACACAGCCCAGCCCATAATGGGCCCATGGGGGAGAAGGAGTCCGCCCGGCTCCAGGCCCTCCTTCTGGCACTCCCACCCCAGCCAGCTCTATACCCAGGCCCATGGGGCAAGCACAGACTTCACGGGGAGCCCCCTTCCTACCTCACCTCTCTCATTTAGTGGCTCTCCAGTCCTGTGTTTCCGCCTCAGAAATGACTGGAGACGTGCTATTTCTCCCCTCACGTCTTCCCGGGGCCGTCACATTTCCCATGCACGCTCTGCACCAGCTGCCTCCTCAGTCTCGTGATCAGTGCGGATGTCCCTCTTCCAGAGCATCTCCAAAATTATCTTCCTCACAAAATCTAATCAAGTTCTGATAAACCAGCCATGAAAACATCATTGGTGGTCCCTTGAAGTCAAAACTTCTCAGAAGATGAAAACACACCTTCAGGGCTGTTCCGGTTCCTTTTGTCACCTCAGCCTAGTCCACCCCAGCCTCTGTGACCACAAGGATCAGGCTCCTCTGCCAGGAAGAGAGAACCCAAATTAAGTGGCTTTAAGAAGACAGCTATTTCTCTGACATATAAATGTCCCAAAGCAGGTGGTCCTCTGCTGTATAAAGTCATCAGGTCCCTTCAAGATAGATGCTCCAGTTCCCGAAGGTTTGGGTCCAAGCCACATGACTCACAATGTCAGCAATGACCCTGATGTCTATCTTCCATGCAGTGGAGGGGCTGGGCAGCCACTGTTTTGGAGAGAAGGTGCTGTCTTCCTGACAGTAACATCAGAAAGGATACAAATGTCTATACATGGGGCTGGCAGTAGGACTGCAAAACAAATAATAAGTTTTCTGGTCTCAAGAGATCTCAGCTGGTGACCTGAAGTCAGATAATTTGCAGAACAGCAGGACAAGTTTTTATTAACCAAATACTGAAGACTCATTTGGGAAGAAGTCAACTCATGTTGAAGCAATAAGGAGTGCTGGCTCTGGGGTCTTGGACAACTTACTTAACTTCTTTGTGCCTCAGCTCTGACATCTGTAAAATGTGGATGATTGTAGCACTCACTTTATGGGGATGCTAGGGCCACATATAAGCTCTTATCAGAGGAATATAAGTGGAAGTGCCTGGGAAGCTTCCAGTGGCCTGCCTGTGGGTTTCTGTCTGCTTTTCCCCTGCCTCCTCTGCAAGGCACTCCTCTGGTCCACCCTTCCATACTGTGGATAGCTGAGTAATGGTCCCCAAAGATATCCAGGTCCTAATCTCTGATCCTGTGACTATTAGCTTATATATTAAAAGGAACTTTGCAGGTGTGACTAAGTGAAGGATCTTGAGATAGGGAGATTAGTTTGGACCCAGGCAGGCCCAACACAAGAATAGGGCTCCTGGTGAAAGGGAAACTAGGTCAGAAAAGAAAGGAGATGTGAAGACAGAAGCAACAGGCTGGAGTGATGTGAAGAAGGGGTTGTGAGACACAGATGCAGGCAACACCAGAAGCTCAGAAAATCAAGGAAATGATTTTGCCCCTGGGCCTCTAGAATAAACCCACCAATGATCACCTTGACTTTATTTTAGCCCAGTGACACTGATTTCAGATGGCTGGCCTCCCAGCAATGTAAGAGAACAAACGTCTGTTGTTTTAAGCCATTAAGGTTTTGGTAATTTGTTACAGCAGCCACAGACATACTAATATGCATGCTTTGTCAAGCCACGTTCAGGAAATAAATAAGCTTGTGAGGAAATGCATTGAAGAACAACAGGGTCTTGGCAAAGGCTGTCTTTACCAACCTTCCCCCAAAGAGCCCCTGACACTGGCTCTGGTAACCAGGAGCAGGGTACAGAAATGCCTGAGAGTGTTTTCATCTGACAGACACAGCATGTATTTGTCAGGAAACAACGTTTTTAGGCTCCTGCTAGGTGAGGAGGCAAAAGCAGCCACCCTGGAAAGCTGCAGAGGAGGGAGCACACTTGTTGGGGACAATAAGGACAGTCCTCGAGGAGATGGCCGGTGGCTTGGCCTTCGGAAGGGGAATGAGGACCTTTCTTGCATGACACATAGTGTTGCTCTGGCTAACAAATGTGATAAAATGGGTGAGACGGCTCAGAGAGAAGCTGGAAGGGGCACCGGGGCCACTGGGGGCTGGGCTCAGGTGTCCGCAGCGAAAGGAAAGTCAACGGAGTCTCATCAGGGTGCTGTCGCTGGGGTGGGTCACCTAGCGGGTGAACATGGTTCATCCCTGGTGCTACCTGCTTACCAGGCACCTGGGAGATTCTGCAAGTCTGCTTTGGGCCCCATATCCACCTTTTGTCAGGGGAGATGTCATGCTTTGCTTAGTCATCACCAAAACAGTAAATAGCTGAAGCTGCGCATTCCCCAAATCAGAATCAAGATGTTGTTCTCTGAAAATGAAAAAACACACATTGGACATATAGACAGATGTCAGCTGCCACTTGCCATGGGAAGTACACAGTCGTGGTAGACATTACTCCAGAAACCAGGCATGGGACGGACAAAGGAGAGGATGGGCAATCACAGGTGGTAGGAAGGGGATGCAGAGGAGACCAGTTTAGCGGGAGTGCAGGTGGGAGACAGGGTGGAAATTGTGAATTAGAGCCAAAGGGTGAACAAGAACACCAGTGCAGAGAAGACAACTCCATTCTATCTTGTAGACACGGAGGCCATGACAGGCATTGGAGAATCATTGCCAGTGTACTCTTTTGGTAGATTTTTGCAGTGCCATATGAAGGCAGGAAGGTTGTTTGAGAGGCTGTTAAAATTATCTAGGAAAGATGTAATGCAGGCCTAAAACATGGCTGTGGAAGTGAAAGCCTAAAAATAACTTCCCTTACTAAGAAGTTTAAAAGCTTTCTCCTCCACAACGATGCACCTAATATGTTGCCCAAATTCAGGGCTGAGCAGTCCAGCCACTAGCCTGGGCAACCCTGGAGCTGTGACTTTGGCAGCCTTCCCTGGGTATTCTGACTCAGGGAGGTGGAGAGATATGCAGTCCCTACTTATTACTTGAGACCTCATGCTATAATACAGCAGTTTCTTCAACTAGCTTTGAAGAAAACCAGGAAATTATGGAGACAAATGAAATCATCAGATATGGAGGGAAAAAAGGATTTTATACTCTGAGGATGATGGCTCAGGAGGAGAGAGGCTTGTTAAAGGCAGCAGCTGAGGAAAAAGGGAATCATTAATATGCCTGATTTTACAGTTCCAGCAATCAAGCCAATGTTGTCATTCACGCCATAGCAGTGTGTCTCATTATGCTCTAGAACATGCTTCCTTCCAGAAGTCTTGGTAACGCACATTGTAGGAGTGGCTGCCATCAGGCCCTCCCGATCCCTCTTGTCTGGCCAGCCCCCAGCCCCAAAAGGTCAGGGAGCCCGATACTCCAGCCTAGTCACTGGGAGACCCTGTTCCCTGCCATCCATGCAGTCATGTGAGAAATGATGCCCAGCGTCAGGCAGCCATTCTGGCACCCTGGTGAGGAAGAGATGCAGAGCACAGAGATGCTGACCAGCTGGCATGTCCTGCCCCCATGGGAAAGTTAACACCTTAAGGACCACATGATTTGGGCTTCAGGTTAAGTAAACCATGTGTCTTGCCAATGGGTTTCAGCCCTTGGCAAGTTCACTATGGATTCAATGTGACCAAAGAAACTGACAGCAAAATGTTCTCGGGGTGAAAGGGTTATACCTAACTTTATTTCCAGGTGGCAGGTCAGTCACTAAAATCCCGTCCACTCAGAGCGAGTTTGCATGCAGCAAGCCTGTCTCTGCCTCTGGGCCCCTCGGTCCGCACAGCTGTCCTCCGGGCCTCTCTGCCTGCATAGTTGTCCCGCACAGCCATCCTCTGGGCCTCTGTCCTGGGCACTGCCACCACTCCAGCCTCTGCTCTGCTCTGCTGCAGCCTTGCAGCCCTGCCAGCATGTTGGGCACCCAGAGCACTGGGCAGAGCTCTTTATATAGAGTCAACAGCCATGTATTGCCCACAGGTGTGCAGTGAGCTAGTCAACCAGGGCCAGGTGAGAATCCTGGCCACAGGAACTCTCATTTTATCCACACCATGTATCCTCAGGTTTAAGCCACTGTTTATTGGGTTCAATGTTACTTGAAGTTGACTATATCCTGTCATAGTCCCAATCAATGGAAGAGTATTACAAATGCATAGTTTTAGCACTTGAATCTGAACTGGCCCCTCAACCTCTGATGAGGAGACTACACTGAGGCAGTAAAGGATTATCACTGAGTGGGCCCTTCTGCAGCTTCCTTCCAAGAGAAAGGAAGAGCACTTGCAGACTTAATAAACTGGTATTATGCTTTCATTTCCAACATCTCAGTCAAAATGCTTCTTCTCCTTGACTTCAAATAGTGACTCAAATAAAATCACACTTTAATGAAGCCAATACGAATTTACCAAAGGTTGGTTATTTATCAATTCATTATTCTTCCATTTTCTACAAAGCATGATAAGTAATCTGTTCAGTAGCAGCTATGTTCTTCTCTGGATTTTTAAAAACATTTTATCCTTCAAATCAATTAATAAATTTACTCAGAGTTGGTATGACTATGATGTTATTTTAAACTGTTTGAAGTGAGTAGTTTTAATAAAGCTTTGGAAACAGGGTTTAACTTTGTAAAATTATTCACAAGTCTCTATGTTTCCAAGTCACTTCTGGGCATGTATTAAAAGGCGGTCTAATAATAAGAGGAAACATTTTTACACAAAGCCTTGACATAGATGAATCTTATTTAATACAATGTAGTTTTGCAGTTTAAGTGTCAATTTACTTTGAATTCCATTGACCTGATATCCTATAGGTCAGTACATGAGCTATTAGCTTCTAGGCTTTTAAAAGTTTCTTTAGGTGTTGGCATAAGTCAATCTAGCTCCAACTGTCAGTTTTTCTGGAATAGAATGGATTCTACAGAACAGGAATGATTAGAAGAGTTTGAGGTAACATTTGCTAACCGGTCTCTTCACATTGCAGTTTTTCTGTTCTTAGAACATTGTCCTCAAAAAACATAAAATGGGGGCGGAGCCAGGATGGCGGCGTGAGTAGAGCAGCGGAAATCTCCTCCCAAAACCACATATATCCATGAAAATATAACAAAGACAACTCTTCCTAAAATAGAGACCAGAGGACACAGGACAACATCCAGACCACATCCACACCTGCAAGAACCCAGCGCCTCGCGAAGGGGGAGAGGAAGGCCACAAACCAACAAGAAGGAAAGCTCTCACAGCTGTCACTCGTACCACCTCAGCAAACTGTCTCTATCACCATGAAAAGGCAAAACTACAGGCAGACAAAGATCACAGAGACAAAACCTGAGAAGGAGACAGACCTAACCAGTCCTGCTGAAAAAGAATTCAAAATAAAAATCATGAACATGCTGACAGAGATGCAGAGAAAAATGCAAGAGCAATCAGATGAAGTCCAGAGGGAGATCACAGATGTCAGGAAGGAGATCACAGAAGTGAAACAAACCCTGGAAGGATTTATAAGCAGAATGGATAAGATGCAAGAGGCCATTGAAGGGACAGAAACCAGAGAACACGAACACATAGAAGCTGACATAGAGAGAGATAAAAGGATCTCCAGGAACAAAACAACACTAAGAGAACTATGTGACCAATCCAAAAGGAATAATATTTGTATTATAGGGGTACCAGAAGAAGAAGAAAGAGGAAAAGGGATAGAAAGTCTCTTTGAAGAAATAATTGCTGAAAACTTCCTCAAAGTGGAGGAAGAAATAACTGTATAGACCACGGAAATACACAGAAACCCCAACAGAAAGGATCCAAGGAAGACAACACCAAGACACATAATAATTAAAATGGCAAGGATCAAGGACAAGGAAAGAGTTTTAAAGGCAGCTAGAGAGTAAAAGGTCACCTATAAAGGAAAACCCATCAGGCTAACATCAGACTTCTTGACAGAAACCCTACAGGTCAGAAGAGAATGGCATTTTTAATGCAATGAAACAGAAGGGCCTTGAACCAAGGATACTGTATCCAGCAAGACTATCATTTAAATATGATGGCGGGATTAAACAATTCCCAGACAAGCAAAAGCTGAGGGAATTTGCTTGCCACAAACAACCTCTACAGGGCATCCTACAGGGACTGCTCTACATGGGAGCACTCCTAAAAAGAGCACAGAACAAAACACACAACATATGAAGAATGGAGGAGGAGGAATAAGAAGGGAGAGAAGAAAAGAATCTCCAGACAGTGTATATAACAGCCCAATAAGCGAGCTAAGTTAGGCAGTAAGATACTAAAGAAGCTAACCTGGAACCTTTGGTAACCACGAATCTAAAGACTGCAATGGCAATAAGTACATATCTCTCAATAGTCACCCTAAATGTAAATGGACTTAATGCACCAATCAAATGACACAGAGTAATAGAATGGATAAAAAAGCAAGACCCATCTATATGCTGCTTACAAGAAACTCACCTCAAACCCAAAGACATGCACAGACTAAAAGTCAACAGATGGAAAAACATATTTCAGGCAAACAACAGTGAGAAGAAAGCAGGGGTTGCAGTACTAATATCAGACAAAATAGACTTCAAAACAAAGAAAGTAATAAGAGATAAAGAAGGACACCACATAATGATAAAGGGCTCAGTCCAACAAGAGGACATAACCATTCTAAATATATATGCACTCAACACAGGAGCACCAGCATTTGCAAAACAAATAATAACAGAACTAAAGAGGGAAATAGACTGTAATGCATTCATTTTAGGAGACTTCAACACACCACTCACCCCAAAGGATAGATCCAGATCCACTGGGCAGAAAATAAGTAAGGACACATAGGCACTGAACAACACACTAGGACAGATGGACCTAATAGATATCTATAGAACACTACATCCAAAAGCAGCAGGATATACATTCTTCTCAAGTGCACATGGAACATTCTCCAGAATAGAACACATACTAGCCCACAAAAAGAGCCTCAGTAAATTCCAAAATATTGAAATTCTACCAACCAATTTTTCAGACCACAAAGGTATAAAAGTAGAAATACATTCTACAAAGAAAACAAAAAGGCTCACAAACACATGGAGGCTTAACAACATGCTTCTAAATAATCAATGGATCAACGAACAAATCAAATTAGAGATCAAGGAATATATAGAAACAAATGACAACAACACAAAGCCCCAAGTTCTCTGGGACACAGTGAAAGAAGTCTTAAGAGGAAAGTATATAGTGATCCACTTGAAGAAGGAAGAACAATCTCAAATGAATAGTCTAACATCACAATTATTGAAACTGAAAAAAGAAGAACAAATGAGGCCTAAAGTCAGTAGAAGGAGGGACATAATAAAGATCAGAGAAGAAATAAACAAAATTGAGAAGAATAAAACAATAGCAAAAATCAACGAAACCAAGAGCTGGTACCTTGAGAAAATAAACAAAATAGATAAGCCTCTAGCCAAACTTCTTAAGAGAAAGAGAGAATCAACACAAATCAACAGAATCAGAAATGAGAACGGAAAAATCACGACTGACTCCACAGAAATACAAAGAATTATTAAGGACTACTATGAAAACCTATATGCCAACAAGCAGGAAAACCTAGAAGAAATGGACAACTTTCTAGAAAAATACAATCTTCCAACACTAACCAAGGAAGAAACACAAAAGTTAAACAAACCAATTACGAGCAAAGAAATTGAAACGATAATCAAAAACTACCCAAGAACAAAACCACAGGGCAGGACGGATTTAACTCGGAATTTTATCAGACACACAGAGAAGACATAATACCCATTCTCCTTAAAGTGTTCCAAAAAATAGAAGAGGAGGGAATACTCCCAAACTCATTCTATGAAGCCAACATCACCCTAATACCAAAACCAGGCAAAGACCCCTCCAAAAAAGAAAATTACAGACCAATATCCCTGATGAATGTAGATACAAAAATACTCAATAAAATATTAGCAACCAGAATTCAACAGTATATCAAAAGGATCATACACCATGATCAAGTGGGATTCATCCCAGGGATGCAAGGATGGTACAACATTCGAAAATCCATCAACATCATCCACCACATCAACAAAAAGAAAGACAAAAACCACATGATCATCTCCATGGATGCTGAAAAAGCATTTGACAAAATTCAACATCCATTCATGATAAAAACTCTCAGCAAAATGAGAATAGAGGGCAAGTACCTCAACATAATAAAGGCCATATATGATAAACACACAGCCAACATTATACTGAACAGCAAGAAGCTGAAAGCTTTTCCTCTGAGATCTGGAACTAGACAGGGATGCCCACTATCCCCACTGTTATGCAACATAGTACTAGAGGTCCTAGCCACGGCAATCAGACAAAACAAAGAAATACAAGGAATCCAGATTGGTAAAGAAGAAGTTAAACTGTCACTATTTGCAGATGATATGATATTGTACATAAAAAACCCTAAAGACTCCACTCCAAAACTACTAGAACTGATATCGGAATACAGCAAAGTTGCAGGATACAAAATTAACACACAGAAATCTGTAGCTTTCCTATACACTAACAATGAACCAATAGAAAGAGAAATCAGGAAAACAATTCCATTCACCATTGCATCAAAAAGAATAAAATACCTAGGAATAAACCTAACCAAATAAGTGAAAGACCTATACCCTGAAAACTACAAGTCACTCTTAAGAGAAATGAAAGGGGACACTAACAAATGGAAACTCATCCCATGCTCATGGCTAGGAAGAATTAATATCACCAAAATGGCCATCCTGCCCAAAGCAATATACAGATTTGATGCAATCCCTCTCAAATTACCAGCAACATTCTTCAATGAATTGGAACAAATAATTCAAAAATTCATATGGAAACACCAAAGATCCCGAATAGCCAAAGCAATCCTGAGAAAGAAAAATAAAGTAGGAGGGATCTCACTCCCCAACTTCAAGCTCTACTACAAAGCCATAGTAATCAAGACAATTTGGTACTGGCACAAGAACAGAGCCACAGATGAGTGGAACAGATTAGAGACTCCAGACATGAACCCAAACATATATGGTCAATTAATATTTGATAAAGGAGCCATGGACATACAATGGCAAAATGACAGTCTCTTCAACAGATGGTGCTGGCAAAACTGGACAGCTACATGTAGGAGAATGAAACTGGACCATTGTCTAACCCCATATACAAAGGTAAACTCAAAATGGATCAAAGACCTGGATGTAAGTCATGAAACCATTAAACTCTTGGAAAAAAACATAGGCAAAAACCTCTTAGACATAAGCATGAGTGACCTCTTCTTGAACATATCTTCCTGGGCAAGGAAAACAACAGCAAAAATGAACAAGTGGGACTACATTAAGCTGAAAAGCTTCTGTACAGCGAAGGACACCATCAATAGAACAAAAAGGAACCCTACAGTATGGGAGAATATGTTTGAAAATGACAGATCCGATAAAGGCTTGACGTCCAGAATATATAAAGAGCTCACATGCCTCAACAAACAAAAAACAAATAACCCAATTAAAAAATGGGCAGAAGAACTGAACAGACAGTTCTCTAAAAAAGAAATACAGATGGCCAACAGACACATGAAAAGATGCTCCACATCGCTAATTATCAGAGAAATGCAAATTAAAACTACAATGCGGTATCACCTCACACCAGTAAGGATAGCTGCCAAAAGACAAACAACAACAAATGTTGACGAGGCTGTGGAGAAATGGGAACCCTCCTACACTGCTGGTGGGAATGTAAATTAGTTCAGCCATTGTGGAAAGCAGTATGGAGGTTCATCAAAATGCTCAAAACAGACCTACCATTTGACTCAGGAATTCCTCTCCTAGGAATTTACCATACGAACGCAGCAATCAAATTTGAGAAAGACAGATGCACCCCTATGTTTATCACAGCACTATTTACAATAGCCAAGAATTGGAGGCAACCTAAATGTCCATCGGTAGATGAATGGATAAAGAAGAGGTGGTACATATACACAATGGAATACTACTCAGCCATAAGAAGCGGAAAAATCCTACCATTTGCAGCAACATGGATGGAGCTAGAGAGTATTATGCTCAGTGAAATAAGCCAAGCAGAGAAAGAGAAATACCAAATGATTTCACTCATCTGAGGAGTATAAGAACAAAGGAAAAACTGAAGGAACAAAACAGCAGCGGAATTACAGAACCCAAAAATGGACTAACAGGTACCAAAGGGAAAGGAACTGGGGAGGATGGGTGGGCAAGGAGTGATAAGGGGGGGGGAGAAGAAAGGGGGTATAAGATTAGCATGCATGGGGGGGAGGGAGAAAGCGGAGGGAGGGCTATACAACACAGAGAGGACAAGTAGTGATTCTACAACATTTTGCTATGCTGATGGACAGTAACCATAATGTGGTTTTTATGGGGGACCTGATATAGGGGAGAGCATAGTGAACATAGTATTCTTCATGTAAGTGTCAATTAAAGATTAAAAAAAAGAAAGAAAAGGGGGATTACTCCTTGATAGGATAAAACTATTGGTAAATCAAAGATTAACACATGCTTTAAATATCCTTAATGTTGATCACTTAAAGGGTGTCAGATGATCAGCTATGGAGGTACTCATTTCTGATAATATGTCTTTCTCTTAATAAAAAAAAAAAAAAAAGCAGTTTCTGTGTGCTGACCTCCAATGAGTTCTACACAGTGGTATAGAGGGCATGTCAAAGTGTGGGCAAAGGGTCTGTTTGTTTCTATGTAGAAGATCAAGGCCTAGCTTGGCTACCCAGAAAATGAACTAAGATATGGTATGAGGAGGAGCTTCCGGCATCAGCACTCTCTGGAGGACTCGTGCCGGGGGATGATCATCAAAAAGCCTCCACAGGGATATGGGCGATGCTGCGGTTGTGGCTGCATCCACCCCACCGTTTCCTGGACTTGCCATAGGAATGTGGAGGGAGATGTCTAGGCTGGCATGTGCATACAGAGAGACAACGAATTTGACTGGATCTGTACTGTTGGAACTCAACCAGGAGTTGGGAGGGGTGCAAGTTGTAACACTCCAAAATCTTACGACTATAGACTATCTACGGTTAAAAGAACATATGGGATGTGAACAGATCCCAGAAATGGTTTGCTTTAATTTGTCTGATTTCTCTCAGACTGTTCAAGTACAGTTGGACAATATCCATCATATCATAGACAAATTTTCACAAATGCCTAGGGTGCCTAAATGGTTTTCTTGGCTTCACTGGAGATGGCTGGTAATTATAGATTTGCTTTGTTTATGTCACTGTATTCCTATTATGTTAATATGTGTGTGCAAGTTAGTTAGTAGTTTAAAACCTACACATGCTTAAGGTACTCTACAAGAAGATATGTCAAAGAAATAATCAATCCTCCCATGTTTTCTTCCACATACTACCTCTATAGCTGTTCTTCTTCCTTCCTAATTACAACCCTTAAATAGAATTCGTGCCTCATATCGAATTTACCGAGTATCATAATTCCTCCAGGTGTTAAAGATACCTTGAGACAAGTGCTGGGCATAGAAGCCACAGGGCATAAATCTGCAAAGAAGTAAAAAGCTAACCTTTTCAAACAATATTGCCTCTCTCTCACTTACCAACTTTACATGTCCCTGTATGGCCCCGGAAGATGACTGGTTAGCCAGAGACGGCTAAGATTCCTCAAAGGAGGAACAACCTAAGACAGGCACAGTCGCAGGGAGGCCATCAGGTGAGAAATCGGGGAACAACAGTGGTGAAGCTTAGAACCTCACCACCCTCCCACTGTTTTAAGAGAAAGCTTCTGCATCCGCGGATGTTTTATTGCCCTTGTCTAGCTCGGATTAGCACATAGTCTACAGGCACACACATGATCATCTACAATTGCTCTCTTACAACACTAAACTATGTTTTCTAACTTTATCTTGCATCTACCTACCACTTCAGCATTTTATTAAAAATAAAAATAATAATAATAATAAAGGGAGAAATGTGGGATCCACATATAAATCAAGTATAAAAATCAAATGAATATTCATATTTGACCTGATTGTTTATAGTTCATAATGCGTGATCAAAACCAAAAGTTTCTGTGATGACTGCCCTTGTACTGTTCACCATGTAAGAACTTATTCACTATGTAAGAATTCGTTCACCATGTAAGAACTTGTTCGTTATGCTTCAGAAGATTGGAGACTGACGAGAATTAGGCTTGAGATGGATTAATGATTGTGCATTGAGCATTGACCCCCGTATACAGAATTTTATTGTTGTGAACAACCATTTGATCAATAAATATGAGAGATGCCCTCTCAGAAAAAAAAAAAAACATACGTTTTGTGAGGGCAGCCTCAAGAAACTGGAAAAGGCAAGGATGGATTTTCTCCCTAGAGCCCAAGATGAACACAGCCTTCAGTTTAACCTCATAAACCCATTTCAGACTTCTGCTTCTGTAACTGTGATATAATACATTTGTGCTGTTTTAAATCACTAAGTTTGAGGCAATTTTTACACCTCAGTAGGAAACAATACACTATTCAACTTTCCTTTTTAAGGCACATTAATAGTCAAGTCTGAGTTACCTGGTTTTAGCTTACTGCTGGGGCTGCTGATCTGAGAAGAAGGAAGTCTATTCTATTTCATTTTTAATCTCAGGAATCATTCTACTTAAGTTGGGTTCAGGTTAACAGAATCCAGGGTTGGAATCCTGCTTCATTTTTGCTTGGCTGGGGTTGGTGTAATGCTGCAAGAAGACATGTAGCAGACAGACAGCATTATCTGGTGCCGTTCCTATCAGCTTCAGCCTCTCAGGAAAGCCGTACCTAAAATGTTTGTCTCTGTACAAACTATGAGATAAAGAGGTTTACTTACTCAGACATCATGTGGAAAATATTATCTAGCCAATAAAGTTCAAAAATAATCTACTATTCTACTTTGAAAAAGCACCTATTAATTAGCATTAGTAAATTACGATGCTGGTGTACACTTTTATTACACTTTGCCTTACACCATTGATGCTTTACTTTGTATTTATATTTTTCTGAAAAAGAAAAATTAAGATACTGGAGGGAGGAGGCAAAGATGACAAGAAGTACTAATGTTAATAATCTAATAACCTGGGCTCTCAATTTACTTTTCATTTGCGATAATTTTTCTATTCCTAAGTTATTTTAAAAGCATGGAAATTAAGACTGGGTAATTATTCATATTACAGCTTTTTAAATAAGAGTGTCACATTAAAAACTTCTGATTTCAAAATAATAATAATAATAATAATAATTATAATAATAAAGGGAGAAATGTGGGATTCACATATAAATGAAGTATAAAAATCAAATGAATATTCATATTTGACCTGATTGCTTATAGTTCATAATGAGTGATCAAAACCGAAAGTTTTTGTAATGACTGCCCTTGTACTGTTCACCATGTAAGAATTTATTCACTATGTAAGAATTCGTTCACCATGTAAGAACTTGTTCGTTATGCCTCAGAAGATTGGAGACTGACGAGAATTAGGCTTGAGATAGATTAATGATTGTGCATTGAGCATGACCCCCCTATACAGAATTTTATTGTTGTTAACAACCATTTGATCAATAAATATGAGAGATGCCCTCTCAAAAAAAAAAACATAAAATGTTGTTTTATTTGTACTCTCTTGCTTGAGATGCTACATTAAAAGCCCAGCAGTTGATTCAAATGGGCAGCCAGGGCTGGATATCACTACATGGTCCCACACTTACATGGGGTCAGCCATTGAATATTGCCTAGAACAAGCCAGGGTGTTGCCAGGGAAGTGCAAGTCAGACTTAAAGACCTATTTCATGTCCTCAAGTCTGGCTTGATGCAACTAGTAAATGAAGAGCAGTTGTGACAAAGCAAAGTTGGAAAGATTCAGAAGCCCGCAGTTGAGATGAATGGTGCTGCCTGGCTGTGACTCCGTCTTACGATATGCTTTAAAAAAAGAAAAAGTAAAAACCTTTGCTTTCTCTCTTCAGTATATAAAATAGCAAGTTTCTTAAATCTGGTTTAAACAAAAAGGAAAGAAATTTGCATTTGTCCATTCAGTGTTTGTAATGTTTCTGTGTACATAGTAAGAATATACATATATATTTTTAGAAATGGACTCTGCACTAATATTAACTGTGAGGATTAAAATTATATAGTATCTATTATACACACATATTATTTTAAAAGTGATTGAAATTTTGAAAATACTGTATTATCACTATTCACTATCAACTGTAAAGAAAGCCTATTACTGAAGTTAATAAACTTAATTCACATCACCTGGGCACAGAGGCATGGACTGTCACATGATACTCTTCTGGTCTGGCCTTTGCCTACCTCCCCCCACCATCACCCGCCAGCAACTTCCTGTTCCCTCCAAGGAGGCCTCCTTGCTGCCTACTGACTGTGTCAGTCTCGCTCTCTGTGGAACACCTTGTCCCTGCCTTTCCACCTCTGCTCACCTTTGCCTGACAAGGGCTTTATGTCCTGGATTATTTCTTTTTTTTTCACTTCCTGACCCTGTGCAGCAAATCCATGCACCCGCCTTTGGGCTCCCACAGAACTCTGCTTCTCAGTGCTTCCCTGGACTACCAAGGCCAACAATCGATATGCCATCTCCTTACCCCCACCCCTTGAACTAGTACAGGATGGGGAGCAAGTCCCTAGTTACAGGGATAGACAGATGAATTCCCAGATGTTGATTAAGGGACATGTTGCCCTTCTGTGTAACGGGAGCCACACTAGCTCTGGCCCTTGGAAGATAAACAGATGTATCAGAATTTTATCCTTTTGCCTTTCCATTAGAACAGAACACAGTCAAGACCATGGCAACACAACTAATTTTGAACTTGTAATTACAAGGTTTAAACCTTATCATCTTATCAGAAATGATCTCTAGTCAATTTATTCCAAAAGCACAACAGTAAATCAGGGCTTAGGTTCAGGACAGCTTTGTATGAAACACTGTTCAGAAGTTATTTTGAGCTGTAAAGAATATGTAATCATGTTTCTATTATTTTTAAGCAACTGAGAAGACCCTGATAACATCTCTCAAAAGTCTGAGTAATCAGGATTGTTCAGATTTTATATAGCACTCAAACTTCTTTTCTATTGAAATTCTATGGGAAAATTAGAATCAGATGGCTTTGGGAAGGTAGGAGGGGTCCATACAGCCTTATTTTTCTAGGAGCATGGTCACTGGGACTTACTGTGACTGTGGCATTTTAAAAGCCAAAGGACAGCTAATTGGATTCTCTGGATAAAGTATTTTATCATAAATGTTCCTACCTGACCACACATTTCAGAACAACCTTTGTATGTGAATTGATGATGTGTGAAACTTAAACCTAAGAAAAATACTAGATCTTTAATATTTTAACAGTGTAGTTCAGTGGCTACTGCCAGACATTGTGCCAGAAATTGCTATCTCTGAAGAAACTAAGATTCCCCTGGGTTGGGGGCAGGTAGATTTTTAAGTAGTTGCCACGACAGTCTTATAGAGTGATCATCTTCTGCTTTAATAATTAACCCTGACTTAAAATGTTTAAAAGCGGACACAGTTTCTTTGAAATTGAACCCAGAAGAGGGACTATGAAGGCTATTGATCTAAAATCAAAAACCCAGACAGAAAACAGGTTTATTAAGTGTTAAGTGCAGCAGACAGGAACATCGTTAACTGCACCTATGCTGTGCCTGCTTTCCCAGCACTTCCTCCAATTATGACTCGTGTTAAGATTTTCCTCCCTTCCATGCTTTGCAAGACAAAGCCCCAGCTGCATCCATCCTAACACACCCAGATTACTGGCAGAGTGCATTGTCACTTCCACATAAAGACCAGGACTGGCCATTATCCTTAAGGTACACACAGAATAAATACCTAGGTTGGGATTTCACAAGACAGAGATGTCAAAAGGAACACATTTGCCAATAGAGCTGTCAGGGAAAATGCATTTGGGCTTCTCTGTTTTGTCTTTTTTTAATTATTATCATTGGGAACATTGTGTTGTATGGACAAAAGTGATCAATGAATTTACGAAAAACAGGTACCTAAAGTCACGCATATTTATCTCCTCCTCGGTGGTTCTGGGTAGTTGTGCTCCCTTTCAGGGCTCCGGAAATGGAGAGGGAACAAATCTTGCCACTACTGTCCAGTAAACCTCCAGGACAAACCTGGCCCGTGTGCACTTCTCAGTGGGATACACAGTTTTACCTGTTGTCACTACCTTCTTCCCTGAATGTGAGGTAAGAAGTCCACCACTGCAGTGTTTAGGGACCCATATCTGAGTTCTGCCTCCCTCATCACCTGGGTTCGTCACAGGTTGCTTCTGTAGGGATTGTGTGAATTGTATGTGGGGACTGGGAGTGGAGTATTATTGCTGATGGCAGGAAACTATAATTAAAAACAAAATCTTCTCACAGCTTAGAAAACCTCTTCCTCAAGTAGTGGAGAAATATTACAGTGTTATTACTGAATTAACGTTAAATCAGAATATGAGGTATGTCATAGGCAATGTGCTAAGGGACTGCAAATAAAGAGATCTCACCTTTTATGCACCCAAGCCAATATAATCCATTGCATATGGGCCCTCAAGATAAATAATAACTAGTTCTCATGCTGGCAGTACTATTTGTCACACACAGTTCATCCTAAATACCAAGGTAATGGGGATGACCATCTGTGTTAGTTAATAGGCTTTATCCAAAGGAAAATTAAACTTGGAGCCAGGTGCCCTATGTTAGGTTCCTGCTCTGGTGCTGAGCCAGAGATGGGGACACACCCTCCTAGGTGGATGGTGTTGCAAAGAGATGGCCCCCAGGTGATTAAGAAATACTCTCCAGAGTTGGAAGAGTCTTATTTAGCTTGTAAAACGACTTACATACATTTCAGAGACAGAGAAATAATTTACATGTTTTCTGAAGTAAATATTCCAAGAAAGGAAGGAAGCTCCTTCCTAATTTTCAGCAAGGAGAATTAAGCCTCTTAATTTTAATTTTCATTGCCCTTACAGTAGGGGGTGGTAGGGACAACAGTTCATTTTAAGGATGTTTAAAGGTTAGACTGGAATTAAATCTTATACATGTAACATATTTAACATGTACTGTGTGCTCTTACAGAAGTTTAAATAGATAATGCGTACAATTTATTTGTTTCCAGAGTCTGAAAATAATTATGATAGGAAGTACAGGAGTAGATCTTCAACAGTCTCATGACATTTTTGTTGGGCCTATTCTTTGAATCAACCATTAATACTTCAGCAATAAAATATTATACTATAAAAAGCATTTAAAAGAAACCTTAAACCTTCCTTCTGTTAAGAGGGCACAAAAGACACTTACAATTCAAGCTCAAAGCTATGATCAGAATTCAGCGAGAGTTAGGAGGGTTAGGTAAACTGCCAAGTTTAGGTGATCCATGAATGTGTCTGATGAACAGAAAACTCAGAGTCACATCCCTACACTTTAGCTTTTATTTTGAACATTTACTCCCTCCTGGCCTCTTGAAACACACCTTTAGAAAGTTATGATTAATTATTCAGGAGACCAGAAATTCCCTTTGTATATTATCTTTATGGAATGCAAATTAGATTCAGAAAAATAAGATGGTGACTGAAAATAAAGCACAGAACAATGTTAATGGAAATATTTTAAAAATCAGGGCATCCAGGAAGATTAGAGAGGGAGAAGACTTTTTCTTGTAAAATTAAACTTTCAATGCTAAGCCCGCTTATGAAATGTTTTTCCATCATTTAAAGGAAGACTTTCTTAATCAACAGGACTTGCATGAAAGCAACTTTGAGCTTCCAAGAGAGAACAGAACTGTTTCAAAGCAAAGCCTGCTGCTCAGAAATACAATATTGCCTCATTAAAATGAGAGTCCCCAGCTGGGCAGGGTTGTTAGCCAAGGTCAAGAAGAGTGGGTATTCATTAAGATTGTTCTCACTGAAAACCCATTTTTAAATCATTCTCTTAAAAATCTTATCTTCAGTGTGAACCCATGATCATCTATTCTTCAAAAGCTAAGTGGCCCACTTCACTTTCTGTCTGGTCTGAACCAATACTTTTTTCTCTTCCAAAGGTGGGGTGGAGTTGGAGGCCTCACAGAAATCTGTGGGAGGCCTTGAAGCCACAAAGGCTCAGGGTGAAAACCATGGACTTCAATTTATCTGTCATACCAAGGGTTTCTTGTTTTTGTTTTTTCAATCTCTGCAGGCAGTTAAGAAATTTTCATGAAATACAATTCATGTATATTAACTTTTGTAAATTTCTCTTTTTATAAACATATGTTTAATAGTGTAGAGCAAAGTATATTTTTTTCCAGAGTGAAAATACATTTTAGAATATGACTCTTAGGTATTCACTTCTTGAGAAACAACAGTACAGATTAATTAGCCTTAATGAACAAAACATTTCCATGCTTATGTACCTGAATAAGTAATGACCAGAATGGATACTACTCACTCTTTACTACAATCTGTTAATTCCACTGAACAGGTGTTCAAACACCATGTTCCTCCAAAATACTAGGAAAGAATTTATGATTATTTGTCAAAAAGGTACAAAATGCTTAAAAGTGTATCTTATTCACTCAAAGCAAAAGCAATCATAAAAGCCCATGTTGAATTAGATTCTGTTTCCCAGGAACAGGAGATGAGTTCTCTCATTTTCTGCCTTAAATCATTAAAGAAAATAAGTGTACAGCCAATGGAGGGTTCAGCGGTGGTTGCTTTTTAATGTGTGGGGCCTATGGTACACCTGAGGGTATAAAGATTCTGGGGAGTATCTTTCTTAGGGGTGTGCAATAAGGACAGGATCTAAGTCTTAGTTCTAGAGTTATCATGTTCTCACCTGAAATACAAAATACAGACCAAATATATATTGAATAGATGCAACTCTCCAGTGCGGAGAGGCTCAGTACATACTATTCAACATTGTGTTTGCTTTCTGTCTGTTATTCATTAGTTCTTCTTCCTGCTGGTAGAATAGTAAAGAAGAAGGAGAATTTTTATTTTTTTCTATTCTTACAGCTTTAGTAAAGTATTTTGAGCCACTGCAACCCTAGAATAGAACCAAATGGAGTGTTTTCAGGTCACTTTCCTATTTATAATTTTGCTTTTTACTTAGTTGTTTGTTGTCCTCTTAGGCAGTAATTTCTATGGGCACAGTTCATAAGGTTTGCAGGATGCAGTGAAAAAGCTCATTTCTACTCTCGCCTCCCGGCCTTGCGGCTCCTCTCCCTGAAGACATCCCATGGTACTGGTTTCTCACGTGTCCTTCAATGATGTGCTCAAGTGATGGTGGGGAGAAAGTGGGTGTGACTGTCAACAGGATAATTGAGTCACTGAGTTGGGAAAAGCTAGCCACCGAGTTAGTGGTGCGGAAAGAGCGGCAGGGAATTCATTTCACAAATGATAAACTGAAGTCAAAATAATTCAAAAAAGGAAAAACCTCTCCAAAGTTGCAGAAGGTGTGAGCATTTATGAGCCAGGATTCAGACACAGGTCACGTGGTTCCATGAGTGAGGTGCTCTCAACACTTCATGAAAGCTAATTAAGTTTTTTAAAAAATTATTAAAATCTTAAACTTAATCACCATCAATACCTCTATCATTTGTCATTACCAAGGTTGATTAGATAAAAGTGGAATTGAGTCTCTATTTTACCTTAATGTGGCAATTTACTTGATAAGAAGATTCTGTGACTATACAATTGTACTTACCCATGCCAAATAAATTTATTATTTACTCAAAAATCTATGTAAAGGTTAGCAAAGAGAATACCATGACAACCCTTAACATAAGGTAAAGGAGATACTATTGCTTATGAGGTGTAACAGCTATATGTGAATTATGTAGCCACTTAAAAATGACGATAATGGTGATAATGGTGGTGATAAAAAATATCCCTCCAAAATACAAACATGCATAAGAAAAAAATATTTAAAAGAAAAAATTTTAGGATGAACAAAAAACCCTGTAACGTCACAAAACTGATTGAGACACTAATCAGCAGACATTTTCAAGTTGGAGAAAATGGTATGATCTCAAAGAACTATAAAAAATAAGTTTTATATTTTTCATGCAGAAGGTGGTCCACAAAAAAACAGAATACTGATTGATATTTTGTCCCTGAATCTAATCCTCTGGAATACATCAGTACCATAAGGCGTATTTCCTGGTAAGGAAGCCCTTTCTAAGCCTCCTGCTCTGTAGGCAGATCTGAAAAGCTGTCCTTACACAAGCCTTCTTTCTGCTACCACCATGTTCTCTGCAGGTTTGTCAGTCTCAATGGTCAAATTCATCTGAGCAGACAGTTTCTATCCATCTACAATGAGTGATGGAAATAAGTACTATTTTGCCAAAATACTGTTCTCCCAAACCAAAATCTCTTTCAAGCATGTCTGTTGTATTTCTGCATTCTAAAATACATCCATAACAGATGTGCCACCATCCCTGATATGCACGGAGGGCAGGTATGAACGCTGAAAGAGAAAAGCCAAGGGAAAGGAGATTCCGTTCAGTCAGTGGCTTACAACCAGGGACCTGGCTAAGAGTGAGAGGAAGGAGGCAAACTGCAGGGGTTTTCATAGTAGATGCAGCACGGGGTGGTTGTGAGGAACACGTGAGGTGATTCAGAAAAACTGTTCAGCAGAGGACCTAGAGTTGTAGGCAAGATCTCAGAGAATGTGCACTTTATCCCCTATCAGTTTATAAAAAGGAGCAAAGAGTGTTTAAATCATGCCTCAGACTGGAAGATAATTTTCCCTGCCAAGAGTCATGGAAGCTTGCATGTCAGCAATCAGATATGATTGGAATTGGCAGTGAACTTAAGAACTGTGTGGAAAAGCTAGATGCATCAGAAATGATACAGAAACAGAACATGTGGTAGTAGTCTATGTAATGGAGGTTCAAAATCTCCGTAACTATGACTATTATTTGCAAACAGTGCAATGCAGAGTGACATCTTCTCCCTCAGGATCTCAACAAGGCTCATTCTCTAACTCTAATCTTTGCTCAAATGGCATCTACTCAGTGAAGTCTTCCCTGATAACCCAATAATCCCAAAACTCATCACTCCCAGACTCATTCTCTCTCTCTCCTCCCCATTTTTATACTATACTACACACACACACACACACACACACACCTTGTTTACTTGCTGACATGTTTTTCTTCCTGACTAAAATGTACATCTCAGGAATAGGAGACACTGTGTCCTTATTCTCCCCTCTATTCCCACTGCACAGATGAAGGCAGTCTGTTGGTTGGGGGAATGAATGAGTGGCTATAGCAAAGGAGAGTCACAGTTCCTGGTGCAGCCCCTGAGAGTGGCCTAGGTTTATACTGTGTCCCTGTCAGTTACTGCTATATACCACTGGGCAATGGGATAAGATTAGTGCCAACCTCAGAGAGTCACTTCGGAGACTGGGTTAATCTATCAAATGTCTGTGGCATGGTGTCTGGCACGTGTTAAGTGCTCAGCAAATGATAGTTATGTCATGAGCAAGAATGATGTCATGTGTCCATTTCTAAGTCTATCTCTGGCAGGAGTACTCAGATTACTAAAATCAACCCAGGCTCATTACAGCTGCCCCTGTCCTGAGAACCCTGGCCTAAGCACATAGGGTGATTGTTGTTAAGACCAAGCACAGCATCTAACACCTGGTCAGGCTGGGTTGGTTGGTGGTCAAGTACCAGAAACATGTTGCATCCATACTGTATAATCTGCAATTTGCTGTATATGTAATTTTATGAATTATTAATAAGCAGTTTATTACACAATTTGATGTGTAGGTTAAGGCTTTTCCAGCTAAACCTTTTGTTATATTAATGAAGGAGCACACATCATTGCAGGAAGCAGGATCAGGTAATGGAAAGGGGATTCTCTGTTTCTAGCAGATACTGTGAAGTCTCCTTCTCCACTAAAATACCTATACCCTAAATAAAACACACATTTAATGAATTGCTGGGTGTAGTAAGCAGGTACAGGCACAATTGCACTGAATACAAACCACCCCAATGTCAGTGGCTTAACATGATAATTACTTATTTTCATGCTCATAAAGTCATGAGTTGGCATCAACTTGGCTATGGAAGACTAGATTTGAGGTTCTGGGTTCTAAGATCCAGGCTGAAGACAAGGTCAAGCTTTATTTCACCTATCTCTCATTCTCCTTGGACCAGCTTCTGCTCATGGTATTTAGTCTGTGACATGTGACTCATTCTGGGGTTTGGCTGAAGGGGAAATGGCTTCCCAGGGGGTGCTCTTATCATGGCAGATCCCTGGAGCTCAAGAGGGTAAGCCTTGAACACATGAGCACCATGCAAACCTCCAGTTGCCTCAGAGCTCCCACTATCCTGCTGGCCAGTGGAAGTCACATGGCCAAGCCCAGCTCCGAGGAGTGAGGAAGTGCATCTTGCCTAGTGTGAGGCATTGTCCAGGGTGTAAAACTGGGATCAGTAATTAAATGTGCCACACCAAACTCGCCTTAAATAAAAGAAAGGTCCCTGTCATGACCAGTCCCCCTTTCATCAGAAAATAAAGGAGGAAAAGTGAGCCTAAACTTTAGCAGGGTTTAGGGCAAAAACAAACTCAAAATGCAGTGTTTCCCTGAGATCTGATTCATCAGTGATGCTCTCAGGAGACAAAGTCCTGGACTCAAACTAGATAAAAAAGGATACATACACTATTATAGCAAAAAATATAACACACACATTTAGTAATTTACTGGTTCACCAGTCCAACCTATAGACAGACAAACTACAGATATCAAAAACATAATTAATGTTTGACTAACAGGTATATATATAATTGTCCACCTGACAAATAGTGAACAAATATTCTTCAAAAGCACAGTTGAAACTTTAAAAGATTGCACATAAACTAGACCTAAATAAAGTTACAAAAGATGTCAGAGAACTGTTATTATATATATCCTCTGAAAGAAAAGCTAATTACAGGTTAATAATATACATGAAAATACCTCACATATGTAGAAACTAAAATACACACTTCTAAATATTTAATGGGCCCAGGAAGAAATAATGATGAAAATTTTGATACAACTCAAGAGTAATGAAAATATCACAAATCAAAATTGGAGGAAGACATGAAAAGGAGCACTTAGAGGCAAAGTAGAGTTTAAAATATTCATGTTAGAGAAGAAAAGGCTGATAATTAATAAACTAAATTTAAGCCGTTGAGTTAGATAAAAGTACAAAAGAATAGGACCAAAGAAAATAAGAGATAATGAAGATAAGAGCAAATAACAATGAACTAGGAAACAGAGACCACAAATTTGAGAGAAGTTTCTTTTAAAAAAGATAAAGAAATGGACCATCTGTTACAGACTAATTGGGAAAACAGAAAAAATGCCCAAATAGTAAATATGAAACATTTAAAACAAAAGGTATAATATTTACTCATAAAAAATGAATTAAAAGGGTAATATTTGAGTACTATGAACTCATTCGTGACAGTAAATTAGAGACAATGGAGAATTTTTTAGGAAAACATTACTGTGTTGGAGGTCCCTAGGAGTACCCCAGGTTTGATGATTTGTTAGGAAGACTCATGGGATGCAGCATATAGTCAGACTCCTGGCTATGATTTATTACAGCAAAAGGATACACAGCAAAATCAGCAGAGAAAAAGGGCCATGGGATGAAGTCAGCAGGCACCAGGCACAAGCTCCCATTCCTCCCCCGAGTGGAGGCACACAGGACACGTCTCATTCCAGGAAAGGGCCGTGACAGCACATAGGAAGTACTGTCTCCCAGACAAGCTCGGGAGAGACCCAGGGCCCAAGGAGCTTGTTGCATGCTGACCACATAACCACTCTCTGCCCAGCATGTACCAAAGTTCCAGAATCCCAGAAGGAAAGCAGGCATTTAGCTTAAGCCATATTGTTTCTACAAACAGCTTAGGCACCTGAGCTACTCTAAGCAGCTTGAGAATGGCTGAAACCTTCCCCAAATCCATGTTCCCCGATGTCAGCCAAAGGCCAGTCTTACAAGCAGGCCTTTTTAAGGATAGCAATCTCAGGCCCATTGCATTAAACTTTTCACAAAGTTGCATGCCAAAACTAAATTAAAAAGAAATAGAAAGTCTGAACAGTTATATAACCATTGAGGAAACTGGATCTGTCGTTCCAACTATTTTCATAAAGAAAAATACCTGGAAGAGGTAAGTTAATGATGACTTCTACCAAAATTTCAAAGAATTCGTCATTCACATTTCATACAAACACCTCCAAAAATTTAAATAAGAGGTTGTACTCCACAAATCAGCTCATATACTAGGCAATCCACTTGCTACTAGCAAAATACGATGAGAAAAAAATATATAGGTCAATCTCATTCTTGAATAAAAAAGGAAAGATCCAATATAAAATTATCAAAATGAGTCCTGCAGTGTATTAATAACTAAAAACTGAGTTTTTTACTTGGAATCAAATTATAACTAGAAACATCTATAATTGTCATTCTCGAATGAAAATAATTAAAGGAGGAAAAAACATGATTATTTCAACAGACAAAAAATAGTAATCATTATCTATTCATGACTTGTTAAAAAATAGAATTTTAGAGGTCTAGAAGTCAAATGGAATCTACTTATCTGATAAAATCTATCAAGCATGTATTGAAAGCTTCATTCTTAATGGTGTAACATTATAAAATATATTTAGAATCACAAATAAGATATATATGCCTGCTATCACCATTTACAGTAAATGTCATACTGGAGCTAGACAAAATGCTGTAAGATAACAAACAAAAAACAAAGAGATATAATGTATGTGGGTTTTGGTAAGCAAGAAATATAACTCATTTACACACAATCATTTTTCTATGGATTAAATATAAATAACCTAAAGATAAGTATTAGAATCAAAGCAAATAGAAGCAAATAAAACAAATATAGCAAGTTTGCTAGCTATACAAGGTTAATTCATAAAAGCCAATCATTTTTACATACATAATTATGATTTAGAAAATAGAACTTTTCAAAGGATACAATTTATAAAACAATGGAAGATATTTTGTATCTGAGAATAAAGTTTACAGAATATGTGCAAACCTATATGAGAAAATACGTAAAATTTATTGAACGGCAGTAAAGACATATAAATGGAGAGCTATAACTTGTTCAAGGACAGAAAGCTGAAAATGATAAAGATTTCAGTTCTCTCAAAATGGATTCATTGATTCAGTACAAATCCCCAAAGTGTTTTTTGAGAAAATTCTAAATTTTATATTGAAGATCAAACACCCAAGAATAGAGAAAATACTCTTGAAGAAATAAAAACAAAGTCTCCTTATCATCAATATTAAAAAGATGTTTCAGTTTGGGCATATTTACGCCTTGGGATATACACAGCAGAAAAAATGAGTTAGATCACCAGTATATGCATCAGCTACTGTAAAAGAATCTTGAGGAGAGGAACATGAACTTGCAGGGAAGCTTGTGGGAGTACATTCTTGGAGCTCATCCAAGCCTGCTGCAGGATAAAGGAGCCTCAAAATAAGTAATGCTTGCAATGGATTAAAACCCAAAGAGTGCAATAAACTGACATGAGTCCATACTGTTGTAAATAATTAAATAATGTAAAATTTCATGAAGAAGGTGATATATGCACAGTTTCTAAGACCTTCACCACAAAATACCTACTCATTACAAAGGAAAACAAAGTAGCTTTATCGTGGAGAAGCTGATCAGTTGATTACCACCATAATCAAGTGATCAACATGATCATCACCAGTCCTGGAACAAACTGAAATTGCTCACTACCTGGTAGAATCCAATGAGAGTAAAGCAAACATGTGATGGTGTCACAAAGCTGAGGTGTTTCTACAACTGGGTATCTTAGGAAATCCTACCCATGAGGTAGACAGACTAGTTGGAAGATAAAGCTGTAACTGGAAAAGTAGGAGGCATTCCTTCAGTGAGTAACATTCCTCTCAAAAATACATAAATTGCTCTTGAAACATTGGACTTAAATTGAGGAAGTGTCTATGAAATAACTGGTCTGGAATCTTCAAAACTGTCATCTTGAAAGTCAAGGACAGATTGTGGAACTATTCCAGACTGAAGGAGACTGAAGAGACATGACAACTCAACGTGATGCACAATTTGGGCTGATGCCTTCTACTATCAAGCACATGATTGAAGCAATTTGTAAAGACTAGCTGGGGGTTGATGATTAGGGTAGTAATGTACCAACATTAATCTCATGATTCTGATGGTTGCTTTGCAGTCAGGCAGGAGAATGTTCTTGCTTGCAGGAAATACACAGTAATGTTTTGGGGGTGATGGGGCATTAAGTTGGTAACATTCTTAAATGGTCCAGAAAAAAGTTCTTTCTGTTGTACTTGCAATTTTTCTGTGAATTTGAAATGCTTCCAAAATTGCAAAAGAAAGAGAAGTAAGAAGGTAATAATAAACATGGTATATAGGTTACTGGTTTCCTGTAGGGATGAAGGAGGGAAATGGCATAAGAAAGAGCCTTAAGATAAGCCACAATGACAATTACACCTCTTTGTAGGTTGGGTAGTGACTTCATGGGATTCACTTTACAATGTGTTACAACTTTCACAGATGTTACATTTACTACGTTGATGTATAAAACTTAAGTTTTAAAGACCATAGGACTGGGAGCACAGCTGATCTAACTTTGAAGCCTGGCTGTGTCATTTACTACCCACATGGATTTGGGCAAGATGCTGAAGCTTTCTAAGCTTAAGATTCCTCATCTGGGTAATGATAATGGTAACCATTCAAATGCCCTTCAGCCAAAGCCTCCCAGGAGTACACCTGTATTTAAACAGGTTCAGTGTATTATTTCTTGTAGTGAGGCAGAACGTACATCATAGGGACTGTGGGGGGGTGTCTCAGTAAGAGAACTATTGTGGGATTTGGGCTTTGGCTGGGTGATTTGGCAGAGCATCTAAGTGGGTTTTGCTCCACATTGGATGGTGTCACAAAGCTGAGGTGATTCTACAACTGGGTATCTTAGGAAATCCTTCCCATGAGGTAGACAGACTAGTTGGAACAAAGCTGTAACCGGTAAACTAGGAGGCACTCCTTCAGTGAGTGAGTAACATCTGGTGCTTTGTGTTACACAGTGACCTTACTTGATATTCTCTCAGACTGCTCATGTCCAAGGGAACACAGTGGTCTGAACTTGAGTGTCACACTAGCTTGTAATAATAGAGGTCTAATTGTGAACTTTAGATAGTTCCAGGCATCGGGCTGTTGTTTGTTTCCAACATAGAAACTTGGTGTGTTACTTTTAGCTCCCTTGGACAGGTCACTGCCAAAGTGGCAGACCAAACAAACATCAGTAGCTGTGCCCTCTTCCAGAATCTGAGCTCAGCCTTTTCCTCTCTGGCTATGCCACTGAGCACACTAAGGCGAGCACACCAATGCAAAGCTAAAGGCAGACTGGCTTGCTTTAACATTCTTTCTCTGATAGCTTCTCTAAATAACAAAATATTTCCTATTCTAAGAATCATATCCTCTATCCATGAAAATCTACAGATACCAAAGACAGCATGTGGATAATATTAGAATTAAAATAAATGCAGATGACAATCTTGAAATGATTTAACATCAGCATATATTCGTAACAGAACTTTTATAAGCATTTGTGTTACTGTTCCTGTTTGGGTGGGAAAAGTTTACTATCAGCTAAAGTATTTTAAACGCACTTGTATCATTTTTTTATTGTTTTGAGATAATAAGCCACTTTGATGTGTACATGCCCATGCTCCAAAGTCTATATATGCTTTAACCATTGTACTTTATTACCCCTTTAAGAAGTTGCAGTTCCTAAGTTTTCTAACTACTACTAAAAAACAAAAATTCAAGTGAATTTAAAATTTGATTGAGCTTTATTCAGTGATTCATGAATCATGCAGCACCCCATGTAGCAAACAGAAGGGAGTTCCAAGAAGCCAAAAGAGGGAAGGCTTTCTTGGGCAGAGGGAAAGGAGGTTACAGCAAAAGAAAAGAAAGGGTTACTTTAGGCAACATCACCTTCCCTTGGGGGTCTTACCATGCAGATTACACTAGTACCAGGAAATTCCAGACTGATTGGTTTGAAATTCCACCCAGAGAGAGACTAAAACTGCAATTATGTGAGGTATTAGATTCTGGTGGGGTTTAACAAAAGTGAGTCCATCTGGGGCCTGTTGTTTCTTTTTAACACTCAAGACCTTACGATTTTTTGCTCTGTACCACAAGGATGTAGAAATGGGGCCAACAGATCCTATACAGTCTTGTATTTTTTTAGATTAAAAAAATTCCTTGTATCTGTAGTTGTGTATGTCTTTTTGATCATGGTGCTTATTTGTCATCTTTTTTTTCCATTGTATTTATTAGTCATTTCAAAAAACACAGATTTGGGTTTTACTGATTAACTTCTTTTCCACTCTTATTGCCTAATGTTTCCTCATAATTTCCTTCTTTCTATTTGCTTTATTCCACAATTACTTCATTGAGCTTTCTCAATTTAATGATCTGTTTATTTACTTCCAAAATCTGTATTCCTGCATTCATGTCTGCCTTATGTTAATAACAGGGGCCTCTATCAACACCACCACATTCTCTTCTATGACCACGCTACTCAGGCTTTGGTGCCTAGCCTCCACCAAGGCTGCTCCTCTGCCTGTAGATACCACCCACTGTGCCTCTTCACCTGTCAACAGTAAGGGACTTCCTCCCTGAAATACTGTTATTCTCTTTTTCTTACCTACCCTATAACTTCTTCCTACCCTTTAACTCTTAACCAAAAATCTACCATATTTGATCCACAGAGAGCATGTCACTTTACACCCTCTTCAGTATACAACAAAAGTATAATCATGTAATAATTGGTAATAATCAGTAATAATCATGTAGTGACATGTGATAATCATTTTCTTGATTCATTCACTAATGCTTAAAATAACAAATAGGAAAAAGTTTGTTTAAAGTTTAATAATTCAGAAAAGTATTTCATGTTTAAATCAAAATTGTACTTTCCAAAATAAAATCGTGACTTCTAAATCATACTGTTTTAAAGCTTTTATAAAACTTTCATCACAGAGAAAGGCAGAATCAAAGTACTTGCTCTCTGGCTGCCTTTGCCTATAGTCAACTGCGCTCTCACCAGCCAGAGTCACTGACATTCACCCCATGCAGGGTCAATGAGCCTCAGACTAGGGCATTCATAAGATTGCTTCAGATATCATGCTATTGGTATGGACACAGGAAGTTAATCCAAAATCAAGAGCTCAATTGTCATTTAATACTGTTTATTGAGACATTTTCAACTTAAAATGATGGCTACTTTTGCCTTGAGTTCCTTCTCATGTACCCAGGTGCACACAGATCTTACATCAGAAGTCCTTGTAGAAGGGAACAGACATAGCTCCTGGGGTTAAGGGAGGGCAAAAGAGAGGGGCCAGAGCAAGTAACACCCTGAACAACTCTTAAACAGAAAGAGAAGTCCTACTTTTCACATCTCTGCATGAATCTCCCTTAATCCTTAAGAGTTCAATGTAATGAAGAGCACATCTGGCCAGATGACTTTCCTGTATTCTTTCATATATCTATTACATACTTTTCACAAACTCAATGACTTTAGTAGAAGACACCTCTGCTAAGTAATACCTTATGTTCATCACCTTAAAAAATAACAAAGCCTTTTTTAAAAGTACTAACTCACCCCAAATAAAATTGTCAAAACACAGATAAAACTTGAGATAGCTATTTTCTTCCTTGTTTCTATTAAATTGCAAACAGAAGTGGCTGACTTTATTAATTTAATGAACATTTATTTCGGCCTGGCTGGAGCTTAAAGTTGTCGTGTGCACTGCAGGGCTATGGAGGGGTGCTGAGGGGATGCCAGGTGGTGATAGGTGCTCACAGAAAACCAGAGCACGATAAAGGGAGAGTGGGGTGAGGCTGCTCATTACATACAGTGGTGTGTTAGGTTAGGCTGGGCTACCCTGTGGTAATAATTAACCCCTGAAGCTCAGTGGCTTGGCATGACAAGTTTCTTATTCACATTACATGTTCACCATGGGTCAGCAAAGAGTTCTGCTCTACAAAATCATTCAGGGACACAGATGGCTGGAGGATGCTCCATCTGGGACAGGATGCCTCCAGAGTCCTTCTGCAGGTGCTGCAGCAGTGGACACCAACTGGAGGGTCGTGCATGGCCCTACGGGTTCATATCTGATTGGCCAGACTAGTCTCATGGTCCCAGCCATTGCAAGAGGGTTGAGAAAGTGAGGGATGCTCATGGGTGTTCCATGAGCAATTAATGACTTATCATTCATTCTCTGATACTGTGAAAACTGAGCAGAAATTTAATAAAGTAAAGGAAGAAGCAATACAGATATCTGGCAACAATACTTTGTCATAGATGACTTACAAAACATAAAATATACTGTACCTATTTATTTCTCATGAACAGCCACACCAAATCCTTAAATTAGATCTTCTGATGAGAATAACTAAGTACCTCATAAATCTCTCCCTTTCTCTCTCTCTCTCTTTCAGTTTCTCTCTCTGTCTCCCCAGTTTCCCATCCTGTCCTCCCTCTCCCTCTGTCCCTCTGGTCACTGTTTGGTTCAGTAGTAACATCTTACTTACCTTGATTACCTTAACAGCCCTATATACCACATGACGTATAACATCTCTGACCGTCCTTTACATCCTTCAGTAATTTATCACCTTAAGGACAAAATCATAATTCAAGGGCTAACAAGCACATTCCTGATTGACAGTAAACCACATCCTCGGTGTCCTTGTTCACCACTTTTCACATATTTAGACTCTTTTCCTCTTATTACCTATCTAAAATTTAGCATTATCGATACTGCACATGGCTCTGAAATTACTTCAAGGACCAAAATGAAAAGATTGGAAAAAGAGTTCATTTAAAAAATTAATGCTTACAATAGCTCTTTGAAATAAAGAATGCTTTTTACATTTTTACACTTAATGTTAAGTTAGATATTATGTAAAATTGTTTTCACTTCAGGAAGAAATGCAATATGGGCTATTTTGAATATCAGCAGATTGAGAAATCATTCATAACTCCTACTATTCAAATAACAGAAACGCTCAGGTAACTTCTTTCCCCAGATAGCAAAGCACAAAAGAATGGAATTAAACCTAAAACTGTGCTCCTCCTTTTTTCATAACCAGCATTGTGTGCTCAGGTAAGTTACTTCATTTTGTTATACATTAGTTTCTTCTCCCATAATACAGGCATCAGATCCATCCTCTCTATTTCAAAGGTTAAGTAATCACTGTGAGAAAAATCCATTACTATCAAGCACATGTTAATTCACAGGTTATTTCATACCTGTCCTGAAATACTCATAAAAAGTTTGAAATTTGACAGTATCAGTCTCATTAACCAAAATCAATGTTAGAAGTGATATTAAAATAAATAGCAAAATGAAATTGCAAAATATACTTTACATCTCCAGCCTCATAAAACATGAATTTTATAAGCACTTTAAAATATTATCAGAAACACAGCTTTGTCGGTAACCATTTGAAAAAGTAAATATTAATATATAACCTGAAATGCTGTGCTTATGCATTTAAATACAATAATCCAAAATTCCATACCTATGGCGTATCAGGAGGCCTTCGCATATGTAGGTACAGATTCCCCGTAAGTTGATCAAGAACTCTGCCAAGCTCTCCAGCATGCAGAGGCAGCCCCGAGGTGCTGGTGGAGCGGTGACGGCTGCCACCCTGCCCAAGGGGGGCTCCCAGCTACAGGGCAGTTTGGGCAGAAGCCCAGGGAGGGAGGAGATGGTGGACAGAGAAGGTGTAACAGCAAATCAAGAGGGTTTCTTTTTTGTTAAGTGTTTACCCACCCCTCTACAAGCACAGCTTCCAGGAAATGTTAAAAGAGAAGGCTTAGCATCAGAAAAATGGTCTTTTAGAGTTTTCAGCCAAAAAGCCCCTCTTCCTTTCATTTCTGGTTTTCTCACATGTCCTGAAGACACTGTTTCCCTTCACTTTGTGTCGTCCACATGTTCAATGCTTGTAGTTTTCAGCTCTGCCAATCTAGCACTGAAATCCTTGGCTATTTGTCGTCTGCAGAAAAGAAAAGAAACATTAATATTTTAGGATAGAGGGGCTTTTACAACAAATCTCTCACCAAATCTTCCTTCACTCTAAGCTCTTTTCCTTGCTCTGCCTCCAAGATCACCGCTTCAGTTTTCCGTGGTTTCCTTGAAAAACCGAACATTTCCTGACAGGTGTTTCCAGTTACCTCTTATTTGCCCACTGATGGTTCTAAATGCAACTCTAATCACGTCCTTCTACTATGTAATCCTCTCAAAAGTTTCCTACTTACTCTGCCCCCAGAGTGGAACCTGAATTCTTCAACAGGAATCAAAGGACTTTGAGGACCTGGATGCTGTTCACTAGTCAACTCACCTCTCTTTCATTCTCTTCTCATCTCTCAAGGCACACCTGGGGACCTCCTCATCCTGAGAGTACCAAGCTTCTTTACCCCTCCCAGCCTTTTTCACTCTTGCCCTCAGCAAGGCACGGGGCTTTAGCTCTCAGCTCGGCCACATTGCTAGGAAAAGCCACTAGCTGTCACATTACACGCACACTGTCAGACACACACAAAGCGAGACGGTACAGCTTAGTGGTTACATTACCTAAACTGAAACCAGACTCCACATATACAAACACTGGCTTTGCCACTTGAGGGCTGTGATCTTTGGAACATTACTCTCTATGCCACAGTTTTGTCCTCTGTAAATGGGAATACTAGTCACTAATGGTGTAAAGATTAAATGGATTATATTATGCTTAATATGTAATATGTGCTATGTAAACAGTGCTATTCTTATTAACAGAGACTAATTAGTCTATTAAATAAGTATAGCTAAGGCCTTACTATGTGGTTGGTCCTCTTCTAAGTGGTTTAACATATCTTAACTCAAATAACTCACAAGACAGGGTAAAGTGTGCCTCTTGTGTGCTCCCTGAGCCCCTTACAAAACACTTACTGCCCTAAACTGAGTGTTTTTGTGACATGTCCAGTAGGTAGTAAGCTCCCTGAGGGTAGGAGCACATCTTCATCCTTGTATCCCCCAATGTCCTAACAGTGCCTGGCATTGTGCCTAGCACTCTGTTAAGAAACATTTTAAATTGTCATAGTTACAGCATGTCTGTAAAGTCATAAGGAGACCTGATTGCTATAAACTGCCCAGCATTCAAAAATGATAAGTAAGATTATTACACATCTCTTAGCCAAGTGGTTTGAAAATGTTTTTTGTGTTATTCACCTTCTCCTCAACCCCCTCAGGTTCTATCCCTGCTCCACTCAAATTGTCCTTTCCTAGGACACTAGTGTCTTCCTGTTGCCAAAGCCAGTGTCAGCAGCAACCATTCAAGACAGTCAACCCAGCTGACCACTCTCCTCCTTCCTGAGAGACTCTTCTCTTGGTTGCCATGCTGTTGGTGGAATAAATTATGAAGTGCCATGGTTGGTAATTTAGTGGCTCACATGTCAACCTATGATATAAAAGCATCTGTTCCCTACTGCAGCCTGAACTGTCTGAAACTGTCCAATGAGGACGTTCAAAGACAATTAGTCAAGTTCAGTTTAGAGCATGAAACTGTTTTAGGTCCTATGTAACTTTTTCAGAGGCTTGACTGACCTATGGTGTGTGAGTCTGTACCGGTAGGGGTGGGGGGATGTGCGGAAACATCACAGTGGCTTATGTACATCTTCTTTCAAGTCCAAATTCACTATTACTCTCTCTTGCCTTCAGGGCATTTCCCCACTAACTCCTCTGGCTAAACTTGAAAGCGATTTTAAATCCCACTCCAATGACCACAATGGGCCAGTATCTTATTAATGCTACTTCATCTGACTTGCACAATTAAGGATGGATTCAAAGTCATGTGATTAGCAAGAAAAGCATGAAGCAAATATCTTATGTACTCGATCCAAAATCCTTACCAAGAATAACCCAGGGGGCTTGGGTCCCTCAGCAAAGTTACAGAATCAGACTCTCTAGGAAGGTAGGACTTAGACATGTACAGTCTGTAAAGGATCCCCTGGAGATTCTGATGTGTTTCCCTGAATAAGAATCAGGTATCAGATGAAGGTGTTCATATCAAGATTCTACACTGAGCTAGGCGAGGGTATTCAAGACTGAAGAAACAATTCATCTCTAGCAAAGGATATATACACAAGGCCACAAATGGGCATTCTTTTAAGAAATGTTTTAAATCATCACAGTTACAGCATGTCTATAAAGTCATAAGGAGACCTGATTGCTATAAACTGCCCAGCATTGAAAATTAAAAAATATTATTACATATTAAGACTTGCAAAATATCAAGTGCCTCAAATCTTTAAGACTGCAACAATACTCACACATAAAATGTTTTCATAAAAATATATATTTATCTCTTTTCTCTGAGATGCTTATGGCCCTTTAAAGTTTATACAATGCCCCCATATGTTAAACAAGGAAATGTCCCTTCATTTACAAAAGATGACAGGTAAGAACTACAGAACAAAAATTCTAGAGTAGGATAAATCTGTATGTACTCCACTCCTATGTAGGAGATATGTTACATTAGCCTTCTAACTACAGTTAATTGCATTAACTTTAAATGTCCCTATGAAAGAGAGGCTATTCACAATTAAACTAGAGGCTATAGAGAAATTAATTCCCAATTCAGAAGCAGAGCAGTTCAAAATCTGAATCTGGAGTCAGACAACATGAGTTTGAATCCCGGATTGTGCCATTTACGAGATGTGTAACTTTGTGCAAGCTACTAAATTGACCCCAGTCTACATTCCTCTTTAAAGTGGGGGTAATAATATCCATCTGATAAATGCAATTAGACAGTGACTGAAACACAGTAGTGATCAAGAAATAGGCTTTTTGCTCTTTTTGAGAAAGTAAAAAAGCAACTAAATTACATTGCAGGTTTCTGGATGGGTCTTCCATTCTAATGCTGAGCAAACTTATGACAGTACACAAGTGAACTTGCCTGTACACTCAAGACGAATACATTGTCCTTAAAAAGTTATTTCCAATACACTCACTCATGCTTTGCCACAAAAGACGATCAAAAGTACAATAAAACTCATTCATAGAATTTTCATACTTATTACACAGTGTCTAAATCTCAGGGAACTGTGGGGAAAGATTTGTAAGGAAGATTTAAAAACTCAAACTATAACATAGGCTTTGGGACTGCCACCAAGAGTTAAAATTAAGTTTATGCTCCTCTGGACAATTACACCTGACTAAATGCAAATTAAACCTTAAAGAAAGTAACTGGTGAAATAATCAAGTTAGCCAACACATTAAAAGGTACATTCACTGAATATATCTGATGAACTCCATACCTACACATCATAACTGCACCTGGAAACAGAAGGCACACATTTCTGTTAAATGAATGCATGACACTGAACTCCCAAAAAATCATTCAGGAAAGGAAACATGGTTAGAAATCACCCAGCATTGTGAAAATGTAATGGTGAAAACATAAGAAGGAATGTTTTCCTTATCACAGCTGACAATTCATATTGCTTCTTGTGGGCCCCGCACACTTCGACTCTTCAAGGACAAAGTCCGGGGTCCGCTGCCACCCGGTAGGCAGGGCTGCCCCCGCACCCTCAGGCGGTTCCCCGACGCCCGCAGGGCAGGGTGGGCGGGAGAGGGGGCGCAGGGCCCCGGTCGCTTCCCGACGTTCCAGAGTCCCCCCGCGCTCCCCGACGCCCACGGCTCGCGAGGCCCTTCACCACGTGTAAAAAAAGGCGCGGCACGGAGACACCCACGGAGAAGGCCCGCAGCGATCCACGGGACCAGCTCCGCCCCGCGCGTCTGGGAGGCGGCAGGGTGGCCCGGGCCCAGCCCCGCGCAGCCCGCCCCGGCCCGTAGCCCCGGTGGGGGTGGGGCGCCGACACCGGGCCACTTGCCCTCGGGCCGCAGCCGGCCGAGCGGCACACCTGAACGCGGAGGCCGCACACGCAGAACAGCGTCGTCTCCCAGCGCGGATGCGCGGCCCCGCGGCCAAAAGGAAGCTCGGCCGGTGACCCCGGGGGAGCTGGGGCCAATCACGGCGCACCCAGCGTGTGGGCGGGGCCTGCGCGCCGCTTATCCCGCGGCGGGGCCCGGGTGGTGTCCGTCAGACGTGGGACCGGGACCCCACCGCCTCTTCGGCCGGGTGATGCTCCCGCTTGGGCGCGAGCGCAGGTGCCTGGGGGTGAGGGCCCGCGGGGGGTGCGGGGGACGCTTCCTTCCAGGGAGGGACGCCGCCGCGGGGCTCCTCCACCTGCCCCGCTGGGGGCTTCGGTCTGACCGCCAGGGCTTCTGCCCCACTCTCTACCCTTTGTTTTCTGCTGTTTCTCTTTCCTCTTGACCAAGGCAGACTTTTTCTTCCTGGGGAGTGGCCCCCTAATTTCGAGAGGAGGCTCCTGGAAATCCCTAATGTCTAGGATTGCGCAGAAGGCCTTCACCCATCCGAAATCTTTCCATTTTACTCAAAGAATTTAAGTTTGTGGCTTCTTCTTTTCCATTTTTTAATAAAAGTTTGAACTTTACCGTTAATTAACCAACAAATACGAAATGTATAGGGTTCCCCAGGTAACACTTGAGTTTGAATGCATCTGCTACTACCTGGCGTTGACAGGGTGTACTATTTACATTCTTGCTCTAATTCTCATCTAGAAAATGAATCTGGAACTATTCCTTGGAGCTGTGTGAGGATCGTGAACACATGGACGCATTAGACCTTTGCCAGCACATTGTAAATGTTCAAAAGTTAATGTCATCATTAGGAACCAGGCACTTTCCAGGCCTTAGGATATACAGATCAAAGTCCCCAGTGTCCTATCCTGATGTTTATAATTTAGTGCAGACACTTTGCTACTTTTTTCTAGATACAGACCTTTATTTTCATAAACATTTTGGTTGAGTGAAGCATGCTCTCAAATGAGAATCTTTTCCAGTGTTTAACCAATTTTGTTTTCTTTTTTTAAACTTAGGTTCTGTTCAAGGGAAAGCTAGAATGACAGGATTTTAATAACATTTTAGAGGACTCTTTCATTCCTCTGGTATTGCCCCATGTGGGCCTGGGCTGTTCTATAGAATGAACCTATCTATGTTGACAAGGCATACCTGTGTCCATGGTTCTTTTCTCTACAGCCAACATCTTTCAGGCTCATTTTTCATGTCTGTTGTGAAAAGCTCCCGTGCAGAAAATGGCAGTGAGTTTGTCTAGTTCATGTGTTACTCTTTTTACAAGTTGCAATTGAAATAGAGTTAGCACAAGAATGAAAATGCAGATGAATAGACGTTTTACAGCAGACAAACAAAAGACAAATTTAATCAGGGATTGGCTGATACTCTGCAGCAGGAGTTTTGCAACAAATTTTTGAAATGGAAGAAAAAGGGAATATTACAGAACATCTTTAGTGCTTTATAATCTCATTTTGAATCCTAAACACTGTTTTGGTGACTGCTTTGAAAGCTCTGACTCTGTTGCATGTGGAACCCTAAAGTAGCTTGATAATAAGTCTGACTGCACAATGTCAAAATTGATTCACAAAGATTAATGGATATTCACATTATTTGTGTTGGAGAAATTGTGCTTAAACCCCCAAAGTCCAGCTGGTGCAGCACTGGGAATACAAGGTGAAAAACTGGCAGAATTTACCACAAAGGATATTGTGTGTCATTTTACAGGATATTCTAGGTTGAAAAAGTAGATATGCAGTCAACCTTTTTAAAAAAGAACTCTTAGTCAATAGTTTCTATCCCGAGTCCTAAATTAATAAGCCAAGTGGGCAGTGTCCTAGTGGTTCTTGATCGAATCCTACCTCTGCTTATAAAAATGTGTCAGTATACTATAAGGCATGTCCCTCATTTTTCCTAATGAGGTACTTTCAAATATACCAGGTACAAAAATCATTTTCTTGCGGAGTTCTAGAGTAACTGTGCTTTGTAAGCAGTCATGTGGTACTGCAATAGAAAACTGATTCCTTCAAAAATCCATTTTATACAATAGCAGAAAACTGCAACAACATCCACAACTGGAGTCGTCATATGATTAACCTTATGAGACTCCATTGTCCTTTCCTATACAATCACCATGTTGTCCAGGTCCCTGACGGAGGCCCTCATCTCTGCATTTCTTCACGAGTGTTATACTTTAGTTTATTACTTTAGAAGGAAAAGCAGTTCCACCTTTCCTACTATAATAGTCCTCCCTCCACAGGTCAGGGAACCAATATGGAAAGACAACCAGAAGCTGAGTACTTCTATTCTAATATTGCAGTTTGGCATTGGGGAAATAACCACAGCATAAATTTGGGGACCCACTGGGCCCACTGTGATATGAAACTGAGTTAAAACTACCTCAAACACTTATAAAAACTCCTACTTTGACTAGTGGACTATACTGACTTTTTGGGTCCCCAGGAATAAGGCACTTTAGAACCAATATCTAGTAATCCTAACAAAATGTAATTTCCTTTCCCCAGTGCACAGTCACCCTGGTAAATAGTCTCAGGTCTCTTTGGAGATGAGTAAGGAGAAGACTCACAGTATTAATTTCTGACAGTGTAGCATGTTTCTTTCTCAGGATCAGGCCTCTGTTTCACCAAAGAGACTGGGTCTGTGAACTGACTCAACCCTAGAGTTAGTGGAGTGGCCATAAATTCTCTATTGTGGTGAATCAGTGACACTCCTATTCACCAGACATAAAAAGATTAAGAATTTAGGAGGCTTCCATTTTACAAATCTTTCCCAAGTTCTTTGAACTCTCTCCTGAGCTATTCAAGTAAAGGGATTCTGAGACAAGTAGTACCTACCCTTAGCCAAGTTGAATCAGCACAAGATTGCTAGGTAAGTGTACAGCTGATTACAGTAAAATGTGATGTACACACTCACACTGAGGTTTGTGCAAAACATGCTGGTAGTACAGCAGGATTTAGGACTCCAGGGGAATCAAAGAAGGCTAGTTAGTGGTTTATAAACTGACTTTTAGAAGGAGGAAAGGTGGTGGGATGAGAGAAGCATGTCAGGTAACATTCCAGGTATGTCTCATTTGGCAAAGTGAGTGGTTTACCATAGCTGGAAAACTCAGTTCAGTGCATGCCGGGTAATTGAGCCAACAAGGCTAGATGTGACTTTTTCTGGCTTGGTATTAAAAACAATCTTCAGCCAGCAACTGTGAATGTTTTGTAAAGATGATTTAGGCCTTTAAGTAAATTATGCTTAAAAAAATTAACTTAGATTCATCCAAATAGGAGATATACATAGTACATAGACAATTTAATGAATCTGAATATTGCCTCCCTATTTTCCATTGATCAAATTTAATGCATACACTTTACTAGAGATACTATAACAGTTCAATTAATGGTTATTTCTCCCCAAAACCATAATATAATATTATTTAATGATCAAATACTGTTGCACTATTTATTCAGATAAATGTATTCACACTTTTTTCTCCTTAATATTGTTACATATTTTTCTAATTTTTTTTAGAGGGGGTAAGAATACAAAAATTATATATATATGGATATTTTTGGTGGAATGCAATCACTTATTAATCTGTGAAACCAGTACTTTCACTCATGTCTGTGTAAACCACACAATATAGTGGCTTCATCTTAAGTCTTAACAGAATTTAGTAATACGGGATTGTGATGGTTAATTTTATGTGTCAGTGTGGGTAGGCCATGGAGCTAGTTTTTGGTCAAACACCAGTCTAGATGTTGCTGTGAAGGTATTTTTTAGATGAGACTAACATTGAAATCAGTATACTTGAAAGAAAACATATCACCATACAGCAAAGTGGTAGGCTTCATCCAATCAGTTGAAAGTTTTAAGGGAAAAAGACTGAAGTTCCCCAAGGAAGAGGGAATTCTGCCTTCAGACAAGACTGAAACATCAACACTTCCCGAATGTTCGTCTGCATTGCATATTTCACACTTGCCACCCCAACAATTGTGTGAATCAATTCTTTAAAAGTCAATCTCTCTCTTCATCTCATTGGTTCTGTTTCTCTGGAGGACATTGACTAATAAAAGGATAGACCAAACATTGTTTTAAAACATCGATTTAAAAGCATATATGTGCACAAAGGAATTGCTGATGAATTTATAAAAGAACTTATCAACTTGAATAAATATTTGATAATTTATAATCAAGATTGGATTGTAAATAATTTGGGAACAATATCAGCATGAATAACTGGAGTTAAACATAATTTTCAAATTCAGTTTTTACTAGCAATTTTCAAACTGTTTACCAAAAATTCAATTCTCTGTAGAATGGCTGACTTTCTCCCATTTTACTGAATTGTTGAGGTACTGGTAAGTATTAAAATATAAATCAAGAAAATAAAAATATCTTCAAGTAGGATAAGAAGCCTTTGAATAACAAATAAATAGGGAATACACATATTGAAAAAGTAAGGTAGTATGGTTATCATAGCCAAAAGTAGATTTCTGCAAATTCATAGTTCTTATGGGTTACGTTCTGTCCCAAAAATTCACATTTCGGTCCTAACCCAGAATACCTCAGAATGTAACTTTGTTGGAGATTCCAGATTATAAAGAGAGAAACTTGGAGATAGACATGCATACAGGGAGCGCTCCGTGTAGGACCAAAGCAGACATCAGGATGATGCTTCTACAACCCAAGGAACACCAAAGATTGTCAACCAACTACCAGAAGCTAGGAGAGACCCATGGAACAGATTCTTCCTCACAGTGCTCAGAAGGAACAACCCTACCAGCACTTTTATCTTGGAATCCTAGTTTCCAGAACTGAGACAATGCAATTCTGCCATTTAAGTTACCTCACCTGTGGTACTTTATTGCAGCAGTTCTAGAAAAGTAACTCTGGAATACTAATTGATTTTTTGTGATAAACAATAAAGAAATACCACTGTGAAATTCCTGATGATTCAACTAATCTCAAAACTATTATTTATGAACTACTGTTGTTATTTTCAAATATTCAGTTATTATATATAAATAATAATGATAATGATAATAGCTAACTCTTATGGAACATTTGTTATTTGCCAGGAAGTCACTGTTTTAAATGCTTTTTAAGTATATTAACTCATAAATAATACTATTAACCCCATTTTGTGAAAGAAACACAGAAGTACAAGGAAAGTAAGTTACTTAAGTTTACATATATAGTAAGTGGTATATCCAAGGTATAAAACTAAGGGAGTTTGGTTCTAAAGTTTCTGATTCTAACCACATGCCATATTATCTATTGATGACATAACTAATAAAGATTCCCTTGCCCCCAGAAGAGCTTTCCAAGCTCAATGACTGGTTGCATTTGGGAAGCTAGATTCACAACAGATACCTACATGACACAAGGCTGTCTACCTGGAAGTATTCAGGTCACATGGTGCTAACCAGCCTCATTTTCTTTTACATAACACACTTTATGTGGAGCTATTTATATTTGAGATTTATTTTAACAGAAAATCATATACTAATCCTTTATTTTGGTCTTTATTTCTGTTAATATTTAAGTCAGTTATTTTCTTGAAAAACCTACAATGATCATTAAAACATATGTAATAAAAATATAATCTTATTTCAATGAATTGTGAATTTTGTGAATGTAATGCTGTTTAATGACATGGAGTTCAGTAACTGCAAAAACATAGACACACACACATGCACACGCACACACAGGCTCATTGTCTATCCTTGACTGTAAGCAGTTACTTCCATTAGAGGGTAAAATGTCTTTCATTCATTTTGTGATCTCTGGAGAGCTTGTTTTATATGCTTCAATGAAGAAGCTGATAGATGTAAATGATTAACATCATTAAAGGGGTTTCCATTGAGGAATAATGGGTCTCTCCTCTTCTGCAGTTGAGTAACTTGACTGAGTTGCGCTCCAGTTCCATGGCTCACCTTGTGCTGAGCAGAGAGTTCGCTACTTCCAAGACCCTGGATTTCCTGGGACATGCTCCTGCTACTTCCTGAAGCCTGGGCACCTTACCTAAACGCTGTGCAGCACAACTCCCCATGACTCACTGGTAAGGCATTTTCAGTTACCTCTTGTATTTTTCTATGGTGCCAGTTCCTTAGTGTTTAGAGGCAGATTTTAAAATTTCTTAATAAATAAAATCTAAAGAAATCAAAATGTTACATATGTAATACTGAGAAGTTATGTATGGAAGAGTACCACATGGCTCTATTGTATAAGGAATACACTCTAACATCATAGAACTGAAGACATAATTTTTAATTAATCATAGATTTAAATTATATGTTTTTCTATTTAGGTTTCATCTTTTAAACTGTTATATACTATATTTAATGCTTTGAAGTGTGTGAAATTCAATGCCTTGCCAAGGTTATCTATTGTCTGTTTATCTATATCTTTTTTTTCCTTCTTTATTACATATCAAGAAAGGAAAATAAACATTTTAAATTAAATGTGCAATTAAAATGCTTTTGGCTGTAGGTGGCTCAAAATTGCTTAAACAGTAAGCACATGATTATTTCACACATCTGGAAGTTTACAGTGTCACTTAATAGACGAGCTCAAGAGTCCTTCCTATTTTCCACTCTGCCATCCTCAGGTTGTTCCTTGGTCTTGTGACCTGGATGGATGCACAGTGGCTGTGCGATTTCAGGTATCACATCCCTCAAATCAAGAGGACCTCCTTCTTTGTGGTTCTCTCTTCATGAAGAACTTTTCCCAGCCCCCAGCCCCACCCTCCACAGACCATTTTGCACATGTCCTTGACCGGAAGCATAATAAGCCCAGCCTCGAAACAAGTCATGGTCAAAGGAATGGGATCCTTGTGTAGTTGACTTAAACCTTAATTTACCCCAGAGCCATGTGATGGAGGATTAGATGTCTGAAAAACCAGGAATGGACCTGCCCCACAGGAAAAACAGGATAATGCATTTTGGAGAGGCTACCTATGATTGTGGCTTCCAGGCTCTGCAATATAAGGCCTTGCTACCTCCTGGGTGAGTGCAGGACAGTTTAGAAAGGAGAGGAGGTGGGAATTACATTCCCCAGCCTCTTTGATTTTTTAGCTACTGTTTTGCCTGGCACTTCCTAGATAAATTTGAGACCTTCCAGGTTCCTATTTGCCAACAGAAACACTTGCCTCTGTCTGTGGGCTGGGTGTTTTCTCCTTCTGGAGCAGAGGAGGGATGTCATTATTGGCCCATGCTAATGCTTGTGGGGAAGTTGGGGCTCCTGTGGCCAGGATCCTCACTGAACTTAAACCACCTGATGATGTAACTGGCCTGTTGCTGGGCTGCCGCTTCCACACCTTTAAGCAATAAGCTATTATTGAGCTATATAGAGAGCTCGGCCCAGTGCTCTGGGCGGAGGCAGAGACGCTAGTGTTCGACCTACCGCCAGGAGAACAAGCCAGGTAATAAACCCTTTCACCCCAAAGAACGTTTTGCTGTCAATTTCTTTGGTCACTTTGAATCCACAGTGAACTTGCCAGGGGCTGAAACCCTCAGACAAGACAGAGATTAATCTTCATTTACTGCTTGTAACAAGGTCAGGCCATCCCAACAATTGCCCACACTTCTGCTTTGTCCTCTTGCTGCCAACCTGAACTGGAACAACCCTCCCTACACCAACGACACCTAATTACTCAACTCAAGGAATTTCTCAGCCCTCACCTTAGCTGGCTTCTGGCACCATTTGACATGAAGGCTTTTTTTTGCCTTGAAGTTTCTCAGAAACCTCTGCACCCATCCTAACTGGCCCAGACCCTCCCTCAGTCTTGGGACTCTTTTCCACCAGGCCTTTCAGCATGTTGGTCCCCTAAATGTTCCTTCCCCACCCACCTCATCTTCTGTCCTACTCTCCTCACCCTGGATATCCTCTTGGGTCCCTTTTTAGGCCCCAGCTTTGCCCTCAACTCCCGGCCCTCATCTCACACATGTAGCTCTAGGTCTGCATGTTCATTTCCATTAAATGAATTAAATTACAATTATATAAGCACCTCATATTTAGCAAGTTCAGATCATGCCCCTCCTCTGCATTTTCTTACATGAGACAAAGGCTCCCTGATTGTCCCATTCATCCGAAGCAGAGCCTGACACAGAACATCAAATCAGCCCTTCTCAGGAATGAACCTCCATGGCCATTCTGCAGCCAAGGCAGGGCAGGCTTGCTTTGCTCAGGCCCCTCAGAAGGGTGTTTTTTCTTGTCTAACTACCTCTTTCCTTGTTCAAGTCTTCCTCATTTGTTGACTGGATCCCAGTCCTCTCCATCCCATCCTCCACAAAGCAGCCAAATGGGCTTTTAAAAAGTTAAACCGTTTTGGAAATAGTGGAGATGGTTGCACAACATTGTGAATGTAATGGATACTTTTGAATTTTACAATCAGAAAATGGTTAAATGGAAAATTCTGTGTATGTATTATCACAGTCAAAAAATCTTTATGGAAAAAATATCAAAAGATACTAAAAACTTATCTATATTAAAGGCAAGTCATGTTAATGTAATAGTAAGGTCGCCTGGCCTTTATTATAAAACAAACACACAAAAAACCGAGTCAGGTTTCTGATTGCTAAAACAAACAAGCAAACAAAAAATTAAACCAGAGCATGTCAGTGTCAGCCTTAAACACATTGTAATGTTTGGGGAGGGAAGAATGCCTGCTCCCTTGTTGGGCCTTGGAGGCCCTGCGTGGCTCACTCTGAGACCCCTGGGAGCCTTGCCCTCCTCCCTGCCCCCATTCCTCACTCAGCCCAGCTGCTCCCCATCATTCCCCATGACACACATCGCCTACCATCAGAGAAATGCAAATTAAAACCACAATGAGATATCATCTCACACCAGTAAGGATGGCTACCATCCAAAAGACAAACAACAACAAATGTTGGTGAGGTTGTGGAGAAAGGGGAACTCTCCTTCACTTCTGGTAGGAATGTAAATTAGTTCAACCATTATGGAAAGCAGTATGGAGGTTCCTCAAAATGCTCAAAATAGAAATACTATTTGACCCAGGAATTCCACTTCTAGGAATTTACCCCAAGAATGCAGCACTCCAGTTTGAAAAAGACAGATGCACCCCTATGTTTATCGCTGCACTATTTACAATAGCCAAGATATGGAAGCAACCTAAATGTCCATCAGTAGATGAATGGATAAAGAAGATGTGGTACATATACACAATGGAATATTACTCAGCCATAAGAAAAAAACAAATCCTACCATTCACAACAACATGGATGGAGCTAGAGGGTGTTATGCTCAGTGAAATAAGCCAGGTGGAGAAAGACAAGTACCAAATGATTTCACTCATATGTGGAGTATAAGAACAAAAGAAAACTGAAGGAACAAAACATCAGCAGAAGCACAGAACACAAGAATGGACTAATAGTTACCAAAGGGAAAGGGACTGGGGAGGACGGGTGGGAAGGGAGGGATAAGGGCAGGAAAAAAAGAAAGGGGGCATTATGATTAGCATGTATAGTGTAGGGGCGGCACAGGGAGGGCTGTGCAACACAGAGAAGACAAATAGTGATTTTACAGCATCTTACTATGTTGATGGACAGTGACTGTGAACGGGGATGTGGGGGGACTTGGTGAAGGGGGGAGCCTAGTAAACATAATGTCCTTCATGTAATTGTAGATTAATGATATGAAAATAAAAATTAAATAAATAAATAAATAAAATAAAAAATTAAATAATGACTAAAAAAAAAATGTTCTTTCCTTGTTTAGTTAACAGGTTGACATTTAATTTATTATGACCTAAAATATGTGCTTGGTTACAACACCATAAAAATAATTTCTGGAGACAGAGAATATTAGGAAGGTGTGGAGACATCACAGGAGGCTTGTTTGTGGAAGAAGGATGGTGTGCAGCACTTTCCTGAGAAATCTGAGTGAGAGATAGTGTAGTGTAGTGGACAACAGACATGCAGCAGACACACATAGATGCTATTTGAAATGCCATGTCCAGAAATGGGTTGCATGCTCTCCAACCATATTCTTATTGTTATTATTCTGAGTGGTTGCCCCTTCCTCCCCTCTTGTTTTCTGTATGGCATTCCTGAGAGCCTTCAGAGCAGTGAGATTTGGTTCCATCTGCACATTTTTCTTTCTCTTCTCTCTCTGCAACTCTTCTCAACCAATCCCTGTAACAACCTACTCACCACACCACGTGCAATTTAGGGGCTCCACATCTAAGAATTTGCAAGTTTGGTGTCTAAGCCATTGTACAGAAATAAGATTCCATTCTTGAGAATTGTCAGCACAATAGGTGTCCTCTCTGCTTATGCTTTTTTGTGTATTTTTGATGCAGAGGCTCTAAGTTAGATTGCATGGGTTCAGACAGTGGTGAAGTCCAGTTCTGTATTTTATTCTTTAGGTGAGTGTAAGCATCTTAGTCTAGTATTGCCAGCTCTTTCTACAGTCCAAAGTATTTTAATTGTTCCATTAATTATATATCAATTGGTATAATTCAATTCAACCTACTAGAGCATATGGCTAATCCAGGTGCCCCAACAGATACCTAATTATCCCTGAAAATGTGTCCTAGCTGATATGGCTGTTATCTGCACCTTTCCAGTCATTTTTGAATACAAAGGTTATTGCTATAATTATCCTAATTGCAACTGTAAAATTCAGTCACTTGCTTATTAATTGGAGAGCTCTTAGAAATAGAGAAAATTATGAGAATATAATCTAGTTGTTAGAATTTAAAAAATAAATAGGACAACTGCCTTTGTAAAGGCATAGGTAGGTTCAGTGTGTACACTATGCAAAATAATGTTATGCAAATAATATTTGAGAAAGAGGAAAGTGCTGCTGGCCGTGTTATTCTCTTGTTGGACAGACAGCCTCATAGAAAACTGACTCACAGTGAGGCTATTATAACATGATGCAAAACAAGGCCACTTTTTGATTTTGTCTAAGCACAGATAAAAACAAAGGCACTGTTATGGACTGAATGTCTGTGCTCTACCCCAGTTAATAAGTTGAAATTCTAACTAAAAAGTGATGGTACTAGGAAATGGGCCTTTAGGGGCAGATTGGGCCATGAGGCCCTTGATGGGATTAGTACCCTAAAAAAGAGACCCAGGAAGCTCCCTCCGTCTCTGTCTACCTGTGGGGACACAATCACAAGGCGGCAGCCTGCAACCCAAAAGAGAGTCCTCACCAGATCCTGACTATCCTGGCACCTTGATCTTGTACATCCCAGCATCCCGAACTATGAAAAATACGTTTCTGATGTTTGTAAGTCAGCCAGTCTGTTGTAGCCTGTTGTATCAGCCTGAAGTGACTGGCAGTCATTGTGCCTCCCACAGAATACCAAACAGTCCTGCTCTTGCTAAATGAGTGGCTGTTACTTCTTTTTATTCACATTTTTTTATTAAGGCATCATTGATGTACAATCTTACGAAGGTTTCACGTGAGCAACATTGTGGTTATTACATTCACATGTATTACTCAGTCCCCCTCCCCCTGCCATTGCAGTCACTGTCCATCAGCGCAGTAAGATGCTATAGAGTTATTACTTGTCTTCACTATTCTCTGTTGTCTTCCCTGTGACACGCCTGCATTATGTGTGCTGACCATAATGCCCCTTAATCCACTTATCCCTCCCTCGACACCTGCCCTCCCCAACCCCTTCCCTTTGGTAACCACTACTCCGTTCTTGGAGTCTGTGAGTCTCCTGCTGTTTTGTTCCTTCAGTTTTTGCTTTGTTGTTATACTCCACAGATGAGTGAAATCATTTGGTACTTGTCTTTCTCCACCTGGCTTATTTCACTGAGCATAATACTCTCTAGCTCCATCCATGTTGCTGCAAATGGTAGGATTTGTTTTATTGTTATGGCTGAATAATATTCCATTGTGTACATCTACTACCTCTTCTTTATCCATTCATCTATTAATGGACACTTAGGTTGCTTCCCTGTCTAGGCTGTTGTAAATAGTGTTGCGATAAACATAGGGGTGCATTGTCTTTTGAATCAGTGGTCTTGTTTGCTTCAGTTAGATTCCTAGGAGTGGAATTCCTGGGTCAAACGGTATTTCTATTATTAGTTTTTGGAGGAAATTCCATACTGCTTTCCACGATGGTTGAATAATTTACATTCCCACAAATAGTGTAGGAGGGTTTCTCTTTCTTGCATCCTCGCCAGCATTTGTTGTTGCTTGTCTTTTGAATGTTGGCCATCCTAATTGCTGTGAGGTGATACCTCATTGTGGTTGTAATTTGCATTTCTCTGATAATGAATTATGTGGAGCATCTTTTCATGTGCCTATTGGCCATCTGAATTTCTTCTTTGGAGAAGTGTCTGTTCAGATCCTCTGCTCATTTTTTTAATTGCATTATTTACTTTTTGGGTGTTGAGGTGTGTAAGTTCTTTATATATTTTGGATGTTAACCCCTTGTCAGATATGTCATTTATGAATATATTCTCCCATACTGTAGGATGACTTTTTGTTCTGCTGATGGTATCCTTTGCTGTACAGAAGCTTTTTAGTTTGATGTAGTCCCATCTGTTCATTTTTACTTTTGTTTCCTTACCCGAGATGATGTGTTAAGGAAAAAGTTGCTCATATTTATATTCAATAGATTTTTGCTTATGCTTTCTTCTAAAAGTTTTATGGTTTCATGGTTTAGATTCAAGTCTTTGATCCACTCTAAGTTTACTTCTGTGTATGGAGTTAGCCAGTAATCCAGTTTCTTCTCTTACATGTAGCTGTCCAGTTTTGCCAATGCCAGATGTTGAAGTGGCTGTTGTTTCCCATTGTATATCCATGGCCCCTTTATCATATATTAATTGACCATATATGCTTGAGTTTATATCTTGGTTTTCTGTTCTGTTCCATTGATCTATGGCTCTTTCCTTGTGCCAGTACCAAATTGTCTTGATTACTGTGGCATTGTAGTATAGCTTGAAGTTGGGGAGCATAATCTCTCAGCTTTGTTCTTCCTCCTCAGAATTGCTTTGGCTATTTGGGGTCTTTTGTGGTTCCATATGAATTTTAGAACTATTTGTTCTAATTTGTTGAAGAATGCCTTTGGTATTTTGAAAGGGATTGTACTGAATCTATAGATTGCTTTAGGCAGGATGGCCATTTTGACAATTTTAATTTTTCCTATCCAAGAGCATGGGATGTATTTCCATTTATTGGTATCTTCTTTAATTTCTCTCATGAGTGTCTTATAGTTTGCAGAGTATAGGTTTTTTCTCTCCTTGTTTAGGTTTATTCCTAGGTATTTTATTCCTTTTGATGCAATTGTAAATGGAACTATTTTCCTGATTTCTCTTTCTACTAGTTCATCATTAGTATATAGGAATGCAACAGATTTCTGTGTATTAATTTTGTATACTGCAACATTGATGAATTGAGTTCCTCTAGTAGTTTTGAGAGGGATTCTTTAGGGTTTTTTATGTCAATAGCATGTTGTCTGCAAACATGGACAGTTTAACTTCTTCCTTACCAATCTGAATGCCTTTTATCTCTTTGTGTTGCCTGATTGCCATAGCTAGTAACTACAGTACTACATTGAACAAAGTAGGGAAAGTGGGCATCCTTGTCTTGTTCCCAATCATACAGGAAAAGCTTTCGGCTTTTTGCTATTAAGTATGACATTGGCTGTGGGTTTGTTACATATGGCCTTTATTATGTTGAGGTATTTGCCCTGTATACCCATTTTGTTGAGAGTTTTTATCATGAATGGATATTGAATTTTGTCAAATTTTTTTCAGCATCTATGGAGATGATCATGTGATTTTGGCCTTCTTTTTGTTGATGTGGTGGATGATGTTGACGGATTTTTGAATATATTGTACTACCCTTGCATCTCTGGAATAAATCCTACTTGATCATGATGGGTGATCTTTATGATGTATTTTTGAATTCGATTTGCTGATATTTTGTTGAGGATTTTTGCATCTATGTTCGTCAGGGATATTGATCTGTAAGTTTCTCTTTTGATGGTATCTTTTTCTGGTTTTGGTATTAGAGTGATGCCAGCATCACGGAGTGAGTTTGGAAATAGAAGAGGAGGGCCTCTTCTACGTTTTGGAAAACTTTAAGGAGGATGGGTATCATTTCTTATCTAAATGTTTGATAAAATTCAGCAGTGAAGCCATCTGGTTCAGGGGTTTTGTTCTGAGGTAG